>NC_090449.1:617684493-618884493 GCF_031143425.1 Pleurodeles waltl | reverse complement strand
CAGCCCTGATAGCCCTGTTTTTTTCTACACAAAATCATGTTCAACTTCACCTGTACACTGAATTCCATAATTCATGCTTAAAGGTCTGATTTAGAGTTTGTCGGATGGGTTACTCTGTCACAAACGTGATGGATAGCCCATCCGTTCCATTACGATCTCCATAGGCTATGATGGGATCGTAATACATAGGACGGGAAATCTGTCATATTTGTGACAGAGGACCTCCTCCACCAAACTCTAAATCAGGCCCTAAGTCTGTATAATGTGTCATTCTCAAAGACTATGTTATTTTGTCCTGCATTGTCTTCATATTTATGAAGCACTGTTTACCTTGAGGCACTGGGATGTATTGACCAGGACCATGTGCAGAGTGGGCAGTGGTCACAATAGAAATCTAACCCCACCAATTTATTCAATGTGACTGACTCAGTAACAAAGAAACCTTCACTAAGGGGCATATTTATGAGAGGTTTGTGCCATGCTTGCACAACACAATGCGGTACCTGCTTGGCGCAAAGCAATTAGTCACATTTTTGAAGCTACACAAAGCCACTTTGTGTGGCTTTGAATGGCTTAAAAAATATGGAGTAAGGCAACACGGCACAAATCGTTGTGTTGCCTTACTCTTCGTTAGGGAGGTGTTCCATGGGCATTGCGTGGATTTTCCTACGCAATCCCCATGGATTTTGGAGCATTCGCGGATTTGTCAATCCTGGTAAACCTGGGAAGGTGCCAAAATACTAGGCCTTCCCAGGTGAGGCATAAGGAGAAGAAATATCTTTACTTCTCCTTGCTTTTAGCTCTTTCTATATGTGCTGCACTCTGCAGGATATATAGAAAGAGGGAAAAGCCTCTCATGATTGTTTTTGTGCAGGAAGGTGGCCCTTCCTGCTCAAAAACAATCCTGCATGCAACCCAGGCACCCTTACGCCATGGTGCAAGGGTGCCTGCATTGGGGCTAGGCAGCCAAAGAGTTCCAGCACAGGGAAAGGACAAGATATATGCTGTATTAGATAAATATGGCGCATTCTTGCCCTTTCCCTGTGATGCAGGGCAGAGCAGCAAGATGACTTGCTGCGCTGCCCTGAGCCAGAAAACCCATAAATCTGGGCCTAAATGCTGATTCCAAGCTCATGTGATGTCATGTGTTGTCATGGCTTCTGGATCAAATGTCATATTTATGTTGTCCCACTGTGGTATTGGGGGCCCTACACCCTCATGCTGCTACAATTAGTGACACAGACACAGCACTATGCTTGTATGAACTGGCTTTGGGCACTTGCACCTAGATCCTTTTATTTGCAGGGTCACCTGACCGGTGACACCTGTGATGGATGTGCATGGGGTGAGTGTGGAAACCAACCCTCGAGGAGTGGCTGGTGGAAGCATGTCAACTCAGAACACTAGTCTGAGTCAGATGGACTCTACATCCCTCCCAAAACGTTATTTAAAGGAAACAAGCAACTCCAACCCGTGGGAGAGAAATAAACACTAAAATAAACACCACTGAGTCTCTTCAGGCAGTCCACTGGACATGCTGCATGGACAGGTGCAGCTGGGGCACTCGGCCTCACAGCACTCCTCTGTAGTTTAACATGACTACTCTGGGCGCGAATGGCTGTGTTGACGAAGTCCGGATCCCTCAATCGCCTGTCCATGAGGTTACAATGCCTCAGGCACTGTTGGTCTTGTCCCATCTGGGCTCACGGTATTCAAGTCTATTTACAAAGTCCACTAGGATATCCCATCCTGAGCAGTGGTGAAGTCTTTTTACAAATTTCAATGTGGGTGCATCAGGAGCATAGAGGAGTCCACTTCAAGGATCTCTTGGAAGGCATTCAAGCTCCATGGATAGCGAACCTTCAAAGACTAAGGATGACATGGAGGAAAGGACATCTTTCTTGAAGGCCTTGGTGCTCCCTAACACCTGTTGGTATAGCAGCATCAGACTTCCCTCTCGTCCCAGAACTCCATTGCACAGGAGTCTCCTCGAGGCCTTTTGCAGGGCTGCCACGGGACAGTGTGGGATGTGCCTGGCCTATCGCAGGCTGAGTGAAGGTGTCACTGAGGAACAGACAACAGGACCACATGCAAGTCACGCTTGAAGCAGCAAGGGGGGTTGTCACAGGGTCTGTGTGCTCTGGCAATCAGGACTCAGGTGCACTGGCCTTTGTCCAACAGTCTTTGGGTGACCAGTCTCTGTCTGTGATCTCAGTGCTTCCTGGTGCATGTCATGGGGATGCCTCTGACACATCACTCTGGTCGGGATTCCCTCCTCACTGGAATTCCCTTTAGGCCCTTGCCCCTGGATTGTCACGGGACTGCATGGGCCGTGGGGGCCTGTCATAGGCCACACCAAGGAGGTCGCTGTAGAACTCCCAATAGGGCCATGTCCAAGTCTCATGCAACCCCAAGTGTGGATGGTCCAATAGTCAAGTATGCTCTCTTCGGCAGGTCTCAAGTTCATGGAGGCTCACAGCAGATTTCTGAACGGTTAGCCTCCCACAGCGCAAAGTATGCCTTGTCAACCTCTGGTCTCTTTGATGACATACTGCTCCACTCTGGTGGTGCAGTGCTCCTTAGGTGGTTTGGGTGATGCACCTGGTAATGATGACAATCTTACTGAGTATATTCAGATCAACAGGCTGCAGTGTCATGCTTGGTGAAGGGATGACTCGAGGGACTTCATAGCCACTTGCAGTTCTCACTCAGCATGTGCAGTTCCCAGCAGGGATGCCATCTGTGTCAAGCAGCCGGTGACAGGTGGCTGTACGGTTGCACTGAGAAGCCTGGGGCCTCTGCACGGTTTGCATGTGCTGGTGGCTTACAGTTGGTCTACGTGCGGTGCTGTCTCCAGTGACGGTGGCTGGCTTGTGTTGATGGATGCCCTCTCCTGGTGCTGGTATGAGTCCTCAGTCCTATTGTTCTTCTCACTTTCTCTTGCGGACCTGTGGTGTTTCTGATCTTCTGTGTGACAGGTCTCTCACATCGTTTTGTTCCTCAAAACTTCACAATATGGCATTGCGCCAAGTTCCTCTCTCTTCTCCATTTCCTTTCTAAATGTGGTGTGGCAACATGGGTCACACGTTGCACCACATGGACCTCTCACTGGTTGTGTGCTGCATCTCAGACGGTGCATCGTCTTCCTATGCAGCCTCTCACAGCGCCAGTCCTGTCAATAGGACGTGATTCCTTCACCACGCGGACCTCATGCTGGTCATGTCCCTTCCTCAGGGATGTTCTTGGTGGTCTGCTCCCTGACTGAGGGGTCACCTCTTCTTTCTTCCTGTCTTCACTCGAGGGCATATCACTTGCGCCTCAAGACTGCGCTGTCATAGCACTTGCTCTTGCCTCCGTTCCAGTTTACCTGGCAGGGTCGATCACCTTCATTACATGTTCACTGACGGGCCAACTGTGTCCATCTGGTGCTGGGGTGTGGCCAGTTGGTGCGGCCTCTTCCACTCAAACATTTCGTCTCAGGCCATGAGGGCTCTCTCTTTCACTCGGGATCCTGCTTGACTTGTCAGGTTCGCTGGTGTGACCCTCTGTGCACCTCTGACATTGTGCATTGTCCTTCTTCCAGGGCACCCACAACTGGTGCTCTGCATGCCTGGACTTGGCCTGTGGTGATGGCCGTGTATTGCCAGGGGCATGCGGTGCCATCGTCTCGACTGCGGTTGCAGCAGGCAACCGCAGGGGGCTGCGCATGTGGGTTCTCCAGATGAGTGTCCGAATAGCTGGGCATTTGGGAGTGCGCTGCCTCACACTGTGGCTCGTATCTTGCTGTTTTGGTGGGGTTTTTTTCACTAAAGGGATGGCAGGCAGAATAGGGTTGGTAATGCTGGTTCGAAGCTCAGACATGCCACGCCATGTGGGGAGAGGTTTCCTCCCCCCCCTTCCACTAGGATGGACGGAGGCAGGTGGAGCAGCTAGCGAGTGCCTCAGCATGGACATGCTCCTGCCCTTTCTTACTTTGAGGGTCCAGGGGCACGTTCTGTTGTCGGCGCTGTCTGCTCTTGGCATTGTTCCTTGTCGCGCCGCCTTCTCTTTTCTCTGCCCACTCTGCTTCCGCGTCAGGTCGTCCTGCTGGTTTTCTGTAGGCAGGAGCTGCAAGGGATATATCTGTCCCATGAAACAGGACATGCTGTAACTGGTACACAAGCGGATCAGACCCCCGTCGTCACCATTGTGATATTGGGGGCCCTAGGTCCTCATGCTACTAAAAAAAAGTGACAGACACAGCAGTATGCTTGTATGAACCGGCCTCTGGCACGGGCGCCTGGACCTTTTTATTTGCAAGGTCACGTGACCGGTGACACCTGTGATGGATGTGTGTGGGGTGAGTGTGGAATCCAGCCCTCAAGGAGTGGCTAGTGGAAGCACGTCATCTCAGAAGACTAGTCTAAGTCCATCCGGACTCAACACCCCACATAGTCATCATAGAGACAACGGTGCGGCTTGTCACTTTCGCTACACCCGGCATTTTGGTGAGAAGTTATCAATAAGGTCTTTCACTTGGGTCATTCTCCCTACCTCCTAAATTAGCTCGTCCTCCTATCGATAGCCCCTCTACTTTTTAAAGAAATATGAGACCCACGTGATGTATAGGGCCCTGCTGCTTTGTAGGTGGTTGTGCTTTCGCTCTGTATGTTACATACGTACATACGAAATAGGCACAGCACGTCACCATTTAGTAATGGCATACCACTAATGAGGCAGTCTACATTGACAACAGCATACACTATTTATCTGTAGAGTAAAATAAGAGCTTCCTCTTTTAAATTAGCCTCAATGGGTATGTTTGTCGGTTTACTGCCTTTCTAGTGACAGCAATTAACGTCCTTACCATATGTTAGGCGATGCATATATTTATGCAATTTCCCCTGGGCACCGCAAGGTGCACGGTTCACAAAAGGCTGCATATTTCCTGAAGTGTCGTAATTGCGCAGGAACGAAAGAAAACCCATAGTTTTCATGGAACTACACAGTTTTCATCTCCCGCGTGATCAGTTGTCACTGGGGGTCTAATTAGCAATGCAAGGTACTCGGATCACTAGCTCGCTGCATGAAAGAGCACGATTTTACCGTGCTGCGTTTTTCGATGCTGAGATTCAGACACAGCCTTCGAAGCAAACTCTGATCAATGCACCCTACTTAATTAAACACAGTCGTTTAATAATTAAAATGCTTTTGAAATTGAATCTGCCAGAATGAGGCTCCAGGGTCCTACCCTTACAGTCAGGCTTTTTCATCATACTTCATGGTGAAAAACTGCGCGATGTGAGCCCACATTTTTATTTGCACACACGGTCTGGTCAAATTAACGGCATAAATGGTGAGTTATTAACTAACATTGATCTGATTCTTGCTACATGATATTTCTTAATCACAACAGTTCACGTACTGTACTTCCAGCACAGAGCAACCCGTGGAAAGATCCAGATTAGTTTATTTTGGGCTTTTGTTAATACAAAATACTCTGTCAGAATGTACGTCTTAGTCCAGCAATCGAACAGAGTGTAATCATTGCTAGTGGTCTGACAATGCTTGCTTCTGGTTGAGAAGCAGATTGATCCTGCCAGGTGACCAAATATACTGCACCCTATTTTAAACATGTATTGTCATATAACATTTAAAAAATATCATGAATTAGACTGTTATTTTATATTGTGCATGGCATCACTAAATGTAAACCTAAAAATGTTAGAGCCGCAAGTAAAATTAATGAGACTGGAGTATAATTAGTGAGTGTAGCGACGTGGCGAAATGTGCACAGACATCATTGTACAACATCACTACGTATATTTACATACATGCATTAACTATTGGTGGCGAAATGTGTCTTGTTAATGGCACTGCCGTTGTGTACAATGGCACACAAATTAACTCCTTAAATGCAAAGGTGTTCATGCACATTCATTCTCAAACGAGAGGAAGCGTTCTGTTTCACTCCTACCTGGAGAAATGGTTAACCCACTGCAAAAATGTTTGCAAGTTAGCAATAGTTAAAGCTTTACATCTCTCCTGAGGAGTACTAATTCGGCCGCATGCCCTTGTCAAAACCCCTTTTAGAGGGTCGTGGGGAAAACAGGAATTACTGGGCCCAACTGTGGCTGTTCTGGCCTTTACTCATGCTGTTCTGGAGCCGGTTTTACTATGGGCCTTGGATAACTAGGCCAAGAACTTTCTGTTCAGTGCATAATTTTCCGAGATAGCGCAGTTTAAGAAGCCTCTTCAGGGGACATAGGCATAAGGCATGCATCAGCTCATAACTCAAAATACCCACAGTGACCCAAATAAGTCGATCTTATGGTCTAGAACTTACCTTGTGTAGTAAAGCAGTGATCCAGCACTGGGCCCTAACTCTTTATTTGGAGTCCAAAGAAGCTTTCTTCCCTGTTCCGAGGGGTGAAGAGATCATTTTACCAGATTATCCAAATCAATTACAGCGAAACTCAATAGACACACATTAAACCTTCAGAGTCCAAACTGAAGGTTCATAAGGCTTTATTACAGACTCGAAGGCAAAGTTACATAGGTGAGTGTCAAAACCATGAAATAGATATACAAAATCACCAATGGAGAATCAAGGCATCGCACAATGTTAAATCAAAGCAACATATAAAACACAAAGGGGCATATTTATACTATGTTTGCGCCGGTATTGCGTCGTTTTTTTTTACGCAAATCCGACGCAAAGCTAACTCCATATTTATACTTTGGCGTTAGACCCGTCTAGCGCCAAAGATCTTGGAGTTTGCGTCATTTTTTAGCGTGGACACCTACCTTGCGTTAATGATATGCAAGGTAGGCGTTCCCGTCTAAAAAATTCCTCCAAGGCATGTGCGCCTTATTTAAACTCCCGTGCAAAAATGGCGCACGGGAGTGGGCGGGTCAAAAAAAATGACGTCCAGCCGCTTTTGCGTCATTTTTTAGCGCCTGGTCAGGGCAGGCGTTAAGGGACCTGTGGGCTCGGAAGGAGCCCAGAGGTGCCCTCCCATGCCCCCAGGGACACCCCCTGCCACCCTTGCCCACCCCAGGAGGACACCCAAGGATGGAGGGAGCCATCCCAGGGAACTTAAGGTAAGTTCAGGTAAGTAATTTATTTTTTTTTTTTATGTGGCATAGGGGGGCCTGATTTGTGCCCCCCTACATGCCACTATGCCCAAGGACCATGCCCAGGGGACAGAAGTCCCCTGGGCATGGCCTTTGGGCAAGGGGGCATGACTCCTGTCTTTGCTAAGACAGGAGTCATGTCAATGGAGGGTGGGAGTAAAAAAAAATGGCGCTAATCGGGTTGAGGCAGATTTTTTGCCTCAGACTGACTTGCCCCATTTTTTGACGCCCAAGCTCCATTTTCCCCTACGCCGGCGCTGCCTGGTGTGGGTCATTTTTTTTGACGCACACCAGTCAGCTCCGCCGGCTAACGTCATTCCATAAATAAGGCGCCCGCATGGCGCTTTGGAATGGCGTTAGCCGGCGTTAACATTTTTGACGCACAACTGCGTTGGCGCAGTTGTGCGTCAAAAAGTATAAATATGGCCCAAAGACTTTTTAATAGCAACAAGGCCAAAAGTCAGGAAAAGTATGTAATGTCTAGATTCTAAAATTAAGTTCTCTTGCCTAATCATTTAATCTAGCTCCTAAGCTAATCTAATATTAAAGGAATAGTCTGAGAAAGGATAGCAAACAGAACTTTGGTAGAAGATTCTGTGCAAGACAAGTGCAGTGGTGTTAAGCGGCATAGAAAGTATGAGGTCTATACCTCAAAAAGGTCTGCTCTGAGCAAGGTGCAAAGAGAATAAGAATCTCTCGCCCACTGAACCACACTTAAATCTTAGTTTTTCCAGGTGTGATGACTTCTTAACCATATTTCTCATTTGAAAAACAAAATGGCAATCAATTATAATTAACACTTCCGGCTTCCGAAGCCTTCAGCACTCAACCTTGATTCACCCTCACATTCAGGAATCTCAAAAGCTATAGCTGCCGATGACAGGATACTCCTTTTGTCCGGTAACACTTCTCTCAGATTCTCTTATCTCTTGTGCAAAATGAGCTCTTTGTTAGTTTCAGCATATGCAGCTTTGGAAAAACAAGCTTTCAGATTGACGATTAGAACATTAAAAAAGAATGCAGCCTTCACTCTGACCAACTAAAAAAGAACACAAATGTACATTAGTTCAATACACTTTAAATGTCTAACTTGTCAAACATAAAATGATTTTGAAGAATTTAATTTCTAAAATACTATAACCTAAACATTCTTGCAAATGAGTATTAAATGTGGCTTACATGAAACATTAACTTAATTGTGCACCTTTACTAATATACTTCGGTGCATTACCTTTATCAGTTCGTTTTACACATTACAAAAAGAAAAATCACAACCCCTTCTTTTCACGTTGCATAATGGCATAGCTAGGTTATCCTCCTTCAGCAGTACTTCTTATACATGAAACACAACACACTAAATAATCCATGCAGTAATCTCCCAAGCCTAGAGCCCTAGAGCAGAGCTATTCCCCCTCTGTGGGTCCTCTCCCCTTATCTCTTCCACCCCCACACTAAACTCTTAGGGGGTCATTCCGACCCCGGCGGGCGGCGGGCGCCGCCCGCCGGGCGGAAACCGCCCAAACACTGTGCCGTATCTGTGGAATGGCGCACCAAGTTGGGAGGCTCTAAGCTGCATCAAAAATGTTGACAGATATTAAAAATATCTAAAGACGCAACTTGGTGTAAGGCAACTAGCCTTTGCGTGACATAAAGCTGATTTGCATATCATAAAGCATTTGGAAGTGTGCAAAACAGCATTGCAACACGTAAGAGTGCATTACGTCACGGGATGTGTACAAAAAAAAAGATGCATTCCAAAAATTTTAAGCTGCAACCCACAACAAATGCAGAAAATGAAGCAAAAACATCCACAAGTCAGGAGGGCAACTATCCCAACCCCAATCAAGATAACTAGACAGCAGGCAAGGGGAGGATGAAGAGCAATTTCAGCAAGGTTAAATCCACTCCTATAATCCTGAGTGTTGTATGTCTTTTCTAGACTACTTATACAATGGTTTATGTGTACATACAAAACCTACTTCTTAGCATCTCAAGGAGATTGAGGTGAAGTCACTATCACCTGCTCTTGTTGTGTATGCCCAAACATCATGTACATCCACTGCCATAGCATTATGCTGAATGTCTTGCTTACCAATTCAAAGTCACTGTGTGACAACAAGCGTCAGTTTTCCAGACTGGCACACAGTGGAAAGGCCTTACTAAACCAACACATCCCTACCTGCTCGAAATGGGGACTGTGAGACATGTGAACCAATAAAAATGTTTCATTCATCCACATATTGCTAGCTCAGTAAACATGATAACTTTAACAAGCACATATGATAGCCTCAATGCTTACCCTGAAGAGACCCTAAATTATGCTCGCACTGAGAGTTTGCAGGTACTCATTTCAGACTACTTCCTAATTAGCATTATGCCTATGGTGCACAAGAATGTACAAGGTCAGTCCAAGACCTTGGACGTCAGTATGCATGAAATACAGCTACTTATTTTTTTGTGATCCAGTTTCAAATGATGAATGGTGTTGAAGGGACACTGGGATACGTAGGGTTAATGTGTTCCTCTGCCCATGAGAGGCCTCACATGTATTGAGAGTGAGTGTAACCACACATTACATCAATTGTACAATATACACGCATATTACTGATTGGAAGTCAGAGCACAGACCATTGGCAACACTTCCCCAGGGTAAAAGGAAATGGGAGACTTATGGTTTTCAATTTTTGCAAGTAGTTGCACAAAGTTACATGCATGTAGTGTCACAATTTGCAAGAAATCAATGCCAAGGTTGATTGAGGTTTTCCAAGCAGGAGAGGCCACATTCAGGATTTGTAACCAGCAATCAACAATTACCTACTTGCAGAATGGTGCAAGGGTGTGTGTGTTAGTGGCAGGAACCAGTGTGTGTCGTGTAATCTGTTGTCACCAAACCATCCAGATTATACATGGCCTATGTCTTTCACACACAGTGCTAAAGTAGGTGACTGTCTGTGTTGGGCCGTGTGCCAAATCACACTAAGACAACCACTTACAATGCATTAAGAAAGCCAAATAGTCGTTGAGTGACTCCAATGTGAACTACACTAGCTGTTGACCATAGACCTCCCACAAAATAACATGTACTTTTAAAGACTGCAGGATAAAAGCTACATCATATACTCAACTCAACATAATCAATGTTAGAAACTCACAGTGACGCAACGATTACAATGTTGTGAAAGTAAGAAAAGATTTACTAATATCAAATCTATTTAAGAGAATAAAAACTCCTTAACTTACACTAACCTAACCTAAACACTACCTTCTACTATCTAAACATATCCTAATCTGTCTACCCTAAACTAACTAACATTAACACTACCTTATACTAACTTACCTTATCCTAACCTATCTTAAACACTAAGCACAAATTACATGTTAAACATCAACCCCTCATCCCCTTAACACATTTAAGCTTTCATTATGAATTTGGCGGTCTTCTGGAAAGATCGCTGAAGTCGCGGGTGCCCTAAGACTGCAGTCCGAAGTCTGCCGTATTTGGAGTCAATCAAGGATTTCTGCCCATTTAAGGGTGGAAATCCGACACCGTCGGCCTGACCAATGGCAAGTGAGAGATACCATACCAAAAGGTCTCCGCCTGCCATATTATGAGACATAATACGGCATGGTGGTTCCTGCACGGTGGTGCAGGGCTGGCGGTGGAAATGCCAACACCCATTCCCTCACAGACAACCACCTCGCTCAGACAAGTGGGTGGACTGCCCAAAAGGGGGTAGACGGTGGGAGATGTTGTATGCATGTGTGTGGTGTGTGTGTGTATGTGTAGCGGTATTGGTGTGCTTGAGTGCATGTGTGTACGTATGTGTGCGTGGAGAGTGTGTGTGTTTGAATGGAAGTGGAGGGGAGAGGGTGTGTTGAGGTGCGAGTGAGTAGGTGTGTGTATTGGGATGCATGTGAGTAGAGGTGTTTGTACGGTTGGGTGCGAGTGAGTGAGGATGTATGTCATGGAGTGTCTTGATGAGTGGGGCTGTGTGTCAGGGTGAGAGCGAGTGGGGTGCTTGTATGTCAGTGTGAGAGTGAATGAGCGTGTATGTCTGGGAGTGTGCGGATGAATCGGGGTACGTGTATGAAGGTGTGTGGATGAGTGGAGGTGTTTGTATGTCAATGTGTGAGCGAGTCGGGGTGTTTGCATGTATGCCTGCGGTCTGGTGGGGGGATGTGTTTTCAAGTGTTCAGTCTGGTGGGGGTGTGTGTTTGCAAGTGTGCGGTCTGGTGGGCGGGTATATTTGCATGTGTACAGTCTGGTGGGGGTTGTTTGCAAGTATGTTGACGTGTAGAGGTGCATGTGCCAGTGACAGGAATGAGGATTCTTGTGCCAGGTGCGTTACCGCCAGGATTTTGTGGAGGTGCGACTGCCACGAAAGCCTGGCAGTGTGCCGACTCATAATAGCACTGGTGGACTTACTGCTGCCGGTAGGCCGGAAGTGCTCACCTCCGGTGGTCCAACTGCCCTGGTGGTATCGGCGGGGTTGTGGCGGTTTGGCTTCGGCCAAACTGCTGCAGTCATAATTATGGCAGTCTTCACCACCAGCCCGGTGGCGATAAGACCGCCACAGCGAGTATGGCGATCTTTGGACTGCCACACTCGTAATGAGTTTCATAGTTTGAGACAAAACAAACATCAGCTACACCTAAACATAAGCTAACTACATATGCAAACCTAAGCAAATATATATATGCATTTTGATATTTATTTTTATTTTTTATATTTAAAAAAAAAAAAATTAAACAACGCTTAAACATCAATTCCCATCTACTAAAAACATTAAAAATAGAGAAGATCTAAAAACTAAAACCTAACTAAACTAACCATGTCCTAATCAACAGTTAACTATTTATCTAACTATTAAAATACTAACCTATAAATGTAACTCTAAAACATTGTCCAATAAAATGTTTATCACAAGTTGGGAGACCTGCACCAAGGCCTCCTACATATTGTCCATTCGCTGCTGTAAGTTGGCCTGCTCCCTCTTAATGCAATCCAGTTTCTTGTTGATCTTCCGCAGTTCTTGTTTTATGCAGTACTTGAAGAGTGAATCTCGTCTTCTTCTGAGTCCTCAGGCCAGTGTGCTTGTTGGCTGGGTGGCTGCTGGGGTAGATGGTGGTATCAGGGGTTGGGGTGCCTGTTGCTGGCTTGGTCCTGCTTTGTTAGGGCTTGAGACAGATGTTGTCATTGAAGTTGTTGTTTGGCTGGGGGACATTCCAGGACCTTTCTGCCTTGGCACGGTCATACAAATTTGCCATTTGTGTTAGGCCTTGGAGACTTGCTTTATGTGCCTGTATCTGTCCGGGAGCATTTCATAGGTCATCAACTCTTCAACTGTCATGCTATTTGGGGTGATGATGGAAATCAACAGTTAGCACATGCTGTATGTATACGTGATGTGTGTGAAATTAGACTGACTTTGAATCACAATCACATGTGCCTGACTAGACCAACACCAGCAATAGAGATGGCTATATGGACAATATATTGTCACTACCTAGACATCCCCTACTCAAGCAAGGAAAACTGAGTCAGGTACTATCTGTATAGGTGCCCAAAATGTAACAGTAGTCACAATGAGATTACAACCATATCATACAGAACAATAATTCACACTCATTATGATGTCCACAGTTTAAATTTGAGACATGGTCCAGATGTTTTCTAATTTGGTATTTGGAGTTGCATCATGTAAATGGGCTGATCTGCAACATAAGAGTAAGTGGTAAAGGTGATACAGTCCAGGCAGCGTAGCTCAGCTTTGCATACACCAATAAGAGTAACACGAGGCCGCACACATATCTGCCTTCACTTATTCTGTGTCATATAGTCAATACATGGATAGGGGGTTGTCATGTATCTCCTGTAGCCCATGACTGGGGAACATTACTAATATTTACCCTCAGGCAATTGTACAAAAATGTAGCATTTATCTTTTGTTTCATGCTAGCTAATGTACACACATCATCCTAACGCTGCATTCGGATGCATACATTAGAAATTTCATAATGCATCTCAGTAGTGTGTGTATACTTGCAGGAGTACTCATCTGACAAAAGACACTGCTGAATGCGGTGCCTGGACCCTTGCATCATGACTCGGAGAGGGGTTTGAGTACCACTGAAGCTGGATTACAAGAGATACCTTATGGTAGGCTAAGACATCGAAGATCTATATGTCCATATATAATGAATAAACACATGAACAGACACACATGTAGCCATGTCACTTGCTGTCTGTCATGGGCCAAATACATTACTTATGAAGATTTTTTTCCATCACAAAAACATATACTCAAACTACCATATTCAAAATTGTTTTGATTATGATGACAACCCTGCTGAAATTGTAATCCATGTTTTCACAATTCTGCTTTAGTTTTGTCATACTGCTACAGGGACAGTTATGTTGTCTACCAACATATAAGGTGTAAGACAGCTGGTATGTTTGCCACCCTTATGGTCAGTGAACCAAAAATGTTGTATCTGGAGAGCTCAAAAGTATGCAGCATGTCTGAGCTAAATATACTATATGTTGATGGAACATATCTTGAACAAATACACAGCGTGTGATTTTGATTCCATGATACCCACCTGTCCATACTTGGTAACAGTATCTATGTATAGATATTTCACATAACACCTGTGTCATGCACAATTTTGGACATATACAACAGAACCCTGCCCAGACATGCTCCACAACACATATATAACTGTCCTATGATGTCCATTGCATTTTTGTTTTAGTTTGTGCCATTTATTGTGCGAGATATTGTGTTTTATTGAACACATGCAGACTCTGCACCAGATGATGGTTGCTGTACCCAAAGCAATATGACTATAGATCTGCCAAAAATAATTATTTTTTAAAGATGCTTAGATCTTGTGGGCCTGTTTACATACACCCTACATCCACAATGATTTTCCTCTTTGATCATTCTTAAAGAATCTGTGGGCAGGTTTCCATTCTGATTCACACACTGACAGCTAATTGATAGTAGGTGAGTGTTATCTTCCACCACACATCATAATGTTACATTTCATATATATCACACAGACGTTAAGATGTTACATGCATTAATCATAACATTTACTGGTAGCATTGTGGTCCTGGACTGAATCCACCTCTTTGTGTAAATGGTAGATGTCCACCTAGAAAGAGGACATTGCCTTTTAAATAGTGCTTTCACGTTTGTTTACATCTATATCTTACAAGCTATGCTATCTCAGTATTTCAGATTTACACAACAGCTTAAACAAACATATGTCAATAAGACCAGATAATTGGACACAATAAGTCTGCTTGCGGTCCTGAGCTGGCTGGACAATGAAGTTCAGATGTACCCATCATCACATGACTAAAGCATGACTCAGGCAAGTGATATATTTAGTAATGCTGGGCAGCATCATGTCATACCCCATTGTGCAATGGTACATGGGTGACAACTTCACCCTAGAATTAACTAAGTGTTGTCATGATGGAAAACGACAGGCATATACCATATGTAACATCATAAAAGCCATATAAGGGTTTACCGGCCCTGTGCACAGAGTGCTAACTAGTTTTAAATTGTTGTACCTTCCAACTTTGTGCAAGACTGCATGCCTTGTCAGCATGTATAATGTTTTTGTTTTGCTCCGAAAAACACACAGCTCTGCACATACTGATATTCATAATGCATATCAATCTGTGTACATGTGCAGTACAATGCAGCACACATGGAGGATTTCACATAAAAGGATTTGGGAAATAGATCTCCACCTCAGCCTTCAACCGGCAGGGTGATTTGGGAATTTGGAGGCATCCCCTAGTCATTCCTGTATGTTACCTTAGGAAAGCTCATAAATCTTTGTATTTTCATTTATAAGTATCACCCACTAACCATTGAACTGCCCAATGTGCCAAGGTATGGGTATTCAGCAATTGACCTTGTGCTTGTATCCCCTTTGATTCATGTAGACACTCTGAGGCCCACGATGTTCACTTAGTATAAATCATTTCCTCATATGCATTTATCCTGATATACATCTTGCACATTGCAATATGGAAAAAATACACAAATGATATACAGTCCATGTTTATGTTTGTCATTACTGATAAAGTTGCATCACAAAATGCAGAAGGAATATACATACATGCCCACGGGTCCACCAAGCTCAAGCCAAGAAGGTTAATAACATCAGCCTCCTGTGCAACAACATCAGTAGACAGACAACATCAGCCTATCTATGTTTGATCTGGATGGTGGTCCGAGCATCCTTAAATGTCTGCTGGTGGTGCCAGCGCACAGGCTCCCAGCGATCCTTCATGCCCTTTACAGGTAGCCCTGGCTTATCCTGCTCCGAGCCACCAGCATCCTGGGCACATAATCGGCGATACGCCATATCAACCCTCCCAGCTCTGTCTCAGAAAAGGTCTTCTACCTCCCAGAGATTTCCCTATCCCTCCCAAACACACTTCACCCAAATACAAACCACTTAACAACTATTACTACCTCAACAAAATAAACTCCAAAAAGACTAACTACCAACAAAACAGTGACAAATATTTATGCCATCCAATGAAATAAGACAAACTCTCCAGTCACACAGACACTCTCCAAACACTGTCAGCACCAAGCACAAACTAACAGAGAGTAAGAGAAAGTGAAAGTAACTTCACACTTCCTAGTTTGCAGCCTGCCACACCCATTGCATCACTACCTTGGTTTATCCCGCCAGTTTTTGACAAATGCAGCATTTTGTATGGCATATTGGTACTGGAATTGGCATTGCATGATAAATGCACAGCACATTAACCCTTATTCATTGTTTTCAAAGCATTTGTGTTGATGCATGACTTACTACCAGCGCAACGGGTGCAATGCACCATGCAAATGGGTAGATGCGTGGGCTCAGAACCATGCAACTGGTCTATTGTCTAGGACCCACTTTAGTGTATTGTGCAATGCAGGAAAACACACCTTAGCTACATTTTCAATGGTCCTGTGTTTTTTTTTTTACCAGACAGGTTTACTATTTGCTGATGTGTGAAATGTTAGTGGTCATAGTGTGCCTTGGTGTGACATTTTTATTTAGATGGAACACAAGTAAATATTGTAATATATAGCAAAATTGACACGTTTTTCTTCCTTTTGAAGTTTGTGGTATGCTTTTATGAACGTAGGTAGCTGTGGTGTAGCCATAAGTATGTCAAATATATTGCACCACTTTGTCTATGTGCAGTGCTTTTGTATTCCACATTCTGCCCAATATCTTTATTCCATCAGGTTGTAAGGATTCCTGCCATAAGATGAGTTACAGATGCAACACACACTTAGGGAAGGACAGAGACAGGTTGGATCAGCCATTCTACAATGTATGTACCAGCCAGCTTACAGATTTACTGAATGAATCTGATGGATATGGTGTAATACCAATATCGAACATGGAATTGTCAGGAGGCTATGTATTTGCAAACTAAACTAGGCAACTTCCACCATGTAATGTGGTGGTACAGGTACATCTGCACTCAGGGCTATATGTCTGAAACAATATGTGTGGCTCTTGCACAAAGCACCATGGCTAATGTGTTTAGCAAATCTGTTTGCCTATTGTTTGAGCCTAAGGGGGCCAACTTGAGATGCCAAGACAAATGTAATTAAACAAGAGTGCCACAATACATTGCAAATCACTACATTGCTTCACTCTGCACCAGAGAGAGGTTTCTTGACCATCGCATGTGGGTAGCCATTCACTTCTGATGATAATATTTGCATTTACAAACATAAGACACAAGAGAAACCTGCAAACGCGCCTGTAAGTAGTACCTTCTCAGGAGTGGCATTGAATGGAGTTAGACCTTAACATTTCCTTGTTACTTCATTTATCTATGTGTCCTGTGTATAGCAGCAGTCATAGATGGAGGAATATGGGTCAAAGAATATGTTGGTTCACGTTGAGATGCACCTTCGTGCTGACATACATTCCTGCATTCAATAGCTGCATCCTTGCCCCACAGTGCAAAGTATGCATGCATTGGGCCTAGGAAGCCAAAAGAAGCACCAGCACAGGGGAAAAGGCACGATTTTTAAAAGTTTAGCTAGATGCAGAATATGTTTTTGCAATTTGCTTTCACACAAAGTTGTGGAATAGGGACACTATCTGTGCTGCACACACAGTCATCACACACTGTTTGGAACTACACTTCCTTTGGACTGTGCTAGAGGGTCTGAAGATTAACACACTGTTGCAGCACACACATTCTCAGCATCTGCACACTGCTCCACATTGCAACCTTTCGTTGTGTATGTCTTGCACATGCATATGTGTTCTGCACATAGTGTAATCATGCACACATACTTCTGAAAGCATGATGTTAGTCAGGGATGAGTGTGACACACAGCAATATACTTTTGGAATAGCTGCATGAGCCATTAGGCATCACTGTAGTGAATGAGGGTCAAATTGTAAATCTAACTAGTGATGTTCAATTAATATACTGCTTCCAAGCACACATGATCTCTGTCTTACTCCTGTCAACGTTAGTAGCAGTACATCTACTCTGATAAGTGCTAATGCACTGTACTCTTTGTGTGGGCCTCTTGGTCTAAGGAGATTGCATTCCCTGGCACATGCATATGTAATGGCACACACTCAACTTCACTTCACATTTCGCCTTTCGGATGATACACTATTTATGACCCCCTCAATTATGCACTTACTCCGGTCAGAGGTAAATAACTCTTGCAATGCAAAGGTAAGTTTATATCCCAATTCCCCCACCAGACCATATCCAATGAGTTAGTGGGTATACACATAAAGTTTTGTCTGATTTCTCACTTAGAGAAATCACACTCTTGGCATCTCTGTCTTCTTCAGGTGTTCGGATATTTGCATAAAACATCTCGAGTGTCATACTTCTCTGGCTATTTACTCACTGTACAATGTTAACTGCTCATGTTGTTGTTCTACAAGCCTTTGCTCCTCATTGCATTGCTGTACAATGAATGGCAAATGTGTGATTTATTCACTGTACCATGATGTGGTATATGTGACAATGTAGCCAGGAATTGGGCGACATGTGCTGTGTTTTGAGGATGGCCACACATGCATGTATGCGTTCTTTCCAAGTAACAGTTTTTACATGTTCACATGACACTAGGCCTTTCTCCATGATGACTGTCATTCATTATCTCTGATGGTATCTCCAACAACATTAGTTCTGGAAAGTGCTGCCATTCTGCATGCTACCATCTTGGTGAGACACACTAAAATGAGAGGTTAGTGGTTTGTGTTCCAAAACTCACTGAGTGCCATCTGTAACACACTATGCTGCTGCAGAACATGGCAAGATTGCTAGCCGTGCAGCTCAGCACTGCTCAAGTGAGTGAGGAAAGTAATGATCATTTTGGATCTGACAATGTGTCGTGCCTGGCCTGTCACTTTAATGCAGTACACTGAATCACATTGTATTTCTGTATAGATGGATTGATTAATGAGAGGCATGGCCCCATGTTGCCCATTGGGTCTGATGACATGAACGTTACATGTTGAGGCCTACTTCTAGATGAGGAGATGTGGGTGACTTGATATTTACAGTGACTGTGACATAAAATCCAACAGAAAAAATGAACTCAAACATTTATTTTCATGTTGAACGTTTTTATTATTTTCAAAAAATGTGCCCATCAAGGTAAGAGTAATTTGTGTAAAGAAATTTACAAAATGTGGTTATGTCGCAGCATACGAGCCATTGTGTGTTGGATTTCTCTCCCATCTTCGTCTTCCTCCTCCACTGGTACCTGCTCAACATGGTCCATGTCCCAGAGGTCGTTCGTATGCACACAGATGTTGCGGAGGATGTCATATGCTAGAATAATCTTGCAGACCACAGGGAGTGAGTATAGCAATCTACCCCGATATGTCCAAGCATCAGAACCCAGAGTTCAGCTCACCAAAAGTATGTTCCACAATATTCCAGGTCTTGACCAGTGTCTGGTTGTACTCTCAGTTTGGTTCAGTCTGGGGATGTGCAATTGGGGTCTGTATCCTTGGTCAACTGAAAGTAAAACTAAATAAATTACAAATATCAGTGAATTTGCTCATTGTTAAGGTGACATTCCTGTCCATGTGTGTTATGTGTACTGAATAATTCATATATATTTCTTACAGTATTTACCACTATGTGTTACAGATACGGTTGGCCATTGGTTTACACATGTCTCTTCCAGTCCTCTGTGTAATAGCAAATGATGAGCATACTCTGATACTTTGGACACTTCTGCATCCTGACTTTCATGTTTATCCAGTAGCATACTGGTATTTTAAGAGGTTTGTGATCACTTGTGTTATGTGTACTCACTACATGTGTAACGTTACAGATCATTGATCAGATATTTGGCCAGTTGGTCCTCCACAGGTAGGTTGTGTCATTGCCAACATGTTTGACACTCACACATAAATATCTCTGTTGGACTTTTTTTGCCTCCTGCCTCCTATTTTTTCTGACCCGTTACTGTTGGCTTTTGAACTCTGAGCACTTTACCACTGCTAACCAATGCTAAATTGCAAATGCTCGCTGTGTAAATTGTATTGGTGATTGGATTTCCATGATTGGCATATTTGATTTACTGGTAAGTCCCTAGTAAAGTGCACTAGAGGGGCCCAGGGCCTGTAAATCAAATGCTACTAGTGGGCCTGCAGCACTGGTTGTGCCACCCACATTAGTAGCCCTGTAAACATGGCTCGGACCTACCACTGCAGTGTCTGTGTGTGTAGTAAACTACCAATTCGACTATGCAAGTGTACCCACTTGCCAGGCCTTAACCTTCCCTTTTCTTACATGTAACACACCCTTAAGGTAGACCCTAGGTAGCCCGTGGGCAGGGTGCAATGTATGTTTAAGGTAGGACATATACTAATGTGTTTTATATGTCCTGCAAAGTGGTGCCCTCTCCAGTTCCTGGGGCCTTGGAAGTTGAATCAGGCAGACCAAGATTGAAAATCCACGCATAGACCTCCGTGCGGGGAAAATATTGACACACCTTCCGAGATGCAGCTGAAAAATGACGCGCCAGTGAATTTGCGGCAGAAATCAATGCACGTAGCTGGAAGAACAACGCTCAACACCCACTGACGGAGGCTCTTAACGTCGCAACCCACATTGCGCAGTGTTGTTGATAACGTGTGGCAGGATTTTCAACGCAAACCTTGCTGGGTGTGGAAAAATGACAGAAGCCTGCCCGGACCCGAGTGCTGCCCGGATCGACGCATCGCTCCCCTGCGAGGAGGAAAAACGACGCACACCGAGCTGACCTGAGAAGGAGAAACAACGCACGATTTCGCTTGCGGGTGAGAAATCGACGCACCGCTTACCTTTTTCAACTCACACTCGCCCGTGCGTATTATTTTGACGCTACCCACGTACTTTTCAACGCCAACAGTGTTTTACCTGTTTCCTCAAGGATTTAAGACTCTTTTTGCTTTTTAATTTTAATTCATAACTTGGCTTGTTCATGTCGATTTTTTTCGTTTTGGTCTTGTTTTGTTTAGATACATATTTTCTATTTTTCTAAACCTGTGCTGTGCCATTTTGTAGTGTTTTCATTAAGTTACTGTGTGTGTTGATACAAAAAGTTTACAACTAGCAATCTGAAGTTAAGCCTGCCTGCTTGTGCCAATCTACCAAGGGGGTGAGCGGGGGTTAGCTGAGGGTGATTCTCCTTTACCCTGACTAGAGTGAGGGTCCTTGCTTGGACAGGGGGTAAACTGACTGCCAACCAAAGACCCAATTTCTAAAATTAGTGATCAGTGGTTGGGATTGGACTTGTATTTATACTTGACATACAGTGATTAAGTCTACACTACTGTTTTCAGTACAGACCACTACGTGACCACATACTACTTGTCTTGTGATTTAGCTTTTTCTATTTTTGGACTTTTTCCTGCTTCCATATTTTTGGTGAGCTCTTTGTTGACTTTGGAACTTTGCATTTGAAGTTAAACCTTACCAGCATGCCTCAATCTGGGGATGCACCAGCTGTGTCTGCAAAGGCTGTGTTTAAGTTGGAGAAGCAGCAGAGTTACACAGTTGTTGAACTGAAATGGTTTTGTAAGGATCTTGCCTGCTGCATAAGGAGCTCCACCGGGAAGGAGGAGCTGCAAAAGGCATTGAGAGCCTGGGTGGCAGCCAAGGAGGCTGGAGGGCACACAGAGTAGGAGGAGGTTGAGGGTGAGGAGGTGCAGAGGGTTCATAAGGGTGTAGTGGATGTACCTGTTACCCCTGGGGAGTGCATCTCCAGGACAGGTAGCAGTGTTTCATACAAAGGTCTGACTCCTGAAGAGTTGCAGGACAGACAGGAGGAGAGGGCTCACCAGTTGGAGTTAGAGAAGCTGAGGATGGCCTCAGAAGAGAAAAGGATAATCATTGCTTATGAGCTAAGATTGAGGAAGCTGGAAGTCATGAGGGCTGAGCTAGCTTGAATAGTGGCAGCAACAATTCTATATTCAGTACTGAAGAAGTACACATGCCCAGAGACGTGGTGCCTTACTTGAAGGAGGGGGATTAACACACATCAGGAGATTCAGGGGTATGAGGTAGCTCCAGTGATGCACAGGTTTCCTGAGGTGGATTGGGGTACTGGCATGGGGAGCCATTATCCTACTGGTGGGAGGGACACTCTACTGACTCTAGGTGAGAGTGACAGGGAGAGGGGTTCCTCCCAGGTAGAAGTCCTGGTTATGGAGTGTGGAGACATCCCAGAAGAGTGTGGGTTGAGTGTCAGGGACAGTCAGGTACAGTCTCACCAGTCTTGCGAGGGTGATGTGGGGTACTTTTTCAAGGCTGAGTCACTGGATGGTTGGGTGAAGGGTAGTTTGGTTAATTCATGTGGGGGCTTAGTGATGTAATTGCTGGAGAGCATATCTCTAGTCCTTATTTTCCAGGGCTACGCCAACACCAGGTGGTGTGAGTTCTCTGACCCCAGGGACCTTACACTGGAGGCAGACCTCTGGGTGTGTATCAAAGAGTCTGAAGAGACATTTGGGGGTGCTCCTGAGGGGAGTAGTCTAGGTATTTCCCAACCAGGTGAGGTAGGGAAGGATTGAAGTGTCCCAGGTAGGTCCCAGTGTAGTGGGATGGGTGAGTGTGTCAGGGAGTCCGGATCCTCTGGGTTTGCCCCTGTTCCCAATATGTCCACCTCTTGGCAGCTTCAAACTCTACTAGCCAATATAGCACAGAGTTATAGAATGGCCAAGTGGGGGATGGGGTTTTAGGTTGGGAACAGCGGGGAAGGAGACCTGTGGAAGTAAAAGTTAAGAACACAATAGCCAGATTATTCACATTGGCTTTCATAAACTTGGTTCATAATATCTATATACTGATAACATGAATGATCAAAAGCTTTCTTATATCATGACCTTATTAGCTCCGAGTACCTGGAAAATAATTAAGGATTATGCAAGCTTTCATATGAGAGTTTTTGTAGAATACAATCTTATGTTCTGAACCTTGAACTGACTCAAGATATTTCTTTGAATAGAAACTACTTAATAACAGTGATCAATAAACACGTTCGTTTTCAGGAATAAACTGCGTTAGACTCATGAATGATACTGCAAGGACACACTATAACAGTAATCAATGAACACATTGGTTTTCAGGAATAAACTGTGATAAGCTCATGAATGAACACATTGGTTTTCAGAAATAAACTGCGACAAGCTCATGAATGATACTGTAAGGATACACTCTGTTTAAACTTTCAAGATTCAATTGCTTAGGAATTATTATACACTTTGAATATCAAACTGTGCACCAAGATTTCAATGTCTAGAAATGATCGCGCAATCTTCCGATCTGAAACGCAAGAGTTAAATGCCAAGAATTACTCATGCACTCAGCCATTGATTCAACCATCAGGATTTACATGTCAAAATATGATCGCGTACTCTGCCGATCTGAGTTGCAAGTTTTAATTTCCAAGAATGAATTGTGCACACTGTTGTCGATTCAACCATCAAGGTTTAAATGCAAGGATATGATCGCGCACACTGCCGATCTGAACTACAAGAGTTAAGTGCCAAGAATGAATTGTGCACACTGTTGCCGATTCAACCATCAAGGTTTAAATGCCAAGATACGATCGCGCACACTGCTGATCTGAACTAAAAGAGTTAAATGCCAAGAATGAATCGTGCACTCGGCTGCCGATTCAACCATCAAGGTTTAAATGCCAAGATACGATCGCGCACACTGCTGATCCGAACTGTAAGAGTTACAGGCCAAGAATGGATCGTGCACTCTGTTGCCGATTCAACCATCAAGGTTTAAATGCCAAGATACGATTGCGCGCACTGCCGATTCGAACTGTAAGAGTTAAATGCCAAGAATGAATTGTGCATTCTGTTTCCGATTCAACCATCAAGATTTAAATGCCAAGATACGATCGTGCACACTGCCGATCTGAACTGCAAAAGTTAAATGCCAAGAAAACCATCGCACACGCGATTTAACCAAAAGGCCCAAAACTCTGACATTTCTGAAAATTGAGTCTGGGCCTAACCCGGCCTCCGCCTTACCGCCCTGTTTGAAGATCACCAAGGAGAATGAAGACAGGGCCTGGAAATCCTAGGTAGGCCTCCGGGACAGGAGCTCAGGAAAATGCTGCTGCTCTGCACCGGGACCTCTGAATAGTGAGCACGTTGAGCTGGGCTGGCTCCCTTAAATAGAGCCAGGCCCCGCCCATGTGCCACACCCAGCCATGCTGCAGGCAAGGTTTCTAGAAAGGCATAGAATAGGGACTATACCCTGTAATCCTGTAGCAAAGTCTTGAAAATGAGCAATACATTGCAAACAGCATTAATGATGTTTCAATATGAATCTCTGCAATGCAAAAGTTTAACATACTGCATTAACACATGATGCATGAATTATTACATTATATACGGATTGGCTTTTTTCATTATGTCGCCCGTAGAGCACGCACTGTCCTGATGTTGCAAAAGGGATCCGATGTCCAGTCTCAGAGGAGAGGGAATGGGGATGGGCTGAGGCCAAGGTGCCAGAGATCCAGTCCCAGCTCCTGGAGGGTTCCATGAGGGTACACCACAAGGGGAGCCTAGCCCGTACCGTAGGGCCATCTGCTGAGGGAGACCCCACTGTGTCAGGAGACCCTGGAGGACCGGCTGTAGCCAGCATCCCACCAGTTCTAGTGTGTGGCAGTACCACTCCTAGTGAGAGGGTGCAAAAGTCCAGAAGGAGGGTTGAGAGGGGGTTGCGTACCGCAGTGGAGAACTTGGAGGGCCAGGGGTTAGCTCTGAGGTCAGAGTCCCCCAGGAATGTACTTTTTGAGACCATTTCTGGGTTGGGGGGAAACAGACTCTGCCAGATGGGCAGGGGTCAGGAGACCTGCACCAGCCAGGCTCATGTGTGGCCCTTGGGGAAGGTGTTTCCCTTGTGGGGGGTAGGTGTGACACCCCGGAAGTCCTGTTGCACCAGGCAGAGGCTCAATTGCAGGGTGGTGACTCTGGGTGGGATGAGCAGGTTCAGGGGTTCAACTCTGACCTGGAGGGTAGGTGTGCCCCCAGGAAGTCCCAGGTTGCCATGCAGTGGTCCAGTCTGAAGGTACAGACCATGGACTGGAGGTTCAGGTGCATGGGGGTAAACCCTGACCTGAAGGGGGGGGTGGTTTGCCCAATCACCCCCCCTGGTGTGAGTTCTAGCAGTACTCTCCCTGAGGGGGTGCAGAACCCTGGATTGGAAGGCCAGGTTCAGGGTGTCCCCCCTGACCTGGAGGGAGGGGCTACTGCTGACAGTGCCCCCACCATGTAGTCTTCTGGGGGACCACTCCTAGTTGGGGGGTGCTGGACCCCAGAAGGGAGGGCAGGGGAGGAAAGCCTCACCATTGGCCCTGGTCCAACCTGAATGTACAGACCCCAGGTTGGAAGACCAGTTGCAGGTTAACATCCCTGCACTGGTGGGAGAATTGTGAAGGACTGCTTCTACAAGCCCCCTGACAATTCTGGACTCTGGGGGTGCCGCTCCTAGAGGGAGGGAACAGAGCCCCAGAAGGGATGACCAGGGTCAGGCTGTCATCCCTGACCTGGTGGAAGGGAAAGTGGTCAAAGGGTGCCAGACACCTGGGGCTACCACTCCCCACTTTCCACAGTCACAGTGGTTGGAGAGCCTTGAGAGGCCCAGGCCTGGGTCTCATCCCTGATAGCTGTCAGTGGCCACTGCAGCTTGCTGTCCTGGTGGACAGAGTTGCCCCTGGGGAGGACAAGAGTCACACCCCAGGGGTGGAGTGGGAAACACCACTGTGTTTGCCCTGGTGGTACTATCTGCCCACTGGGGTACATCTGTGAGCAGAGTAAGGTTAGGTACTGCACAGATGGTATCTGCAGGTGAGGAGAAGGGTTTTCCATGGGTTAGCTTAGTTGGCCCGAGAGTATGGACAGAGGGATCCAACTGGAGTCAGGAAGGTGTAGACTGGAACATGCCCCTGCTGTTGTGGGCCTGGGTCGCTGTTCTATCGCCCCAATCAGGGAAGTCCATCAAGGTATTGATTGGTCTCCCCTGGCTTTAGGCTGGGAGGGGGTCGTGTTGGACTTTTTTCCTTATGCAGGGTCATCCCCAATCTTTTTGCCTCCTACTTCCTAATTTTTCTGACCTGTTGCTGTTGGCTTTTGAACTCTGAGCACTTTACCACTGCTAACCAGTGCTAAAGTGAATATGCTCTCTATGTAAATTGTATTGTTGATTGGATTTCCATGACTGGCATATTTGATTTACTAGTAGCCCTGTAAACATGGCTCAGACCTGCAACTGCAGCATCTCTGTGTGTAGTTTTAAACTGCCAATTCGACTTGGCAAGTGTACCCACTTATGAGGCTTTAACCTTCCCTTTTCTTAAATGTTTGACACCCCTAAGGTAGGCCCTAGGTAGCCTCATGGACAGGTTGCAATGTATGTTTAAGGTAGCACATATACTAATGTGTTTTAAATGTCTTGACAGTGAAATACTGCCAAATTAGGTTTTTACTGTTGCATGGCCTATCTCTCTCGTAGGGTAACATTGGGGCTACCTTTAAATATGATTAAAGCATAGATTCCCTTTGGGAGCAGATGGACATGTAGAGTTTGGGGTCTCCGAGTTCACAATTTAAAAAAACATATTTTAGTAAAGTTGGTTTTAAGATTGCGTGTTTGAAAATGCCACTTTTAGAAAGTGGGCATTTTCTTACTTAAACCATTCTGTGACTGCCTGATTGTAGATTCCCTGTCTGGGTCAGTTTGACAGTTGGGCTGTTTGCACTTCTCTCTAGACAGTGACCCAAAGGGAGCTGGGGTGTAGCCTGCATATCCTGATGAGCCATCTGTGGTCAGAGGGAGGGGAGGAGTGGTCACTCACACCTGAAAGGGATGTGCCTGCCCTCACATAATGTAGTCTCCAACCCCCTGGTCTGTGTCTGGGGCCTGGCCTGGGCAAGGCAGGATTTCACAAATGAGAGACTTTCCTTTGAAGTAAGCCTACTTCAAAGGGCAAAATGGATATAAGAAGGGCACCCAAAACCACAGCCTTTAGATCACTTCTGACACATCAAGAGGAACCTCTGCCTGGAGAAGAGCTGAAGAGTTGAGGAGAAGTGCTGCCCTGCCTGTGACTGTGCTTTGCGGAGCTATCCTGCAGTTGCTGCTTCTGCCTGTGCAAGGGGACAAAGACTGGACTTTGTTGTGCATTTCTCCTTGTGAAGAAATCTCCAAGGGCTTGTCCTGAGCTTGCCTCCTGTTGTTGAAGTCTCAGGGCCATCAAAGACTTCTCCTGCCAGCACCTGGACTCTCTGCTGAGACTCCTGCCCTGCCAAGTTGTGTCCTATCCAGTTCCAGTGAAGCTGGCAGACCAAGATTGAAAATCCATGCACAGAACGCTGTGCAGGAAAACTGTTGTTGCACCTTCCAAGATGCGGCTGAAAAACGATGCACCACCGGCTTCACAGCAGAAATAAACGCTCCACCGCCATTGCGGCTGGAAAATCGATGCACGTAGCTGGAAGAACGACGTGCAACACCCGCTGACGGAGGCTGTTAACATCGCAGTCCACATTGTGTGGTTTTGTTGATACCGTGCAGCAGGATTTTTGATGCAAACCTTTCTGGGTGCAGAAAAAAACAACGCAACACCTGCCCGGACCCGAGTGCTGCCTGGATCGATGCATAGTTCCCCTTCGGGGAGGAAAAACAACACACGCCGACACACCCGGAGAAGGAAAACAATGCACGATCTAGCTTGCAGGTGAGAAATCAACGCAGCGCTTACATTTTGCAACGCACACTCACCCGTGCGTGTTCTTTTGATGCTACCCAAGTACTTTTCAACGCTAACAGTGTTTTACCTGTTTTCTCAAGGATTTGCTTTTTAATTAATAACTTGGCTTGTGTATATTGGATTTTGGTAGTTTTGGTCTTGTTTTGTTTAGATAAATATGTTCTATTTTTCTAAACTTGTGTTGTGTCATTTTGTAGTGTTTTCTTTTAGTTACTGTGTGTGTTGGTGCAAATAATTTACACCTAGCACTCTGAAGTTAAGCCTGCCTGCTCGTGCCAAGCTACCAAGGGGGTGAGTGGGGGTTAGCTGAAGGTGATTCTTCTTTACCCTGACTAGAGTCCTTGCTTGGACAGGGGGTAACCTGACTGCCAACCAAAGACCCATTTCTAACAATCTCCATGTAAAACCACTGATGTTCTTCCTGACCTACATGACATTGACACAGCCATTTAATTGTTCACCTACTTTGGCATGTAAATTTGGTGTATACATGTAACATGAATTGTTCTACAATTTCTTTCCAGCCTTCAGCCATTGATTTTTGACAGAGAAGATGTCATGGTGCTCTTGGGTTGGCACAGGTCTTGCAGTGTGGGCCATCTATGTGGGACACACTGATATCGTTACACGTAGCTATCTACTACAAACCTGGACACAATACTTTGTTTTTTCACATGGATGTGTGTGACTTTAACTTGTAGGAGATTCTGTGATTCTATGCCTTGATTCTGTCACCATTGCTGTGACCAGTTAATGTTGGCATTGGTATCTTGAGTACACTGTGATGCATTTTAATCTATGTTCATGACTGATGTATGACATGTTTGAGAGCATTGTGTTAGTCTTTGTGAGTTTCACATTGCTGTTTTCTTATGCTGTTTATTTTGGCGACTTACACCACAAAACCAGTGATCTGTCAAGTTGCTTACATGTGTCAATGTGGCAGAATACCTATGTGTATGTGTGTAACTAGATTTCCAGTATGGCTGAGACATATGCGCATTTTGAACTGTTGGTATCAAAAGGTTACCCATTATTGACATTTATACACTTCTGTGGCATACACTTGCATTGCATGCCACACATGAACTTTGCAAATACTTCTTCCAGTGTTGTCCGGAAACTTTGGACAGCATACAAGTATAATGCCATATCGGACATACTTATTCATTTCCACAGCATTTGCTATCACACCATTAAATTTGTGGACTTTTGACTGATACCAAGAATAGGTACACCATTGAGGAGACACTCATCTAATTCGTATCCATTGTGTAGACTTTGGACTCATATGGACTTGTCTGGCATGCACATGGTTTTTGACGGGAATCGTGAACCATTACAGATGATGTGGTTCAGTCCATTCACACAGAGTGGAATGAAACATTACTGCTCACAGATGTTCTGTAGCTAATGATATTGACAGATTAGTTAGGGAATGTCAATATGTGAAATGATTAGCTACATGTTACTATACGTTGTGCCCACTATGTGCACATGACACAAGAGGCCAGATACTTAGGAAAGTGGCACAGAGCTGCACTGCAAGTCACCTATCTATGCTGCACTGCATCACTGGGAAAGGGTAGTATTGCACAGTATTTTGGCCAAACAGTGCATTCCTGTCTTTTCACCCTGCACTAGTACACAATGGGCAGTCTAGCACAAACATAGGCTTCCTTGCACCACGATGCAAGTCTGTGCAGGAAGGAACTACAGTTATTTATCCTTCTTACCCATCAGCTAGTGGGGCACTATTTTTTTAATACATTGTCATGGTTCCTTGTTTAGTATACATGAGGAAGTTTAATGAAAACACCCACACAACACACATGGAACATCTTCTTTTCACACAGTGATGCATCACAGCATTTTGCACAGGATTGTATTAGTCTGAAATGTTTTGACATTCAAAACCACACAAAGTTGGTATATCAGAGGTAGGGAATTACATTACCCTTGTACCATGATGCACGGTGCAAGTTTGAGGCACACCCCTCATACAGATGCCCCTAACTCCATCGGCAGACATAGAGATGGCTATTCTGTCATACATTTCTACATTTTAGTTGGTGTATTGTATACTTCAGTTTGCTTATCAACAAGCAGGCCTTTCCCATTGCGCTCATTCTGGAAGTGCTTGATTATGATACTGTGCCTGAAGATGTAGGCTTCATGGGCGCTTGGTGGGTGGTGAATCTCCCCAGATGATCCACAATGGCCTGGACGTTGATGGGTGTAGGTTTTCTATTCCAGAACAGGTGTGCTGTTTCTGCTGGGGGAACCAATTGCAAGGGATGTGGAAGCCCTGCAATGATACAGAAGACTTGCTTGGCCTCCATTTGTTGTTGTGTCTAGGAAAGAGAAAGTACTAAGGTGAAAGGTGAATTATGGCGTTGAGGACAGTGGGCAAGAAGGTTGAAAAGGAAGCCTGGGATATTCTTACCACTCTTGTTGTTGTGACCTGGAATGACCCAGAGGCCAGCATGTGGTGCACAGTCAACAGTTTTGCCTGGGGTGGAATGTTGGTGGGCCTAGCAGTTGATAATAGCAGACTTGGACCAATCTACTGAAGCAGTTCTATAAAGGACTCTCTCCTGAGCCTATAGAATTTTATCACTTGATCTTCCCTGAGGTTGATGATGGAGATGTGCTGCTGGAACACATGCTCCTTTCACCTTTGCATCCTACATGGTGGTGGTCTCCTTGCGACACTGAGCTAGAGGATCTCTACCTCCATGGCGTAGTTGAGCTTACCAAAAGGATTTTTGGTGTTCTGCTTTTTAAAGCACAGCCACTGCATCATTTTCCACGTCTGGGTTACCAATGTGCAGAACTTTTGGAATATTTCAGGCTTTGAATGTTGCATCCCTGCGATGCACCACACTTTCCAAAACCAATAAATGTCACTGTGTTGATTTTTCATGATATTTTGTGGGAGAAAGCCTACCTTGCATATTTTTGTCTCTGCGAAGCTGGTTTAGGCACAGCTTTGGTCAGGCTCAAACCTTTAAAAAACAATGCATTCGGGCAAAGATGTAATCTCATACATATTGAGCAGTGCTTGCACCACCGATGCATCAAAACGTTTGGAGCAACAGCGATGCAAGCCTATCATAAATATGCCCTTAAACGTCTAAGCTCGTACAACTCTCAAAAGGGGCTGCAGGTCTGCTTCATTCTTACCCAACCAAGGCCTTCAGATGTATACAGAAGCTGGGGACATATCCTCCGTGCTCCAACAATAAGCAACTTACATCTCGCCCTCATGGGGTTGGTGGGGTTGGTGTGCTGAGGTGGTCACAGTCGGCAATGGCTTCCAGGTGCAGAAGCTATATCTCCACAGTTCTCACCAGTATGGTGGTGAAGCAGTAGAAGTGGTGCTGGACTGCTTTTAGTCTTGTTCCCAAGTCTCTCCACTCGTCGTGACAACTCCTCTGACACAGGCGATGGTCTCATTGGTCCTAGTGGCCCCCTCCTGGCATTTGAGGGACATAGGCACAAGCAATGGCTAAAAGAGATTGGATCTTCTGGGGGCGTCGTCTTGAACATACTCCATGGCCCCCTCCTAGTACACAGAGGTCAGAGACACGGGTGATGGCTCCAATAATGTCACTTGCAATGGGTGATGGCCCCAACAGTCTCAGTGGCAATAGCTCCAACAGTCTCAATGGCCCCCTCCTGTCATATGGGTTCACAGACGCGGGTGATGGCTTCAATGAGATCAATGACACCAAGCAGCGGGATCCATTCACCAAGATCCCCACTGGACCGCACTCCCTCCAGGCTCTGTCTTCCTTTTAACAGAATGCTGGTGCTCCAGACACAGGGCAAGTATTCTTGGCTTACTGGGTGATGGTCACTCACCCAGCTTGGAGACTTGCAGATTTTGGGTGAACAGTTCTGGTTGCAGCAACTCAAGGTCTTCACAGCCTTTTTTCTCCAGCTGAACGCTGGTGTTGAACCACATGGAAGACTTAGGCCCTCATTATGACATTGGTGGTAAATCCTGCTTACTGCCACACTGACGGCCACCAGCTTACCGCCGCAGTGGTGGATATCCGTTCACCATATTGTGACACACACACACCAATCCGACAGAATTCAGCCACATACACAAATCTGCCAGACCATAGGTCAGTGATAAAGTGATGGTATCAAAGCCCACACCGTTACGCCAACAGAACAATGCCCACCACATTATGACCCAAGAATCACCATGGCAGACATTCAAATGTGGTAAACCATTGGCAGTACATACAGCCGCGCTCACAATAGACACCCACATACAAAACAACACCACATTGGACAATTCAAACAACACACACCAGACACACATACACACACCACAACCACACACCCACACCACTATAAAACACACACCCACAGTACCCACAACCCTTTACAATTACAAGTCATTGGCACAAGACTGATACAAAGACCACCTAGCCAACTAGAGCCACATGCCACTTACACCCATACACCACTCATGCATAGTCCATTACCCAACACACCCTCACCAACACACCTCACATAACACCCATGGCACCACAAGGACACCCGCGTTTCACAGAGGAGGAGTTAAGGGTCATGGTGGAGGAAACTGTCAGGGTGGAGCCATAGCTATTTGGAGCACAGGTGCAGTAAATATCTATAACTAGCAAGATGGAGCTATGGAGGAGTATCGTGGACAGGGTCAACGCCGTGGGACAGCACCCCAGAACAAGGAACGACATCAGGAAAAGGCGAAACGACCTAGGGGGGAAGGTACGTTCCATAGCAGCAAGACACCAGCTCGCAATACAGAGGACTGGTGGTGCACCCCAACATCTCACAGCATGGGAGGAGCAAGTCTTGACTATACTGCATCTTGAGGCCCTAGCCGGAGATGGAGGAGGACTGGACTCTAGCAAGTCAACTCTCTACTATTATCACCCCCCATACCTGCATGCCATCACATACCCTCACCCTCACTCCCATCCCTCCACTACATCCCACACACTCCACCATCACATCTCACTAATCCCAATCCCAAGCCCTACATGCTCTACCAATGCATGGACACCCCTCACAGCCCTGCATGGACACCCTTCACTAAAGCATGCACAGCATAAAGAACTAACAATCCAACCATACATAAACATACACAAGTAAAAGCTGGCAGGGCAACACCAACCATGGAGGGGAAGCCAGGGATGTACAATATGTCATACACATGAAGCATAATACATCATTTACATCCCCACAGGTACCCCAGCCAATGTCACTGGAGAGGAGGTGCCAGCACTATCCAGTCCCCCAACTGAAGAGGCTCACAGTGATGACAGTAACTCTTTTCTTCAGGATCTGGATGATCTACCTGGCCCATCAGGGACCACTGGACAGCTGGTTACCCAAGCCCAGTCACAGGCCACCACAGAGCCTCCCCCTTCATGAAACACTACCACACCACCCACCCAGCATACCCACACCTCTGTTCCAGGACACATCAATCAGCAGTGTGTCCACCTGTACAGGGACCCCAGGCCACACCTCATACCCAAGACAATCAGGGACCTGGGGACAGTGGCAGTGGGCACACAGTTCAGTAGACAGAGGCACAGGCCAACAGGGACACTGGGAGGACTGCTGTGGGAAGAAAGGCCCTGGGAACCAACTCTCCAGGAGGTACTCTCTCAGATCCTTGGAGCCTACCAACATCCCCAGGACACGATGGGCCAGATCCTGGACAACGTGCAGGAGAACCGGTGGCTGCAGGAGGGACAGTACCAGGGGATCAGGGAGGACTTGCAGGCCATCAACAACACCATGATCTCCATAGCAGAGGTTCTGGCAGACATGGCCAACATTATGAGGGAGGCAGTCTCACACCAGTGGGCCCCTGCCACTAGGCAGTCATCTGAACAGCCTACCACTTTCGCTAGTGGCCAGGAGGCCCCACCACAGGACTAACAGGCCACCAGCACCCCTCCCCCTGCAGAAGGTGAACTACCCCACAAATGTTGCCCGAGATCCAGACAGAAGCCAGAGACACTTGCCAAGACCCCCGCCAGAAAATGAGACTCTCCTGATTGTCCCCTTTGTGTCCCACACAGGCACCATGTCCACCTTGAACTGCCATTGCTCCCCTTCCTATGTCCCCTTGGACAATGCACCTGTGCTACAAACAGACTGGAACAATACCCTGGTCTTTCGTCCATCATCACCCCATTCCATTGCACTTTCCCCGTATTTTTTAGCACTTCAGTAAACACCCTTTGAGAAAAATCGATTTTGAGTATGTCATGTATATCAAATATGTATTGTTTGAAACAGGTACAACCTTTGCAAATGAACTATACATAGAATGGTCATAGATTAATAACCTGTAGCTGGCTGTAGTTATCACACCAGGAGTATTTCTCATATCACCAACATCTGCAAAATGAATAAGCAGAGGGAACAGTAAGTGGGCATTGAATTGGGAATTACCAGCATGCCAATGCCACACAGAATACAACCAAAGTCATTGAAATGTAAAGTTACACTGTCTTACCTGTGTGTCATTGGAAGTACTGACGGATCACAGATGTTCTGTGGTCCTCATCCTCATCCTCTGCCTCCTCATTCTCACTGTCCTCAGGAACAACTGCTATCACAGGGGCTTCTCCAGCCTCCTCCTCCTGTAGAAAAGGGGCATGGCGTCTGAGGCCCGGTTGTGCAACATGCAGCATGCCACTACTATCTGGCAGAACTTCTTGGGTGAGTAGCACAGGGATCCACCTGTAAGATGGAGGCACCGAAACCTGGCCTTCAGGAGGCCAAAGGTTCTCTCAATATCCTTCTGTTCGCCCATGTGCCTCATTATAATGTTTTCTGCCCTTGTCCTGGTATTGCTCACAGGGGTCAGCAGCCATGATTAGTTTGGGCAACCAGAGTCACCTGCAATTATTGAGGGACAACATTTAGCCACACACTGTCCTATATGGCCCATACCATACACCAACATATACTGGGTGGGAACCAGGGCTCACCTATTAGCACACCCTGTGACTCTGTAGTTGGGCCATCACATTTGGGATGCTGCCATTCCTCAGGACAAAGCCATCATGCACCGACCCAGGATACTTAGCATTGCCGTGGGAGATGTACTGGTCTACCAAGCACACCATCTGCACATTCATGGAGTGGAAACGCTTACGATTCCTGAACACCTGTTCATTCTGGCGGGGGGGGGTACAAATGCAATATATGTTCCATCAATCGCTTCAATTATATTGGGGATATGTCCCATTGCATAAAACTCGGCCATCACAGTGGCCGAATCCTCAACCTGGGGGAATGCAATGAAGCTGCACATATGTTTTATCAGGGCAGACAATACTCTTCTCAGCACTATTGAGAACATTGGCTGTGACATTCCTGCTGCCAAGCCCATTGTTACTTGGAAAGAACCAGCTGCCAGGAAATGGAGTACTGATAGTACTTGCACAAGAGGGGGGGTTCCCAGTGGGGTGACAGATAGCAGATTTCAGGTCAGGTTCCAATTGGGCACACAGCTCTGTGATTATTGCCCTGTCCAGTCTATAGGTGAGTATTATGTGCCTGTCCTCTAGTGTAGCCAAATCCACCAGGTGTCCGTACATGGGGGTATGTCTCCATCTCCTATTCATCCGCAGAGGTAGGAATATATGGGACAAAAGAGTGAGGAGCCTGTCACAAAATGAACAGTGGAGCCACAACAGTAGTTTCCATTCTGTAAACATGTAATGGGTCAGTGTGATTTGTCCAGTATGTGCTTATTTCTCCTGTGATGCAGCATTACTCCATAGGGCTGTCACCAGCCCACGAAATGGCGTCCACCTGTCCTGTGTGGAGGGACAGGGTAAAGTGAGGTAATTCCGCTGACGTTGTGCGCCGTGGCGGGAGGTGGTCGGGAACTGCAATGCAAATCCTCATTGGTTCATATTGGGCCCTATGGGGTACAGTGGCCAATGGTGATCTACGCAGGCGGTGACGGTATGCACCGCCGCAGACGTGATCACCATTTTCTATCTGATTCCTCACTTGTTACCTGACCTTCCATAGGAGAGGACCTACATTGCATGTGCTGCTGTGACCTGTGTCTGGAACTACCATGGCTGGTGTGACCGTGGAAAGGGCCCCAGCCTTCACCTCTGAGGAGTTGGAGAGACTGGTGGATGTGGTCCTACCCCAATACAGACTCCTGTACGGGCCTCCAGACCAACAGGTGAGTACACTGTGGGCACAATTCATGTGGCATGAATGTATGGAGGTGTGAGTGAAGGCATCGTGAAAGAGGGGGAGGGATGTCCTCCTGGCTGGGTACACATTGAATGCTGGGCTATGTGTGTGCCAATAGTGCTGTAAACAGGTATGGTGGGCCAAATGTGTAACTGGCAGGACTGTTTGCCTAATGGTGTTCTCCTGTCTGTATTGCCTCTGCAGGTCAGCGCCCATCAAAAGAAGGGTGTATGGCTTGCCATCGCCAACGACATGTGGACCCTTGGGGGTCTATGGCAGACAGAGCACCCACTGTCGCAAACTGTGTGAGGAGCTGAGACGCTGGGCATGGAAGATGGTGAAGGCCCAGCTGGGGATGGCCTCCCAACGAAGAAGGGGTGCTCATCGAACCCGCATACTGGAGGTGGCCTATCCAGAGCTGGATGGGTGCTTGAGAGCAATACAGGAGCCACAAGGGGTGAGTACAGTTGCTATCATTACAACTTACGCCTGGTGGGCTGGTATCTGGGTGGTGGTTGTGTATCCTTGGGTGCCCCTAGGCCATGCCAGACATAGCAGCGTAGGTCCTCTGGTGGTTAGGGGTCTGAAGGGAAAATAATGCCTACCTTGCTTGTTAGCATCCACTACTGGCCAGGGCTGCGTGGGTCCCAGGTGAGCTGCAGTTGGCGGTGTGTGCCCCTCCTCCTTCCTTGGTAGCTAGTAATATCACTGGTAGTGCAATGCAACCTGCGTAGGCCTGTTCCCTGTGTGTGAGGGTGCTGTGTACGCCAACGGTGGTGTTGGTGCAGTCATTGACCCAGTGTATCCTTTGTCTCCCCCCCCTTTCTTGTTTTGTCATCATGCCCTTATGTGCATTAGCATCATCTGGTGGAGGAGCGGAGGCACTGGTGACGGAGGGAGCTGCATCCCACAGGACCTTGGAGGCAGAGTCCACCGATGCTGAGGGAACCAGTGGAACCGAGGGCGAGGGGAGCACTACAGCAGATGCTGGAGGGGACAATACAGACTCTCATACCTCCTCCAATGGGAGCTCCCTGGTGGTGGGGAACACCTCTGTGACCACCCCAACTACAGGTACAGCCGCCACCCCCGTACCAGCACCGCCCTCCCAGCAGCCCCTCAGCGAGTTGCCTCTGCCCGCTCACCCAGGAGGGTGGGCATCTCCTTCACCTCAGGCACCTCAGGCCCTGCCCCAGTCAGCCCTGCTGCCCTGAGTGAGGAGGCTATTGACCTCCTGAGATCCATCTCTGTAGGGCAGTCAACCACTGTGAATGCCATCCAGGGGCTGGCAGCCCAGATACAACAATCTAATGCATTCCTGGAGGGTATTTACACTGGATTGGCGGCCCAAAAGAGATCGATCCAGGCTCTGGCCTCCTCTCTGATGGCAGCCATTGTCCCTGTTTCTAATGTCCCCCCTCCAACTTCCACTTCCCAGTCCCATTCTCTTCAACCCCCAACCCATCCCAAGCACACAGCCTGACAAGCATGCACACAGGACAACACCCAAGAGTGTCACAGGCAAACAGAAGCACCAAACTTCATCCCACAGGCACTCACACAAACACCATTCAATTGCAGACACAACAACATCCACTATTTCCTCTGTCTCTCTCTCTTCCTCCGCCTTCACCTCCCACCCAGTTACGTCCACACTCACACCTGCATGCACTACATCATCATCCACTACCTGCATCATCACCACACCAAGCAGAACACACACCTCACTGGCAGACACCTCCACAATACCCATGCACAAGTCCCCTAAGTCCTCTCCCATTGTGTCTGTCCCCCCCCCCTAAAGTACACAAATGCAAGCATTCAGACACCCAACAGCCATCCACCTCACAACAGCATACAACCCATGCACCAGCACCCAAATCCAGCAGACAAACACCTCCAACAACCACTTCCTCATCCTGTACTCCAATTACTTCTCCCTCTTCCCGGCCCAATGTCCCTAAAAAGTTTTTCCTTTCCACCATTGACCTCTTCCCTACTTCTCCCCCCAGGTCCTGCACGTATGGCCAGGGTATCAAGAACCCAGCCAAGCACCTCAGCCATTCATTCCAACGGGCCCAGTTCCATCCGCACCTACTCGTGGTGGAAAGGATTCCAGGCCACAAATACTGAAGGAAAATGAGCCTGCACCAGCCAGCAGAAAGGGGAAGGAGCCATCACCAGCAAGCAAGAAGGGGAAGGAGCCTGCACCAGCAAGCAAGAAGGGGAAGGAGCCTGCACCAGCCAGCAGAAAGGGGAAGGAGTCTGCACCAGCAGACAAAAAGGGGAAGAAGCCTGCACCAGCAAGCAAGAAGAGGAAGGAGCCTGCACCAGAAGGTGTCACAGAGCCCCAACCACCTACTGTGGTTGCGCAGCCATCAGCGACTGCAGGGGCTGAGCAGGAGCCTCCCACTACCACCACCACCACAGTGTCAGGAATAAGGTCATGTGCGGTCCAGGTCCCTCCTGAAACTCTGCTGCGCGGCTCTGCAGCACTTTATGAGCACCACTTGTCATCCCCTCTTGTTCCAAAGGTGGCCATCAGCGTCGTCTGCCCTGTGGCAAAGCTCATAGAGCTGCAGGTTCAGGACATTGGTGGACAAGATGCACTTATCAGTGCTATTCCATGAAGGGTCTACAATTCCCATGTTTTTAGAGGCAGCAGCCATCTTGGGGTGTGGCAGGCCTATGAAGCCCAGCCACCCCCAAGCACGTTGCTCACTATTTTGAAGACTTCGATGCAGTCAGACCTCGTGGGGGTTCCTCTGAAGAAGAGCAGATTTCCTGCATGGCAAATGGATGGCAAATCGGAGTACCCTTTTTTCCATGGTGAATTCAGATACGAGTAGGTCGTACTCGTAGTGGTAAGGTCTAGATGAGCCAAAACGTGAAGGGAGTTTTATTTCCAAAAGGTAAAGAGCCCCTTAGCACAACGAGCAAAGCGTTTTCAGTTTTCAGCGTAAAGCCGCCTTGGCACGATGACTAAAGTGCTTCAGAGCACAGAAGTAAAGCGCCCCTTAGTACAACGAGCAAAGCTCTTTAGGACACATATGTAAAGTCCCCTTAGCACGGCAATCACAGCGCTTCAGTCCACATGAGGAAAGAGGCCTAGGCACGGTAATTAAAGCACTTCAGTCCAAATGAGGAAAGCGGTCTTGGCAAAACAATTAAAGTGATTAAGTTCACAGGAGTAACACGCCCTTGCGACAACAATTAAAGTGCTTCAGTTCAAAGGAGTAAAGCGGCTTTGGCACAGCAATTAAAGCGATTCAGTTCACAGGAGTTAAGCGCCCTTGGCACAATAATTAAAGCGCTTCAGTTCACATGAGTAAAGCGTCTTTGGCACAGCAATTAAAGCGCTTCAGTTCACAGGAGTAGAGCGCCCTTGGCACAACAATTACAGCGCTTCAGTCCACATGAGTAAAGCGCTCTTGCCACAGCAATTAAAGCGCTTCAGTTCATATGAGTAAAGCGCCCTTGACACAGCAATTAAAGTGCTTCAGTTCACATGAGTAAAGCGCCCTTGGTACAGCAATCGAAACGCTCCAGTCCACATGAGTAAAGCGCTCTTGGCACGGCAATCAAACCGCTTCAGTCCACATGAGGAAAGCGCCCTTAGCACAACGAGCAGTGTGGAGCACTTCAGATTAAATAAATGAAAGCGCTATCTGACATAAGGAGCAAAGCGCTTCAATTTCAATGAGTAAAAACTTCACTGCCATTATAGTTGTGAATGTGAAAGTATTTTTGGAGATAAGCAAATTATAGTTTTCATTGTTTTTTGGAAAGCATAATACTTGAAAAGCATATTTAATTCTTTGAGATTTTCTAGGTCACGATCAAAGGTTTATGCTATGAATGCATAGATGTTACAGGATTGATATTCAGAGTATGATCATAGTTCAAAGCTATTGCCATCTCTTGGTTCTGAGGTTGTAGTTTGTTCTTGTTCCATGATTCAAAGAAGGGGGCTTTGCCCTCACTTCAAAAGGGGTCTCCATCTGATATATCGGAGACGCATTTAGTCAAGAGTCTATTGATAAGTTATACTGCTATGAATGAGTATGTGCATATTTGTTTTAACCTTTTCTTTTCAGATCTCTCTCCCTGCTGTTCCCTACCCTAATTCCCTTCCCCCGACTGGCTTCATCATAACACTGTGCTATAATAGCTTTCTGGGTTGGTGACCCGGAAGGTGGGCCTTTTGTTCAGCAACGTGCAGATCCTGAGGAAAGGACACTGTGACAGCAGGGTGCAGGGGCTGAGCAGGAGTCTCCCACTACCACCACCACCACCACAGTGCAGCCATCGCAGGGTGCAGGGGCTGAGCAGCAGTCTCCCACTACCACCACCAACACCACAGTGCAGCCATCGCAGGGTGGTCTTGTTTTTGCATCTGGCTGGGGTGCCCCCCTACCCCTGAGGTGCCTGCCTATTTCCCAACTGATGCCCCTATAGTGTTCTCTCCATATTGATGCAGGTAACAAGTGGGGCCTTGGACTTTGCCCTGTGGCCATGAGGCCCCGTGAACTGAGGACTGTGCAATGTCCCTTTTTTGTACATTTGTACACATCTGTAGCATTGGCAAAATTATTATTAATGATGTGTTCATCTTATTACAATCACTTTAGTAAACTCCTGTTGTTCTTGCATTATCAAACCAACTAACGCAGATAAATTGTTTTCTTGGGCAGCTGGTTGTGTGTATAGTGTGTGTGTGTCACTGTCATTTTCCTCCCCCTCCCTTATGTGCTAGGCGGCTGTACTCACCATTGTCGTCTTCGCCCTCGTTGGTGTTCGTGGTGGAGCAATCAGTAGAATATTATCAGAAATACTTGCAGTTCTGATTCCATGGCGGCGTGGTTCTTCCCTGTGTCTCCAATGGTGAGTCCTTCCACTTCTGTAAAGTGTTTCCGCCAGGCTTTTGATGACATTGTTATCGCCCCGGAAAAGGTGGTGGGTTGTGTTGTCATAATATGGTGACTTCTGCCTGGCTGTAGGCGGCTACCGCCATGGTGACTGTTGTTTCCGCCCTAGTGGTCAGTGTGGTACATTGGCTGTCTTTCGGAGATCTTTCTGCCATGGTCATAATTTGGCGATAGTTACCGCCAGACTGTTGGCTGTATTACTGCCACTTTATCACCGACCGCCAGGGTCATAATGAGAGCCTTAGATTCTGAGTCCAGATCCAGAGACACATATGATTTATGGCCTGATTTAGAGTTTGGCAGATGGGTTACTCCATCACAAACATTACAGATATCCCTTCCGCTATATTATGGTTTCCATAGGATATTATAGAATTGTAATACAGTGGCTGGGACATCTGTCACAAATGGATAAAATGACCCCATCCACCAGACTCTAAATCAGGCCCTTAGTTTCTGAGTCTTTGAAATTCGGGGTGTGGGTGTCAGCTCCTTTGAAGTATAATCTCCTCTCCATTGCCCTTGATCGAAGGGAGAGTCTGTCGCTGCACGAGTGGCTCTAATCTGATTCACCAACAACACAGGCAACAGGCAACCAGGTATCACATCAGGCTGTCAACCTCCATTGAAAATTTGCCTCCTAAATGTTCAAAGGCCATCAAGGTTCCCTGGTCCATCTCATAAGTCTTACCATCTCCCTGACAATAAACACAGGCCCCACAGACCAGTAGCTCTTCCTAGAATCAAAGAGGCCTTTGATGTGCACAGAGGATGTTCTGCTCCCTTTTCTTCAGAGCATCTGTACCCAGCCCTCAGGGTTGTCAGCAATCCACATCTCTTTACTGGAGATTGCACTCTTCACCTCCACAAGCCTCTTCAAGCCCTGGGCTTCCCAAATGTAACCAACAGGCCTCCATGTTATGTACTACTCGCAGGTACACACATGCATCCCTGCATGCACACACAAGTATCACTTTCTGTCTGGCTCTGCACGCAATCCATGCAGGCCAAGGATGAGTTGTGTTCACGACCCCAGAACTTTAGATGAGTGGGCCAGTAGCCCCGCTTTAGTGACACAGGGAAAAATGTCTGCCCACACTAATGATTACTTTTGAACACAAAAAAGGTGTGCTGCTACCGCCATGCTTGTGTTACTTAAATCCTGTTAGGGACATGGAAGGCAGCTCTTGGAACAACTCTCCCAATCTAACCAGACTGCATTACAATGAGACAAGCTTAGGTCATCGCACCCATGCATGATCTGTGTAGGCCCATGGCCAAAAGTCAATATCAGGGGTCCAGATGTCTATGCAGCTATGGCACCCAGACAAGGATAATCATGCAGAGGACCTTTTCATTCCCAACAGCTCTCAGGTTTGTCACCTGATATCTAGTCAAGGCTTTCTATCTCTTTGAATGCTGTACAATTCTCTTTCGATGGAAAAGGGATTCACAGTGCCCTGTTTCAGTAGCCTAGTGGAGATAGGTGTCCTGACAGATGTGAGGCCCACATCCACATGTGGCTGGCCTCTGGAGCGATGTAATTGACAAACACACTGGAATGGAATGTGAGCCATAGTAATTACCAGAGGCTGAGATTAATGAAAACATTCCACCCTACACATTTCTTTCTCATCGGTGCCTGGATTATGATGGATATACCCAGGCTTGGGTCCTGAAGGTAACTGTGCTTTAGGACTGCACCTCACTGATAAGTTGCTAATGGGCTGAAACTAACCTCTGGTTGCATGCATTCCTGTTCAGAGCGGACCTAGCCTGGTAAGTCAGGCTGCACTATTTCAACAGGGAGCAGGACCAAAGCTGATTTGCATATGAGTGCTTCCTGTCTGGATCTAGGCACAATGAGCAAAAAGAAAAGATGTGATGGAAAATAGCCCAGTATAATTGCCAGTAGATGAGACTATTGAGAGCATTCCATCATCATTTTATGGTTCAACTTTTATATACATGGCTAGGGTGGTGCGCACACCTTTGCTGTTAGAAATTGGGTCTCTAGTTGGTAAACAGTCCAGCCGAACTGCAGGGCCAGGTCCTCCCTGGACTGGAAACAAGCATCCGGGGGCCGGTTTCAGGGTATCAGCCTTCATCAACCAGGCTAGCTTGAATTCAGTGGCATAGTGAGCCCGGGACCCACGTCTGGGCATACCCGGCACACTTATGGCGACAAAAGCAAACAAAAAAAAATCATGGACGGAATGTTGAAACACAATCAAACATTCACCCCCAGTCACATATCTGGGTTTAATCCATCAATTATTTTGTTCACCATGCCATCCCATGGGGAACAGGGTCAAGACTGATTTGCACATGGCTGGGTCCAAACTGGAATGGCATGGTGAGCAAAGAAACTGATGGATTTAACCCAGATTTGTGACTGGGGGTGGATGTTTGATTTGGTCTACATACCATCAATCAACTGTTCTTTTTGCACTTTCTAAAAGTGGCATTTCTAAAATAGTAAAATAAGTCTGACTTTACCAGTAAAGCGTTTTATCATTACCATTCCAAAGATATCAGCCATGATACAGCTATTCATTCCTCATCAGGAATCACAGCTTAAACGTAATTTAAGGCATTCACAATGCTAGCCTGTGAGATGAGCAGGCCACATAGAAATGAAAAAAGACTGGGTGTTTTTAATTACCTGGACATGTAAAACCTGAAGGTACATGTCCTGTCTTTTATGTACATGGCACCCAGCCATATGGGCTACGGAGGGCCTACATTAGGGGTGAGATATATGTAAGAAATGGGGGGTTAAGGCTTGGTAAGATATTTTAAATGCTAAGTCCAAGTGGCAGTGAATGGCACACACAGGTTCTGCAGTGGCAGGTCTGAGACATGTTTACAGCGCTACTTAAGTGGGTGGCACAAACAGTGCTGTAGGCCCATTAGTAGCATTTAATTTACAGGATCTTGGTATATGGTATAGACTTTATAAGGGACTTACAAGTAAATTAAATATGCTGTTTGTGGATACACCAATATTACCATGTTTATGGGAGAAGCACATGCACTTTAGCACTGGTTAGCAGTGGTAAAGTGCTCAGAGTCCTAAAGCCAACAAAAGGATACAGCAACAGAATAGAGAATAAAGGAAAATGTCTGGGGTAAGACTACCCTTTGGATTCCAGGTCTAAAATTTGTCAACTGACTGAAACCACAGAGTGGATTCTATCAAGGGTGCCCTCCCACTTGCAGGGAACCTCACGGTGGATTGTCTGTAAGCACAAGCCAAGATTGTCACTTTGAGGTTGAAAGAAACAGTACTTCAGAATTTAGGTCTTTCATGATATTCGGGTTTTTCTTTCTAGGCATCCAAGAGGTTCTCAATTAAGTGCTCACAAAAGAATTTATGAACCTTCTTTAACTACAAGCACTTGGAATAGGAGGTATGCTCAAGGAACTATGGGCCAGATGTAGCAAGCCTTTTGCGCCTCGCAAACTGCGAAAAACGCAGTTTGCGAGGCGCAAAAGGCCTTACGCGATGCGGTACCGACTCGCAAAATGTGATTCCGACTCGCAAATAGGAAGGGGTGTTCCCTTCCTATTTGCGACCGCATCGCGATGTTGAGTTGCTTTGTGAACGCGAAAGCGGTCGCAAACCAACTCGCAGTTACCATCCACTTGAAGTGGATGGTAACTCATTCGCAAAAGGCAAGGGGTCCCCATGGTACCCCTTCCCCTTTGTGAATGCCTCAAAAATTATTTTTTCAGAGCAGGCAGTGGTCCTATGGACCACTGCCTACTCTGAAAAAAACGAAACTAAACGGTTTCAGTATTTTTACTTTTTGCAGCTCGTTTTCCTTTAAGGAAAACGGGCTGCAAAAAAAACAAAAAACTGGCTTATTTAAAAGCAGTCGCAGACATGGTGGTCTGCTGTCTCCAGCAGGCCACCATCCCTGTGGCTGCCTAGACTCACTATGGGGTCGCAAACTGCGACCCACCTGATTAATATTCATGAGGTGGCTCTTTGCGACTCCATAGCGAGTCGCAGAAGGTGTCTGAGACACTTTTCTGCATCTCGAATTGCGAGTTGCAATTTGCGAGTCGCTATGACTCGCAAATTGCAAGTCGCAATTGTATACCAACCTACATCTGGCCCCAAGAGCTGAGTTTGGTGTTTATTTTTCTAATGGACTGATTTAAATTTCACACATCAGTAGCCACGTTTTAAGTCCGAGGGAAAGTCATTAGTGACAGTTGGGCACCCTGCTGGGAATCTAAGTGAAATTAGCAGTCTTGATATTTATCTGTTGAGGGGTGTTCATGACTGTGACTAGAAATTATACTTCTTACTAAGGCTTAGAATTTTTTGTTTATATTGTTGTGTGTACAGTAATCAGCTAACGATATTTTCTCAGAAACCCTGCTTCACTTCCTGACGCAAAGGTTTATCTTTTTATTTTAGCTATCTCTATTGTCAGAATGTTTGAGGAACCTAGGTACTGGATTTCAGACCATCTTTTCAGATTCATTTTTGCATGAATCTGTAGCTGCTTTTAGCTTTATTCCCAAATACTTTTCCCTGCTTCCATGGGGTCCCAGACTGTCACATAGCCTCATTTGTCAAATCCATCATCAAACGAGGAGTTGAAATTATAGCTCTTGTATGAAAGAAAGTTGGAAGATATGTTGCTAGAATGATAATCTTCTTAGAGGCATTAAGTATTTCTATAAAATATTCTTCGATGCAAAATTAGTTGAGTTCTTCTACTTCCACTCTAAGAAGGTGGTTTGGGAACAAAATTATTGGGCAATGTGTGGTTCGATGGGGTTTTGTCTGAGGCTGTTCATGGAAGATATATTTTGATCAATGTCAGTGGGGACTGAGTCCCAGACTGTTTTGCAAGGGTTGAAGCCCCAGATACCAGTGAACCACTGTAATGGGACATATAAAATAAATATCCAGCCCTCTTCATTTACCCCCAAATATTCTATTAGACATTCATTCTACTTAATACACCGTCAGTGCTGATTTCACTGAGCAACACACCATCATTCATTATCACTATTTTGTAAGCCAATGCCTTGGCTCAGTAAGCTGGACACTTTTTGTTGACAAAATGTTGTGTGCAAGAGGTCATGAGTTTGAATTCTGGTTCTGGTGAGGCAAACTTCCATCCTCCTGTAAGTCAGAAACTTGAGTACCATAAATTACGTAATGATAACATCTATTATTTACAGAGCTCTGAAATAGCAATAATGTGGAACAGAGCTCTTTGTAAAACAAGTTATTACCATTGTTTGTTTTTCTGGAAAGCTAATATAGATGTCTGATTTAAAGAAACAATAGTTTTCTCTTCATAGGCGTTCCATGATAAAACCTAAATAAAATCCTAATTCACAAACAATTGTAATATATAATTCCTCAAGGGAACAGACACGTATTTGCTTCTTTTGTAGCCATTACCACTAATTTTGGTTTAGCTTTATCAAATCCCCCTTTTAAGTCTGGTTCCAGAAATACTGTCACAGTGAAGTTCGTCCTCAAGAGCAGGATGAGGAAGGTTTCAGCACCCTCTGATCCATTTACCAAGTTATTAAATAAAAGGTAAATGGAAGGAAAGAAAGAAGAGTCTGGTCCTGGTCTGCAACAGCTAACCTTTCTAGGATAAGGCTGGAGAGAAACCAGAGCTTTAGGCATGAATGCTTGATATGAATACTGAAATGTATCATGTACATGTACATAATATGCTGAATAATATTTGCACAATTTACTATACATTCATCCTCTCAAAAACAGTGGTGTGTGAAATTTGAGCAATTTCTGCAAGTGTAATTACATGCCACTGACAAAAGGTTACTCAAAGTTACATGTAATTAAATGAAATTGGACTCTAGAGTCTCACACAAAAGCATATCATGCAGATGAACATACATTTTGATAGGGTGTGATACCCCTTAATCCATCCTGCTCCTGCTGAGATATTCCCTTATGTTCCCTTTATCATCCCACTCCAGGCTGACTCTTTTCTAGTGCATGCTGGCATCTTCCAAACTTTTTTTTACTCTTTGTCTAGTTCTCCAGTCCCCGCATTTTCATTGTACATGCTTTCTCTTTCCCCATCTCCGTTGTGGTCACCACCACCTCCTCCAGTCATGGCAGAGGCATGCAGTGGTTCCCAGGAAACCACCACCACCTCCTGAGGCTGCTGTGCAGGCCTGATATGGCACAACATTTTTTCGGAGGAAGAAGTGGCATAGCTTGTCTTGGTGCAGTGCCACCTCATCTTATTTTGGCAGCAGGTGGCTGGCCCAGCTAAAGCTACTGATACATTTTCCAAAACCTATTAGGAATTCAATCTGAGATTTAGGCTCTCTAGGCCCCATGGAAGGCAGACTTAGTCAAAATATATTAGAAATGGGGTATCTAGATAGCCTGGGTATGACCCAGTACAAGTAGGGACCTCTACTCTAGTCCAGGTAAGTCAGATACACACTAAAACATAAATTGTGCACACCCTCTGGTGTCTTGTCACAGAGTAGCCAGGCCTATCCAAAGAGGCAATGTGTAAAGTATGTGTGCAACACACACACACACTGTAACACACAAAAGACTCCACCCAGTTTTAGGAAAATAGACAAAAATGTTATGAATAAATCAAGACCAAAATGACAAAAATCCAATAAGTAGAATTATGAATTTTCAAAGAATGAAAAGAATTCTAGTGCTTAGAAGCAATACGTGCTTTAGGGGTTACTTGAGATCACACTGGACAGGCGCAAGGTCAACAAATCAAACCAACCGTGATGGAGAATGGGGTAGGTACAGAAGCCATGCAGGCCTGGGTTGCAGAGTACGTTGATCCTGGTTGCAAGCTTGAGATGCAGGGACGATGTGCCGGTAGATGCATCAATGCATCAATGTCATTCCTCGAGGAGATGCGCTGATTTTTCCCACACATTGATGGTGATGCACTGGTTTCCGAAGATGAGCGTCAAACCTGTGATGCATTGATTCCGAAGCCAATGCGCAAGATTTCTCCACACTGTCAAAGTGATTTGTCAATCATCCTTCAATCATGGTGGTGATGTGGTGTTTTCAGTGTTGTGTTGATGTGCTGGTTGAAGCTTCCAGCAGGCAGGGAGTGTGTTGGTTGACGCCGTGGTTCTGAAGGTGTTGCTTGGGCCCCAAGTGCGATGCGCCGGTTTTACTTCTGCAACAGGGTCGATGCATATGTTGCCTCATTCAGCAGGCAGGAGATGGGTTGATTTCACTGGTGCAAGTATCTGGGTCCAGTGAACAAGGCACAGGAGCAGGGGTAAAGACTTTGATATCCCTGAGTCTCTAACAATAGGAGGAAAGGCAACAAGCCCTTGGAGATCACTTTGGGGGGTAAGGCAGAATCCAGCTCTCCCTCAGCAAGGTCAGAAAGCAGCAGGCAAGAGGGCAGCACAGCAGAAAAGTAGTCCTTTCAGGTCAGCAGTCCAGTATAGTGACAGTCCTTGATTCAGCACAGCAGTTCTTCTGACAAAGTCTATTTGTTGGTTTGGGAGTACCCAGTACTCATTCCCAAATGTGCTTTGCAGTGGGGGTGAACTTAAAGAAGGGTCTTTGAAGTGCACAAGTATCATTTATTTCTCAGCCCAGGCTCCAGACTATCGGTATGGGGTAATCAGGGGTAATCAGCCCTTTGTGTGGGGACAGGCACTTCAGGTGTAAGTGTCAGCCCCTCCAACCCTTCCTGCCTTGAAAGAGCCATCAAAATGCAGATCAATGCAGATGAACACTCAGATACACCTAACACTCCTGGGTTCATGGCTGTCTAGAGGGAATGCACAAAGTGTAGCTGTCACCCACCCCAGACATGTATTAGAGACAGGCTGAAGGCATACAGAGATGTAAGAGCAGAGAAATGTCCACTTTCCAAAAGTGGCATTTCTAAAATAGTTATGTTAAATCCGGCTTTACCTGGAAAAAAGATTTAGCATTACCATTCCAAAGATATAAAACATGGTATAGCCACTCCTTTCTAATCAGGAATTATAGCTTAAAAGTGAAATAAGGTATTCCCAATGTTAACATATGAGTGGAGTATGCCTCACAGAAGTGAAAAATGAACTTAGGTGTTTTTCACTAACAGGACATGCGAAACGTAACAGTATGTCCTACCTTTTACTTGCACAGCACCCTGCCCTGGGGCTACCTAGGGCCTAACTGATGGTTGACTTATGTTTATTAAATGGGGAGTATAAGGCTTGGCAAAGGGTTTAAAATGCCAAGTTGGAGTGGCAGTAAAACTGCACACACAGGCTCTGCAGTGGCAGGCCTGAGACATGTTCAAAGGGCTACTTTAGTGGGTGGTACAATCAGTGTTACATGCTAACTAGTAGCATTTAATTTACAGGCCCTGGGCATATGGCATACCATTTACAAGGGACTTACAAGAAAATAAAATATGGCAATTGTGTATACACCAATGTTACCATGCTTAGGGGAGAAGCATATGCACTTTAGCACTGGTCAGCAGTGGTAAAGTGTTCAGAGTTCTAAGGCCAACAAAAAGAATCAGCAAAAAGAGGAGGTAAGCAGGCAAAAGGTTCAGAAGAAGATCACCCTAAGGATGACAGATTTAACAATATACCAACTAGAGACAAAGGACCCACCAAACTGTAACCGATGATCCACCTTAATATTACATGATGATGGTGTGTTCTGGGAAAGAATCAGTCCTGTCAGACTCACAGGAATCCTTGTGGTTGGTGGATGCCAAACCTCCATTTACCATGAATATACACTAAAATATACATTTAGGATTTTTATTAAAATCAAACTCCCATGCTAGAGCATATAATTTGTATAGCTGTGACTATAAAAACAAACCAGTTAATGACATAAATAGCACGTAACAAACAGAATATTAGAAAGAAATGTAACAGTATAATAGTAACTGAGAATGTCTATGCATTTGTTCTCCAATGACTTCCTTTCTTGCCTTGAAAACAAACAAATGTAACACCAAAAGGGGTCTCTACAAGTTTCTTAGATGACCTTGCCTTTCATCTGCATACCTTGATGGAACAATGAAGATATCTTTCTTAATGAAGAGAGATAGTATACTAGCAATCCAATAAGGCCTTTTGGTAGCCCTGAAGTCCCTGCTCAGGGGCTTTGAGCAGGTGTTTACAGCTCCTTTCTGTGCAAAATCAGTCTCTCAGTTCTCACCTCCATGAAGGTGTGAAGAGTTTTCTATACCTAATCATTGTTTGTATTTAGCCTGAATAAACCTTTCAGATAGTTTTGATAAGAACTGGACTTTTACTGAATGTTATTAAAAATAGGAATCAACATGGACTTTCACCTACTTCTGCTTCTATGAAACAGTGTTGAGTGTCTACTACGCTATAAACAGGGCCACTTGAATTATGAGGCAAGGGAGGGCCAAATTATGCAGCAAGGGTAAGTAAATTATGCTGTAAGACAAACCAAATAATGCAGCATTATACGGCATAATTTGTGATGGTATCATCTCTTTATTTTTTCACTCTGAAACTTGTTAACACTATCAGGGCATTGATTGTGCCTCATTAGTACCAGTTTAAGCCGTAACTGTGGAAAGAAGCTACAGAAAGGTGACCCGTCAAACCTTGCAAAGGGCCTTCCACTACATGAGGACACGTGTCACTGCGTTTTTAGTAACTTTTGATCAGTTTGAGCTAGAAACAACATTTTTTTCTTAAAATCTGCAAATTATACAGCAGATGATGGAGTAGGTGGCAAATCATAAATCTACAACTATGCGAAAGGCACTGCACCTTCACAATCACATAATTCCAGTGGCCTTGGCTACAAACAATATTTGGTTGCTAACAATACTAAATGCAGCATATTTTCGTGATTGAAAAATGTGTACTTAAATAAATGAATATACAAACTGCAAAGGGGATTTCATAAGCATTATACATCTTTGACAAGAGAAGGTGGGCTAGGGGAGAGTGTGACCCAGCATGCACTGCTTCACTGTGGTCTCTTGCACCCTTCAGAAAACGATGTATGGCTGGACTGACATCTCGGACCGGGAGCAGGACCTGTTGGTCTGAGCATTGCCTAAGGTTGAGCACAGCAGGGGGATTGTCTCCCCTGGGATAGGGATTGACTGCCTGCGAGGGTTTGGAATCTGCTTATAGTAGGGGAGTTCACTTATAATGTCAGCTGGCATCATGGGAGCTGCTATGCTTATACTTAGGTTGATGAACAGGAAGTGGGGAAGACAAGTCACATCTAAGGGTGGTAGGGCTCCTCCATGAACTTTTTGTCACTGCAGAGTCTATACTTCTGTGAGGTGCAGTGAAAGATTTGCAACTTTGTGCATAGGTTTACTGTGACAATAGCCAAATACTATGAAAGTAGTGGAGGAACAAAAAATCCTTTATAGTTAATAATTTCATAGGGCAGGGAACTATTTTTGAGGTTAAAGGGAGGAATAGGAATAATTACTCAAGCAATAGATTATTTTGCCTGTAAAATATTCAATGCTCTTTAGTATCATTGTAGATAGCTACAATCAGTTCTATTGATTAGTGTCTTCTTATCTTTCTGCTTATCGGGACCACAAAATAAGAACTCTTCTTATATTTAACAATTTATCTCACCCAATAGACATTATGGGCCTCTGTATTTTCCTTTTATTTAAATTTTTATTTTTCCCAACTCCTCTTTGTGATTCCTTTTATAGTCCTTTCTGTTTCCTCTGCCCACTTCCTCCTGTTTCTTTAGCTTTCTTTTCTTTATCCTTTCTTTCTTATTGTGGCAGCAACCTCACATTTAAACGTCTTCTACATTTCTCCTCTCCATTCCCTTATCCTTCCTAGAATCACTGTCTTTCTTATCATTGTCTAGCTATTTCCACCATTATTAAACAAAACTACAACTAGAACTTTGTCCTCTAGCACAAAATGTTTAACTATTTGATTTTTGAAATGCAGAGGTGACACTTCCAAAGAGATGCTTTGGCTATCAATAACTTAATAGTTTAATATGTTGTTTTTAAATAGCTAAAAAATACTGTGAATAGCGCAAATACCATGGTTAACAGTGATAACTTAAATATGTGCATTTTGATTTGAACCTGTCCAGGCTGACACAGTGGAGGAGGAGGGCCAGGAATAAGAACAGACTGGGCAAGAGGAGCAGGGGGATGAAAAGGCTAGTAGGGGGAGATGTTAAGTCAATTTCCTTTCTCAATGTCAACTACTGAGTTTGTTAAGGTATTCCTTCATTCTTTTGTTCAAATCCCAGTTACCAATCCATTTTAAATCATCCACATTCTTATGTTTCTGTCTATAAATCTGTGCATTTAAATTAATGAGTACAAAAAGAGGTCTATTGCCTAGTGCCCACTGCCCGTGCCCACCAATCCCTACAACATCCCATTCCAGCACATGCCACATTTCGTTCACAACATCTTCTTAAGTTTTCTTTTCTCTTACAATGGTCTGTATTCTACCTTCCATTAACCAAACCAGGTGTCTCAGGCTGTCCATCGCAAAACCTAAAACTAGCCTAAGCCTGGACCTCACACTCACATATACCCTATTCCAGGAATTTGTGTTTTGTAAGGAAGTATGGAGGAGGGTGTGATGTGGGGGAGTGGGACTCAGGCAGGACTCTGTAGTATAGAAAGTGCAGGGCACTATAATTACCTAATATATGCCAATACCTGTCCAAATATTATGCCACCCCACAAAAATAGCTTAATAAATATTACATAATATGTATTAAAATATTTTGTGACAAAATGATGGCCTTCAGTCAGCTGGTAATTCTTCAGGAGGGGGAAAAGGAGACAATGGCAGGCACTTATTCCATTGATCAGTCAGTGGAACCTGGAAGTCAACCAGAGAAAGCTGATCCTACTGTCAAAAAGAGCAGCCTACTCCCTCCCACCACAACTACAGATGTAGAGGGAGATTTTAAATAAAATTGATATTTTTGAAAATAATTTTAACTAGAGATGAATAGATATGTTGGGGCTTGGGAACAGTTTGGGAATGCATTTGTAGTTGCCTTGGATTCAGGAAGTGGGGTGAGCCTGTTGCGGGTGTAGAGGGTAGGAACAGTTAGAGAACAAGTAGAATGGGATTTGTGTGTTTTTAGTGTTTAGGAAGAATGGTGGGACATATGTTAAAAGTTGAGGAAGGGGAAGAATAGGATTTGTGTGTTTTCAGGGTTTATGGAGAGGGTTGGGTCTGCTGTAGGTGGAGTAGGTACTTTTTCTTTTTGTATGAAAAATACTAAACCTTATAAAAAATATGTTCTGACATAATCTTTATGGTTACTATGAGTTTGTTTGTTTTACTTTTCACAGTACCATCCATGCTAATTAAAACCAGGATGCTCAGTCTACCGCTCTGTCTACCTACCGACAGAGACTGAACCCTGAACTTGGTCAGAAGGCATCAAATTGACCACCTTCTCTGTTCCTTTTCTAGTCTCTACTCGACCTAAGATCTCCTATAAAGTTAACCCCAGTCCACCCTCTTGCAATTAGCATTGGAAAGCTGATAATGCAAAGCCTTTGCTTCACCCGATGGCTTGTTGTCACATTAGTTCCCACTCTTCTATCGTAGAAATGTCTGTGTGCGGCCTAACCTTTTGAACTTAGTCATAATTTCCCACTAAGGAATACAGCCCATGAAACAGAGTTTGAAAAATGCAAAAAAAGTGATGGGTGGGATGCTTGGAATAATCATAGCCACTGGTAATTACTTGGGCCACATCCCAGTCTACTGTTTTGTGCCCACAATACCACTTCAGATTAAACCCAGCCATATGTTATTCAGCCTTGATCCTGCTCCAATAGGAGCCGTCTAACCCAAACTGCCATTCCAGGTCCTCTCTGAACCAAAACCTGAGTCAGAACACAAGAATCCAAGACATGATTTACCCTAACTGGGGCTCATGAATTGGGTGCAGCTTTTTTCCAGTGGCAAAGTGAGCAAAGGACGCACGTATCTGTATGCCCCTTCGCACTTGGGGCATTGCACTGAAGTATACAAAAAAATGATGGGTTGAATGCTTAAACTAATCTTGACACAGATAACTTCTTGGGCCAGTTTTTTTGATGCTCCGGTGGCGCAGTGTGTCAGCCCATATTTACAAGGCCACGCAAGGCCACCTTGCGTAGCTTTTCTTGGCCTTGTAAATATCGACCCCTTCCATGCATAACACTGCATGAAAGGGATGTTCCATGGGTGTTGCTTCGGGTGTTCTCATGGAAGGAATATGATGCATTCCCAGATTTATAAGTCTGGGAATACGTCAGATTCCTACGCCACCTAAGGGGTGGTATAAGAGCAACACAATGGGGAGAAATATCTTTCTTTCACCCTGTTGTTTAACTTTTTCCATGTGTGCTGCATTCTGCAGCACACATAGAAAGAAGAAAACACCTCTTGTGATTGTTTTTGTGCAGGAAGGTATCCCTTCCTGCACAAAAACAATCATCCCCACAAGCATGGCAGCAATATGTACACCAGCACAGGGGGAGAAGTCAGAAATGCTCTGTGTCTTGTAAACACAGTGCACTTCTGCCCTTTTCTGGTGGCACAGGGTGGTGCAGCAAGGCACTTGCTATACCACCATGCTCCACAGGCCTTGTAAATGAGGCCCTAAGTGTAGTTGTGACTCAAGACAACCCAATTTTAGCACATTTGTTTTGACTGCATAGGTTGTGGAAAAAATACACACTATCCTTTATTGGGTGTAGACTGTGAGGAATAAGTGCCAAATTTCTATCCTTTGTTTACCATTGTTATAATTTATTTTCTGTTCTTTGATTTCCCTTTCTTGACAGGGTATTGGTATAGGCAAATATTCAATATGTTTTGTAACATACTTCTGAAATGGTTTAGTGTTGTTTACACCACATCCTATCAGATCTGTTGATGGTGGAAACAGACCACAGCAGTAGATCTCACAACTTAGGGGAAGGGGGTAAGATGACTGAATGGGTAGGGAAAATTTGGGAAAGATTTACCAAAAAAGACAAATAGGTAATTCAGCGACTCCATCAACACAGCACGTCTGTCATGGAAGGAAAATGACAGGTACATCAATCACTGACAGTCTTTATAGATCAAAAGACTACCAAGTTAGTTATTGTCTTTTAGGCTTGAATGCAAAATGGTGATGATGCACACCGTTTATAATACAAATTGAGAAAAATGAAACTGTACACAAATGCACTCCTCTGTCCATATCTTACTTGTGAGCAGGGGTGAAATGCAAACAGGAAGTGCCATGTATACTCTTGTTCCTTGTACAAGAGAAGGTCTCTAGAGTGAGAAAAGAAAATGAAAATATTTGAGGGTCAAGGTAAACATAGTGTGTGAGGAGTCATTGTGGAGGACAAGCTGTCTTACAATTATCTAAGGGTAAATCAAATGCTGAATAATCTCGGACAATGAGCAAGCCTTATCTATCCTTAATTATTAATCACGAACAATAGCAATAGTTTAGCTGTGGCCATTTTTGTCCTCAGCTAGTTAGAATGAACCAGTTGTCTCAGTTCTTCGAGATAAATCACCTCATTCCAGTCAACAAGGCTAGGCTTTTTCCCAAAGAAGTAGATAGACATTGTTCCTTCTAATGATATGGTTGATGGGACTTGCAGATTTAATTGCTTCCAAAAAAAGACAGACATGTTGAACATAAAAATGAGAAGGAATTGAATCTTAGTCTAGTCTAGGTAAACTTAGAAGTTTCAGAAGAACAAAGAAATGGCAATTAAATGGCAATACCAGCATTCACCCAGAGTGATACCCCAATCATTAAGTATAAGTTTACTTAAGCCCTTCCCATCCATCATGAGTCCTGATTTGGCATTCATTGATGCAAGGTGCCCGTTTTAAATCCATCTATCTACTCATTTCAATGTCTAAGGTTCAGCTTAGGGTTAAACTGGGTTTTTCTTTGTCATCTCACCCTCACCAATCAATCACCATGTCAAGATGTCTCTATCCCCTTTGAATGTCAATCTGTGCCTCGCACAATGTCCTCTACATTATTTATGTTAGCTACACACACCAAATATAAAACTAAAACTCTTTTTTTTTAGTTCCGCCTCAAATTAAGTAAGGGTATGTGTACATGTAGTATGTGGATTGCTGGTTTACATGACTGTCATGAGGTGGATGGCTGAAGAGCACACTCCTCCATTGCTTCACTAACCATATCCAGTACGCGATGATGCAGCACTGGGACAACAACAATTGAAAAGAAGCTTTGACCTAAAATCTTTCACTTTCATGAGGCAGGGAAGATTCAATTGATTATGTAATTTTTGTAATTAATAGATGTTCTTGGCTACTCTTTCCTCCTTTGAAGAAAACACCCTTGCACACACCTACTTTTAAGTGTTAGCCTTGTGCTGCTAGCATCCAAATGTATTGGGCCACTGTCCATTACACTGAGAAGGCACGTTTGTCTGATCAAGTAAAGGAGATAGCGAGTCAGAAATCTGCAAACGGAATGGGCTACTCTGAATGTGTAGCAACAGCTAAAAGTATACACATTATGGGCCAGATGTAGCAATCTTCCAAATTGCGACTTGCAATTTGCGAGTCCCAGCGACTTGCAAATTGCAACTCGCAATTTGGAATGCAGAAAGGTGTCTCAGACACCTTCTGCGAGTCGCTATGGGGTCGCAAAGACCCACCTCATTAATAATAATGAGGTGGGTCGCAATTTGCGACCCCATAGCAATTCAGGGCACTCACTGGGATGGTGGCCTGCTGGGAACAGCAGACCACCATGTCCGTGACTGCTTTTAAATAAAGCTTTTTTTTTTTTTTCAAAGTGCAACCCGTTTTCCTCAAAGGAAAACGAGCTGCACTTTGAAAAAAAAACGAAACCTTTAGTTTCGGTATTTTTCAGGGCAGGTAGTGGTCCATTGGAAGTTATTATTGGCAGGCAAGTCGTAGTAAATTTGACCCTATATATGCCTTTAGTGTTTTCGTGCAGAGAAATGCAAATGATTTTTGCTGTTTCATTGCTTGATTCATATTGAATATCGCCCCAGCTTTTGTATCTTTAAAAGAGGAACACAGGTGCATTCTAAGTGTTCTGAGTCGTACCCCGTTTGAAAAGCAATGGATGGGAAAGAGGGAGGATACACTTTATATGTAGTGTCTCACTGACACTGACCCACTGCTGTAGTTAAAGTTGATTAATTATTATATGAAGAGTAAAGCCATTAATATAGGGGTAGAATTATGGTGAGATGAGCAAAACCCACAATGCAAAAATGCAACTTTATTTAAATCAGGAATATATATTAAAGGTTTATTTATCCGTTCAACCAATTTAAATCCATATGTCTATACCCAAATACTGCCCCAGAACTCATTTCATACACAATCATAATTAATTCTTATAAATCACATTTCTAAAGCGAATGTAAAGACACTCCAGTAATTACTGTTCAGTTCTTAAAACTGTGTCCATTGTTGGAGTATTTGGATATAGACATATGTTTCGAGTTTATAAACTCTTCAATAGTATCTGATATTGAAATAATAAAAGTTTTTGCAATCTATTATTATGTAGGTACTTTGTCACTGAATAAATAGACCTGCGAGGTTAATTTGGAATTGTGGATGTATGATGATAAATTATGATGATGATACATTTATTGTTTCAGTTGGTTAAAACCATAACAATTTGGCAAGGTACATGGTAAAAAAACTCTCTAAGAAAAAGAAGAAGGATAAGAGTTATGGTAAAAATCACGTTAAAAACATTAGAAGATTGTTGAGAATTTTAAGGTTAAAATTAATAAAAAGTCGTTAAAAGATGGCTTGGTTGAGGTGGGGGAAGGAATGCTGTTAGAGGCTACTTGAGTAGCTTACAGTTTAGCTGGGGGGGCAGTTGCGTAACATGTTTCAGGAATTTGACAAGGTTGCAGTTTAACTGGGGGTCATGTGGATTGAAGCAGGCTACAATGGCTCCCCTGCAGGACCTGATAGCTCTGTCAATGAATAGCTTCTTGAGAAATCTCTTTCGGAGTTCTAGAAGGCCCTGGCGTATGCAGATTATATGTATTAGGTCTTCCCTCTGGCAAGCACAGGGCCCGCACTGCTGCAAGGTAGTGTTCTTCCAGGATGGGGCATTGGCCAGGTTTGGCAGGTTGCCTAGTCGCATTGCCATAAGATTATGTTTTATGTGTGGTGCGAATGTTGTAGACAGGTAGGAAGCCGGTTCAAGTTTGGCGTAGTATTTTATGATCATCCATGCATGTGCCCGGGCACTAAATTTGGCTTTGTCCTCTATAAATTAGAGGATTTTGGTGGCCTTGGTAGCCCCTGTGGAGAAAGCATTATGGGGCATATTTATACTCCGTTTGCGCCGAATTTGCGTCGTTTTTTTCGACGCAAATTCGGCGCAAAACTAACGCCATATTTATACTTTGGCGTTAGACACGTCTAGCGCCAAAGTATGATGAAAGAGCGTAATTTTTTTGCGTGAACGCCTTCCTTGCGTTAATGAGATGCAAGGTAGGCGTTCCCGTCTAAAAAAATGACTGCAACGCAAATGCGTCGTATTTATACTCCCGGGCAAAAATCACGCCCGGGAGTGGGCGGGGCAAAAAACCCCGCATTTGCGCCAGATTTTAGCGCCTGGGTCAGGGCAGGCGTTAAGGGACCTGTGGGCTCAAAATGAGCCCACAGCAGCCCTCCCATGCCCCCAGGGACCCCCCCTGCCACCCTTGCCCACCCCAGGAGGACACCCAAGGATGGAGGGACCCATCCCAGGGACATTCAGGTAAGTATAATTTTTTATTTTTTTTATATTTTTTTTTGGCATAGGGGGGCCTGATTTGTGCCCCCCTACATGCCTCAATGCCCAATGACCATGCCCAGGGGACATAAGTCCCCTGGGCATGGCCATTGGGCAAGGGGGCATGACTCCTGTCTTTACTAAGACAGGAGTCATGTAAATGGCGTCTGGGCGTCGTTAAAAATGGCGCAAATCGGGTGGAGGCGATTTTTTGGCGTCAACCTGACTTGCACCATTTTAAGACGCCCTAACGCCATTTTCCCCAACGCCGGCGCTGCCTGGTGTACGTGGTTTTCTTCCACGCACACCAGGCAGCGCCGGTCTGCTAGCGCCGGCTAACGCCATTCAATAAATACGGCGCCCGCATGGCGCTTCAGAATGGTGTTAGCCGGCGCAAAACTTTTTGACGCTAAACTGCGTTAGCGCAGTTTAGCGTCAAAAAGTATAAATACGGGCCTATATGTCGGAGCAGCCTCCCACAAATCCTTGGGTTGTAAACCGACGATTGAGGATTGGAGATACTTAGAGTAGGCTGAGTGCTGGTCATGTTGCAGGGCCTGCCAGAGGGCCTTGTTCAGACTGTCTGCTGAGTGACTAATTTTATACCAGGTTTTAACTGCCTCCCCTCTTGTGGGCAGGTCTTGCCTAACAAGTCCAAATTCGAGGCGGAGCTGTGCCGCTGATGCAGAACTTGGTAGTTTGAGGACTCGCCTGAATACTTTGAGCTGTGCTTTATCTATCAGGGGCACATCTTGACCATGCATCGCCACTCTTGCATAGGTTAGGGTGGGAAGCAGTTTGGATGAAATTACTGTTAGCAGTGGACAAAGTGATGGTCCGTGTAGTCGTTTAGCCAGTAAGGAGAAGGCGTAGATTACTTTTGGAACTCTTTGCGCAAAGTATTTCTTCTGTTGGTGAAATGAGCCTTAGGTGTCCAAAATTACTCCAAGATACTTGTAGTACCGCACTAACTCTGGTAAGACATTGCTTAAGGCCATCCTAGATTTGGTGGTGGGTTTGCAGCCAACACGCATTGTTTTTGATTTTGCAATGTTGATTTTCTGCTGGTTGGAATGGACGTAGTCTGCAAGGATGTTTAGAGATCTTTGTAGCCAACTTTGGTACAGCTGAACAATACCAAGTCATCCACATAGAGTAGATGTGACAGTGAGGGACCTCCCAAGTGAGGGGTGAGTGTTGCGGGCGTCCAGAGCTGAAGTCAGATCAGCCATGAATAGATTGAGCAGGTGTGAGGCGAGTATGCAGCCTTGTATTAGGCCAAGGGTTGTGGGTATTTTTCTTGAGAGCCTTGTGCCATTCCTGATCTTTATGCGTACCCATGTTTCTGAGTATAAAGCAATTATTGCATTGAGGAGGGAGGCCATGAGGCCCGATTGCTTTAGGTTGCTTCGGAGTAAGCATCTGTTTTTTCTGTTCTATCAGGAGGGAAGTAGCTAGGATGTTCGTTGTAGTACCCACTCCATTTCTGAAGCCTGTTTGGTTAATTGGGACGATTTTATGTTTTTCAGACAATGTTGTTAATTCAGCTCAATGTCAATAAGGGCAATTAACCTATAGTTGCCTGGATTGTCTCTATTGCCACCCTTGAAGATGAGGTTGATTACCGAGCCTCACCAACTCTCAGGAATACCTCCTCCTAAGCTTGCTTCCTGGTATGAGGGGGTTGGCACTTCAGACCAGAAGACTACTTCCTCTGTAAAGATGGCTTTTGGAAGGCCATTTGGCCCAGGTGCTCCTTCCTGATGGGCTTTTAGGAGTCCTCTGTGTGTGTCTTATCGATTGACTGAGTGAGGTCAGTTGTTTCCCCGTCGTCCAGTGAAATATTTCCCGTGGTGGGGGACAATTCTGGCAGTGCATGGTATTTCCACGGGGGTTGGGCTTTGGTGTGAAGATTGCATTAGGTTGACTTACCAAGGTCTTTTCCGGGATGCTAAAGTTGTTGGTTGAATACCCTTGCGTGTTTAGGTCATTGATAATACCCCAGAATACCCTGTTTTTTTTTCCTTTTGCAGCATGTGTTATTTTTAGCCAGAGGGAACTTGTTTGTTAGGCCTTCTCTTTACGTACGTATGCAAAGGGGGTGTTCCCCGTTAGGGGAGTTGGAAAAATGTCGTAAGGAAATCTATGAGATTTCCTTGCGCCTTTTTTAATGGTACTTTTAACGCCTGCTTGAGAGCAGGCGTTAAAAGGGGGCTTCCATTCTTTCAAATGGAGCCCTATGTACTCTGCAGGAGTAGCGCCAATAGTTTGGCACTACTCCTGCAGAGTACATCAATAGCCTCATAAAAAATTATGCTATTGCCCTCCTACCCTGGTCCATGGTGCACAGTATTTTAAATATGGCGCACACATGGTGGTGGTAGAGGGGTGTTATGGGGCACAGGGAAACTGGCGCTGCACCCTTAGCATCTTGTCTAACCTACATAATCTGGAGACTATAGAGTCAGATAAAAATTGTTAATAAACTTGACATGATGAACTTTGGCATTTGAAACATTTAAGACACTTTGTGCAAGTATATAAGTATACCTGAGATTGCCCACGGTAATCTCCGACCTGAAAGGAATCCGTCCAACCTCCTACCACATCCACTGCTGAAGATATCATACTGTATGCCAGGGTGATAGTTCCCTTGAGGGGACCTTTTATCAGAGAAAATGACTCTGAGTACAGTGGAATTCTTCTAGGTTAACACTATCCAGAAATGCTGTAGTGGTAAATACCAAAACAAGCTTGCCGGGGCAGAGAAAACCTTTGTTGCAAGCTTTCATTAGAGAGAACACCACCTTCAAAAAAGTGCCCCAGTGTAAAAAGTTGAGAGTCTTCCCAGAATGTCAGGACGCTTTCATGCACTTGCTGAGGCCAGTTAGGATTATAGCCCAAGTTTGTAAATGTGTTATAGAAGGTAATTTCTGGAAGGCTTTTTTTTTAGATAAGACCAGATAAGGTGAAAGAAATGTACGGTCTTAAACCTAGTCTACTTGAAATAAATTGTGTTAGTGATGCCTATATGGCGCAGGATGCCCCCACCCCATGGCAGAAACTCAGAAAACATATGCCCCAAAAGCCATGGTTTCCTAACGAGCACCATCCTTAGTATGAACATCAATGCAGCAAGATATTAACCCCTCAAACCCAGTGAGGACAGACCCCTCCTTCCCACGTGGGAGTTGAAACAACTGTATATTAGATCTGAGTTTCTAGTACTTCCATATACATTTGTGACAGGGCGCCTCCACCCTTGAAAAAAAATGTTTAGGGAGATAACGAAGTCTATATCTGAACAAATAAAGATGGAATTTGATCATCTCACCATGATTTTACCCCCAGGTAAAATGATTATTTTAATGAGGTTACAACTGCCAATTAACTGAAGTCTATTCCACCTATTAAATGTCTCCCCATTCTAATCAACAATTGGCCATAATTCAATTGAATTATCTCCTCCATTTCTAGTGACAACTCAACCCCCAGAAATATTGCAGAGCATTGCCAGCATTGATACTCAACAACTGGCAACAACATTAGACAAAACTTGAGTCTTATTGATGTTAAGCTTGTACCTTGAGGCACAAAGACATTTAAAGCATTGGCAAAGTGAGTTCTGGTCCAGGGCCCCAGCCTTTGAAGTGGGCCCCTGATAGAGCCAGACCTGTTCTGCAGACAGTCTTGCCCTGATGACCTTGAAATATTCTTAAACAGATTGTTTTAAATACCGTTTTCCTTTAATTTATTTTTAGCATGGGTGAGGTGTGAGAGTCTAGAACAGACATTTTGCAAAGAAATATTGTGTTTATGTTTCATGCAACATCCATAAAAGATTTCTTTTAGATCAAAATAGGACCACACATATTAGAAATAGGATGGTGTCACAGAGTTTATATGCAGAAATATTAGTGAACTGGTGCTGTGTTACAATTTTGAAAATACACATCACTTTCCCTTAAATTAGATGTAAACTTATTTGTAATTTGGACGATTGCATCTGTGCACTGTCAGTGACCTGCCCAAAAAGGACATGAAAGAGCTGAAATTGAATCATAAATTCAAACTTGTTCTGAAGAGGAGCCCCCATAAAATGTTTGGGCGAGGGTCCCTGCTGAGACAGAATCATAGATGCGGACAATTGTCAGGGCAGTAGTCAGGGCAGACGTCAAGATGGCAACATCATCCGCATAGTAAAAACCATGATCTCTAGCCTGTATATCTGCAATGGAGAGATATCCTTGGCCATCTTCAAGACCGGGATATAGGGCTTGATATATATTGCAAGTAACTGGGGTAAAAGAGGACAGTCCTGTCAGGTGCCCCTGGTAATACTGATAGGATCCAACAGAATACCTGAGCCCAAAACCCTAGCCTTTAGGCCATTAAATAGCTGTTGAACCCAATTGATAAACTCAAAGTGAGCTGCTCCCGTCATCGACCACAGAAATAACCAGGAAACCAGGTATAATGCTTTATTAGAATCCAGCATTGTGATGCCGACTGGGCTGACTCAACTTCTATGGGCTGTGATATCTTGCCTAGATATAAAACCATGTTGATTCTCATCAACCAGGTCAATGATCACAGAAAATAGTCTATTTTCAAGAATCCGAGGGTAGATTTTAGAATCTACATTAATCAGTCAAATTGGCCTATATGACTCACATAATCTGGGGTCCTAACACTTCTTAGGAGAAATTACAATATTAGTTTCTGGACAAATTTGCCTCCCCAGACTGCTCAAAGGAGCTAAAAAGCTGACATAGAAGGGGTGCAAGGACCTCTGAGAAGGTTGCATAAACTTTGAGAGGAATTTGATCTGGCCTGATGCTTTCCCCCTGACTGGCTGTCTTACTACATTTTCAACCTCCAACAAGGAAATTGGGTCCTCCAAAGAGCACCCCTGTGGCTCGGCCAGCATGCGACAATAGTGCTGGCAAATAAATTGGTTGATAGTATCCATTGGAGCAACCCTGTCCCCATGATGGAGCTTTTCAAAGTACCTACAGAATTCTTTGCAAATAAGGGTTTGATCAATAACTTGGTCACCTCTTTCATTAGTGATCACCTGGATACTAGTTGTGCTCATTCTATCCTTAGCCCAAAGTGACAGTGCACGACCCATCCCTTCATTATTCTTTAAAGTATTTATTTGCTTTGCTAGGAACTTCTTTACTAACCTATCTCAAAGTCTCTCAGTGAGTATGGCCTGAGCAGTTGTAGGATGATCCAAGATAGAAGTAAAGGTCCCTCAAGCCTGATTTTAGTATACTTCATGCTAGATGACATTCCATGGAATTGAGAAAGGACCTTATACAAACCTCCTCCATAGTCTTCTCCTTTTTTTTGGTAATCTGAGTATTTCAGTGTGTATTCAATCAACGGGGAGTGAACCACACTGTTAAATGAAAACGGGGTCTCTGAGGAGTTATCCTGAAACCCTCAACCGGTAATTACCACTTGTGGAATAAGCAATCACCACTATGATTTGTTATTGGATAGCATCATCATGGGGTTTTGCACCTGGATACTTGCTTCTCCAGGTGAATGCCAGCTCCATCTGGGTGGATAGTGAAGGGATCTGTGTAGTGGACAAGTTAAATTAAAATTACCTCTTGTACCTGCATTTTCCAGTTTAATGTTAAAAAGGTACAGGGATAGGATTAAAAAAATGAAGAAGGTGATATAGAACAGATGTGTTAACTATCTGGTATATTACATTAAATGGTCAACATGTTTAGGCCATTACTGCCCACAGGGGCCATTGGCCTTCATCAGTGTGTAGCCTGATCCCACAGCACTGAGCCTACATTAAATTGCACATCTCCCCTTAGTGCTTTATTCATATAGTTAATATAGCCTTCATCAATCTATCAAAAGTCCACTTGTGAGACTGGCAGGTCAGGGTGGGTTGCTCAACTAGAAGAAGTAAAGATAGGTAATTGTGATCAGAGATCACCCTGGGATTCAGCTGAGCCCTGAGAGAGGATAATAATGAATGGCTTACAAGGAACATATTATTTTGGGAGCGTGATTTTTTAGAGGCGGAATAAAAGGTATCACCCACTTTGTTAGGACATCGACACTACCATACGCCCACCAGTGCGTAAGACACTATTACTTGTCTCAGAGCCTCCCTAAGTAGTTGTTTAGATTTGTGGACCCCGCTGATCCTCTCCCTCCCAGCAAAGCCCCCTGAATGCCACCCAACCCCTCTGCAACACCCCCCCACCCAGAAAAAAGGCCTAGCCCAGAGCCATTATCCCTACCCCCGAAAGTACAAGAGATGCAAGAGGTATCTTACCACCAAGGATCCATGAGGATTAACCCCCCTGACCCTCCCCAGGATTACCCTACAGTGATCTATAGCAGAAAAGAAAAAATGGAGAAAGGCCCATATATAGGTAGTCCAAGAAAGTAGTAAATAAATAGAGTTAATGCAACTGTGGGTGAGAGCCCTGCCTGGGCCAGTAAGAGAGAAGAAAAAAATTTGAAAAACCTAAGCAAATAGCAATGTCAGCACCCCTTACTTCTACCCTGCTGGTGAGCAAAGTGTTTTGAAAAATTACAAATATCTTTTATTCTACCAAAAAAAACAGAAAAGAGAGAGGGAGAACATAGGGAGTAGAGGAACAAGAGGGAAAACAGAGAGCATCTTTCAGGGAACAATTTAATGGATTGCATCTATTTGATAGTCATTTTTGAGGATTCCCCTTTTCACAAGAACTCTGCAACCTTTGCAACTTCAAAACAATAGTTTGTTTGACCTTCATACTTGATCTACAGTGTAGCAGGCTACAATAATGAGACCGTACCCCCAGTTTCAAAAGAGTAGGGATCTCTTTGCGAATTTGCCACCATCAGACCACTGCCTCAATGGCAGACATCCAAGCAGACAAAAAAACTCCACTCCACCGGCTGTGACTGGAGACCTAGGTTGAGCCACATAAAAAATCTCCTGTTGCAAAATAAAGTTACCAACATAAATCAGAATAGCCTGTGAATAGTGAGTTGGTCTGCCTCCCTTATCGGGGTGAAAGGGAAACCAATGGCCTTTTTGAATAACAGTGTCCATGTTCTAGTCATGAAGGGCTGGGAAGCCTTCCTTAAAGAGGTGGACAATATACCCCTCGAGGATAGTCCCCGTCTGCTTCTTCCAGGATGCCCAAGTCTCAAGATCCTCAAGTCTGGCTGAGATTCATGTTGCAAAGAGAAAGCTCTAACCTCCTCCACCGCAGCTTGCAAGGATCCCTGGGTAGTCTCTACCTTGCTGAGACTTGTGTGAAGTATATAAATAGTTTTTGATAGCTTCCTCAGAACAACTTCTATCTTTAGATGTCCTGCTTTTAGAGTCAAAGAGTCCTTTTGGTACTCCTCCCTGTGCTGATGTAGAAGATAAAAAGATCACAGATAATGTTGGAGAGCCAGCCTTATTAGGATCCACACTGGCAGTTGAGTCTCAACTTGGTACCTGGCCAAAGCATCTTGTGGGATAGGAGCCATAGACAAGGCGGGTAAGGAAGACACTATTTCAAGGGACGGAGGGATGGAATTTGTAGAGGAAAGCTCTGTGAAATTGTCCGATGAAGATGTCAATGTTGTTAGATCTAGGACCCCCTGAGATAAAGCCATAGTCACAAGCTCTGCCATTTGAGTACTTGCAGAAAAATCAGTCAGAGCCACTGAGCTGCCTGTGCTTAGTGCCATTTGTTTGAGTATGCCTCCAATCTGTTGATTTTTAGAGCTCTTCCTGGTACCACCATTCCCAGCTATGTGAGTCTTTCTGTCTGAGTCGGACAGACTGCCTGAGTCAGATAATGAAAAGAAGGAATCAGTCGACTCAAGTGGGGCAGATGCAGTGGATAAATGTTGTTGCGTAACATTATTGATGCTTCAACAACTCATTACTCCAAAAAACATTTAGCCTTCTGTTATCAGCAGGGAGTGAGTACCAGCAGTGGATTCCTGTGCCCACCCCAAAGTAATCTAGCATCCTCCTGAGCAAGACCGCTTAGAGCTAATGCCCCCACTTTCTCCTCAATTCAAGCTCTTGTGGAGAATGTCTCGGCAGGGGCACCTGGGAGTAACTCAAATTTATTACCCATTGTTCCAGCTGCCCACCCCGACCTGTTTGAAGTGTGAGATATATTGATCTATAGTCCTTTGTATGGATGGCCCTGAGATTGCTATAGGTGAGGGAGAAACTCTCCTATCCTCCCCTGAGTTCCAAGTTCCCAGCCTCTTACCTTGAGTAAGATCCAACAGTTCGGACTCAGTCTTATCATCAGCAACCTGTAGCCATCCATTGCAAGAGGTAGATCTCTTGCATTAATGGCCTTAGTAGTTGCAGTAAGAAACAAAGACTTTGCAGCCTGTAGTTTCTTCCTTCCTGTCCTCGGCGGGCTAATGGTGGGGTGAATCAGAGAGCCTCAAGGTCCATATCCTCCTCTAGCTGCTGCCTTCGAGAACATCTTGATAAAAAAGAAAAAAGGCCAGGCAAAGCCCCAGATCCTCCTGTTAATTAGTTGCAGCCACAGAGGAAGTGCAGGGGACTCAGTGAAGATGGTGGTGCAGGGTTAGCCATAAAAGGGCGCGGGTCATTGCAGAGCCACCTCCAGACTGAGACTGCTCATGTCTGAATGGAGTCTGCTGGGGCTTACCTTTTCTGATGGGGACTACGAACGTCAGATAATTAGCTTGGCTGGAGCTGGCAAGCTGGCTTGGGGTTGCAAAGTGGCTCGGCAGTAGGAGCGGGGAGAACGTTGATTCCAGCGGTGTTTGTTGGTCAGAGGGTGGGGCTCATCTCCTCTCCTCCCTTAGGAGATTGTTTTGAATGGTGGGAGAGGCAGTCTTCATCTCCACAGCATGCAACAGACTGAGATTCAGCCGAGCTGCCGGGAGCAGGGACGTCACCACCTGGTCTCAGAGGAGACGAAGCTCAGAGGAGCTGCAGTACTATGAATGTAGCAGTCACTAACAACTTTTTGAATGGTGCTTGCTACATTGTGCTCAGAGAAGGATTTTTGGAAGAGCATTTGAACCTTCAGCTGCAACATTGTTTCATTCTTTAGCCTTGAGGTGCTCCTCCTCCATGGCTATTCAGGAAGGTTTAGGTCAAAGTTATTAAACATAGGTTCAGCAGTGCAAGATCCAGGATACAGATATAAGATACATTAATATGCAATGAACTTTACAGAGGTACACTTTGCTGTTCTTTAACACTGCCCTTATATTGGTCAAGAGAGGTGCTATATTTTGGGGAAGAGGGAAACGCCCAAAGTGTAACAGTGGGTCCAAGATTTGCACTGGTTCAGGCAGGCTGAAGCAGCTGTGTATCGAGCAAGAGGCTGTCCTTAAACATTTGAAAAGATGTGGGGGCCCTGGTGGGACAACAGAGTACAAGACTGCGCTAGGTACACATGGTTAAAGTGGAAAGGAAATGCATACTAGATTATTCCATCAGGAGGACTGAATAGGTCTCTGGCACTGATTAATACTGGATCTACATAGTAAACTACACGGTAAAACGCCATGCTAAACAATATCTGATGTAACAATGTTGTTGCTACGACACATTAGTCAAGTACTACAATAGCGTATCAAGGGATCCTGACTTGGTTTACGTGTTATCTATTCCTGTGCTTATGTAAGTAATTGTGTACTAGAAAATCAATACAACTATATATTTTAAAATTAAAATACAATGAACATAAACATAATTCATTCTTATAGTAGTAATTTAACAAATCTGGCATGCATTCAGTTATTTAGGGGGCATTTAGGGCAGCGCTAGTAAAAGTACTTCTGTGGTATAACATCCCTTTAAGATAAGAAGCTAGTACCATATCTTGTTTTTCACCTACTGATCTACAAAGTGCCAAAGCATATTTTGCTTTTCTGGGCCTAATGTGCACAGAGTATGGATATTAAAACAAAATTATAGGGTTTCTTAAAACAAGGAACACAATTATCGTTATAGGTAAACCATGAAAGCTCAACAATGTTAACTTTTTCGTAATTATAGTTCTTGGCAAAGGAGAATACAATATTTACACATTGCATGAATTATACATCGGGCGTACTGTCTTGGTTTGCGCCAGAGAACACCCTTGATGTAGCGTGCCAGAGCTTAACAGGAGTGTGCATCTGATTGCACTAAAATCTGATGTCTTCAGCCCGGGTGCTGAGGATAGCACAGTAGTGAAACAGATGCAGTTTGAAAGTTGTGGACTGGCGTAAATTTAAATAGGGGGCATGAATACCACTCCAGGCAGATGCATTGTGGGTCACTGCACTCACTTGTGGGGGAGATGTCTGGGGGCTCCCTGGGACCACGCACCTTGCCTAATGAGTGCCTCGGAGATGCACTGGCTGTGTGCCTCCTTCTGTTTAGTGCACCTACTGACAGCGTCTTTGCCACTGCACCTGCGTCTGCAATACGGTGCAGACAAAATACAAAAAAGGTTCACTTAATTGCACTGGGTAACAAATCCATGAATATCAAGAAACACCCACTTATTATCATGCTGGTACACATGTATTGGTGTGATCCATACTATGGAAATGACCATGAAGAGTCTGCAGCACCTCCTATAACACAAAGTTCCCCAAGGTGCCAAAAACAGGTGCACGAGCTCGCTGTGCCCTAAAGCCATTTTTAGATAATATTTCCCCTGAATACAATTCTAAAAACAATTCTAAAACTAATGTTTTTTTACTAAATACAAGCTTGTACATAACACAGAAGCTGAGGACCACATGATCTATGACACATCTCTCATGAGTGATATGATAGACGTACTTTACTACTAAGATGTGAGTATGCCTTACATTCTAGGTTTTCAACATGCACCTTGAGATGACAAAGACCACAGCTTAGAACTGGACTAATTTACATTACGAAAGTGATTTGGGCAATCTTGTAACACTCTTTTCTTTCAGAATGCTTACTCTTTTTACTCCAGAGTTATAAAGAGAACAAAAAATGCGAAAAGAGATGCATGGGTTCTGCTGGCTACACAATTTGTAATGTCAATATTAATAGAGGGAAGACTATCTGTTCAAAATAATTCAAAACCATTTGCTTTAATGGAAGCCTTGCAGAATAATAAATGTAAAGAAACTAACGGCCTGATCCAGATCTTGACGGTCGCACCGCCAAGCCTCATCGATGATGGACCTGAAAAGACCATCAAGCTAACTGTGTTCCACCCGCTGTATTTAGATGTTACAGTTCTGCAACCAGATTGAATGGCCATGAATAGCTGACGGAAGGTGACACACACCTTGGTCATATGTGTAAACCTGCACTACACACTGCACAACACACCACAAACACACAGTAACCTATTGCCATTGCAACACAACACAACCTGTACATGCTGAAAACACACATTGACATACATCCTTGCCACAACATACACACACCATTAACACTGCACCCACACATGATACAACCACAACTAACACAACTACACACTCAGCTACACAAACACACACAATCCCAACTACCCACATCACAACAACGTCTGCCACACAACAATCTCAATCACCTGAATGTGTCACACAACATACACAACATTGGTCTCACATGCAAGTGACGCGCATACAGACACAACCACACCACCCACTCCTGCTTCCCATCCTCAAACAGCCAATACATACACGTACAGACACACATACACAACAGATAGCAGAAACCTTCTCATACAGGTCTCCTAGAGATGTGCACACTTGGACTCCATTGTCTAGTGTGAGTGTACCGACATTGTGGTGCCAGCATTCATTTTGCAATAAGTAATGACACCACAATGAAAGTTGTGTATGGGTACAATATGCGTGTTGTGCTCGTGTATCTCCATCCATGTGTGACACCATTGTGTACCCCACACATGCATGCCAGAGTAATTTAAAAAATATCCTGTGACATGTATATGTCTGCAGAGGCCCCTTTGTGTTTTCTTCATGGGTCAGTGCCTGCAGTGATGGCAGGTGTTGTCCAGGGGTGGAATGGGGTAAAAAGTGAGTTTTCACCTCTTTCCTCCTCAATCTGCCTCCTTAACATGGAGGTCGGACCATGCAAATCTGCACTTTTCCCTATTGCGCCATTGATGGCAAAGTCGGTGATTCAAATGCGGGCTTTCGTCTATGGGACTGCCAACATCTAAAAATAACTGGCGGACCATCGTGGCAGCGGATGGGTTTTCAGTCGAAAACTCAACTGCCAGACCTAAATCAAATCCTGAATCTCATTTTTTAGAAAGCAAAAACTATCAGTGTAGCTTATTGAGACCTATAGCTGTTCTTTTTTTGCACGTTGAGTTTATTCACTTCTTTGCATTTACAAAAATAGTGGGAAAGTCTTTTCTATCTCCATATAAATCAGAGAATTGAGAGTACCAAGAATATTCCATAAGATAAACTTCTGGTCTGTGCTGATTCTAAGAGTTAACCCTGCTAATGTATCTCTAAAATGCACATTGATTTTTTTTCCTGCCTCCTTCAGATCTTCCCAACAGTAAACCTAATGAGTTTTCTATTTTGCAGTTACTAGAATCCTACGGCCTTTCTGGCAGTTGGCTATAGGTGATTTTTATTATTTTCAACTTTTACGGAACTATGGCTCGATTGTACTAACACATTCTCCCATTTACACAGAATGGGAAAACCCACTCAACACAGTAGGCCCTAACATTTTTGGTCTTTGTTTTTTGGCATTTTTTATTATATTATGAAATTGCTTAACATTTATATTACCTAATAGAAACAAAATGCCGATTTATTTCAGATACAGATTTAGGGGACAATCCCTCTGATATGAAATACCTTTCAAAATGTGGAAATATTACACTTTGAGTTTTTAGTGAACCTCGTGCTGGCTCATTTTTTTTATTTATTTCTTGGGGACTTCTCCAGAGTGCTGAGGGGAGCCTCACAGTTACTTTGAAATGCTAGGTAAGAAATAAATCAATGGTGTAAAGGACTTTAGGGTTGCGAAGTATGAGTTTACATGCTGCTGAAGAGTTACACACATGCGCTGGGATAGATCTTTGAAGCGAACCTAACGGAGTCAATGAACCAAATCAACATCTCTGGAGATTCAACAAGGTCTGTATCGGAATTTTGGTTTGCTGTTTTTCTTAGACAAATTTCGAAGTTGAACATGTATTGTCATGCGTGTAACTGACTACAACCAGTTATTTTCTTAACCTGATATCTGAAAGTGTGCTGCATGTGGTACCTCATGATTATTGTGGGTGACCTGTAGGGTGACCACCCGTCTGTAAATTTCACTGACTGCCCGTAATTTCACCCTGCCGTCCGTTGTCCATGATGAAAGGCTTAACGGACATCATTTGTCCGTAATTTTAGCCTTTGACCAAAAGGACATAGACGGCATGGCAAAATTACGGGCAGATGAGTTTCCCCAGCTGGGTTGAAAGGCAGGGAGTCTCCTGTGCTCGGAGTGAGGGAGGGAGGGACAAACAGATAAGTAACAGAGCTTCTTGCCAGCGAGTCTGGTCTCCTTCACTAAAGAAATGCAAATTTGCTAACTGGTAAATCTGCAAATGCAATGGGGCTTGAAAACCTGCATTAACTTTAATCAAAGGAGTCACTTGAAGTTTTCTGATGACAAAGATATTTTCTTTTAGTTAGGTACAGTAATGGTGTTCCAAGGTGAGCTGTGGAGTGTGTGGTTTTAATGGAGTGTTCTAAAAAATGTTAGTACTAGTTATAAACTGTACATTATTCAAATCTGATTTGAGAAGCACTTTTTTTTATTTGCCATTTTGTAGCAGCCTATATTGTGATGTAACTGTATTTATATAGCGCTTATTACCCTTGATGAGGCATCAAATGCATGTTTAAAATAAGCACTTACACATTCACAGTTCTTTCAGGGATCTCAGTACCTCGTAGTACTAACAAACATTGGCAAAGCCAATAGGTCTTGTCTGTGGAAGAGTTATTGGCTTTGCCAATGTGTTTTAGCCATGTTAATCACCAGAGTGGCTGCTGTTAATGTCATAGTGGTCTGGAGTGGAGTAGAGTGGCATAGGAGCAGTGGCGCAGAGCCCAGTGGTGCAGAGTACAGTGCAGTGGGATACAGTGCAGTTGTTTAGAGTGCATTGGCTTAGAGTGCAGTGGCATGGATTGGCGTGGGACAGAGTAGAGTGGCATAAAGTGCAGTGGAGTAGAGTGGCATACACTAGAGTGGCAGAGAGTGCAGAAGTGTAGAGTGGTGCAGTGGCATAGAGTGCAGAGTAGACTCGCGTGGCAGAGAGTGAAGTGACGTAGAGTGGAGTAGTGTAGAGTGGTGCAGTGCAGTGTAGTGTATAGTGCTGTACAGTGCAGTTGCATAAAGTGGAGTGATGCAGAATAGAGTGGCATAGAGTGCAGTGGCATAGAGTGCAGTGGCGTAGAATGCAGTAGTACAGAGTAGATTGGTGTACAGTACAGTGGCGGAGAGTGCAATGTAGAGTGTCAGTGTAGTGATGTAGAGTGGAGTAGGGCAGCACAGAGCAGTGGGGTACAGTATAGTTGTCTAGAGTGCATTGGCACAGAGTGCAGTGGAATAGAGTGGCGTGGGGTAGAGTAGCATAGAGTGCAGTGGAGTAGAGTGGCATACAATAGAGTGGCAGAGAGTGCAGTAATACAGAGTGGTGCAGTGTCATAGAATGAAGAGTAGACTCATGTGGCATAGAGTGCAGTTGCGTAGAGTGGTGCAGAGTGTAGTATTGTGGAGTTGTGCAGAGTGGAGTATTGTAGAGTGGTGCAGTGCAGAATAGAGTATAGTGCCTAGAGTGCAGTGGTGTAGAGTTCAGTGATGCACAGTGCAGTGACATAAAGTGCAGTGGCATAGAATACAGTAGTACAGAGAAGCGTGGTGTAGATTGCAGTGTTGCAGAGTAGAGTGTCAGTGCAGTGGTGTAGAGTGGTACAGAGAACAGTGGCTTAGAGTGCAGTGGTGCAGAGTAAAGGGCAGTAACATACAGTGCAATTGTTTAGAGTGCACTGGCGTATAGTGCAGTGGCATAGAGTGGCATGGGGCAGAGTAGAGTGGCATAGAGTGCAGTGGAATAGCGTGTATTGGTGCAGAATGTAGTAGTACAGAGTAGAGTGGTGTAGAGTATAATAGCAGCCAGTGCTGTTTTGCAGAGTAGAGGGTCAGTGTGCAGTGGTGTAGAGTGCATTGAACTAGAGTACAGTGGTCAGAGTGGCGTAGAGTGCAGTGGCGTAGAATAGACTGTTTCAGAGTTGAGTGCAGTTGCATAGAGTGGAGAGGTGCAGAGTAGAGAGCAGTGGCATAGAATGCAGTGGCACAGAGAACAGTGGTGTAAAGTAGATTGTTTCATAGTAGAGTGAAGTGGCTTAGATTGGAGAGGTGCAGGGTAGAGTGGAGTTGCGGAGAGTGGCATAGAGTGTGATGGCATAGAGTAAAGTGGTGTTGAGTGCCGTGGCATAGAGTGCAGAGGTACAGAGTAAATTAGAGTGACATACAGTGTATTGATGTAGAGTTCAGGGGCATAGAGATTAGTGTTATAGAATAAAGTGCAGAAGAATAGGGTGTATTAACCTACCGTGCAGTGGCGTACAGTGCAGTGTTGCAGAGTGGCATAGAGTGGAGTTGTGCAGACTAGATTGGTGTTGACTAGACTGGAGTGGTATAGCATGCAGAGGCGCAGACTGCAGTGGTGTAGAGAGGCATAAAGTGCATTAGCATAGAGTAGAGTGGTACAGAGTAGAGTAGAGAGGCACGGTGTGAAGTAGCATAGAGTGCAGTGGCATAATGTGGAGTGGTTCAGAATCGAGAAGAGTGCAGTGCAGTGGCATGGGGTGGTGTAAAGTGAAGTGATACAGAGTAGGGTGCAGTGGTGTGGTGTGGAGCAGAGTGAAGTGGAGTATGCATGTTATGGTAACACACTGCCATTACAGACAACACTTTTTTGATTGAAATGACCATTACATTTGCACAGACATACAGTTTTTCAAATCGAACTATACTATGCACAGATGATGATGTGTGGAAATTGTATCACCTAATGCAATGATTTGTTTTAATCATATAAAGGTATTTGTTTCCAGCACAGTTCAGAATTTACAAAAATGTGCTTTATTTGTACTCCTAATTCTGTTATATTCTGAAGTTTATTTAAATTTTGTCATGTGATCAAAAAAAATCTTTCCTAACCCCAGTATCCAGCAAGATTGTTGCATAAATGGTAGTGCAGCAGCACAGGGTTTCTTCGTGTCAGTGAGTTTACAGATTCTAGCACGGCAAGAGAAAGCTGTGCATGATCACCCTGGATGGTGATTCGTAGAATGGTCAGTATGAAACAATGAGCAGTGCATTAAGCCTTCCTTAAAAGTCTTTACTGATAAACCCCATCTCATGCAGGGAGGTTGGCAGAAAGCCAGAGAGCTACCCATTGGACCTGTGCAGCTGAATAATAGCATTCTAAGTCCAGAAGATCTAATCCATCAGCAGTCACGGGTAGCTTGAGAGTGGAAAGAGCTACCCGACGGCGCCGCAGCGACCAAATCAGATGTGTGGCATGTCTGAAGAAGGAATGAAGGACGAACAGGGTAAGGTTTGCGAAATAATGCTATCATTGGGGTAGCACACCATCTTCACTAGTGCCACGTGGCCCACTACAGAAAGCAGAAGAGAAGACCAAAAAGCAAACTGGACTTGGAGGGGCCGAGATTTCCATCCTGCAAATCAGTGGGAGAATGGTAGATATTAATCACTAGGTATCAAAAGGGAACTGGTTCCCAATTCAATCTGAGATCTAGTTGTATAGAAAGGGGAAAACAGTGCCATATGTTAAAGAAACACTAATTACATTTAACATTTTACATCCCAAATATTTTGAAGACTCTATGTGTACGTGACACTTAGTAATAACCAAGATCACTAGTTTGGCTTTTGCTCAATTTCAAAACCATTTAAAGACATGGACAAAGCGGGCAATTGCCTTGCACAACCTTGCAAGGGGTCTGGCCCCTGCTCACCCTTCACAAGCACAAACAGCGGACCCTTGTACCAGAAGAGTTTGCCAAGGTGGATGGGTGTTGCTTGTTCAACCACTTGACAGTGCCTCTTCTGTTTCTCTCCTGTATGCAGAGGCAACTCTCCAGGTACCCAATACCTTATGATAGTCTTAGTGGACCCACCTTGTCTGATTTTAGGAATTGTCCCACCTCGTTCTTCTCTTCCTTATTTATCCAGTTCTTAGCAACAACCCTTTTTATCACTTGCCATGGATCTCCCATTTGATCTCAATTTCATCCTCCTCTTTTACTATCTTTGGTAGTTCGGGCTCCCATTTCTGAAATAAATGTGGAGTCCCCGACATACACTCTAGTGCTGTGAGACTACAGACAAGTTATGGGTACCTCACATCCTGACATTAGGTGTAATACTGTCGCCTACACCATCTGCTCTGCCTCATTATATTATTTTTAGGTTGAAAGTCCAAGGATGGTTGGAGTGAGTCAGATGTTTTTCTTCAATTTGTTTAAACTAGCATAAGGTTCATTACCTTAATTTTCCCCAAACTGTTTGCCAGGGATTTTAAAATGTTCAGAAACATAATCAAAATGTTGCTGTTACTTTCTTTTCAAGAAAGATGGGTAGATTTGGATAGGGGTGATGGCCTTGACACAGTGCTGAAGGGTATTAATTTACTACTGAACAAGGACGTAATGTGACACCTGAATGTAGCATACCAGGAGGCAATCACAAAAAGAGCACAGTGAATAAACAGTGCTAGGTTAAAAAGAGTAAATAAATGCACTGACAATGTAGTGAGGCATTTCCTTTCTTGGGTGTGTCTGTAAAACTCACATTTGTTCTTGAATTTTTGTCCTGAATTTTGACCCTTTGTCCTGAATTTTTGTCCTGAATGTTGACCCTTTACCCTGAATTTTTTACAGTCCTGTCCAGAATTTGCCTCAATGCCAGGTGGTCACCCTAGTGACCTGGTATAATCTTCTTCAAACGTGCCTTGATATTCTGTTGTGTGTGCAACTTGTCTGCTCGTGACCGATGTGGGTGGACTGGCTGCTTGACATCCCTGTGGCTGCATGCCATCCTCGTTGTCAAGCGACATGTATTTCTTCTTGTGACGAGGAACTGAAACGCATTTAATACCTTATGTGATGAGTGTGCTCCACATCCAATAGCCATTTAGTAGTTCCTCTAAGTTCTAGAAAATTGTGAAATGCACGCATCTGAGGTTAACTACTGCGCATCATGTTGGGAGGCATATTATACTGTGACACAGACGCATACTACTTAAAGCAGCATGTGAGCACATCTTATTCACATTTAGCCTGTTTCTGACATGCGCATTCCATTTGTGAGGTGTGTTCTAGTGTGGCACGCACACATTTAAATAACTGCTGCAAGTGACTGTGATAACTAATTTTACTAAAAGCAGCATGTGCACATTTTGTTCACTTTCAGCCTTTTCTGTCTTCATACACACGCATTTCAGCTTTACAAGTGTGTGTCACATTTTGGAGGTGTGTTCTACTGTGACATGCACACATTTTACCAACAGTGGCATGTTGCTGTGATATGCACACATTACAAGATGAAAACTTGAGTGTGACTTACATGGTTACTTGGACATCACATCTCTGTTTGCGGTGAGATTTCATCAAAATGCAAAGTGTCAATGTCCCTCCACCTTTTCTCTACTCTTCAGGTGAACCACCTATTCCATTGAGGAAATGGTTCAGGGCATTTACAAAGTATTTGGGCTCAGCTGGTGTGAAATGATACTGTCCGGAAAGAAAGAGATTCCTTTTAGAACACAATTGAGGGTTTGAAGGACAGTCCATATACAAAGACATATCGCCATATGAGGGAGCTGAAGAAGATGAAGTCATTGATGAGTTCTAGTTAGCTGTTCGTAGATTTGAGAGGCAATGTGATGTCAAGCCCAGTTTGATAGTAAACAGACATAAATTGTTTACTGGGGAACAATGTGGAGACAAATCCATAGATCGTCACATGGCAGTTTTGCGTATGTTAGAATTTGAATGTGCATTGGAAAATTTTACATTTCAAGTGATTCATGATCAGATTGTAGTATGTTGCTGGGGATAAAAAAGTCCAAGAAAAGAAATTAACATTAAAAATACCCACACTTGCAGAAATTATTATTGACATAGTTAAAAGTACTGAGCTGTCACAGAAGTCTTGCACAGAACTAACACTCAAGGAGCGGAATGGGTTAGCAATTATTAAAGAGAGTGTGAATTCAAAACAAATGAAGGATTCTTCGGCCAATAAATATTCATTTTAGATGTGGGTATCTCAGGCATCTGTCCAATAGATGTCTATGTCCTACCAAGAATGTCAAGTGTAGAACATGTGGCAAGGTTGGACATTTTGCCAAAGTATGCCAATTTATTAAGGATAAAGTTAATGCTGGGTCTGATAACACAGGGAATCAGTGACAATTCTGATGAAGAACTTATTTCAGAAAAAATGTTGTATTGGTAGTCTGGGGGGTGGGGAAGCAAATTTTGTAGATTCATATATAGATATGTTGGTTGACAGGAAAGTGTTACATTTTTGATTGATTCTGAAGCAAGGATGGCAATGATTACAGAAGATTAATGATATCAAACATGGGGTGGCAACAAGAAGTTATGTCCATCTGACAGAAATCCTGTCACATGTGAACGTAGAAGAATAGAGCTATCAGGATATTTAGAATATCTCTGAATTTCAAAGAAAGCAAGATTGTTGGTAACGTTTATGTTGCTAGAAAAGGTCTGAACGTATTAGGATGGTATCATCAGGGCTTGTTTTGTATGACATTAAGACCAGGAAGGAAGGTGCAAGTGTTGCTTGTCACTGATCATTTCACCAAAGCTGTTTCTGATGGTTGCGAGCTCAAAAATAAATGGTTAGAGAAGTATAAGAAGTATAAGAATGCTTTTAGTGACAACCTAGGTAGAGTTAAGGGATTTAAACACAGAATCAAAGTTCAATATGGGGTTTCACCAGCTAAGCACAAGCTTAGGAATGTGCTGTTTTGTGTGTAACAGGACTTAGCTTAAATACTCAAGAAAATGAGTGATGAATAAGTTATTGAACCGGTGCGGTCTTCTTTATGGTTATCACCTCTAGTTATTGGAAGGAAGACAAATGGGCAGCTGAGACTCTCTGTGGATTTGAGAAGTCATAATAAAGAAATTTGGGTGGATTCCCATCCCCTTCCTTGGATAGGTGATATAATTAAATTTGCAGGTGTCAAGGTTTTCAGCAAAATTGACTTGGCCAAAACCTACCATAAAATAGAACTTCACAAATCCTCCAAATATTTGACAGCATTTGTATCACCTATGGACACATTCCAATTCAAAAGAATGCCTTTAGGATTGGCATCTGCAGCCTTTATTTTTCAACACGTTTGGAGGATTTGCTGAAAAGAACTGATGGTGCAGTATTGTTTCAAGATGATATCTTGATTTCAGGGCATGATCTTCAGGGTCATGTTGAACACAGACATATGGTCCTCAAAAGGTTGGATACATTTGGAATTGTAGCAAATGTAAAGAAATGTGAAGTTTCTAAAACCAACATAGAGTACTTAAGACATGGTATTTCTTATAAAGGGGTGGAACCAAGTCTAGGCCTTTTGGAGGCCATAATGGAAGCACCATGTCCAACAAGTAATGAACAAGTAGCATCATTTTTAGGACTGTGCAAATTTTATGCAAAGTTTTCAAAATATTTTGCAGCAAAAACTGTACATATGAGAGAATTGTTTAAAAAACAAGCCTTCTTGTGGAGTGAACAATGCCCAAATGAGTTTTCTGCCCTGAAAAGTGACATTGTTTCTGCTGGTATGTTGGTGCATTTGACTCAAAAACAAATGTATCACCACTGTGGATGCAAGCAATGATGGGTTAGGAGCCACCCTTGCAGAGAAAACAAAAGAGTGAAATGAAATGATTGGGATTTGTTTCCAGAATATTGAAATAAAAGGAGAACATATTGTTCGTCATAGAGTAAGAACTGATTGCCTGTTGCTGGGTGGCTGAATGATTCAAATGTGTTATCTGGGGCTGGACATTTACTCTTAAGACAGATCACAAACCTCTTGTTAATATTCTGGGAGGTACTGTGATCAAGGACCACACACCTAGACTGGCTAGATTAAATTCAAAACCATTACAGTACAATTTGTGTGTTGAACATATCCCTGGTGGTAAAAACATGAGAGCCAATTATTTGTCACATGCACCAGGTATTATACAGGAGAGTGATGTGAGTTGTGAATATGAAGAATGTCTGATAGCTACAATTGATGTTAGGCAGGATAATAATTCCCCTGAAGATGAGTGGTTGGAAGAAATGGAACATGATGAAGGTCTTGGATCTATTAGGAAATTTGTAAAAGATGGGTGACCCAAAGGGAAAGCATTAACTACAAACATACAATCATACTTCAAAGTTGCTGATGAGTTATCTGTAGAGAATGGTGGAATGGCGATGCATGGAGACACGTTCATCCCTCTAAGTGCTTTAAAAGAAATACATTACATGTGGTCATGAAGGACACCTGGGGCAAACTATTACCAAATGGCAACTCAGGGATAATTACTGGTAGCCTGTTATGGACACTGGGATCACTGCAAGTATGAAAGCTTGTGTTATTTGTGCTACGATTGACAAAGGATTGAAGACAGAGGCTATGCCAATAAAGCCTTGTGTTTTACCAAATGGGCCTTGGATAAATTTAGCTATCAATTGTATTTTCCCATTCAACAGTTGGCCATGTAAATCCAGGTTTGCCACGGTAGTGGTTGACTACAACTGTAAACGGTGGGAGGTAGATTTCATGGAGGAACCTAATACTGCCATTATCATAAAAATTATTTTAAAAATGTTTTGAGTGAAGTAGTACCAAAAGAAATTGTGTCTCACAATGGAGTAAAGTTTGTGTCAAGAAAGATGAAGGAATTCCTGGAGGGAAATGTTAAAATCCATAGATGCATAGCACTTTACCATCCACGACCTAACGGCCTGGTTGAGAAAATTAACTGTACATTGGTGGAATGTAATCAGTGGGCCATCCAAAACAAAATCAAGGTGGGAGTGCAGTTGAAAGTATGTTGTGGTCCCACAGCATGTGTCAGAATGCGTTTACTGGTTTGAGTCCTTTTGAAATCTTGAGGGTATGTGTTCCTTCATCCATATTCTGTCCTGCATGGTTAAGAGAATTGCAACCATGAACTGATTGCGCTTTTTCAGTGGAGAAAACAATGTGACCCTACATTGAAGCTTTCCAGGAAAAGATGAAAGAATGGTGCAATGCAAGACACAAAGGCCCTCATTCTGACCCTGGCGGTTTCTAACCGCCAGGGCAGAGGGCAGAGGAAGCACCGCCAACAGGCTGGCGGTGCTTCCGGGGCAATTCTGACCGCGGCGTTAAAGCTGCGGTCAGAAAAGGGGAACCGGCGGTTTCCCGCCGGTTTTCCCCTGCCCCAGGGAATCCTCCATGGCGGCGCTGCATGCAGCACAGCCATGGGGATTCCGACCCCCTTCCCGCCAGCCTGTTCCTGCGGCTGGCAGGAACGGGTGTCGTGGGGCCCCTGGGGGCCCCTGCAGTGCCCATGCCACTGGCATGGGCACTGCAGGGGCCCCCTAACAGGGCCCCATTAAGATTTTCAGTGTCTGCTTGGCAGACACTGAAAATCACGACGGGTGCAACTGCACCCGTCGCACCCCAGCAAATCCGCTGGCTCCATTCGGAGCCGGCTTCATCTTTGCTGGGGCTTTCCCGCTGAGCCAGCGGGCGATCTTTTGAAGATCGCCCGCCGGCCCAGCAGGAAAGTTTGAATGCTCCCCGCGGTCATTTGACCGCGGGGCGGTGTTTGGGCGGTTTCCGCCCGGCGGGCGGTGCCCGCCGCCCGCCGGGGTCGGAATGACCCCCAAAGTGAAGGAAGACAGGTGTGGCATTAAGATGGGAGATTTGGTAAGGGTCAAAGATCCTACCCATGTGGTCAAGGAATGTCTAAATTCAGGTCCCCGGGGAAGGTGGATTTGGTGACTAAAAATGCAGTGCGGATAAACCAACATGAGTGGTGGAACTGAAGCAAAGTTGTGAAAGTTTCAGAACCTGTGCAAAGGGTAATAGTGAGTCTAAAGTTGAACATGAGTGGGTTAGATAATGCCAATCCCAGATGAAGGAAAGACAAGCCATTCAGTGCTGCAAATAAGTTTACGTGTAATATCCAAACCAGTGAAGCATTGTGATGCTTGGGTACTTTTGTGTTGGTGTGATCTTCCAATGTCAGTTTGGTGTTTCTTCCCACCATTCAGCTTTGTAATGGAAAATAAGTTTTATGTTTGATGTTAATGTGGACAATTTACAGGGTGAGTTTTCCCTTAAAATTCTAAGTTTCATTCTATCCAATGTTTACATTTTAATTGTTCTGTTATGTTAATTTTGCTGTATTGTTGTCATATAACGAAAGGAAAAGGTTGTGGTGATATATGCTTCTCTCTGCATTCCTCATTCATTGGAATATGGAATGCGGAATGCAGTCTTCAGCATCCGAGTTTTTGGGGTTCTAATTAAGTCAGTTGCTGACTGGAAGGACAATGTGTTTCTCTGAGTGTGATGCTCCGAAAAATACTCTGGGTGCATTTCAACACTCCTAATTTAATTCCTAATGTATCTCCTTTTCAGTGTTTGAAAAGCTGATTGGCTGGTAGTAAGCTGAATCCATCCCCGCTAGACTTCAAGAAACTTGCACACAAGGTTGATCCTCAAACTTTCAAAAGATACCAAGAATAGTATAAGAGATGATTTAATGATAGACATGGAGTGCAAACTGGGGAGTGGCAGGTGCGAGATATGGTCTTCATAAAGAACCCTGTCTGGTCACCAAAAGGCAGATCTAAATTTCTGGGTCCAAAATGCATAATCTAAGTGAAGAAAAATGTGTTGGTTTTGGAGGATTTAAGAGTATGGAGTATGTCTCGACTGGCTAGGTGTACTAGTAAGGAGGTGCAGGTAAGTGGACATACACAAATCTACCACACCCAAGGCCAGTGACAAACTGGCAGTATCAAAACCCACAACGTTACGCCAACAGAAAATGCCCACCACATTATGACCCACGAATCACCAGGGTGGACATTCAATGGCGGTAAACCATTCGCGGTACATACCGTTGCGGTCACAATGGACACCCACAGACAAGACACCATCACATTGGACAATTCATACAACACACAGCTGACACCCATACACACACCACAGCCCCACACCACTATAAAACACCCACCCACATTACCCACAACCCTTTACAAACTACAATTACTGGCAGGAGATTGACACCAAGACCACTGACACAACTAGAACCACACGCTATTCAAACCTAGACACCACTCACGCACTACACATCACACACCCCAACACATCACCCAACACCTCCTCACCAACACACCTCACGGAACACCCATGGCACCACAAAGACACCCCCGTTTCACGGAGGAGGAGCTAAGGGTCATGGTGGAGGAAATTGTCAGGGTAGAGCCACAGCTATTTGGAGCACAGGTGCAGCCGATATCTTTAGCTAGGAAGATTGAGCTATGATGGAGAATTTTGGACTGGGTCAATGCCAGGGACAGCACCCAAGAACTAGGGATGACATCAGGAAGAGGTGGAATGGCCTACGGGGGAAGGTACATTCCATTACAGCAAGAACCCAGCTCAGGATCCAGAGGACTAGCGGTGGACCCCTACCTCCTCCCCCACAACTCACAGCATGGAAGGAGCAAGTCTTGGCAATACTGCATCCTAAGGGTCTGGCTGGAGTCGGAGGAGGAGTGGACTCTGGTAAGTCAACTCTCTACTACTACTACCCCCCCTACCTGCATGCCATCACATACCCTCATCCTCACTCCCATCACTCCACCACTTCCCACACACCCCACCATCACATATCACTCATCCCAATGCCAAGCCCTGCCTGCCGTACCAATGCATGGACACCACTCACTGCCCTGCATGGGCACTCACCACTAAAGCATGCAATAAAGCATGCACACTATAGAGAATTAACTATCCCACCATACACTAACATACACAAGTGAAAGCTGCCAGGGCAAATCCAAACAAAAAGGGGAAGCCACGGATGTACAATCTGCCAGACACAGAAACCCATCATTTACATCCCCACAGCAGAGAGGAGGTACCAGCAATATCCAGTCCCCCAACTGAAGAGGCCCACATTGATGACAGCAACTCTGGTCTTCAAACTCTGGCTGGCCTACCTGTCCCAACAGAGACCACTGGACAGCCAGTTACCCAGGGTCAGTCACACACCACCACAGAGCCTCCCCCATCAGGAAACACCACCACAGCACCCACCCAGTGTACCCATACCTCTGTCCCCAGGACACATCAATCAGCAGTGTGTCCACCTCTACAGGGACCCCAGGGCACACCTCACCCCCAAGACAAACAGGGGTCAGTGGCAGTGGACACACGGTTCAGGGGACAGATGCACAGGCAAACATGGACACTGGGAGGACTGCTGTGTGCCAGGGGGAGGACAGGCGCAGGGAACCGACTCTCCAGAGGAACTCGCAGAGATCCTGGGAGCTTATCAACATCCCCAGGACATGATGGCCCAGATCCTGGACAATGTGCAGGAGAAGAGGTGGCTGCAGGAGGTACAGTAACAGGGGATCAGGGAGGACTTGCAGGCCATCAACAACACCCTGATCTCCATTGCAGGGGTGCTGACAGACATGGCCAACATTATGAGGGAGGCAGTCTCACACCAGCAGACCCCTGCCACTAGCCAGACATCTGAACAGCCTTCTACCTCTGCTGCCGCTAGTGGCCAGTAGGCCGTGCCACAGGACTCACAGGCCACCAGCACCCCTCCCCCTGCAAAAGATGAATCACCCCGCAAACGTTCCCTGTGACCAAGACAGAAGTCAGAGACACTTGCCAAAACCCCTGCCAGGAAATGAGACTCTCCTGATTGTCACCCTTGTGTCCCACTCTGTCACCCTGTCCACCTTGAACTGCCATTGCTCCCCTTCCTAAGTCCCCATAGACAATGCACCTGTGCTACAAACAGACTGGAACAATACCCTGGACTTTCCTATATTATCACCCCATCCCGCTGCACTTGCTCCTCCATATACTAGCACTTCAATAAACACCTTTGGAAAAAAAAGAAATCTGGAGTATGTCATGTATATCAAATATGTATTCATTGTAACAGGTACAAACATTGCAAATCAACTGTGCAGAGAATGAGCATAGATTAATGACCTGTAGCTGGCTGTAGTGATCACACCAGGAGTATATGTCAGGTCACCAACATCTGCAAAATGAATTGCCAGAGGGAATGGTAAGTGGGCATAGAAGTTGAAAATATCAGCATGCCATTGCCACACAAATTAAAACAAATGTCATTGAAATGTGAAGTAACACTGTCCTACCTGTATGTCATTGGAAGCATTGTCGGATCACATATATTCTGTTGTCCTCATCCTCTGCCTCCTCATCCTCACTTTCCACAGAGTCTACTGCTGCCACACAGGTATCTTCAGCTTCCTCCTCCTGCAGGAATGGGACTTGGCATCTGAGGGCCAGGTTATGCAACATGCAGCATGCCACCACTATCCTTCTGGTTCACCCATTTGCCGCATTATAACGTTCTTCTGCACTTGTCCTGGCATTCCTCACAGGGGTCAGCAGCCACAATAGGTTTGGGTAACCAGAGTCACCTGCAAATATTGAGGGACAATATTTAGCCACACACTATCCTATATGGCCCACACCATACCCCAACATATACTGCGTGGGAACCATTTTCATCTATTAGCCACACCCTGTGCCTCTGTAGTTGGGCCATCACATTTGGGATGCTTCTATTCCTTAGGACAAAGGTATCATGCACGACCCACGATACTTAGCATTGACTTGGGAGATGTACTGTTCCGCAAGGCACACCAGCTTCACATTCATAGAGTGGAAACTCATACGATTCCTAAACACCTGATCATTCTGCTGGGGAGGGGACAAATGCAATATGTGTTCCGTCAACCACCCTAATTATGTTAGAGATATGTCCCACTGCATAAAACACGGCCTTCACTGCGGCCAAATCTTCTACCTGGGGGGAAACAATGGAGCCACCCATGTGTTTTATCAGGGCAGACAACACTCTTGTCAGCACTACTGAGAACATTGGCTGTGACATTCCTGTTGCCAAACCCACTGTCACTTGGAGAGAACCAGTTGCCAGGAAATAGAATACAGATAGCCCTTGCACAAGAGGGGGGTTCCCAGTGGGGTGACGGATAGCAGATATCAGGTCCGGTTCCAATTGGGCACACAGCTCTGTGATTGTGGCCCAGTCAAGTCTGTAGGTGAGCATAATGTGCCTGTCCTCCAGTGTTGCCAAGTCCACCAGGGGTCTGTACACAGGGTTATGTCTCCATCTCCTATTCATACGCAGTGGTAGGAATCTAAGGGACACAAGATTGAGGCTCCAGTCACAAACTGAACAATGGAGCTACAACAGAAGTTTGCATCTGTAAACATGTAAGGGTCATTGTGATTTGTCCAGTATGTGCTAATATCTCCTGTGATGCAGCATTATTCCAGGGCCTGCCCCTCCCACCCTGAATTGGCATCCCCCTGTCCTGTGTGGAGGGACAGGTGGAAGTGAGGTAATTCTGCTGATGTTGTGCACTGTTGAGGGAGGCTGTCGGGAACCGCTGTGCAACTCCTCATTGGCTAACATTGGGCCCTATGGGTTACAGTGGCCAATGGTGATCTACGCCGGCGGTGACGGTATGCACTGCTGCGGACGTGACCACCATTTTCTATCTGATTCCTCACTTGTTACCTGATCTTCCATAGGAGATGACCTACACTGCATGTGCTGCTGTGACCTGTGTCTGGAACTTACCATGGCCCGTGTGACCGGGGAAAAAGGCCCCAGCCTTCACTTCAGAGGAGTTGGAGCGACTGGTGGATGGGGTCCTACTCCAGTGTAGACTGCTGTATGGGCCTCCAGACCAACAGGTGGGTACGCTGTGAGCACGATGCATGTGGCATGAATGCATGGAGTTGTGTGTGTGAAGGCCTTGTGTAAGGGGGGTGGGTCGATGTCCTCTTAGTGGCGTACAGGTTGTGTGCTGGGTCATGTGCGTGTAAATGGTGATGTGAAGGGATATGGTGTGCCATATGTGTAACATGCAGGAATGTTTGTCTAATTCTATTTTCCTGTGAGTATTGCCTCTGCAGGTCGGCGCCCATGAAAAGAAGGGTATATGGCATGCCATCGCCAAGGAGGTGCGGACCTTGGGGGTCTATGGCAGGCGGAGCACCACTGTCGCAAATGGTGGGAGGACCTGAGACGCTGGGCATGGAAGATGGCAGAGGCCCAGCTGGGGATGGCGTCCCAACGAGGAATGGGTGCCCGTCGAACCCTGACCCCCCAGATGGCCCACATACTGGCAGTGGCCTATCCTGAGCTGGATGGGTGCTGGAGGGCATCACAGCAGCCACAAGGGGGTGAGTGCAGTGCCCATCATTACAACTTACGCATGGTAGGATGGAATCCGGGTGGGGGATGTGTGTCAGTGGGTACCCCTAGGCCAGGCCTGACATTGCAGCGTAGGTCCCATGGTGGTTAGGGTTCAGAAGGGAAGATCTTGCTACCTAGCTCGTAGGCAACCACTTCTGGTCAGGGCTGCGTGGATCCCAGGTGTGCTGCATTTGGTGGTGTGTGCCCCTCCCAATGCCTTGGTGGCTAACTATTTCTCTTTTTAGTGCAATGCATATTGCGTAGGCCTGTTCTCTGTGTGTGAGGGTGCTGTGTACGCCAACAGTGGTGTTGGTGCAGCCACTGACCCAGTGTATCCAGTGTCTCTTCCCCCATTTTTTGTTTTGTCATTCTGTCCTTATGTGCATTAGAATCATCTGGCGGAGGAGCAGAGGCACCGGCGATGGAGGGAGCTGCATCATGCAGGACCCAGGAGGCAGAGACAACCAACGGTGAGAGCACCAGTGGGACGGAGGGCGAGGGGAGCACCACGGCGGAGACTGACACAGATACCTCCTCCGATGGAAGCTCCCTGGTGATGGCGGACACCTCGATGACCACCCCAGCTACAGGTACAGCCGCCACCCCTGTACCAGCCCGTGCCCACTCACCCAGGAGGGTGGGCATCAACTTCACCCCAGGCACCTCAGGCCCTGCAACAGTTAGCCCTGCTGCCCTGAGTGAGGAGGCTATTGACCTCCTGAGATCCATCTCTGTAGGGCAGTCAACCATTGTGAAAGCCATCCAGGGGCTGGCAGCCCAGCTGCAGCAATCTAATGCATTCCGGGAGGGCATTCATACTGGGTTGGCGTCCCAACAGAGATCGATTCAGGCTCTGGCCTCCTCTTTGATGGCAGCCATTGTTCCTGTTTCTACCGTCCCCCCTCCAACTTCCACTGCCCAGTCCCATTCCCCTAAACCCCAACCTATCCGAAGCACACATACAGACAAGCAAGCACACAAGACAACACCTAAAAGTGTCACAGGCAAACACAAGCACCACACTTCATCCCACAATCACTCACACAAATACCATCCAGCTGTAGACACAACAACATCTACTATTTCCACTGTCTCTCCCTCCTCCCCCTCCACCACTTCCCTCCCAGCCACGTCTACACTCACACCTGCATGCACTACATCATCATCCACTACCAACATCATCACCACACCAAGCAGAACACACACCTCACTGGCAGACACCTCCACAACAGCCATGCACATGTCCCCTGTGTCCTCTCCCACTGTGTCTGTCCCTCCCCCTCCTAAAGTACACAAATGCAAGCACTTAGACACCCAACAGCCATCCACCTCACAACAGCATACAGCGCATGCACCCAAAAGAAGCAGACAGACACCTCCAACAACCACTCCCTCATCCTCTAATCCCATTCCTTCTCCCTCTTCCCGCCCCAATGTCCCTAAAAAACTGTTCCTATCCACCATTGACCTCTTTCCTACCCCTCCCCCCGTCCTGCACGTATGGCCAGGGTATCACGAACCCAGCCAAGCACCTCAGCCACACAGTCCATGGGCCCAGTCCTAACTGCACCCACTCGTGGTGCAAAGGGATCCAGGCCACATGTACTGAAGGGGAAGGAGCCTGCACCAGCCATCCTAAAGGGGAAGGAGACTGCCCCAGCAGGCAAGAAGGGCAAGGAGCCTGCACCTGCCAACCGAAAGACCAAGGAGCCTGCACCAGCAGGCAGCAGGAGCAAGGAGTCTGCCCAAGCAGGCAGTAAGAGCAAGGAGCCTGCACCAGCAGGCAGGAAGAGCAAGGAGTCTGTACTAGCAGGCAGCAAGGGCAAGGAGCCTGGACCAGGACCTGTGACGGAGCCCCCACCACCAACCATGGTTGTGCATCTGTCTGAGTGTGCAGGGGATGGGCAGGAGCCTCCCCCCACCAGCACCACAGTGCAGCCATCTGAGGTTGCAGGGGATGGGCAGGAGCCTCCCCCCACCAGCAGCACCACCACTGTGCAGCCGTCCGAGGTTGCAGAGGATGGGCAGGATCCTCCCCTCACCAGCAGTACCGCCACAGTGCAGCCGTCTGAGGTTGCGGGGGATGGGCAGGAGCCTCTCTCCACAAGCAGCACCACCACAGTGCAGCCGTCACCGCCGCCGGGCGGTATATAATCCTGGCTCCATGGGCTGCTGCGTGGCCTGTCCACTCCAGAACCAGTGAGGAAGACACCCACTCAAGAGACTGGGACCTTGCACTCCCCAGGACCAAGCACAGGGCATGCTGCCCCCTCCAGAGCCAGTGGGTAAGACACCAACATGAGAGACTATGGCCCATCAGTCCCCATGGTCAAGCACAGGGCATGTTGCCCCCTCCAGAGCCAGTGGGTAAGACACCTACATGAGAGACTGTGGCCCATCACTCCCAGGATCAAGCACAGGGCATGTTGCCCCCTCCAGAACCATTGGTCTTGTTACATCTCCCAGCTGAGGGGCTCCCCCGTCCCCCTGAGGTGCCTACCTATTTACCAACTGATGCCCCTGCAGTGTTATCTCTGTGTTGCAGCTGGTGACATGTGTGGCCTTGGACTCTGGCCTGTGGCCTTGTGGCCATGCAAATTGAGGACTGGGCTGTGTTCCTTTTTCTGTAAATGTGTATATATCTATTATCTTGCCTAATTTATTATTTCTACTGTGTTGATCTTCTTACAAACACATTGGTGAAATAGTTTTGTCCTTGCATTATTCAGCCGAGTTACGGGGTCAAATTGTTTTTTTAATGCATATGGTTGTGTGTATGGTGTGTGTGTGGGGTGTGTGTTATGCGTGTGTGTGTCACTCTCTTCCCCCCCTCCCTTGTGTGCTAGGCGGCTGTACTCACCGTCGTCATCTTCACCGGCGTTGGTGTTCGTGGTGGAGCAGAATGTAGAATATCATCGTAAAAACATGCAGTGCTGGTTCCATGGCGGCGTGGTTCTTTCCTGTGTCTCCAATGGTGAGTCCTTTCACTTGTGACCTCAGTTTCCACCAGGCTTTTGTTGTCGTTGGTACCGCCCCAGAAAAGGTGGCAGTTTGCAGGGTCTTAATACTGTGGGTGGAAAATTGACGTCCGCGTGGCTGTAGGCGGCTACCGCCGTAGGGGCTGTTGTGGTGCATTGGCTGTCTTTCGGAGATCCTTCTGCCATGGTCATAATTCGGCAGTAGTTACCGCCAGCCTGTTGGTGGTATTACTGCCTCTTTATCATTGACCACCCAGGTCATAATTAGGGCCTATTTATAGCTTGTACATTACAACTATTGAATTTCATTATTTAACAAGCTTTGTATTCAGCTGAGTTGGGTTTCCTGTATTTTGCATAGAGTTTCTGTCCATACTTGTGGTATTAAATTTAGGGCCATATTTATACTTTTCGATGCACAACTGCGCCAACGCAGTTGTGCGTCAAAAAATCTAACGCCGGCTAACGCCATTCTGAAGCGCCATGCGGGCGCCGTATTTATTCAATGACGTTAGCCGGCGTTAGCCGGCGGAGCTGCCTGGTGTGCATAAAAAAAAATGACTTACACCAGGCAGTGCCGGCGTAGGGGAATATGGAGCTTGGGCGTCAAAAAATGGGGCAAGTCAGGCTGAGGCAAAATTTTCGCCTCAACCCGATTTGCGCCATTTTTTTTTACTCCCAACCCCCATTGAAATGACTCCTGTCTTAGCAAAGATAGGAGTCATGCCCCCTTGCCCAATGGCCATGCCCAGGGGACTTATGTCCCCTGGGCATGGTCATTGGGCATAGTGGCATGTAGGGGGGCACAAATCAGGCCCCCCTATGCCACAACAAACAAAAAAAAATACTTACCTGAACTAAACTTTAGTTCCCTGGGATGGGTCCCTCCATCCTTGGGCGTCCTCCTGGGGTGGGCAAGGGTGGCAGGGGGTGTCCCTGGGGGCATGGGAGGGCACCTCTGGGCTCATTCCGAGCCCACAGGTCCCTTAACGCCTGCCCTGACCAGGCGCTAAAAAACGACGCAAAAGCGGCTGGATGTCATTTTTTTTGACCCGCCCACTCCCGGGCGTCATTTTTGCCCGGGAGTGTAAATACGGCGCACATGCCTCGGAGTCATTTTTTAGAAGGGAACGCCTACCTTGCAGATCATTAACGCAAAGTAGGTGTCCACGCAAAAAAATTACGCAAACTCCATGAACTTTGGCGCTAGACGCGTCTAACGCCAGAGTATAAATATGGAGTTCGTTTTGCGTCGAATTTGCGTCAAAAATAACGACGCAAATCCGGCGCAAACAGAGTATAAATATGGCCCTTAGAGTTCTTTGAACTGAAATGTTCTATTCATGGCAATTATTTTTTATGATTTTTCTCATGTTGCTTATACTGTATTTTAATTTCTTCTTCTTTTTTAGTTAAACTTTTTTTCCTCTTCGATTTTAGTTGTTCTTTTCCATTGTAATATTATAAGTGTATTCAAATTTTACTGCCCTTCTTAGATGCATTTGAAAAGGGAGAATTTACAGTTAGTAAGGGAGGCCCTGGACCAACATTCTTCATTGAGAACCCTGTGATTGATTTGTTCAGTTAAAAGTGAACTGGAAAAGTTCTCTTTTCAGGTTGCTCATGAAGGATATGCTGTTCACTTTTGATCTTGGCCTTGTGCTCAGGTGAGTCCACATCCATAGGACCGGCACTCAGATGCTCTTCCCTTTGTTTAACTCATTTGAAGACTGTTTGTAAGATCAGGTTACCACAACACCAGGCTACATCTGGCCCTGAGGAGGAGGGGCTACCATAGATGCTGAGCACTTTTAAGAGCTGTGTATTCACACAGACGTGGTACACTCTGTATTGGACTGCTGATCTGCTGAAGGGGGCCCACAACCCCAGGATGCATCTGGCCCTGAGGAGAAGGGCTACCACAGACACTGAGCACTCTTAAGAGCTGTGTGTTCTTGCGGATGAGCACAAGACATATTTCAAGTTGTACCCGAGCCAAGACCATGCCAAGACCAGGCCCATTTTCACCCATCATTGCCTGACAGTAGCCAGGCTGCCCCCCCCAAACTTTGTCAATTCACTCAGATCATGACAGGTGCCATTATTCTCTCCCCTCTTTTATTTTGGCTTGGCTGCCACCACCTATTTATTTTAAATCATTCTTTTACCCTGTTAGTCTGAAGTATGGGCAAAGAAAGGCTGCTTCCAATGATCAAACACAGGGGAGGGCTAATACTTCAAATGCTAAACCCACCCTGCCCCTGACCAACTCTGAGTCACAAACAGAGAATGTATCACAACAGGGCTTGAACTCAGTGGGTGACTTGGTCAACTTAGGATAGAGTTTAATGCTATTTTAAGTACCAAGCTTGACCTCATTATTTCTAGACTGGTGTCCATTGAAGCTAGATTGAGTAAAACTGTGGATTGTGAGGGAGAAAGGATTGGTGACTCCAATGCATGTGGGCAGGACAAACAAAGAAGACATGGCTACTCAACGTCTGCCCCTGCCTGCCCTGTTTGTTCCTCAGGTGGGGGCTGTGAATCTGTCACTGGAACTCTTTTCCCGTGACAGCCTTAGATGGCAGGTCTTGAAGATAAAAGACTGATGCCCCACCAGGCAGCCACAAGAAACTAGGATAATAGGGCGATAAACCAGGGAAGGGGGTTCCCGTATTGCATCTGTCTTTCGCATCCAGCCCATATGTAGTTGTTCTCGTTAATGTCCCTGTGCTGACTCTGGGGACTGTTGAATCTACTACTGAACTGAAAAATAAGGCCACTCCTGGCTAGGCTCCAAAACAAAGCCCTCTCTCTGTTTTGTTGGCAACATCTGAATGGTACATAGAGTTGAGTGGGTGGGCTCACAATCTAAATTCTTTGAGTGGGACTGTGTTGTAGTTAACTTCAGAAAAGCTCAGAACTGTTGATTGTCTGATATATCAGGCCCAAAAAGGTATGACCAAGTTGAAAAGGATACATCTTTTGCCCCTATCCTTCTTCCACACCAATCAGGCCCCCATGTCGATGAGTCTGGCTGTTCGAACAAAAGAATTGCAATACCTGGGGATCCCTATTCCTATCCGATTCGAGACACTTTCCACCCTGACCGAGGTGGATTGACTCTTTGTACCCGGGCATAGTAGGTACAAGCCAGAAGCCCCTTTGCCTATTGTCACCCCACAGAGACTAGAGAGATTCCTTACTGACTTACCAATTAATGTGACTGTCCCTATGCCCTCACTGGACAGTGCCTGCAGTATCAAATCCACAAACAAAGCTGATTCTGGTTATCATAGTCTCAGTGTGCTCAACTGGAACATTGTAGGGGTCAATGCCAAGATGGGCTGCCAGGTTTGGTTGGACTTAATCCAGAAATCTGATATTGTCTTGCTGCAGGAGACATGGGCCATGGAAGATGTCGTTTGTGATGGCTTTGCAGGCTTTGGTCAGCATGCCCTACAGTCACCTTCTAGGCTGGCTAGACCTGGTCTTCCAGCCTGGTGTAGGTTACTCCTGGATGTACAATAACTTGTCTCGATACAGAAAACAGACTTTTTCAGGCCTTATATTTAAAATGGGCACCCATCCATGGGTCATTTGTCATAAACCTTTATGACGATGCTTTTTCCCTCAGATTCAATAAGAACTTCACAGGTGTCTTTTCTTTTATTAACTCCTTGTGTATCAGTCATTTGTGTATAGGGGAAAGCCATAATTTGCTGGTTTGAGGAGATCTTAATGCAAAGCTGGGAGAAATTTGTTTCTTACTGAGACTCAGCCTTCTGAGATATTCTATTGTTCATATCCAGCTCACTACAACGATGCCGGGGCACTAACCTCTTCCCTATGCTTGTTAATCACAACCTGTAACATGCCTTTGATTTTCTTGACCATAGTACCACCAAGTAGCCACATTCACTGGAATAGGTCTGTGTTCAACCATAGATTATGCTTTTGTTACTCAAAATCTGCCCATCATAATCGTTTAAAGTGGAGTCATCCCACATATCTTTAGTGGCCATAACTCTCTTCACCTAAATTAATCAATCAGTGAAAGGTAAAAGGGGTGCCATAGTGGGTAACTCTCTGTTAAATGTTAAGGACAACCTTAGCAGACTGGCATGGATGCATGCAGATATTGCACAAGTTTCTGTTAAGGTTTTGGCTGGCAATCTGACTAATATTTTAAACTGCCTTTCCATAGAATCTGACAGACAACTGGCAGGTGATTCCTTTGTGTCTCTGAGATCTGCTATAAAATGGAACTTCATATCAAAGTTAAAAGTGAATGGTCTAGGTTTGGCTTCATGGTTTGACAAAACCTGTAGGTTGTCGTGTAGGGAATTATATCTCGCCTTGAGGAAATCCCCAAAGAACAGGGAGGAAATTACCAACTACAGGAAAGAATATACACAAGCTTTGTTAGTGAGGAAAGCCAAGGTGAGAAGTACGCACTGGGATAGGCATACACTCTTAAGGACAATAGGTCCTTCTGGAACTTCGACAACAATTATTTACTGGATGATGCATCCAAGCAGGATTTTAATTGTAATATTGCCCCGGATGGGCAAACCATTTTTGGCACATATACAACCTGAAGGATAGTGCTCATAATGGCCGGACCCTGTTGATCCTAACGATACTATTGAAATCTCCTGCTCTCTGGGTTGGAGCATAACGGCTATTGAGCAAAGTTCAGCTAACAAAGTCCTTTTCCCTGATGGCATCCCAGTGGACTTGTGTGAGAAAACAGGGCTGATTGCAGAGGCCCCCTAACTTTTTGCCCCCATTTTCCCCTTTATGCTGGTGTTTTCCTGACTCTGATGGTGCCCTGGGTACTGCTAACCAGTCCCAGGGCCTGTGCTCTGTGTAAAATGGATATGCAAATTAGGCTAATTATAATTGGCTAAGTTAACCTATCTTTAAGTCCCTAGTATATGGTAGGGCATGTAGGTTTAGGGACCACAGCATAGGTGGTGCACACCTAGGTGCACTGCTGAGGTGCCCAGTGTCATTTTAAAAGCAATCCTGCCTTGCTGGCTGCTTTTAAATTAAAGTTATATGCAAATTCGACTTTGGAATTAAAGGTATTTCCAAAGTCTTAAACTACCTTATTTTTACATATAAGTCACCCCTAAGGTGTGCCCTATGTGCCCCTAGGGCTGGGTGCCATGTAACTATAAGCAGGGATTTTATAAAAATAGAATTATAAGCCCTGGTGAGGTAAAAACAGCCAAATTCATTTTTCCCTCAATGAAGTAAATGGCCTTCATAGGCTAGAATGGGCAGACTTTATTTTAAATTTTAAAGTCTCCTTAAATGTTACATACCAAGAATTTGGTATCAAATTGATTGTTGTAATAAATCCCACAACTTCCAGTTGTTGGATTTAATATAACTTGTCCAGGTAAAAAGTTTAGACTTTACCTAAAAAGTTGCCAATTTCAGCTCTGCATTGTTTTTGCTGCTGTGCTCTGATTGGCCAGCCTGCAGCAGCTTCTGCCAGGCTGCCTTGATGAGGTATGAAGTGGCCAGACTTCACACAAAGGAATGTGCTTGGGGGAGAGAATCTCCCCTCAGCAGATGGTGAGGCAGGAAGGGGGAGGGCTGCCAAACTGGTCTTCAAAGGCAGAGAAGGACATTTGCAGCACCCAGCAACACCCCCACATCCTGCAACCCCAGACAGCTAGGTGCCCCCTTGATTAGATTAGGAGAGGGCAGGAGAGGGGTGTGTTTATGATTTTTAGCCACACCAGTGGGTGGGCTCAGCCAGATGTAACCTCCAAAAACCAGATTCATCCATGTTGGATTTTTGGAGACTGTTGCCTTCTGGGATGGATTTTTGCCACACTTCCCAGGAAGTGGTCATCACAGGGGGACGACCCTGTCCCTGATTGGAGAACCAGGGCCCCCCTGCTTTTCACCCAGGAGCAAGGATAAAACTGGCAGACCTGCACCCACGCCTCAGATCCCCACCAAATTTCAAGAAGAAAGAACTTAAGGAGAAGAAGGACTGCCCTGCTGGACCCCTGGCCTGCACCTGGAACCTGCACTCAGAAGGACTGCACCAGCTGCACACTTGGGCTTCACCACAAGAAGGACTTTGCCTGGCTTCAACTGGTTCAAGGAGGGACTCCCTGTTTGCTACAGGTGAAAAATTGCTAACCAGAGTCCCCTGCACCAACTCCTGAAGAAAGCGACCAGCTGACCACTGTCCAGTGGCCAAAAAGGAGTTTGCGCCAGGTGCATTCTGGGAGTTGAAGTCCGCACCCCCCAAGGACCATCACAGAACTTCTGGACCGTTGGGGTGAGCTGTGGACCCCAAAAGAACCTTAAAAGAACATCTGGGTGAAGCCCCAGAAGTTTGGAAAAGATTTGAGAATTTTTGGAAAAAAGCTCCAGAGAGGGACCGACCCGCCGCGGAAATTCTAGCCGGCTTGCCTCAACCGCGACCCGGCCTGACTTCGTGGTTCGTCCCGGTAAAGAAAAACATCCAAAAAAGAGACTAAGTCCGAACGTAAAAAGTTGACCGGGACCTCCCAGCCATCGTATCCGAGAAGGGCTCCATGGACGTCGGATCAAGATCCAGGTTTACCCCGGTCGAAGGATTTTCATCTCGAAAAAACGACTAAGTCCGAAGGTAAAAGTCTCCAGCGAGGAAACCCACATCGCGTTTCCAGACAAGGGCTCCAGGAGGTCGGATTCAACTCGCAGGTTCGTCCCGGTGAAGAAAAACTTCAAAATAAAGACTAAGTCAGAAGGTAACTTTTTAACCGAGGCCTCCCGCGACCTGTAGCCGAGCAGGGCTCCATCGCGGTCGGCCTGAAAGTTTGACTTTGCCCCGGTCGAGGTGCAACCAGATGACCCGATTGGCGCTTTTTGTTTCTAAGCGCTAGAAAATAATAATACTTTAAAAATTCATATCTCCGGTTCCCCTGAACCGATTTTAATCGTTTTTGTGTCATTTTAAAGATAAAAATATAAGCTATTTTTATAAATTGGTTTTGGATTTTTAAACTGTTTCCTGTGTTTTATTTAATTACTGTTTTGTGATATTTGAATGCTTTACACTTTGTCTCCTAAGTTAAGCCTTGACGCTCGATGTCAAGCTACCAAGGGTAGAGCTGGGATTAATTTACTGAGACCTAACTGTACCTATGTGGAGGTTAGTGGCTTGTTGCTAGGTGTAGGTACCTACCTGCCCTACCAATAACCCATTTTCCAACATAATTGGAAGCAGCGACGGGATCCTGTACTTGTGTTCAATATCACGTTACAGTTTTAGGTAAAACAAATTAAAAATCCTTTAAATTGTCCTAGTGCAAACATTGTTTTTAATTTTAAATTTGGATTAATTTCAATTATTGAATTTTTGAAATTTTTCTAAATTCTTGTTTCCAATTTTTGCAAAAAGTTTTTGTTGACACAAAACTAGGGAACCATGGAGCTTGATCTGGCTAGCCTACCCACACTGACAGTAGTCCAGCTTAGGGGGTTGTGTATTGAAAGAGGGTTGCCTGCAACCACTGATCTCAGGAAGCAAATCCTGATCACATCCCTGACAGCATGGGCTGAGACCCAAGAGGTAGAGTCAGAAGAAGCTCCAGAGGAGGGAGAAAGAAGGGAGGATGCAAGCTCTAACCACTCAGGGGAGGGAAGGCATCTGAGCCTAAGTGAGGATGAGGAAGAACGGTCCTCAGTAAATACAGTCACTAGGGGCAGACCCAAAGCTAGTGGTGGGAAGGGGGTCCTTTCAGGAGGAGAGAACCCATCCATCAGAGAAAGAGAGCTGGAGGCCCAGCTAGCATACATAGCTTTGGAAGCAGAGAAGCTGGCCCTAGAAAAGAAAAAGTGGGCATACAAAGAGAAAAGAGATGGAAGCAGCGATAAAGAAGCTGAGGTGTCCATGGGTGGGGGAGTTTGCCCCAGATTACCCAAGGGGGTGGTTCCTGCTTATGTAGAGGGGGATGACATAGATAAGTGGCTGGGGGCCTTTGAGAGGGCACTCCAAATGAGAAGGGTTAGGCCTCAATACTGGGGTTCCCTTTTGTGGGAGTTGGTCCCCAACTCAGGGAGGGATAGGCTTCTGACCTTAAGGGGGGAGGAGGCAGATTCATACCCTAGTATGAAGAGGTGCTTAGCCAAGAAGTTTGGTCTGACCCCAGAGCAATATAGAATGAAGTTCAGGGACACCCAGAAGGTCAGTACCCAGTCTTGGGTTGACTTTGTGGACATTTCACTAAAGGCACTAGAGGGCTGGATTATTGGTAACAAAGTAGATACTTATGAGGGGTTATACAATCTGATCATGAGAGAGCACATCTTGACCAATTGTATCCAAGAAAGGTTACGCCAGCATCTAGTGGACTCTAAGCAGACCAACCCTAGAGAGCTAGGGGAGGCAGCTGATGAGTGGTTGAGAACCAGGGTGGTTGTCAAGTCCCAGGGGGGAGACTCCAAGAAGGGGGGGACAGGTCCCCAAAAACCTAAGGAGGGAGGTGGTAAGCCCACCACAGAGACTCCCTCTGTACCCCAGAACCCTAAGAAGGAGGAGAGTAAATCCCACTCCCACTCTGACATGCAGAGACAGGGAGACCCAGGGTTAAAAAAGCTCTTGGACAGTAGGGCTTGCTTTGACTGTCAGCAGACAGGTCACTTCAGAGGAGATGCAGCCTGTCCAAAGAAGGTGGTTAGCACTGGGCTGTCCAGTGTAGCCATAGAGGAGGATTCCTCAGATGATGAAGTCCTCCTAGCATTGTGCTGGGAGACAGGACCAGATGGTAAGCTGGTGATCCCTGAGGGTGGGAGTAGGCACTTCCACCACATTCAAGTGAATGGGATCCCCACCACTGGCCTGAGAGACACCTGTGCCAGTCACACTATAGTGAGTGACCGGTTAGTGACCCCAGACATGTATGTCCCAGGAAAGACAAAGAAAGTCAGGATAGCCACAGGGGAGGTCACCTCCAAACCTGTAGCCATAGTGCCCCTAGAGAGGGAGGGTATCCTTGACTGGATTAGGGTGGTAGTCAGTGCTGACCTCCCCCTAGATTGTATCCTGGGCAATGACCTCCCAGAGGTGAGTCTGGTCCCAGATGGGGTGGTCGCCCAGGGCGCCCCCCCAACCCAAAGTCCTGGGGAGTCAGTCCCTACAGTTAGGAGACAGGGGTCCCCAAGAAAAGGAAAGAAGAAAAGGAAGGGTAGGCCACTCTTAAAGAGAGTTCCAGGGAGCCAAAGGCCTTCTGCCCCAGTAGGGGGGGAGCCCAGAGTTGGCATTGGTGAGGCCTCCCCTGACCTCAAGGAAGTCCTGAGTAGTCAGTCAGCTGTCCAGATGCAAGGTGTTGCCCCTGCACTGACAGAAGGGAGAGTGGAAGGAGGGTGTCTGCCACAGAAGGTGATAGCCCCCCACTCTAGACAGCAAGAGGGGTGCCAGGACCCCAAAGATGCCCCTAAAGCAGCTCAGCCACCTGTCAGTGGAGAGCTTAAGGTGTGGTTCTGGGTACTGACAGCTGTCAGTAGCCTCTGCTGGGTGCTAGCCTTCCTGGCAGCACTGTACTTGGCCTGGGAGGCAGACCCCAGGGCCAATAGCAAAGTAGGCCCCCTGACCCTGTTGGTCATGGTGGGGTTGCTCAAGTGTTGGGTGACCTCTTTGGGTAAGCTAGGTGTTGCCCTAGCAAAGGTTGGAGTAGGGGAGGTGGGCACCTCACTACCCAAGTTGGCAGAGAGAGAGGAGGAAGACCCCCCTAGAGGGAAGTTTCAGTTAGAGATGGGTCCTTTCATTGTTGGGGTGGGTTCACTACCCAGAGGGAGTGACCCTGACAGGAGGATGTAAGGCAGAGTAGGCCCTGCAAAGGGACAGCCAGTTTTCTTCACTGTCTTCCTCGCCTAACAAGCCAGGAAGACTCTCCCAGGGTTGGGCTGAGTCTCCTGGGTGTGTGGGCTGGGGGGGGGTTGTGTGAGAAAACAGGGCTGATTGCAGAGGCCCCCTAACTTTTTGCCCCCATTTTCCCCTTTATGCTGGTGTTTTCCTGACTCTTATGGTGCCCTGGGTACTGCTAACCAGTCCCAGTGCCTGTGCTCTGTGTAAAATGGATATGCAAATTAGGCTAATTATAATTGGCTAAGTTAACCTATCTTTAAGTCCCTAGTATATGGTAGGGCATGTAGGTTTAGGGACCACAGCATAGGTGGTGCACACCTAGGTGCACTGCTGAGGTGCCCAGTGTCATTTTAAAAGCAAGCCTGCCTTGCTGGCTGCTTTTAAATTAAAGTTATATGCAAATTCGACTTTGGAATTAAAGGTATTTCCAAAGTCTTAAACTACCTTATTTTTACATATAAGTCACCCCTAAGGTGTGCCCTATGTGCCCCTAGGGCTGGGTGCCATGTAACTATAAGCAGGGATTTTATAAAAATAGATTTATAAGCCCTGGTGAGGTAAAAACAGCCAAATTCATTTTTCCCTCAATGAAGTAAATGGCCTTCATAGGCTAGAATGGGCAGACTTTATTTTAAATTTTAAAGTCTCCTTAAATGTTACATACCAAGAATTTGGTATCAAATTGATTGTTGTAATAAATCCCACAACTTCCAGTTGTTGGATTTAATATAACTTGTCCAGGTAAAAAGTTTAGACTTTACCTAAAAAGTTGCCAATTTCAGCTCTGCATTGTTTTTGCTGCTGTGCTCTGATTGGCCAGCCTGCAGCAGCTTCTGCCAGGCTGCCTTGATGAGGTGTGAAGTGGCCAGACTTCACACAAAGGAATGTGCTTGGGGGAGAGAATCTCCCCTCAGCAGATGGTGAGGCAGGAAGGGGGAGGGCTGCCAAACTGGTCTTCAAAGGCAGAGAAGGACATTTGCAGCACCCAGCAACACCCCCACATCCTGCAACCCCAGACAGCTAGGTGCCCCCTTGATTAGATTAGGAGAGGGCAGGAGAGGGGTGTGTTTATGATTTTTAGCCACACCAGTGGGTGGGCTCAGCCAGATGTAACCTCCAAAAATCAGATTCATCCATGTTGGATTTTTGGAGACTGTTGCCTTCTGGGATGGATTTTTGCCACACTTCCCAGGAAGTGGTCATCACAGGGGGACGACCCTGTCCCTGATTGGAGAACCAGGGCCCCCCTGCTTTTCACCCAGGAGCAAGGATAAAACTGGCAGACCTGCACCCACGCCTCAGATCCCCACCAAATTTCAAGAAGAAAGAACTTAAGGAGAAGAAGGACTGCCCTGCTGGACCCCTGGCCTGCACCTGGAACCTGCACTCAGAAGGACTGCACCAGCTGCACACTTGGGCTTCACCACAAGAAGGACTTTGCCTGGCTTCAACTGGTTCAAGGAGGGACTCCCTGTTTGCTACAGGTGAAAAATTGCTAACCAGAGTCCCCAGCACCAACTTCTGAAGAAAACGACCAGCTTACCACTGTCCAGTGGCCAAAAAGGAGTTTGCGCCAGGTGCATTCTGGGAGTTGAAGTCCGCACCCCCCAAGGACCATCACAGAACTTCTGGACCCTTGGGGTGAGCTGTGGACCCCAAAAGAACCTTAAAAGAACATCTGGGTGAAGCCCCAGAAGTTTGGAAAAGATTTGAGAATTTTTGGAAAAAAGCTCCAGAGAGGGACCGACCCGCCGCGGAAATTCTAGCCGGCTTGCCTCAACCGCGACCCGGCCTGACTTCGTGGTTCGTCCCGGTAAAGAAAAACATCCAAAAAAGAGACTAAGGGGGTTATTCTAACTTTGGAGGAGTGTTAATCCGTCCCAAAAGTGACGGTAAAGTGACGGATATACCACCAGCCGTATTACGAGTTCCATAGGATATAATGGACTCGTAATACGGCTGGTGGTAAATCCGTCACTTTTCCGTCACTTTTGGGACGGATTAACACCTCCTCCAAAGTTAGAATAACCCCCTAAGTCCGAACGTAAAAAGTTGACCGGGACCTCCCAGCCATCGTATCCGAGAAGGGCTTCATGGACGTCGGATCAAGATCCAGGTTTACCCCGGTCGAAGGATTTTCATCTCGAAAAAACGACTAAGTCCGAAGGTAAAAGTCTCCAGCGAGGAAACCCACATCGCGGATCCGGACAAGGGCTCCAGGAGGTCGGATTCAACTGGCAGGTTCGTCCCGGTGAAGAAAAACTTCAAAATAAAGACTAAGTCAGAAGGTAACTTTTTAACCGAGGCCTCCCGCGACCTGTAGCCGAGCAGGGCTCCATCGCGGTCGGCCTGAAAGTTTGACTTTGCCCCGGTCGAGGTGCAACCAGATGACCCGATTGGCGCTTTTTGTTTCTAAGCGCTAGAAAATAATAATACTTTAAAAATTCATATCTCCGGTTCCCCTGAACCGATTTTAATAGTTTTTGTGTCATTTTAAAGATAAAAATATAAGCTATTTTTATAAATTGGTTTTGGATTTTTAAACTGTTTCCTGTGTTTTATTTAATTACTGTTTTGTGATATTTGAATGCTTTACACTTTGTCTCCTAAGTTAAGCCTTGACGCTCGATGCCAAGCTAGCAAGGGTAGAGCTGGGATTAATTTACTGAGACCTAACTGTACCTATGTGGAGGTTAGTGGCTTGTTGCTAGGTGTAGGTACCTACCTGCCCTACCAATAACCAATTTTCCAACAACTTGTACAAAGACAATATAATTTATGGTTCTCTCTGCTTGCAAATCTTCTAACTCCTCTTGTGTGGCTGGGTTTCCTGAGTCCTGGAGATCTGCAAATATCGTCCCAGCTTTAAAAAAAAAAGGGAATAAGCAGGATACAGCCTGTTCCTGCCCTATTTTCCTATTAGACACCTCTGTTAAGATTGTGGGATTCATCATTCTAGATGGGCAGAAGCTTTGGATCAGTGAAAATAATGTCCTGTTGGGGGGACAGTTTGGCTTTTGAACCAGTCTATTGAGAAATGTCCTAACCTGCATGTCATGATTAGCAACTATAAACTGCTTAAGTGAAGTGCCATCAATCGCACATTTATGGATATGTCCAACACATTTGACAGTGTTAACAGATCCAAACTGTGGGATCTCATGGCCGCTCTAGTGGTGGAGAAGGGCTTAGTACAGTTCCTGATAGAGTTGCATCTCAATCCCCATGCCACAGTGAGATATGGGAATAATGACATGTGATCTCACCCTTTTAGCCTACAGTGAGTTGTTCAGCAGGGGTGGATGTTGGCACAGATCCTATTTTTACTACACAAAAACAAGCTAGAGTCTGTTTTGCTAAGAGTAGGTACAGAATTTCAAAAATGTAAGCATAGATTGTTGCCGACACTCCTATATGCCAACAAAGCTGTCTTGTTAGCTAGAACCCCCCAGTGGACTTAAGGCCCTCATTGACAGCTTTGTGAGTTTCATGGAGAGCCTTACCTTGGAAACTAACAGATCCAAAACGTTCATAATGGTCTATGGCCCTTAGAATGTGAAGACCTAAATACTTACAATTAAGGGCAAGTACATTGAGAGAGTGCAATCTTTCCCATATTTAGGAGTCACTTTTGATGAACACCTTAACTGGACCTCAGTCATGGTTAATAGAAGCACTGATTTATCATGTGCTACTGGTTGTATTTATGATGTTTCTGCATGTGTAGGGTCTAAGCCTATCTACCCACTCATTGAGATCTATAAGTGTAGGTGCATCCATGACTTAACTGTGCTGGGATCTGGGGCTGCTGCATCATAGGCATTCTACAGGTTGAAGAAAAGAGGGTGCTTTGGAGGCTACTGAGGAATCCCCCAGCAGTAACAATTTTATACTGCACAAGGAGCTTGGTTCTCCCCATTTTACTTTGGTGTTCAATCTGCTGTAATCCTCGAGCCTCTCTTAGCAGAGATGTGATTGAGAATTACGTGGTGTGTGCTTTGGGTCCCTCATTACCATGGATATATTACATACAGACCAATTTCTCCACCCTTAGTAGAGCTAGCCTCTTCAACAATCCTACAGCCATCAAGATGAAGGATCAGAGGTGGGTGAAGGATAACTTTCTGTCGAATCTGGCCTAGGATAGGGAGCTGGATTTGTACATCCCAGATTCATTCAGAAGTTATGCAGTGATCAAAACATGCCCCGGGATTGAACTGCATCAGGAGTAGATTAACCACCTTTGGGACAGATCACTTCTCACTAGATTTTGCTTGGGTCTGTCAGATGGAAAATGTGCTTCCTTCTTGGTCATTATGATGCCACCACCATTAGCTGTAACCCTCGCAATGAAACATCTGATAAAACATTATTGCACTCTCTGTTTTTTTCTGTAAGTATCAATCAATCAATCAGGGATTTGTAAAGTGTACTACTCACCCGTGAGGGTCTCAAGGCGCTGAGGAGAGGAGGGGGGAGAAGGTGGAGGAGGAGGTGCTGCTACTGCTCGAACAGCCAGGTCTTGAGAAGTTTCCTGAAGGTAAGGAGGTCTTTGGTCTGGCACAAGTGGGTGGGTAGAGTGTTCCCCGTTTTGGCGGTGAGGTGCGAGAATGATCTACCACTGGTTGTAGTTCTGTGGACGCATGGGACAGTTGCGAGGGCGAGGTCAGCGGAGCGGAGATGCCGGGTCGGGGTGTAGAAGATAAGTCGTCTGTTGAGGTATTCTTGTCCGGTGTTGTGCAGTGCTTTGTGAGAATGGGTGAGGAGTTTGAAGGTGATTCTCTTGTTGACTGGCAGCCAGTGCAGGTTTTTCAGGTGGTCTGTGATGAGGCAGTGGCGGGGGATGTCCAGGATGAGGCATGCAGAGGCGTTCTGGATGCGTTGCAGCTTCTTCTGGAGTTTGGCTGTGGTTCCTGCGTAGAGGGCATTGCCGTAGTCCAGTTTGCTGCTTACGAGGGCTTGGGTGACTGTTCTTCTGGTTTCGGTGGGTATCCATTTGTAGATCTTTCGGAGCATGTGGAGGGTGTTGAAGCAGGAGGAGGAGATGGCGTTGACTTGCTGGGACATGGATAGTGAGGGGTCCAAGATGAATCCTAAGTTGCGTGCGTGGTCGGTGGGAGTCAGAGTGTTTCCGAGAGTGGCAGGCCACCAGTAGTCATCCCATACGGAGGGGATAGAGCCGTAGATGATGTCTTCCGTCTTGTCGAAATTGAGTTTGCAACAGCTGCTCTTCATCCATTCGGCGATGGCCTTCATTCCTTCGTGGAGGTAGGTCTTGGCAGAGTCCTTGGTGAGGGAGAAGATCAGCTGGGTGTCGTCGGCGTATTAGATTATGCTATTATAAATAAGGCTTACAGTTTTTCATTTTCAATGATTTTTACAGAAAAATGCAGAAAGAAAACAATCAGTTTCCTGTCTTTATTTAATCGTAAAAGTGGAAAAATAGAGAAATGTGTGCTTCTTGTGAGTGTCCATACTGTCCTTCATGAATTCCAGGCCAACGGCTGAGCAGATAGACAGCATGTGAATTTTAAAAAACAGGATGAGGTTTCCTTAAATACTTAAGTAAAGGTCTATGTTGATATATATTTGTATATGATGCTACTATTTAACTGTGGGTGTAATGTTTTGTTATATTTGGCTGCTTAACCCCCTAAAAGGTGACACACATCAAAGTATATGTGCAGATTTATCAGTTACATAAATGTGGAACTATACCATTTTATGCCTCCATTTATTCTCAAAACACAAATTAAATAGGGTAAATACCAATAAGATGTCCAAAATAAATCTGAATAGATGCAGATGGAAAATTTAAAAAATACCTGAAAAGCGGAAGCCCTAATTATACAGAATTGTCTAATCCTAGTGGCTAGAAAGGCAAAGACAAAAAATTGCAGAGCCGCCCTTCTGTACTTGCAGTCACTGTGTACACAGGAAACATGCTCTAGAATGGGGCTGTTTTTAAAATCAGCTGCTAAACTTCATAATGCAATGCGGTTTTAAATGTTGTTAATATAATTTTTTATATTTTATGCCTTCTGCGAATTCGGTGCAAAACTAACTCCATATTTATACTTTGGTGCTAGGCCCTGATTTATATATTTTTTGTGCCGCATTAACGTCATTTTTTGATGCAAAAGTGGCACAAACTTACAAAATATTGGCCCTTATTCATACTTTTTGCTGTAAAACTGCACCAACTCAGTTTTGCACTAAAAGGTTTAGCACCGGCTTGCACCATTTCTGTGCACCAGCCAGGCACCATATTTATGGAATGGTGAAAGTCGGTGCAAAGGTGAGGCTAGCGTAAACAAAAAAATGACGTTAGCCGGTGGGGCTGACGGTATGGAAGAAGGGGGTTTTGCACAAAAAAATGCCATTAGGCAGGTTAGAGTAATAAAATAAATGACTCTAACCAGCCTAGCGTCATTTTCTGACGCAAAACCATCCATACCACATGACTCCTGTCTTAGAAAAGACAGGAGTCATGCCCACCACCCGAATGGCCAGCACAGGAGACCAGGGTCCCCTGGGCATGGCCACTGCATCCAGTGCCATGTAGGGGGCCCCATTTCAGGGCCCCCAACGGCACTTTAAAAAATAAAATAAAATACTTACCTGTACTTACCTATACTTACCTGGGATGGGGTTCCCATCCTCCGCGGTCCCTCTGGTGTGGGTGGGGGTGTCCCTGGGGCCTGGGGTGGACACCTGTGGGCTTATTCCAAGGTGTTCCAACATAGAAATAGGTCCACAGGTCTCCTAATTCCTGCCCTGACCCAGGCATTAAATAATAGTGCAAAGCAAGCTTTGCACTATTATTTGACCCCTCCTCCCCTGAGCGTGATTTTAGCACGGGGAGATAAATATGGCAGTAAGGCCATAGAGTCATTTTTTGCACGGTAATGCCTACTTCGCGTCTCAGTGACACAAGGTAGGTTTCCATATCCAAAAAATGACTTTAACTCCATAAATTTGGCGCTAGACGGGTCTAGGGCCAAGGTATAAACATGGAGTTAGTTTTGCACCAAATTTGCGTAAAAAAATAAATGACGAAACAAAATACACCATGAACAATGAGCACGAAAAACAGATCAAGATCACCAGCAGCCAAGAAGGAGTCTTAATACTAAGCTTAACTGAGCCCCAGAAGCGTTCTTACAGGCATTTTAGCAGTGTTAGGAAGCAGCGGAATATTATTCAAGACTATTATTCTAAAATAGATATCAGTTATAGAAACCACCTACAGTACAGTAATGAGTACTCCAGAACACATTTACCTTAATGCAGATGAAAGAAAATGTACTTGCACCTCTAAACATACACAATACTGAATCTGTTTAATTTTGATTTAATATGAAGCTTTTGTAGTACGTTAAAGGTCATGGCATTGGCAAAGTATACTTTTGTCTTTCCTCTTAACATATATTGTGTAGCAGACAAGAAGTAACTTCCAGGGTTTGGGGATATCAAGCTATTTTACAATCTACCGACATCTTTTTCAATGAGCCAATAATGTTCCATATAATTATTTGTAAGCAAAATGTATATGAATATTTTTGAAGCCCGACATCACTGTTACCTGAATTATTTATAATTATGTCAGCTACATAGATAAACAGAAAAAAACGGTTACCTTCATCTCTTCAAAAGATCCCATGTCTATCTATCTATCGATCTATCTCTCTAGCTATCTATCTATCTATCTATCTATCTATCTATCTATCTATCTATCTATCTATCTATCTATGTGCACTCTCTTTTAGGTTCTCTTTCTCTGTCTCAGTATCCCTCTTCATCTTTCATCTCGATCTGCCTTCTCATGCCCTATCCTAGCTCTTAAATTTGACAATTCTTACTAGACTTCTTTGAAACTTGTGGAAAGCAAGACTGACAAAACTGGTCTTCCCTTATTATGTCCGCTGTCCTCTTCGCTGGTCTTTTTTGCCTCCATATGCTCGATTGAATTTTTCAAAACGGCTAAAATACACAGCAATGATTGAAAATGAAATACTGGTGGTAAACATACCACAGGTGGAGGATGACTGACAGGAACCGTAGTGTAAAACACTCACCTCTGCAATTACCTGAATGTATGGTGTCCAATTTACTCTACAACTCGGGTACTCACAGCCATTCAGTGTTGATCTTTTTAAGGCCAGCTCAGCTATAAATCTGATGATTGATTTATTTGTTTACATAATAAGAGAAGTTACAATTTAGATCATGTTGCTGTGCACCAATGGGTAGGCCTGCTTTGCGGAGAGAAATACAAAAGTAAAGGTATATTCCACCCCTGGCTAAAACATTTTTCGGAGCCATTTCGAACTCCTGGAGTAAATCAAGTGGTACGGATGATGAGTGGTTGGGAGTTCCAGTGAAATGGCCCAGACGGAAGACTCAGAAATTGGATGCAGCACCGAGAGGTTGTAGGTATGGTCAAAAGATTGCGATCTGCAAATCTAAGGTTTTGAGTTGGTTTGTAACATGATGGGATGGCAGTCAGATAACTAGGGCTTACATTGCTAATTGATTTTAAGACTCATATCAGTAGTTTGTATACAGCCCTATTCTTGGCAATGAGCCAGCCCGCCTGGTGGTGGTATGTGGAGCTGGGGTGTGTCTTTAATTAGTTTTACTAGGGTGTGGATATCAAAGTTTAAAACTATGGGCCATATTTATACTTTTTGACTCAAAACTGAGCCGGCGCAGTTTTGCGTAAAAAATAATACCACCGGTTAATTCCATTTTGGTGCGCTGTGCGGGTGTCAAATTTATACTTTGACGCACGGCGGCGTAAACCACAGGTGTGAGTCATTTTTTTTTACGCACACCGCAGCGTCAAGTCGTAAAGCAAAACGACGTTAACGTGGCGGAAATGACTGTGGGTCGATTTATGACACCGCAAACTGGATATACGCCGTTTTTTGACCCAATAGCGTCAAAATTCCCCGCGAACACAGCCATTTCAGCAGAGGAGAGCCAAAATGGATCCCAGATACCTCTACAGAGATGACAACAGACCAGGAACCAGCCAGGAGGAGCCACACAAGAACAGGACACTTTTAAGAAGAAAAGAAAGTGTTGCTTCAGTGCAGAGGAACAGGAAATTCTGGTTAAAGAGGTGACGGAACACCAGCACCAACTGTTTGTCACCTCAAAGTTGCCAATCAGTAGGAGAGAGGCTATATGGCAACAAATTGTTGACAAGATTAACAGTATGGAGAAGTACGCAGAGTAGTCATCGAGTGCAAGAAACGCTGGCATGACTGCAAGCGTAGGACCAAGGAAAAGATGGCCAGGAACAGGAAGGCAGCAGTGCAGACTGGAGGTGGGAGTCCAGCACACCAGGAGGCCCTGGACCACATGGAGGAGATGGTCGCAGCCGTCATCCCTGAGGAGATCGTCACAGGGATTCAAGGACAGGACAGCGCAGACTACCAGGAGACAACACACATGCAGGGTAAGTCGCATGGGGAATGAAAATGCACTAATGTTAACCGTAAGCGGGGGGGATGCCGACCACAAAATGCATGGAAGTCACCATATATATGGAGTGGCATGGGTAAAGGGGTATGGCATGGGGGCATGGCCTGCACAGACAGAAGCTGGGGCACACCATTACACTACACCAACAACATTCCCATGGGGGCATGTTGCCATGCCAACGATGGAGCAAAGGTAAAGCCACGCCAGGAGGGAAGGGCACAACGTCAAACTGACATCCTGGCACACGTCAGCCACTATACCCCCTACATTAACTAGGGCCCAATTAACAACCGCTAGCCATACCGACAACTGGAATGTAACAGTGACAACAGTTGTCACTACCACCTCCGCTGTGTGTGCAGCTCAAGTAGCCAATGGCAGTAACTTCCTCATGGATCATACACAGCAAAATTAGAGGGTTTAGGATGACAACTCCAATAATCCTCTGAAACAAGACAAAGGCCCAGTCCTGTCAAATGTCAATGCCCATAGTTGTCGCAAACATCAGACAATATCATCAACAGTAGGAGCTACACAGCACTAAGGACACACCCATGCTGCATATGTCAGGGTCCATCCTGCGCCTGGGTCACAATGTAACATCCCAAATGTCATACTGCTCAGACAACAGCATTGAGGAGGAGGACACATGTAACTGGTCACTGAAATACACCAGCACAGTCAGAGGAGGAAATAGGACACTGCTACGACTATCAGGGCAATCCAATGTACCACACATTCCCAACATCAGCTGTACACATTACCAATGCCAACATCCATATCGTGCCATAACAATGCTATGCATAGGATACGCTACATGTCAACTACATATAATCGGATGTGAAAGATCAGAGACTGGGGCAGGTCCAGATTGTCAAATGTGCTGCCAGTGCCATCAGAGCACCCACAGCCAGTAAAAGGCCTCACCATGAGAATGGTGGAGAAGAAGGTGGCAAATCACTATTTGGCCAGAACAAACACCTAAAGGAGATGATGCCGACAAGTCTAATAACTTACCACAATACATGTGACATGCAGGTGGGCCATAGGCCTGGGAGAATGCCCATCTGAAAGACTGGAGCAATAAACATGAAACAAGATCACAATGTGAATTCATCACAAGGCAGACATGTCACATCACTAATGCCACAACACAGACACACTAATTGTACCCCATTTCATTGCAGAAGACGATGGATCTCCTGCAGATATGCCTGTCCCAGAATACCCTGATGACATGGATGACGAGCTGACCAACATTCCCCAGCAGACCATCCAAAATGTCCCTGGAACCCTTCAGACCCCACCTTCAGTCACAAGGAGGAGCACAGAACAAGCAGCCATCACAGAGGACCCACCCACCACCCCAATTGTAAGACCTGCCAGCTCCAATACAGCTGAGGACTCAGACGACACAGGCACCAGCTTTGAGAGAACTGTAGTTGGGGTACAGCAGGAGCTGGCCAATGAGGTGCGGGTGGGGATGCAAACCATGGCAGCCAGCCTAGAGGGGGTGCGCTTGTGCATAATGTCATCTGCAGATCAGGCAGCAGCCATGCAAGCCCTAACATCCATCCTGCAAGGACTACAAGAAACTGTCAAGGAATTCACCACTGCAGCAAGGGAGTTGCCACAATACCTTGCACCCCAAACCTTCCACTGTATGCACGAATGCAATCATGACCCCCTCAGGGCCGACCTGGCTGCCTACCATCGTGATGTTGCTGCTATTCTTAAGAATCAGCAGATCCTCCTTGCTGCAGTACTGCCCTTAAGACCTTCACAGGTAGCAGTGACCAGGATGTCTGACTCCACGTCTTCTCACACTGAGGTGTGTGTTGCCCCTTCACAACCACCACCAACAAGGACAGAGGAGGCAACACACACATCAGAAGAAGAAGACATGGAACAGATCACATTCACACAGAAAAGTACCCGGAAGCACTAGTCCCTGCCACATGGCCAACTATTACCAAGGTCCTGTGTTTTGTAACATGCCAGTCTTACAACAACTCTACTCAATGACTGTTCTGCTAACCACTGTATATCTTGTCAGCTTGCCCAGTGCTTGTCTCTCTCTTACTCATTGGCAAATCCTGTCCCTCTGCACTGTCTGAAACATCACCCCAGCATGCCAAAAGCATTTTCCTTTACCCCTTGTGTAGGATCACAATGGAAGATGTCACTATAATGGACTCACAATCATGGACAATGTACATATAGCACTACAGCACTTTTCAATAAATAGCACTTACACAACAAATCTGTCTCTGTGTAATGTGACACATCAATTGTGCAGTAGATAACTGAAATGTGCCTCCTGTCAAATAACGTAGCTTGTCAATACAACTGTCCTGAAATTATGTGGTCAGATAAATCTGCATAGTGGTCAGGATTGCATCATACTCTTCCCTTCCTGAGGGTAATATCTGATGAAGTGAGAAACCATACACCATCATGCTGTGTTGGACAGATTAATGCTTCCTCAAGGGATATCTAAGTCATCAAATAGTGGCAGCAAAATGTTGTCACCATGCAATACTAACACATATAACAGTACACACAAATCTAAGCAAACACTCCAAAAACTGCATGAAAGAAGGTGTCTGAGTTTACATCCAAATAGGTAATCATGCTGAACAGTGTCACAAATGATCTATGTGAGTCATGTAGACGATACTACAAGAGTGCTTACGACAACTCTTCTTATAAGGGTGTCCTTGAACATCACACTGCAGTCAGACCTAAAACTGTTCCCCCAATACCAAGTCTGGAAGCACTGTTTGTGACTTAGAAAACATACTTATCGACAAAAACACATTGGGATCCATATTAACTGTGATTGGTGGTTGCAAAGAATGGTGGAATCTTTGCAAGGTAGCTCTGGGGTAGCTGCCAATCTTACAGCTCAGTTGGGATTTGTTCATAGCATAGGACACAAATATAATAGTACACAACGCATGTACACTAATGCCAAGGCCATGGTCAACAAGCTTTTAACACATACTGTAAGGGGTTCACTATATATTTATTAAATGGTAATCACAGAAGAGGAAACTGAGGGAAAAATCTTACCTACCCTAATCTATCCTGACTACTCTTTACCCACAACTGTCCCTAACTAACCTAACCTAAACTTACTTATCACATGTAACAAAATGTTCTAAACATCAACCCCCTACCCCCCTTATGAGACTGGACACATGGAGGACAACAGATACTAACCTAAACACATACTATACTATCCTAAACAAATATATATTTTTTTGTATTTTTTATTTTTTAGTTTTTTATTTTATTTATTTTTTTATAAAACACACAAGAACCCCAACATAGCCAACACACACTTACTAAGTAAAAATAGAAAGAATCAGGATCCCCCACCCCCCACCCACTAACACTAACTAAACTAACAGCCTATGCTAACCTAACACTAAGCCCCCTAAGCCCAATAAGTATGAGAACAAGGAAAGAGGAGGGAGGGGAGGGAATCATGTCCATCGTCATCAAAGTCTAGAGGTTGGCCCTCCGTAGGGTCAGCTTTATGGACCGCACAAGCCTGTTCATATGGCGAACATCCCGGCTCAGATTACTGATTTTCCTCAACACACAGTCCATCTTATGTTCCATTGCCTGGAAAGCTGCAGGGTCAACTGTTGGAGCTGGGGCAGTCTGGACCGGCGGAGGAGGTTTGTGGGCGTGTAGAGCCAAGGCCTGTGGGCTGCCCTGAAGGTGATGCAGTACTGGGGCCTGGAACAACAGCAGACGTTGGGACAACAGTCCCAGCTGTGGGTGGTGCCACCTGGGTGGAACTGGTGGTCGTGCTGGTGGTGGCTGTGGTGGGCAAAGTAGGACCACCCTGTGGGAAAGCCCTCCATGCTCCGGAGGCCCGTTCATGGCGGTATCTACGGGCCATCCTCCTGAACCCAGACTCTACCTATGTTGATATCTCATGGCCCACCTCTGGAACTCACGGACCTGGATGGGTGTCATGTTTGCAGCTGTGAAGACAAAGGCAAATAATTTACATTAGGAACTGCATTGTCTGAAATGGTACAATAAATAAATCAGACAATACATCTACTGTACTTGTAACAGCTCATATCACCATACAGATCATTGAATGTCCCTGAGGAAGTACATGGCAGGCCAGCCTACAAAGGTCACATCACACATAGCACATCCAAAACCTATGAGATGGGTAACAACTGGCATTGACTTGCCATCTGAGTTCTGCCAGTTATCAGCTAACAATCATGCTGCACATCCTCCGCCAATGCCTGGGCTACAGATGTGAGTGTACGGAATGAAAAACTAAAGCCACATGGTCTGCAAGTTGTAACTGGACTTGCTAGTATAGTACTCATGTGGCATACCTGAGTGTGTATACTAGGTTCCGACCAAACAGTCACTTATTCACATGTATGTGTAACATACTGGTAGCATCAGTCCTAGGTACCCTATTCACAAACCCATGCCTGTGTTTGAGGGGGGGTGGAGAAACAACGAACAATTCCAAACAACATGGACACCCAGGAGAGTATAGAAAACTCCACACATGTTTGGCTCTACACACACACCACAGGTAAGGTCTTTCAACAATTAGGAGTCTGCAAACCCTTGACCAATCATAGCGCCACACATGTCAGGAAATGCAGAGCTTGGTACACATCATATTCTTCCAGTAAGGCATGACTTACACCAGACACAGAGTTGCAAGAACACCCATGATCACGATAAGCATGCACACCTAGGCCATTGCACTCAAGTTCCACATACCTGTAGCACTACATGTGGAAGTACATGCTGCTAGGAAGTTCTACCTACAGTTTAATAAGTACTTTGGTGAATAGGGAAGCAGAAGTCTGTTGGAAAGCGATTTGCAGTACCAATCTGGGGGAATGTGGGTCTGACAGGCTGACTAAATCTGAGCTGAGTTCCAGTGCGACTCTTGTTGATACAAGTGTTATCCACATGACTCACCCCAGTACTCATTGTGGGGCCTACAGGAATGACCTAAAATCCCTAGATAAAACAATCAGATAAGCATTGGCAGACTCAAAAATTTTGAGAAACTGAAATCCCACTCATGGAACAAGACAAATGATTGGCCTGCGCTTCGCACCTTGCTTTGTGTTAAACACACAGGAGTCCATCACACATCACCAACAAACACAACACATAACAGACATATCAACACTTACTGGACTGGTCCTCAAATGTAGCCACCTCTCCCAAAGTGTAGGGTGCCGGTCCACCTGTGAGGCATGGAAGGAAGAACTGTGCTCAGAATCTGTGCACTGACCACCAATTTCAAAGACATATGCAATGTGTAAGCTGTATAAGAAAATGTCAGCCATTCTGACATGATGATACAGCATCTGATATATCACGGCCAACATGTACATAGCATGGGTCTCCTGTGACAGATACACTCATATCTGCACACATGCAGTGGCCCTAACTATCATGTGGTGGCAAACATGCTCCGTCATTAGAGATCAGAAATAATTATGGTGTGTAATCGTCTCATCATGTGCATCCAAGAGAGACATCCAAAGCCTGGTTACTTGAGGACTGCATTACCAGACAAACAGCCTATGTGGCCATGACACATTTATTACACATAGGTACAATGTACAGGGGAGCAGGGACTTTTATAAGCCCTCATGTTATCACAGTTTCTTCATTTGATGTGGCCCAGCAATGGTGATTTGCACCAACCATGGAGATGTGAACCCATGTGCATACCTTTGGACTGCCATCCCTAATTGGAAAGTGGCACAACTAACTCCAAACACCATTCTAAGATGTTAGCTGAGGGCACCTTACACCTTTTCACAATGTTTTCAAATCCATATCTGACATGTATCCAAAAAGATGAAGGACCACAATAATCCCTAACATTCATAGAACTTCCGTGAACGCTTTCCTTCCACACTCACCAGACTCACATGAGACATATGTCTGGGCCACTTTGCTATCATCAATTGACGTGAAGCCAGCACTCATTTTCTGCATCATGTAGTGTTTCTAAAGTCAGTCTAGCTATTGTGTCAACAAAGTTAGCCAATATTTTAGTACATCTACTCTTCTCTGGAAATGTGACCTATATAGACATGATTGGCTCCAATTTTGTTTGGTTGTCTGACACAAAGGCGGCACCAATTTACTTAACGGAAAAGTATCCTGTAAGTTTGCAGAGCACGTGCTTCCTGACAGCTAGCAATTGTGGTCCTTCACATAGTGCATCAGTTACCCTGTATGTTTCCGCAGCATTACACACAGTCAGCAACTTAGCTGGCAGATATTGTACAAATCATCTGATGTCACTACAGAGCATTTAATCGTGCACATTTACATGATTAGTACTCACCAACAGGGCTACCATTCACTAAACCCAGGTGGTCCAGCAGATCTTGCTCCCTGGTGATGAGGTCAGCCCACCGGTGCTTCAGCTGGTGGTCACTCCTCTTGCTGCCATACACGTGCTGCAGGTGATGCAGCACCCTTCCCCATCAGATTATGCGCGCCTCAGTGTGATACCCCTGTATCACCCTGCCCCCTGCCTCGATCATGAATGGTAGGAAATGGCACACAAGCCATATAAAGCCCCCCAACTCCTCCTCACCGATCCTGCCAAGACATGGCCTACCAGACATCTCGGCAATGAAAAGGAGAATAGGGAATAAAGAAGTAGAAAGGGGAAAAGGAGGAAAGTAGGGGTACGAAAAAAAAGAAAAGTAAACTTAACCACTAAAATAGCCCAACTATCCCCAAACTAGCACTACCCACAACAGACTCCCACAAACAACAAAAACACTAGAATACTGGACAAATGTAAACAAAACACACTCGGACACTATACAACAATATTTATTTCACAAAATAACAATTAAGATAGCACACAGGACACAAAAGCACAAAATCACTGGAGAACACTCTGAACACAGCCACACAGTCTAGAAGATTCACAGACTGCAAAGTGAAAGTGAAAGTGAAAGTGCACCCACTGTACATAATCTGTAAACAGGATACCCTATTACATCACTTCATGCATAAAATGGTCGCCGTTTTTCGTGTTATGTGTCATATTTTTTCACGCATACAGTTTGTGCGTCATATTTTTCGACGCACAGGAGTGAAAATTAGGCTGCATCCAAATAATAATAAATAGTCTGTACAATTATTTGGATGCGGCCTACTTTTCACTCCTGTACATCGAAAAATATGACTCACAATCAGTATTGGTGGAAAGAATTTAGGCATAACGCTAGCAATGTCAAAATTTAGGTGCATGAACTGGTTTTGAGGATTTGTTCAGTTTTGTATGCTGTGTTAAATTTGGGACACATCAGAGACAGGCTGATTGCACCCACTATGGTGTTGATGGTATATGTTCACATGTGAGACATCATACTACAGCGGAACATGACCCGCTGCTTCCTTAACATGATTTTGACGGTTGGCTGACGCACTAGATGGCCATATGTGTGGCCTACATATATGTATTGCACAATTTGGGCATGTTTGGCATCAGGAGAGGATAGCAATGTGACGCGCATAAGTACAATACCTCAATGCTTATGGCTCAATGTGTGTGCAGTGGCAACTAATGTAGTTGTTGACCGGGTGTGTGTGCACCACAAGATGCATTATTGAACATATGCTTGTATGAATGTGAAGTCGATGTGTCCATACCTCAGATGCAAGTCATTGTGGAAATGAGAGAGGACATGTGTTAGTCATACATGTAGCAGCATCCGTTATGTGCACTTCCAAGATTTTGGGTAACGTAGACACCACAAATGACAAAGCATGCACCAGATAGATGGCAGACGCTTGTTAATGTCAATGGTCCACAATTTCACCATCCTATGTCCTAGATTTTTGGTAACAGCTTCCTAGGCACTTGTTGGTGAATCCCACAGTGAGTCAGACACATGCATTGAGGAAGTGGGTACCATGTAATTGGCCCAGACAGCCAAAGGTGAACCACAAATGTATGATGACGCCACAGTTGAGGTATACAACCGAGCGACAACTCTCCAGTGGCTGTGGTGGACCAGCAGACGAGGCAGCCCGTGTCCACATATTTCCAGTGATCAATTGCACAGAGGTGTCTTGTTCATGTGTGTGGTCCAATGTTGATCCCCTATATTTTTAGGGGTGTATGTTGTCACAGTTACGTCCAGGTCTCATCATGAGTCAGTGGCAGCTATTCCTGTATCTACTGAGTATCCTTTGTTGATCAATGTGAGTAAAGTGGATGAGGGCATGAGAACCTACATGGGGATGGTCCCACCCTGTCACTGAAGACGTGTAATGAGACTGTCAACAGGGCAACCTTGGTGTGCTGAGTGAGATAATGTCTCAGGTGTCATGTTCCGGCAGGTGTCATTACAACATTTGTACACAGGTTGGCCTCTGCAATTTCCACTGCATCTGGGAATATCATAGCCTCTGTGCTGATTATTTTTGCAGCTATTCACCACACACGGCCCATCAATATGTTGTGAGCAATGTAATTCTGCGTGTGAACTGTCAGGGTCCTAACATGTGTGGACTTTTCATGGACATTATTAGAGGTTGCTGGTTCTGCTGAAGGCCCCGTACCCAATCCCTGCATACGGCCCTGGGACACTGTCACACTTTGTCGTTCATGCATAAATGAGACCAAGACAAGGGATGGGCCATGAATTTTGGTATTCACAGAGGATTTAACTAATATGGTACAATTAAAAGGCAGATGATGCTATACAATGTATTTTGGTATGCATTGATGAAGCACATGACCAAATACCCTCTGAGGAATGAGAGGTTTGGTAAAGCAAGTGTGGTGCATATGTAGCCAGAGGGAAACTTTAGGGTGACGCACAGACAGATGCCAGTCAGGCTGACAGGATGCAGGGTCAATCTGGATCCAGCAATTTCACAAGTTACATAATCAGTGGTCTGACTAAGACTGTTTGGAGGACAAAATAGACAGTTGACATGTAAAACTGTGCATGTCCTGTGTTTTTGAAGGTGACACATGAACCCAAGGTCTGTGTTACACAGCTTCATTACTAGCAATGCTGAACGGTGTATTTGACAACATGACAACTCCTATGCTGTTCCAGGCATCAGCAGGGGCAGTGCATGTTGAAATGGGTGGTGTGCATGGAGGTGATCACAAGTGTGGGCTGAATCAGTTTCTCACAAGTCCTGTATGTGAGATTTGCATTCTAATGGCCAACAGACGTTTTCACACGGGAAGCAATCTACCAGTAATAACAGGGCATAGAAACCTCAAGCCAGTGTATTATTTGACCTGACGCCAATGCAGTCAGATGTACTATGACAATGGTACACCATAGGAAAGGGTGTAGCACACTGGAATACTATTGTTAGTCTTTGTGTGTAGAGGAGGGAATATCGGGGTACACATATTACTATTCCAGGGACCTCTTCAGACAGGTGGGTTGTGACCAGGTGCATGGGTGTGTCAGGAGTTAGGAAATGGGCTGACATGTACATGGAATGTCATGTGCGCAATGCTTGTCATATGTGTGGCACTTGTGCTGTCTATGTTCTGATTCTAGGGAACTCTAGTCACAGATAGTCCTTGCAAAGATTGGATGCAGTTGGACTTACTGCTGTCAAGGGTCTGGTCATACATTCCTGTTACTGATGCAAAAGCACATCAACTGCCTCATGTATGAGGCTTGTTTTCCCCTTATTGAGTGATGGTGTCTCAGATGTGTGCCATATGCTGCGATGAACCATGTTTCCAACATGTATGTGTGAAATAGGTGTGGTCCTCTGCTATTGTCCTTCAAAGGTGAAATGTTAAGGATGTATGTCATTTACAGTGTGTGTGTATGTGACCGTTGTATGGTACGCATCACAATTGCTCTGGGATTTTCAGTGTCCTAATCGGTATATCAGCAATGCTCCATGAGGCAACACTCTTATTCTGATAGTTAGAGATAAAGGTGTGCAAAAATGATTAGCCAGACCATAATATGGTGATTATTATCAGTGTTTATTTAAATTAGTTCATAAAGTGGTGATGGTGATTATATTTAAAAGAAATTGTTCACGATATGTTGCCGCCTACACAAACCAGCGGCCGTGTTTTGTTGTTCCCCCTCATGTTGCAGGCCACCATCCTCCTCTTCCTCCTTCAGGCATGTGTGGCTCTGGTTCCAGGAGGGGAATGTTCCTTCTTATGCAAATGTTGTGCAAAATGGCACATGTTAGAATGATCTTACAGACCATTTCAGGGGAATATAGGAGGCTACCACCAGTGATGTCGAGGCACCGGAATCTCAACTTAAGGATGCCAAAGGTCCTCTCGACTATGGTTCGTGTCCTCCTATGTGCGTCATTGTAGGCACGCTCTGCTGCTGTGCTCAGGTTGGCAATAGTTGTCATTATCCATGGCTAGATGCCATACCCCTGATCAGCTGCAAGAGAAAATGAATGGGATCATGTTGATGTAGCTAGCCCCATTGATATCACCTTGCATGGCAGTAGTTGTCTTGTGTTGTCTGTGACTCTTTTGTGTTATTGTGTCGCATCCTAGGCTTGTAGGATATACCATCTGCATTGCGTTGTTTCCTTGGCTTAACAAGTGTTTGGCTGCTGACCAGTTGTCAGCAGTATGTTTTGGGATTTACAGTACAGTGTCCCGTCCCTAGCATTGTGACTTGTGATACAGGTGTCCCTGTGTCTTCACTGGGGGTGGGATGATAGTTCCATACACAGGTTACATTTGACAGTGTTGTTAACACGTTCATATCAATGTACCCTGGACATCACATACCTTTAGACTTATGCAATGGATTAATGTAAACATAATTGAGACGCTTACAATTTGCAAGGTGACATTTAGGCAACACACTCCAAACGTTGTGATCATTGACATCTTAACATTAGGCTGTACAGTAATTTCAGATGTGTGACAGGTTCAATGGTGACCTATGAAACATGGCTAGCGATGTCACAACCTCAGTGTGTTCCTGTCGACATGTTGCTGTTGTGGTGTATGTATTGTGTGTCCTAGAGGGTTGCTGTGCAGTGTGTATATAAGTAGGTTTTTCTACTTACCAACAAGTAGTCCATTGCCATACCGTCCATCCTGGAAGTGTTGATTGATTATGCTGTGACGGAAGATGAATGAGTCATGGACACTCCCAGGATATTTTGCCACGATGTTGGTGATCAATCCTTGGTGATTGACAATGGCCTGCACATTGATGGAATGTGTGTGCTTCCTGTTGCGGTAGAGGTGTTCAGTTGCAGCAGGTGGCACAAGGCGTACATGTGTGCAGTCGATTGCACCAAGGACGTGTGGGAAGCCACTAATGAGGTAGAACCCCTGTTTTGTTTCCTGCTGCTTCTGCAGTGTGTTAGGGAAGCAGATGTTGTGGGGTGTGAGTCCAGTGATGGCATCCAGTACTTTGGGCAAAAAGGCAGAGAATGACGGCTGTGATATTCCGGCAACCAGGGCACCAGTTGTTTGAAAAGAGCCACTTGCCAGCATGTGAAGTACAGCAAGCAGCTTGGTTTCTGTTGGGATAGTGTGGGGTGTCAGCAAGGTGGGTGCCAACTGTGGCTCTATGTTTCGCAGCAGCTGCTGAATGGCCTGCCAGTTCAACCTGTACCTCTGGATGATGTCATGTTCCCTGAGGCCATGAAGGGTTGTTCTGGGGCGGAATATCCTCTCCTGCCTTCTGCGCAGCCTTTGGGGTCTCTGCTGGTGTTGTGGTAGCTGCTGTTGTTGCTGCTGGGCTCTACGTCTGCGTGCACGCTGGATGAGAAGCACCTCCATGTCTCCCTTTTGCTGCTCTGCTGTTGCTTCTGTGTTTTCTGATTAAATACAGGTGTGTTTGCCTCATTTTAACGCCTGCCCTGACCCAGGTGTTAAATTGTGATGCGTGATGTGTGTCATTTTCCGGCTCCGCCTCCCGCCATGCGTCATTTTTGCCCGAAAGCATAAATACGATGCACGGCCGTTTAAGTCATTTTTTGGACGAAACGCCTACCTTGCATATGATTAACGCAAGGCGGGTTGCCGCATCCAAAAAATGAAGCACACAGCGTAATTTTGTTGTCCGCGGGCTCGGGCGTCAAAGTTTAAATACGGGGCAAGGTTTGCGCTGAATGTGCTTCAAAATTTTTGACGCACATTCGGCGCAGACGGAGTATAAATATGCCCCTATGTCTCACAACATAGGAACAGTGCCATGGAATCAGGCTGCAATCTCAATTTTCTTGAAAGGGTAACTGATATATAGGTTGCCACTTAGAAGCGTGTAAAAAGTGGGCACAAAAACACCCCTGTGCAAAGAGATTTTATGTCTGGTCTGCCCAGTGGCGTAACGAATCTTAAGTGGGCCCCTCTGCAAAGGAACTGTAGGAGGGCTCCTCCCCCCTGGACCCAGTCAGGAGCCTGCCGTCCATACACAGTGTATTGTGCTGAGGGTGCCCCTTGTAGTTCGGGCCGCCCCTGCACCGTAGGGGTCTTCGTTATGCCACTGTGTCTGTTCTGTGTTCCAGCACTATGATTAACACTTTACTGAAAAATGTGGCTTGTTTTGTGCCCATATTTGTATCATTTGTGTGCTCCTGTTTACCACTAGCTAAGATATTACATAGAAATCCTTTTCAGGTGGCAACATTTGGAAGTAACACCTAATTAGCACATCGGTAATAATTTATGTAAGCAATATCTTGAACACAGTATCCCCTACAAACCTACTGGTTCAAGCATCAACATTGGTTTGCAGAGTTGTTAAGCATTTTCATGAAACATCATAACAATTACAATTTTGTAATGCCAGCAGTGAAACAAAGCTCTTACCGTCACAAGAAGCGTAACCATGTGGTCCGTGCAGCCAAAATCTTGCAATATATTTTTTTCAATACATCGCCCTCCTCCCTTTTCCAGGTTCAAGTAAAAATAGGAATTCTCCACCCTAGCCTAGAAGAAAGTTGTACAATGAACGCTAAAAACTTTGTGTGCATCCTCATATTGAAATAAAGAATGAATGAATGAATGAATGAATGACAGTATTTTAGGCACCCACTATCTGAAAATACCCATCTTCTATTCAACAGTTATTTGACATTCTGAATAAATTGATTCCAAATAGGGAGGATCTGTCTAATTGCACCTTTGTAAGTATTTTTTAATAGCTTCTGAAATGGCCCGTCAATCAATCAACACCTCTTCATTCAAAAGCAAACGTTGCTCAATAGGTGTTTCCTGAGTGTTCTTAAAACATTTACAAGTACAAAGTATATGTAGCTGTTTATCCATTACAACAAGTTTGCTAAACCTCCGTAATCTAAGATGATGAGGAATGCCACATAATGCTGCAGCTTGCTCATTGGTGAACATGTGGTAGACTGAGCCTACAAAGTTCATGTCTTACTTGGTGTTCTACTAGCCTAATCAAATAAAATGGCAGAGTATTCATATTGACGATGACTGGCTAAAGTGTTTCAAATATCACTAAAATGAGTCTGTTGTGTGAAACCATGTAGTTTCTAATAATGCGTACTTCAACTGCTCAAACAGTACACAAGAGTCCATTGAAAAGCAACTAGCAATTCAATATCCCCAGACAATTCATATAGAATGTGGCATACAAATCTTATCCTCAATAATATTGTTCATCTAGCTCTTTGTAGAGCAGGCCTCAAAGGTTTTTTCTCCTCTGGGTTAACCCTGATAAATTACCAAATTCATGTTGGTTGTAATGATAAGCTTCACCTAAAATTGATATAATATTTGGATCTAATGACCTCTTTGGAGCCAATTTCACTAGGTAGAAACCCTTACTTGATGTAATTGCTTCTGTTGCATGCAAATTCTTTACTCCCATAGAATTTGTGTAGGTGCACTGTAATGTAACATGGGGACAAGCTTAATTCTGTGTACTCTCAATTATGGTTCTAAAAAACCCCACCCCACATCGTGTGTCCAATGTATTTAGAACTGTTGCACAACTCTGTGCATTTCTTTTTCTCCCAGTGTGATGTTAGTGCTAACTTGGTTTATCACTATGCTCAGATATTTGTAATGCTGAAAAGTTTGGTTCTGTTATAGAACAAACTTTTTGATGCAACTTTTAAGCACTGTGTTAACTGATCTTGACATGATATACTAGTGAGAGATTTTTGATTTGCACTTTTTATTTGTTATTTGGTAAATAAAGTCAAGCACATAAACAAATCACAGTAAGTAAACAAGAGCTTAGTAAATAAGTATACATAAATACTTCACATGGCAGATCAAAGAATTTACATAAAGCAAATGATTATCCCTTAAGAAAAATAAACATTCACTACCATGACTGGTATCCAAGAGCAGAATATTATAACATAAATCGGTGAAGGACAAAGTTATATCAGCCTTACCTTGTCAACAGGATCGTCTGGGAGCAAAGCTTTTATGGGATCCCAAATGCAAAGAGTCTTTGGCCTACGATTATCCCTTTGCGATATTGAAGTTTACAGACCACACACAGTAATAAACTATGACCACCAATATAGAGGGTGAGGTCGTTCTCTCTGTAACCAATGTCGTTCCAACCCTATTCTGGCCAGTGCAATTACCATAAATATTGAGAAGCTGTGTGGGAATTTTCCTCGAGTAGCCTAAGATAATCAATGTAGGATCCCATTCACTGGCTTGCAAATAAGCGATTTATCTTCACAAATACACAATTCCTACAGCTTTTAATCACAAAAAAAGTGACGAAGATATAAATCAGCACCCGCATACCCACACAAAAATCACTGAAAGCTTCTCCTACACCCAACTTACATAATCAGAGAGGTGTGTGATAAAGATTATTAAGGACCTTGAACTGATGCACCAATATATGTGAGACATTAAGAACAGTCTGAGTCAGCATGTTGCATCTAGCTATATCTTGGGGTGTCACATGCTGGGCTAGATAATTGTTCCATTTCTCAGATTACATATAGAAATGAGTAGCCTTTCACAGAATTTAGATGCAGTATGCAGCCCTTATGAATCCACACCTTGTCAACTTCATAAAAAACATTCAAGAAACTTGTTCCTTTCTTGATCTATTTCGTCTCAGCTAATTGTAGTAAGAAAATTACTAAGTTGAAGATCTTGAAGGAAAGCTTGACTGGGTAGCCCCTTTTCACAACATAGATGTTCAAATGGAAGGATAAGCCGCCTCCCCATTATATGCCCCAAATTCATTGTTAAATGTAATGGTATGGCTCTAAACAGATATAGATACCTAGGAAGAATGACCACTTTCAATACATACATGTCCCTATAACACTAAGATGGAGTCTGACCCACCTCTCACATATTTAAGAGGCTTAGCATACAGTATGTTATAATTAAGATTGATGACTTCCTCCATTTGGAGCATTATCTGTACCCCTAAATAAATTGTCATTTTAACCATACGCGAATCTGTTTGCATGAAGGCATCATTCGTTAGAAGTACCTGTTTTACCATGTTTAACTTATACCTGGAAATTGCTAATAGTTATAACTGTGTTGACATGCAAGGTTGCATCCCTGCCCAGAATTAAACCAGCTGCATCGGGTCTACTAGTGATGAGATAATCTTCCCCAGCCAGTTAGCTAATTTTTGTGTATATATTTTTGAGTAAAAGTTGATCAGTGAGATTGGACCATATGATCTACATTTGGTTGAATTCTTCCCAATTATAGTAAATACCGCAATGTTTGTTTCCCCCAGGAAACTGGTACCTGCGCCCAATCGATAAATGAATTATTCAAGTTAATAATGCCCGGATCAATATCTTTAGTAAAGGACCTATAGAACTCAAGAGATAACTGATCAGGACCCGCAAGATTTTCCCAGTGCCAACTAGATTAATGCATTTTCAATCTCCCTGGCTGCAAATTGGTTTCCATGATTTTAACTACATGCTGCAAACCAATAGGTGTATTGTTCAGAAGAAATTATTTTATCTGCATAACATATGCTACTTATAGACAGAGTACCACATGTTGGGAAAGTGAAGTGCTTGCCCATCAACTCTTCTTGCAAATCTCTAATATAAATATTAAATACAAGAGACACAAGAAGACAAGCCTGTCAGGAGTATGTCCATTTCACCTGATTCCCAACATGCAATTCCTGATTTTACTTTTCCTGAATATAAGTATGTTTTTTGCAAATGATTTAAGAATATTGTAATAAGTCCAAAATCTTGTCAGGTCCAAGACAAAAGTAGTATGAAAAGTGCACAAAGTATTTAGCACTATTAAAACAGAAAGTCAAACACAACACCACACATTAACTGAAGAACATCTAAAGGTAGAGGAAATTTGAATTAGAAAAAAAGCACACAAATAGTCAGTATGCTGTTGGACAAGGTCCTGCTGAAGGTGTTGGTTATGGTAAGAAAATTCTAATTTCACACCACCAATATTTTCTTGTCAGTTGGATTTTTTTATACATTCGCCCTGTCAAGAATTGTACCTTCAGAGTTTGTCTCTGTTTTGATCTTTCAAAATTCTCCCACGGGTTAAGCCTGGAAGCTGTATCTGATTTTATACTCTTGAAATCCTCTAGAAATCAAACACTGATGCTGTGACGATTTGCTGATGCTCCGGAGGCCTTGGAAGACAAAAATGTTGTAAGTCCCAACTATTCAGACTTTCTGGAGAAGTGACTCTTGGTCTCTTCTTAGGCCTCCAGGACCTAAGGAACATCACAAAGAGACCAGGACTCACTCTAGCAGAGGCTATCAGCAGGGTCAAGTCCATGGCAGGTTGTTACTGATCACTGTTTTTACAATGTTGGATAACACACTATGGGCATACATGAAAGCCAATATGACTGAATGAACATACATTATATTCCTTAATCAAAGCATCCAATTTGCCAGACAGTATACCCATGAAGACCAGGAGATGACATGGCAAGGATTCTATAACTGGCAGGTAGTGCCTTGTCTCTTTTATAGACATTGGTGAAGTGAAACACACTGCAAACACTCTGGATATGTACCCTTATTCAATATCACCTGCTACACCAATATTAATGTCATTCCCTTCCAATAGGGGTTTGCACCTAAGGAATTATTGGACCAACTATCAGCAACTTCTAAAGAAACTAAGGTGCTATAAAAGCAGAGCAGATGTCATTGCAATATTGCTACAGATAGCTCAAATGTTCTGTCACAGACAGCTTTGTATACAATACACCAATGAGTCAACACTTGATTCATGTTTAAATGGCTTTTCTGTCACTCTCAGATGCTTTACTCATTTTAGTGGCTTTCCACCCTTTCTGAGTTTCACCCACCCACAGGTGTTTTTGGTTTTACCATCAGTAGATTCTTCATTCTTTGTAGACATGGTTTTGGCAGAATTAGGTATGACTGAAACTGTAAAACTGTAAGCTGTTGTGCTTCACTTCTTTTTGAATAGTGCAAAGGACATTGAGTCACTAAAATGTCAGTGATAGCAGAAGTGACATCACACACCCATTGAATTCACAGGAAGTGATCATATCATCTATGATCATCGAGTCTATTCAGGAAGTTAAATCAAATTAGGATAACCCTGACGACATTACCATAATTGAGATAGTTGAAGCACCATAATAACTGCATGATTAATGTACCAACACAACATAGACAAATGTCCATTTTAGATACCACTTATATTAGGATGCTGTCTTGATATTTGAAAGTGGTGGGCCTAATACTTGCCCTGCACTGTAGTGAACAAGTGAAGTTAATGAGACAAATCTATTCTAGAGGGGGTTGGGGCTGATCTCCCTTGACAACATTTTTAAAAAATGGAGTCAAATAGTGCATTTTAGCACAATTTATGCATAGAGTTACTAAAATCCCACCGGGTTTGAAAGGTAACTCATTCAATATTCACGTCCTTTCATGATGTGCCACACCAATGAAATATGATGTTCCCCAAAAGATTTTTTCCCAAAATGTCCCAAGGGTGCCTCAAATGTCAAAAAGACCCCCATTGTACCAAGATGAGCATTTTGTCAGGTGTCCACCTCATATTCACTGGAGCCCTTTTGACAAAAACTACATACGATATGCCAGTACCAGATTTTTGCTATTAATGCTGTGCATATATCAAGAGTAACCCTTATGCCAAAGTGTACTTCTAGTGTGTCAGGACCAGCATTTTGTCATGGGTATTCCTTCCTATAGCCCACAAGTGTCCTCCCTTGCTGACAAACATTACTTCCAATCTGCTAGTTACATTTTGCTAAGGGTTCCCCCATGCAAATAATTTCCTCCAGTATGCCAGCACCAGCATTTTCCCACATGGTGACCCATATGCTGAGAACTACCACTACTATTTAGTAGAAGGATGTTACCATGTTTGACCATTATGCCAACAACTACATACACTATCAGTATTTTTCCATGAGTGTCTCTCTTAACAAGAATCGCATTCAGTATACCGGCACCAATGACAGACTCTCAAGCATTGCACCACATAGTTATCACACTCCTTACATTAACTCACTCACACTCATTTCCACTCACTCACACCCACTTGCAGTCACTTACAGTCACTCTTATTCTCACCCATACTTTCACACTCATTTGCATTAACTCTCACTCTAACTCATTGTAACTCACTGTGAGTCACTCACTTTTACTCCCCGTTACACTCACTCACTGTCCTCACTTGCACTTATTCTCAATCACACTAACACCCACTCACATTCATTCTTACTCATTCATTCTCACTCACCCCCTCTCACTTACATGTAGTCACTTTTACACTCATTGCCCTTTAATGTAAGTCTCTCTTACTCACTTACTGAGACCCAGTATCACTCATTCTTACTACCTGCCATTGACAGTCACTCACTTTAGCTCACATGCTCACACATACAGGTACAAACACTCACTGACCCACATACTAGGACTCTCATACAAGTCCACTCACACACACACACACGTATGGACACAATTAAACATTTAAAAACATTTTTACTTTATGTCAGCTGCCAGTTAAGGTGTCATTCTGGACCCTAGTGCTCAATTTTTATTGCTATACTAGTGAATATCCAACTACTATTTACTATGAGTATAATACAAATGGTATAGGATGAGCTGACTCTATGATTTGGCACCACTTTTCCCACCTCTGAGGCCAGGGGTGACAAAGCCAGTGCCAAAGGTTTCAAAGGGGAAGCCACGGGTTGCAGCTGCAACCTCTGGCAAATCCTAAATGACATTCATGATTGGTGCACTCAGAATTAGCTAAGAGTGAAACTGCAAAACTAGCTGCCAGACTTCATTTTTGAGCACTGTCTTTAAAACAGCTGATGTGGATGGTATTAACTAGTAATATATACCACTTATTGACTTGTTATTAGATATTGTACTGTTTTGTATTGCCCTGCATGTATTGTTTGGCAGTTGAAACTAAAATGCTTTTTATCCAAGCATTAGCAATGTCAATTGGTCTTGCTTGTATCTATAGGCACGTAAGACCACTTTGACATTGCCGGTGCTTGTTTTTAAATTATTTTTTTTCACTTGGACATAATACTTTGCCTTCTCTATTAGTAGATAAGCACTTCTTACCAACTGCCAAAATCTATTGTTTTCTAATATTTCATATTCTCATTCATATGTCGCCAGCAGGACTTTGCACTCAGTTTTCTTTAAATATTCTTGTAAATTTTTTCTATACTTTAAGATCTTGTCTAATGTATGGATCATTAACACTATACATTCTGCAAAAATTCCCTGGGGCCTACAATATCTTATTGCACTGAAGGCATAGACCTTTACTGAACTATTCTTATTTGCAATTTATTACGTCCTGATTCCAATAACATTGTTATTACCAGATATCATTTCTTGGATCACATGTCCAGTCCCTTGACTTTACAGTGTATCTTGCTGCTTGTATTTGATGTCACTGTGTAAGGAAAAGGAATTAGTTTGCAGGTAAGATGCCACTTGGATTTGTGGTGGCATATGTTCAACCCCCAACAAAGCTCACCAGCAGGCCACTCACTTGATGGTTGCCAAAAACAGGAGTCATAACATATAGAATTATAGATGAGAAACAGTAAATTTGAGAGATACTTTTCATCAAGGGGATCTCAGTGACATTAAATAGACAACAAGAGTGAAACTTGAGTTGTCTATGATGGGTGAAAAACAAGCACATAATTCACTTTTTACCCCTCTGTAATTTTATGTTATGTATGGCCTCCCAAATCATCTACCCCTGCTTTCAGCTACTACACAGGGGCAGAGGAGTAATGGGAGAGCTACACATAACATGGCTGCTCCTCCTTGTTCCAAATTAAAAATAAAATACTTGGCCTCCTGTCACCTACTCTCCCCACTCTCTGTGCATACACTTCCCTCTCCTTCAGAAGCTATTTTCCCAGCATTCCAGTGCTGCTCTGACAACAACCCAGGCAGAGCAGCCTGGAATTCCTCTGTGTTGTAGTAAACCCACGGTTGCTACGTCACAGCAGTGAATTATCATACATAGAATGTGGCATTCACACTAATGGCTCTCAGTGAGTGCCATACATAACAAGAGGTTCAAATGCAAAATGTGATTTGTTAATCATAGTAATTGAGAAAGTATATAAGATATGTGACTATGATGCATGTATATTTTATTAGCATTTATGTGTAGTATGCTACTGTCTTGAAGTGATTTAATCAAAACATGCTTTGCAATAGCCACAGAGACTTAGAAAGATATCCAAATACATAAGAAAAATGGATAGAGCATTGCTTGTTGCTGTATAAGGAAACACTTCAGGTTGTACAGGTAGAGTCTATGGAAAATCTGTGGGTTCAAAGTATTTTTAAAGAATATGCTTTTAAGTATATATCTATATATGTATATATCTATTTTTGGTATAGTGTAAGCCTAGCCAAATGGCAGTGGAGCTCTGTAAAGGGACTCAAAGCAAGAACACAGTTAATGAGTGATAGGAGCAGTATTTGGAATCTGAAAAGGAATTTTACTCTTACTGCATTGTGATGTAACTTGCTTGAAAGAGGTGCGTCTTTGACTCTTTGGAGCAGAGTTGCAGGGCTCCTGATGGACACCACGATTTTGTTTCAGATCCTGGATTCTCCTCCTGTCCTGATTTTATTTTATTTTGTTATACTTAGTCTCCAGTCTGCTGATGTTCTAGCTGCAGGTATGCCAAGAGCCACCAGAGACTGGGAACTTGTCTGCAACAGAAGCGGGACATACCTTCAAGGGAGCTGTTTAGGGTGCCACCCCCCACATAAATCTATTCTTGCCTTGGTAGTTGGGCCTGGTCAACCTGAGTCGGGTGTGCAATGTCTGTTTTGTTTTTTCTCATTATCCTATTTTCACTAAAAGGTTTTATCTTGTTCATTTTTTGGATCAAGGCTTAAGTATATATATAGTAACCCTTTTACAAAAAAAAAAAGTAACAATACCTCACCCATGGAAGCACTCTATGAACAAATGCAAATGTACTACTTTTTTGAATTCACAAACATTGGCATTAGTAGGCACAGAAAGCTTTGCCAGTCTCAGGTTTCAAAGTGTACCATCGGCAAACAAGCACACAAAAGTTGATGGGAAGATTGCTTGTAAATAGTTTAACAACTATCAATCTTTTGGGGTAGCATTCCAAACCATTGTTTTTCGCCCACTGTGCCAGTCTAGACATATGGCCTGAATTAGGGCTTGATGGACAGAGTAAAGGCAGAAAGTGTACCTGAAGACTACACGTCTCCCACCTTGCCTTTACTCTGCCCACCAAACTTAGAGATGTCCACTGGCCCTGTGGACATCTCTATGCAATGCCAGGAACCATCATGGCAGTTCCTGTCAATGTAGGACAATTTTGACAGAGGACTCTGTCAAACATGACTGTTGACTATTAGGCATTTTGAAAGGTTTTTTACTTTTCAAAAATAAACTTCCAGAGTGGGAGTTTTTAAAAAAAAATAAAAAAATGAATTACCCCAGACTGTCTGGGGGATAGCAATGCCTTCATCCAGTCGTCATCTGAGATGTGGCCCAAATCCTCTTCCCATGTCTGCTGGAGCACCCCAAAGGAGTCTGGGGTGTGGACAACAAAGGACTGATATGTGTTATTTTATGATCATGCATCTCGCCTAATATTAACTTCGTCTAAAGTGAGTTGAAGTCTGGGATTGTCTTGATATAGGATTCATGAGGAGCAAGTGTGTGGCGCAGTTAGAGTTATCAAAAAATTGGGTTTTAGGTTGCCCAAAGTCCTCTTGTAATTGAGTGAACAATTTAAGGGTGGAACCCATCACTAGGTCCCCAATCATGAGATCCCTATGTGTCCCAGTGGCAGAACACCTGGAACACTGGTACTCATGGAAATACTCTCTCTCCATGAGAGGGCTTTCTTAGTTTGTTTCTGACCCCAACTCAGGTCTCTGAGTGTATCTCTCCAAAATCAGAAGTCCACCATGGTGACCAGTGGGAGGGAGGGGTCCACATTGCCCCCATAAAGCGGTGTAGTACAGACATAGCCTCCATATCCCATTTCTCTGAAGCAGGCCAGGTCCTCCCTGAAGCAGAACACAAGCAACCTAGCCCGAGCATATATGCCTGGTGAGCCCTAACTAGGGAGAAACTGGTCCTGGGTTGCATGTGTTCCAGTTCAGAGAGGACCTAGCCTGTTAGTTTGGGCTGGACTGTTCCCACTGGAGAAGGGTCATGACTAATTTACATATGGCTGGGTCCAAACTAAAGCGACATGGTGTGCAAAATAACAGTGGACTGGGATGAGGCCCGAGTTCTTTAAGTGGCTGACATTAATTTAAGCATTCCATTCATCACTTTTTGTATACTTTATTGTGTCATCCTAAGTGAGGCAGGTATGCACAGACGTTGGCCCTGTGCACACGGTTTCATTGGGACCAAGCTACATGTGACTGATGAGCCCTAACAATGTTGAAATTGGCTCAGGTTGCTTGTGTTCCTGTTCGGGAAGGAGCTGGCCTGGCAGTTTGGGTGGGACTTTTACAATTAGAGAAGAGTCAAGAATGATTTGCATATGGCTGGGTCCAAAGTGAAGTGGCATAGTGTGCAAAATAACAATGGACTGGGATGTGGACAGTGGCTGAGATTAATTTAGCCATTCCATCTATCACTTTTTGTATAATTTAGTGTGTCACCCTAAGGGGGACAGGTATGCCTATACTTGGATCCAGTGTGCACTGTGTTCTGGAACCAAGATATACTGACTGATGAGCTCTGACTAGGGTGAAAACGGTCTTAGGTTGCTTGTGCGCCAATTCAGGGAGGACCTGGATTGGAATTCAGGCTGGAATGTTCCCATTGGTGCAGGATTAAGACTGATTTGCAAATTGCTGAGTCTAAACTGAAGTGGCATGGTTTTAGACCTGTCACTCTTAGGGTGGTCTTTCCCCCCAATGTTTCGCCTTACTTATTTTTTTGATGATTTCATTTATGTTGGCATTGGAACTGCTAACCAATGCTGAAGTTCATGTGCTTATTCCTTAAAACATGGTAACATTGGTTTATCCCCCAATTGGCTTACTTCATTTACTTATAAGTCCCAAGTAAAGTGGCACTAAATATACCCAAGGCCTGTAAATTAAATGCTACTTATGGTCCTGCAGCACTGATCGTGCTACACACTTAACTAGCCTTTAAACATGTCTGAGGCCTGCCAGTGCAGCCTGTATGCAGTTTAAACTGCCATTTCTACTGGAAAAATAAACCTTTTGCCATACTCAAACCTTCCTTTTTAACACATATAAGTCACCTCTAGGCAAGGCCCCGGACAACCAGAGGGCAAGGTCCAATGTATTCAAACAGTAGAACGTGCTTTTAAATTGTACATGTCATGATAGTGAAAAACGTTTACATTTGCTTTTCACTACTGAAGGCTTATAAGTGTAATTTCCAAATTGGAGTAGGTAATCTGTTCATGTTTGGTGTCTCTGAAATACTAATTTAAAATACTAATTTATGGTGAAGTCGGATTTTAAATTACAACATTGAAAATGCCACTTTGAGAATGTCTGCATTTTCCTGCCTTGGCCATTTAGTGTCTATAGCCTGTCTCTGGTCACATGACTGGGTGTAGTTCACAGCCAAACACAATAGGGAGCTTAGGAGTGTCTCGAAGGGCCATCACTGGCAGGATGGGAGGGAGGAGCTGGGCACAGCCCCACCGCCACCTGAACAGGCTGTCTCCTGCCTCCATACAAAGTGCTGCATACCCCCTGGAGTTAGTCTGGATCCAGGATAGGGAAAGCAGTATGTCTGGGGACTTCAAAGAGAAACTTCCAAAAGCTTCTCCCCCACTTCAAAGGCACAACTGGGTGTAAATTCTGGAGCTCAGACAACACCATTTCAGTACACTTTTGAACCTGTGGATACTCTGCCAGGAGGAAGAGCTGCTGTGCTGTTGAAGGCCTGCCACTCTGCTGGACTGCACTCTGCTTGATTCCTTCTCTGCTGTGCTGAACTGCTGCCCTCGTGCCAGGGTGACAAGGACTGGACCTGTCTCTCTTGACCCCAGAATCCTAGAGTGACTCCAGGGGCTAGATGGCCTCCTGACTTGAGCCTCAGGGACAGAAGACCCCTAAAACCTTGCATCTGCACCTGGATTCTGTCATCTGCGAGTCTACCCTGCAAACTGGTGCCACCCCAGTCCTGGACCCTTTAAAGTGGGCCTAAGGTGCTCTACCAGTCTCTGTGAATCCAGCAGAACTGATGCATCGTCTCTGCTGTTTGGCGCAACCCTGAGCGGAACCGATACATTGCCATACTGCAAGGATCGGAAGTGATGCAAAGACCTGCATAACATTGCAGCCCAATGCAACATCGGAACTACTGCTGTGCAACACATCCTCAGCGCAGACCCTTGTACCCCTCATCAACAGCAGCCTCAATGATGATGCCAGACTGCATCACATCTCTGCAGCTCCTCAGAACTGATGCATCACCCCAACTGTGTGACGGGCCCGATTCCAGACTTTGCATCACAAGCCCTCGTTAATGGGATCCTTGACGTTGATGCGAAAGGACCTTGCACTGCAGCCTTGCCGCATCTCACAACCAACGCATTGCTTCAGCTGCATGATACATCTTCAACGCAGATCCTCATAATGCTCCGCAAACCAGTATTGAAGATACTTCTTTTGGCAGGCCTAACTGGGTCCCTGGAGCTGGCCTATGCACCTTCAGAGTCGGCCTGAGCTTGTGACTTTGTCCTGGTCATATGTGACCAGATAGTCAGAGTTGACACTTTACACCTTTTGGCACTATTTTCACTAAATTCTTTAACATTTAATATCTCTGGCTCTACCGGTTGGATTTTTGTTGTTTTGCTCTTGTTTTATTTATTAAAAACATCTCTGTTTGCCAATCCTGTTGTGGGCTCCATTTGGTTGTGTTTTCACTGTGTTGCACAAATACTTTACAAATTGCCTCTCAGTTAAGCCTGACTGCTTTATACCAAGTTACCCAAGGGTTGAACACAGGTTAATTTAGGGTTTGCTTGTGACTTCACCCTGAGAGGAATTGTGATGCCTGCTTGAGGTGGGTTTCACCCCCTCAACCAGCAACCCAATTTCTTACATATGGTGTGCAAAATAGTGATGGGCTGGGGATGCAGCCCAAGTAATTACTTGCGCTGAGATTAATTCAAGCATTCCATCCATTACTTTTTAATATCCTTTAGTACAAAACCAGCCTAGGGAGTAGCCTCTGGCTTGGACTTGGGTGAATATAGTCTGGAATAGTAAGTCAAAAAAGTGTGCATCATGTCAGAGGTGTCAGTGATTTTCTGTCCTCTCACTGTCATAATGCTGATAATTTATCCTGTCTACTGGCACTATGACAGAGGCGATGGAGAATTTTGCAGGCTTTTATCCCCCAGTAGTAAATACGGCTCTGCACTGCAAACCATATCAGGCAGGCTTCACATGTCAGTATCTGCTGAAGCAGGAGTGTAACCTGTGCCAAGTACCATAAAATGGTCCGAGAGGATGCACGTATGTGCCACTGTTATACTTTCAGTGCTTGTGTCTCTAGATCTGCCACCACTTGTTTCACAAAAGTGTGCACTATGTCAGAGGTGTCAGTGGCCTTCTGTCCCCTCACTGTCATAATGCTGACAATGAATCCTTTGTACTGTCAACCACATCAGGCAGGTTCCACCTGTCAGTATCTGCTGAAGCAAGAGTATAACCTGTGTCAAGTCCCATAAATTGGTCCGAGAGGATGCACATATGTGTCGCTGTTTTACTTCCAGGGCTTGTGTCTCTAGATCTTCCACCTCTTGTTTTTGACAGTGTTTAATGTGTCCACATATTTCCCTACACAGCATTTTGCAAGCTGTGGTGGAAATGCAACAAGTCTGTTCTCATCATACCAAACGTATCCTTCCATACTTCTTTGGAGGCTTGTATGCCTGAAGCATGAGGTCTGTGAGTGCGCCCTATCTGATCTCACACTTCCTAATTCTAGTAGGTCATCACCCCATGGTGTTGTCCACAAGGTTGCATGAGTAGGGCGTGGCAAATTTGTCTAGTGTGGGTTGTCACGCAATCTGTGATGGCTTATCGATAACCATGATTGGTGTGAGTTAGGCTAAAGTTAGTCACTCCACTGCCTTATTGGGTGTTGTAGAGGTTTCATTGAACTTTTTGATACATTTACTGTGCAGACCGCCATTCTCTGGGCCACAGTTCAGTCCAGGGAGGCACAAGTGGCATAGTTGTTGGATCCAAGATGTCACTGGTGGCATGGGAAACCCAGTGAACGCACTCCAGATGTCCAAGTTGATCATCAACAGCAGTAACGGGTTTAAGTGTTCTATCTTGCCAGGTACTGTGGTCCCCTAGTCACCTCCATCTGTAGAAGGAGGCCTTGGGTTCCAGGGCTACTACACCACCCCCTTTAATATCCCTGATGTAGGGATCTTGTATCACGCACTCACCTGGTTCCAACCACGGAGACAACGCAGGACCTCTAATCCAACCTGAGGCAGAGAATGAGATCAAATAACAACAACTTTAGATGAACAACTGCCTCTGAGGGGAAGGGTTTGAGATAAAGCAAGAAAAATATAGACTTGCGTCACTGGGTCTGTTCTTCTGCCCTGTGACACTGCACAGGAGGGTCAGTATTCCCTGGACATTCATAAGTGGGTGCGGGTGTAGTGCACAAGAAACAACAAGAAGAGTAGTTTACAAACAGTTCTTAGCATATGGGGCCAGATAGACAAAAAGTGACGCTGCACCCAGTGCAGTGCCACTTTTCTTGCACCCCTTAGTGCCCCCCTAATGCCACCATGTGTGCTCTGTATCTAAGATACAGCACACCATGGCAATAGTTAGGGAACTAGCTTCAGAAATTTTGACGCTAGTTCGGAACTTTGCAGGATTAGAGTCACAAATTCTGATGCTAATCCTGCAAAGCCCATTGAGGGCCCATTGTAAACAATGGTGTGCCTCCTTTTAATCCTGCTCTGAGCAGGTGATAAAAGTGCCGGAAAAACAACACAAAGAAATCTCTTAGATTTGTTAGGGCCATTTTTTCGGCCTCCCTAATGGGGGAACGCCCCCTTTACATACATTATGCCTGGCACAGGCATAATGTAGCGCAAAGGGTTACAAAGTGGCACAATGCATGCATTGTGCCACTTTGTAAATTTAGTGCAGCAATTTTGGCCTTGTTGGGCCACATTAGTGTAAAAATAAATGATGCTATTGTGGCGCAAGGAGATGTTAAATCTGCCCCATGGTGTTTTGACAGTTATTTACAACAATATCACGTACAGGCTGCATCACAAATAAAGCTTGAGAGCAGATACAATTCAGATAAGTTTCTGGCACTCTGCAGAATGTCTTAAACAACAAGGGTGAATTCAAAATTCAAAGGTCAAGATTGTGCGCTCAAAGTCTTTCAGAATTTTTAAGACAAAAACTTGTCAAGAATACAAATATCTTCAGTTCAGAATCAAATAAAGTTTGGAGCGCCCACAAGGTAAAAGGTCCTGCCCACTTTGACTTCCAAAGTGTAGGAAAACATAATGTCCAATTTCTAAGAACAGGTTTTTCTTGTTGAAGGAACTCAGTCTTAGACAATTCTTAAAACTTAATTAAGCATTAGTACACCCTAACCTGAGAATCAAGGACCTAGCCTAGTCTTTGACTCTTCAGCTAGAATCTGGAGGAAGGATGAAGGCTGAGGAGCAAGAAGCCACAAGAGGAGGTAGAATTGTAGCTCTGGATGAGAAGGCACTGGAGATGTTGACGGAGTCAGGATCATGGAATCACAGGAAGGCTTGGAAGATTAAAGTGCTGTGACTCAGAAGGTGAGTGCAGGGAGGATGCTTTCAGAGGACTGGAATGAGCCTTGTGGCCACTCAGGTTCAGGTGGGGAATTTATACTGGATGGGAAGACTGTCCAGAAGGGCATGTGGCTCACATGGAAGGCTGGAAAATTGCAATGGAAACCTGGGATAACCTAATGGATGTGGCCTTTGCAGATGGCAGGTGCAAATGTCGGTTGAAATCAATTAACAAAAACAGCTGGAACCAAAGAGCATTAGCTGTTATAGTCAATAGGTCATGCCAATAACCAAGGCAGGTGGAAATATACGACTAAATGGTTACATGCAATAGGTAATGGCGGATGGCGCTAATAAACTAGGAAACATGTGATATTCCTACAAAAGTAAAACCAGGGGGGCAAAGGTACAGGAAATCCAAGAGGGGGAAGAGCTCGGGGAGAGAAACAATGGTTGACAGGAGGCCATGAAGTGACACAGGGAAAAGCAACATGAGCCCTGGGTGCAAAATCCATAGAAATAGGGCACAAGAGGGGTTTGTGACATCTCGCAGTGGGAACTCGGTCATCCCCTTCGCCACCTTAACCAGGCCACCCCTCCCTCTTTAGAGTCAGTGTCTTATCTTTTGCAGCAGTCTAACGCTTAACTGCAGGGCCCGCTGCAAACAACCTAGCACCCTTGTATCAACAGACAGGAGCACAGTGTCTCTGAGCAGTAATTGGCAGCTATCTGGGAGCTTACTCTCAGACCCCCAAAGTCACAGTCCTCTTTCAACCGTGAGCTCTGGAGGTGCATCTGACCTACACTGACCTGTATCTGACCTACACTTCAGACCTCCCTCATGTCCTGGAAGATAAGGGGGAATCCTTAACCCCTCACCACAGCTCCAGCAAACTTCTTATCTGGTCCAGGGTGGAACCGTGGCTTAACAGCCCGGGTCACTGTCCTCTGTGTTTCAGGCCTCCAGGCTGTGACATGTTACTGATCCTCATCACTGACAGTCTCCTCCTGCCCCAATCCCGGTGAGGGTCCTCACAATGGCAGGGCAACCCATAGAGGGCCAGAGAGTTACAATGTCTCTTTATTTCCAGGATAACTGCATGATGGAATGGGGTAAGAGTAGAGCTAAAACAAAGAGTGTGTGCCAGCTTTCGCTTGCCAAGCTACACCTCGATAAATAATTGTATTAATAAATGATTGCCAAAAGACACACTAGACATTCTGACATGTTGAAGAAGAAAACAGTTGGTGCAATGCTTGTGACATGATTTATGGTTTTTATCCCTTTCCGAGGTCAATGTTCTACCTGACACAGCACCAAGCCCAATTCCCTCTCTTAGCTACCCTCAGTAAGGCAATACATATATTGACTTTTTCAATGTGGCATGCTCTTGTTCCTCATTACACCTTAAAACATATTTGGGACAGCACTCTGTATTTGCATGGGCGGGCACAGATTCAATTAAACATATGCATATCAAAGCTATATTCTTAAAGGAAATGGTGGTAGCAGAAGGGGAGAGGCCAAACATTGTATAATGTATTGGAGACCGTAATGAGCTATGTTCACAGAAGGTAAGAGGAGTATGAAGCACCTTTGAATGAGGCTAGAGGGCAATCCTCACTGGGTTGTGCGCCTGGCCTCATAAATTGAAATACTGCAGCACAGAGATCTATATAATGAACATCTATTCAGATGTTAATTAAGGTATGTGAAAACATCGTTGGCTCGCCAAATGAACTTCATGCTTTACATGCTAGTCTCTAAAGCAAACAGTACTATACAACACCATGAACTGATTTGCAAAGTGTTGCAATGGTGACATCCTTCACAACTTCATAGAGTTTTACTAGTTTGCAAAAGTTCTAAAAAAATATAGAATAATTTTCGAGCAATGGATGTTTGTCATGGTGAGCTGTGGTGACGTGGGGATGGAAATTCAATTTTTCCCACAAATACATTTTTTTCTGACATTCCCAAAATTTGCAAAGTTTTGTGAAAATAATCACAAAATATGGTTAGGAAACCGTTCCTAACTTTGCACACTCATGAAAATAATCCAAAACAGTGTCAGGATAAATACATTTTGGATTAGATACAAGGAGCCTACATCACATTCTCTTGCACTATAAATCTCTTCCAATTGCCTTTGTTTATAAAGTGTAGGTCTCAAGTTCCCACACCTTTTCTATTCACCTCCTTCAAAGTTACTTTGCTGCTGTCTGCAACCTGAATTCTTTCTGCTGACCCATTATTTCGGAAGGAAGCAATCACATTTTTTTTCAATTAAATCATGCTACAGTTTCATTAGGTTACATCAGATATAATTCACTTTAAATTGGGTATGGCAGATCCCTTTATGCTTTCTTCAGCACAGCCATGACACAGTGTAAGCTGTGTCTTACAAACGTTAATGCTGGGAGATAGGTAAAATCAAATAAAAACATAATGGGTCGGATCAAAAATATTTTCTCACTGGAGCTCCTTTAAAAGCGTATAATGAAAGCACATTAGTGTTGGTGGGAATATGTGGCAAGAATATTTGCTCATATTTGTTGTGTTTAATTATATTGTGGTTGTGATGTGTTGGTTTGTGAATTGTTATTTCTTGTGCTATATTGTAGCATTGTTTTGTTGCTGAGCTGTACTGTGTTGTGCTGCTTTCTGTTTTATTTTATTATATTGTGCAGTGTGTTTTTGTTGATTTGTTATTTTACTTTATGTAACTGTGTTTGTTCCTTAATTAAAGAAGCAATTTCCTTTAAAGTTCCAGTGACATACAACAATTCATCACTTTCTAAAATGGTAGTACATCAGTGCCACAACTCTCCAACAATTGAAGACACCTGGAAGTCTGAAACTGTGGCAGAAGCCAACCCTTAAATTACCACTTCCAGCTCTCACTTTATGTGATAAGGCCCTAGACATGATAGAAAGTAGATAAACTACTAAATTGTACCAAGCATTGGACGCTGGTCGGCTTTGGTGGACATTGTTGTAGACAATATTTATATCTCCAATCTCTAGTTGCATAATCTAGGACTTTGTAGCAAATGGTTTTCTTTCCAGATGCATTTTGGACCAATGGTGAGATTATGCATGCATGTGGCGGAAGAAAGTCAAGAATTGCGAGCAAAGACCTTTCTCTCAATATCTCTAAAAAGCAGTAGTGTAGCTCCACTGCCTTTTGTACTAATCTTGGTCAACCATCAATACATTATCTCAACCTCTGAACCGTGGCTGCAGCTGTTGTAACTCCTTCAACTGGCTGCAGAGCAGTACTACCCTGGGCAAAAACGACCATGTGGCTACGATCACATTCTCCACTGTGGCTTGTGCTTTCAATTGTATTCTATTGTATTGTGAGGCAGCATTTATGTAGTGCTTACTACCTCTGTATGGGGTGCTGAATCACTCATCTACATGAGTAGAATATTGCACCATGTAAGGTGTGTGTTGGGGACTGATTGTAGAATTCTTGTTAGAATTCTGTTATGACAATGGTCATGGACTGTGGTCCAAAGGTTATGGTTTGAAAGTGAGGGCAGTTACTTGTCATTGCCACCCCTGCCAATTGTACTTAGGACTTGATGAATAAAAGATTAGAGAATTTGCCAGAATCCTGTGGTCCTTCAAGACTTTTCAGTGGCAACGAGTTGGTCTACGAGCTCTGTGTGGCTTTCCTCTACCAATAAGCCGACAGGACAGTCTATTGCCAGCTTGTCGGTTCCTGCCAGCTGAACGGCAAGAGCAGAAGATAAGAAGATCTGCCCCTTCCAAGCTGCTGTGACCTCTAAAAAGAGGGCATTTGCTTTCTGTTGCCAGCCCTGCAAGTTGTACTTAGAACTTGATGAATAAAAGCTTGACAAATTTACCAGAATCTTATGGTCCTTCAAGACTTTTTAGTGTGTGGTTGGTAGGATGTTGTCTTTGTTTTGACCCTATGTGGGAAGTGTTTCCATGTCGTTCATGATATCCATTGAGGAACTGTTATAGTGCTGTGGAACACAGTGTGTTGGATAATGAAGAGTAAGAGATAGATGCACAGTTTTATGGCTTTCAGTATGTTGTTAGCTTTCAACAGCTCTGCAGGCCCTTTATGGAATCTCATGATATTTTCTGCTTAGCTGGTTACTGCACTGGCTTGCTCCAATCTGAGATTTTGTTTATAGTTGTGGTCCTGAGCTGCAATGGTTGGAGGGAGACAGAAAGTGGCAAGATCCTTAGGGATGGGCATTTTTGTTATCTTCCCATATCTGAGCGTCTATGTGTGAAGTAAAGAAGAGGTAAGGTTGCATAGATATGTGGAACCTGCAGTGAAATGACCATGTTAAAGTCATCTAAAATTGTCCTGTAATGTGTGACAGACCTCTTCAGTTATTCCACACTTGTTCCTTTGGTGTTTGTTTTGCTGTACAGTGCTAGTGATGGGTATCCCTCATTACAGATATATATTATGTGATTTTAGGAGGTAAAATTAAAAAAAAATTGCTGACCGCTGCATATTTTGATTTCTGTATTATCATCGGCCATAACAGTTATATATGGCGGTACATAACTAGACAATGTCATAGCAAATCAAAGGTCAGCCCTTACCTGCATAGTGAAAGCAGTTTGCGGGTTGAGTTCTGAAGGCTACGCTTGAGGGGTTGCCTGGATGATGTTGGTGCAGTTATCTTGGAAATAGCCAGGTTTTCAACTGTCTTTGGAAGTGTATATGCTCCTGGGTGCCTCTAATTCTCATTCGCCTCAAGTGCGGACATAAAGATACTACTCGTAAATGCTCTTTGTGAATTCCCAAAGTCACAAACTTAGGCGGTTGATCTAAGTTTAGACCAAAGGTCTAAGTTTATCTTTGTGTATCGGGCCCCAATTGTCTAAAGCTAAATATCAACAAGACCGAAAACGTGACCTTTGGGAAGAAAGAAGACATCACCATGGGATTCCACTTGGCAACCAACAGAGCTAGGACCAACAACCATGCCAACCACCCTCACCAAGAACTTCAGGGTCATCATCAACAGCAAACTCAACATGACCGCCCATGTTAATGCTGTCATAGCCTCATGCTTCCATATCCTGAAGATGCTGAGGAAGCTTTCCAAATGGCTCCCATTCAGCACCCCGAAAACTGTCAGGCACGCCCTGGTCACAAGCAAGCTGGACTATGGGAACACGTATGTCCCAGTCAACAAAAAACTCACCAGAAGGCTGTAGATCATTCAGAACTCTCAACCTCCCACACTGCACTCACATCATACCACACCTGAAGGAGTTCCACTGCCTCCCATTCACAAAATGAGCACAATTTAATCTCTTCACCCACACTTTCAAGGCACTTCATAAAACTGGCCCAGAATACTTCAGCAATCACATCTGCTTTCAGAAACCTTCCAGACACCTACGCTCATCCGGACTTCTACTTGCACAAATCTCACACAGATGGAAATCCAGATCCGGTGGTCAAGCCTTCTCCTACATTGCTCCTAAAGCATGTAATGACCTGCTGATACACATAAGAGCTTTCTCATCACTTCTTGAATTCTGCAAGAAGCTGAAGACCTGGCTTTTCAAGTAGTCCCACTAGACCATAGGTGTGCCTGTACTCACACCTACTCAGTGCCAGGGCACCCTCTCAGGTGATAGTGTGCTCTACAAATCTACATACAGTAAGATAACATAACATAAAATAGCATAAGATAACATAGCATGCCATAACATAACGTAATTGTTAGAAATTGGGTTTCGGGTTGTCAGAGTATGCACCCTGTTGAAGCAGAAACCACCAGTATAGTCAGGGTAAGTCAGATACACACTAAATGACAACCTTTGCTCCCCTATGGTAGCTTGGTGCAGAGCAGTCAGGCTTACCTACAGAGGCAAAGTCTAAAGTATTTGGGAAACACACGCACAGTAACACAATGAAAACACCACAAAAGAGATTCCATACCAGTCCAGAAAAATAGAGAACACTTATCTGAGTAAAACAAGACCAAAACAACAAAAATCTAGTAAATATATTTTGAACTGTCACTTTTAGCAAGTTAATTACAAAAGCAGAAACAGTGCTTTAAGTCTTCCCAGCATTTTCAGAGTATTGGAATCCTGAGAGGGCTAGTGCGCTTCTTGTAAACAGTTACTGTAATACTCTTGACCTTGTTACTCTACATAGAGCGGTCGCCTATTGTGATTCCTTAGAATCCCAAAATGCAGCAGGGAGAAATGCAGCACAGGATGTTTCAGGAAGGCAGTAACTTTATTTAAGAGAAACCAGGTCCCCGAGCCCATCTTACCTGCAGGATTACTCATCACCGCTGTGGGGAAACATACTGCTGCAAGGTTTGGAGGGGGGGGGTATAGCAGTCCTTCATCCGCCCCATAGTCAGGTGCACCTGATGTGCAGATCTTGTCAGGGCAACTGGATGGGGGCACCCACACATCTCCGAGTTCTCCTCTGGTGCCCATGTTGAGGAGCATTGCTCTTCTGGTGTGCGGCCCCAAGGAGACTCTCTTTCTCGGCCTGCAAGGAACTCCCAGCCGAGATGGGTGGCTCACTGATGGAGGGCAATGTCGGGGGTGGAGCACAGCACTTGCTCTCCCCGAAAGGTGCTGTCGGAAGAGTGGAGCACCAGCGAAGGGAAGCAACCAGGGAAGGTTTCCTTTTGGTCAGACGGGGTAAGGGCCTGTGAGCAAATCCCTTGCTCACCCTGTGGCAATGTCAATTAATCCAACAAGTGCCAGCAATGGAGTGCTTGCTTTGGGGGACGGGTTACGCCCTACGTGGTGATAAAGGAGGTGCAGGGAACAAAATCTTTGATGTCCCTGAGACCTTGCAAAGAACAGGAGTCAATCCAGCAAGCCCTTGGAGTTACTCTGGGATTATTTGTAGTTCTTCAGTTTTCTAGCAAGGCAGAGATCAGCAGGCATCAGGGCAGCTCAGTCAAGCAGGGAAGCAGCTCCTCAGAAGAGTCAGGCACAGCAAGGAGGGAATCTTTCAACACAGCAGCCTTTACTCTAGTGTAGTTTCTTTCAGGTCCAGTAGTGTACTGATTTGGAAAGGACAGAGACCCAGTATTTTTTACCAAAAAGTACCTTTGATGTGGGGGTGACTTCAAAGAAAACCTCTGAAGAGCACAAGGATCCCTTTCAACCCAGCTCTGGCTTCAGACTACCAGTAGGAGGTAAATCAGCCCTTTGTGTGAGGACAGGATACAACCCATTCAAATGTAAGTGTGAACTACCTCTCCCTCTCCCTGCCCAGGAAGGCTATCAGTATGTAGATGAATGCAGATGTATCCTCTGTCACACTCAGCCCTTCCTGTGTTGTAGCTCCCTGTGGAGGATGCACAACGTGTAGCTGTCACCTGGCCAGGATGTGAATTAGAGCCAGGCTGCAAGGCACCCAGAGCAGTAAGAGCAGAGAAATGCCCACTTCGTGAAAGTGGCATTTTAAAAATAGTATTGTAAAATCCAATTTTATTATTCCAATGATATGAAACATGATGTAGCTACTACTTTCTGATCAGGAATTTCGGATTAAAAGTATATTGAGGAATTCTCAATGCTGGCCTATGAGAGGAGTAGGCCTCACATTATTGAGAAAACACATGTAGGTGCTTTTTACTATCAGGACATGCAAAACTAAAAGGTACATGTCCTGGCTTTTACTAATATAGCACCCTGCCCTATGGGTTACCTAGGCCCTACCTTAAGGGTGACTAACATGTAATAAAAGGGAAGTTTAATGCTTGGCCAGTGATTTTAAATGGCAAGTTAAAGTGAAAGTGAAACTGCAATGGCAGGCCTGAGACAGGTTTAAGGGCTACTGAAGCAGGCGGCACAGTCAGTGGTACTTAATATACACTTAATATACTTAATATACAGGCCCTGGGTATATGGGTTACCACATTACAACAGACTTACAAATATAGTAAAAATACCAATTATGGATACACCAATGTTGCCATGTTTTAGGGGAGAAGTACATGCACTTTAGCACTCGTCAGCAGTGGTAAAGTGCTCAGAGTCCAAAGGGCAACAAAAAGATACAGTTAAAACAGGAGGTGAAAGGCAAAAAATCTGTAGGAAGACCACCCTAAGGATGCCAGTTCAAACAATAACATAACATAACTCAACATGACATAACATAACAAAACATAACGTAACATAACATAACATAACATAACATAACATAACATGCATTAGCCACTGATTAGACACCTTCAGCCAGGGCCTATGAACAACTCTCCAAAGTTTGGTAAAAATACACTATATACATTCCTGAGATGAGAACAATGCCATATTACCTTAGGGCAAAATATTCACACACACTCTGAGTTCAACCATCCCCACGTTGGCACCTCTACATTTGGCATTGTTGAACAATTTGCAGCGCCTCAAATTAGTAAGTGAATTTCTGTAAATAAACATCTGCATCTCATAAACACCCTTTTTACATAGCATTTCTCTGTAGCACTTTTTAACAACTATTTACTATGGGCACATGCCCAGATATTCACTGTTGGATAACCTATTGTGAACACAAACATTTGTGTTCTAACTAATGTTTTTATGGCTTTATTCCACAGCCTTCTTTAAAAAATGCCTCTGCAATCATCATGATGTCCGTTCAGACTTTTCATAGTTTTACATGGTGTACTACTCATACCTGAAACTATACTGGTTGGTAAACCATGTCCCACATATCATTCATCATATATAGCTACACTTGTCCTGAGGGCATATGCTATTTCCATTCTATGCTCCCACATGTGTGCACACAATAATTTTCTGTTTAAATTGCTATAGGCTCCTTACCAACAACTCTTGTTGAAAATGATGTGTTTATAGATTAATAATGTGAGTATGAGAATCATGGATGATGTGATCTATGCCTTCATCAGTAATGTCCTTAATGACATCATTTGAGATGCCCTAAACAATGTCTTCTAACATGTCAAGAGTGTTATTAACATGTAAGGACACAAGCAGTGCATGATCGGGGCCCAAATTATTGATAGTTCACTAAACTATAACTGATGAATTTCAGGGTTTGTTTTGTTTTCAAATGTTAGTTATTATCTCATTTAAACATCTAGCTACAATGCCACTTTATCCTTTGTTTTTTTCAGTGAATTTCTGTTCTTATTTAATGTAAGTTAAGATCCTATTATCTTACCTAACTATAATGTCATGTTTACCTTTAGTTTTTTCATTGAATGTCTGTGTTTTTTAAATCTTTTTCTAAGTTAAGCATGTGCCCAAGCACCTCAGGCAACCAGCAGTCAAGCCTACTGCTGTTCATGGCCAAAGGCCGAGTACAGCAGGGGTTGGTCGCAGGTGCCTACCCTCCCACTTGTAGCCAACCTCTTGTGGCGCACATCCTCAGGTCAGGTCCTGCTCCAAAATCCACATTGATGGCCAACCCACTGCTGCATACAGCCTTCAGTCATGAACAGTGAGGGGTTGGCTGCAGGGCCTGGCCCTGCAACATCTTCCTGTGGGTGCCCAATCCCCCACATGTGCCCAATTCTGCAGTGCACATAGCCTTCAGCTGTGCACAACGGAAACCCTTCAGCTGCGTGCTGCAATGGGTTGACCTACGCCCAACCCCCACTGCGTGTTGCCTACTGCCTGTACATTGATGGTTGGCCACTGAGGCTGCTTTATGAGCAGACCCTTCTAATTTTATTCTTAAGATTTTTTTGGTACTGTGGTACTGTTACCATGGTAGCACAGAGGGGCCTTGCTGAGAACCGTGGTTCATGGAAGCTGGAACTGCAGTACCCATGACCATAATTTTGTTTCGTTTTTTATGTAACTTAATGAAGGCTACACCCTACATAAGGGGATTTTGTATCATTTTCAAGTATGTTCCTTAACTCAAAAATATATTTAAAAATATTTTAGGGCACAGGTACTGCTGTAACAGCACCATTTTTGGCATCAACGTTGCACTTAGGGCATCCACTTTAACAAACAACAAGCAAAAAGTAATGGAAGGAATTCTTGATTTAATCTCAGTCACTAACGATTGCTTGGGCCACATTGCAGTCATCGATGCAAGGATGCCAGCTTCCCAAGGCCAGCATATCTCCAATAACCCACCTTCCATAGCCGAAGCCAAGCAGACCAAGTACTCCAGAGCAATGCAAAATGTCAGAAAACAGGGCACCACCCAGCTGTCACTGCTGAGGACACTGCATTCCAGTCTACAGCAATTCAGGTCCTACCTCATCCTTGTTTTATTTCTTTTACTTGTTTTAGTCCTCATCACCATCAGATGTCTAATGGCTATCTCTTTGTACAAGACCCTGGTAGAGTTTACATCTTAAGTAATGCACAAATACTTTGGGCATGCCCTTAACAAATACAACCATCAGTACCAAGGTAATCGCGAGATGTTTCTAGAAGTTCCAACATGACTTTCTGTGCAGTTAATACTCATAGCGCCGGTCAAAAATAATACATTTAAAATACATCTTTCTGGCTAGTGTCCGAAAGGGAGCCAAGAATCTTTTTCTTGCAGAGGCATTCCCTATCTAAGATATAGAATTTGATTGCTTCTCTCAGCCAAACAGTTGCTTAGGGTTCATTCAGGATAATCCCTTTTTACATATTTTGGGGCATATTTACAAGCCCCTTGTGCCTCTTTGTGCCAAACTAATGTCATTTATTTTTAATGCTAATGTGGCATTAGGAGGCCAAGGTGGGGGTTGTTCGCACGCAGGGAGGCCCATAAAAATGGTGCAGTAAAATTTACAAGCTTTCACTACGGCATTTTTATCATCATTTTTAATGCCTGACAGAGACAGACGTTAAAGTGGCGCTGCCATTGTTTTCAGCGGGCGTCTCTTGACTTTGCAGGATTAGCACCATATTTTGTTACGCTAATCCTGCAAATCCCCACAATAGCGTAAACGTTGTTGATGCTATTGTCCTACCGTGCGCCATGGTGCACTGTATTGTAAATAAGGCGCACACATGGTGTTGTTAGGAGGGCACAGGGCGATGCAACAAAAGTGGCGCATCAGGGCTGATGCACCACTTTCTTGTAAACATGCCCCTTCATGTTTAGCGAGTAAACGAATGTAGTATAACATTTTCATCTTCTATATAGCTGTCTAAATATCTTCACACTTGCAGGGATCAATACCAAATATAATAAGTGTTGGTCTTACCTTAATGACTTGCTCAAACATTTTCAAAGTTATTTCACATACTTCCTCTAAAAAAGATGTAAATGCAGGCAACTTGCAAACATATGCAGATCATCTACTGATGATGTTTCAAAATTCTCACAGGAAACCTTTTTTTCCCCAATTTAGTGAGCTTTTGTGTACCCAATGTACCCTTGTATATCATAAATAGGTCATTTGTTTTAAACGTGGCAACATTGACAGTGGCCTATGAAATGCACAAAGATACTTGTCGTACATTTTCCAGCTCTTGATTGATAAGGATCATTCATACATTTTCATCTTGCTTTCATCCTCTTTGCCGAGAGCTCCATGTGCCATTTAGATACTTACTTTTTCTTCGCATTAGTATTTCGAATTTCCATTTTCAGCTCTTTCATTTCATGTTGATTCCGGTTTTGCACAGTATACCAGGATGCAAGATGCATATGTTTAAATACTGATCTAGTCGCAGCTTCTTTACCAGAGAATACCATCCATGACTGCAATCTTGTATCGTCTGTTAAGTCACTTCTGTATAATACGCCTGCTTCCCTCACAGGTTTACCTCATAAGTCTTTCATGTAGTCTGGTTTTTCCAGGGGATTGTCCAATAGGAGCCTTCTTACTATAATAAAAGAGATCCGATCTAGATTGATTCTGAACCATAAACAGGAGCATGCATGTAGTACTTTCAATCAAACTTTCTTAAATTTGGATAGAGAAGACTCGCCTAACCTATATATTTTATAATTGCTTGAAACATCAGTCCCCTACTGGTTTGATTTGCGAGTGTCATTAGCATCGTGCAATTTTTAGATTGAAAGGTCGACAATATAATGGAAGATGTAATTGTCCTGTCTCCAACGTTCTTCTTATTTTTTTCCAACTTACTCTAATGCTTTTTTAACCCACACGAAATGAGTTATGGTAATACCCTTTCCATCGAATTCCAAAGGAGTACAATTAAAAGGAAACGTAATTTTAGAAGTAAATACACCATGATCAGATTGGCACGGCAAAATATCTTTAAGGGCAGATTTTGCAATTTTTCAAAAACAAAATATTATTTTGTTTACTGACATCTAAAATCCTCAAATGAACATTCTCAGTATTTTCTGTGATAACAATATCCAAATATTTTACTTCCTTGGCGCTTTCCCTGCCCTCCAACCCTACATTTCATGTAGGAATGATTACGCTTTGTACAGCAAGCAGTGGCATTTGTTCCTGGCTTTTGCATGAATAGAGTTCAAAATATAACACATTTACCTGTACACCTATTTTACCATTTTGCAGTTTGGGTAGAGTTATCCCTTCCTACCTAGGGAAACAGGACTTGATGGACAATTAACTGTCAGTTCCTAGCAGATGATCACTTGATTCAGATGTTAAAAGTTAAATCGAAGGGATTTTTTTAGTTTTGGTTTAGGAAGTAGTGATATACACACAGTCCGAGACGCATATCAATCAGAAGAATAGCTAGGAGGGAACGAGTAGAATAATAATTTCTCACACATACAATACATAATTAATTAAGAATAACAAATGCAGGCACAGAGACATAGGACCTAATTTAGATCTTGCTGGGAGTTCCGCCGTCCCTCCGAGGCAGCGGTTTCAAGTACTCCATCAAAGTGACGGAGTTCCCTCCGCAGTAGTTAGCTGTATTGCATCTGAGCCTCCTACCATCTCGATGGAGTGATAATTGTCACGTAAAAGGTGCCCTGCCAGCGGGCGGCAGACTCCTAAGCTGAATAACATTACCTTGTTTCACCAGCAGCTGAATAGACCAGGCGGGCCACCAAGTCAGCCAGCAGTGAATCTGTCGGAAAAGCAACAGCAGGACCAGAACCACCGAGATCTGAATCAGGTCCATAATTCACAATCTCCAACTAAGGAAACGCACAACAATAGTAAAAAAATTTGAGTGTGCTAGAAATTATTTTATGTTGAGGACAGAGCACAAACAGAGAATAAAATGAGAAACTAGCAAGAGGCACCATTTTAAGCATCGAGAAAAATGTGATGAAAATGTTAACATGGAAAACCAAAGTTGCAAGGTAATAACCTGCATTCAGGATCCAGAAGAGGAGAAGGAAATATTGAATAACGCTGGAATGGAATTCACATTTTATAGATTCTTTCAAGAATTATTTCAGAGAAAGACAACAACAGAATACCCCAAGATGAAGGATTGGCTTGCTAAATGACAAATATGTCCCTCTCTGTTTCTTCAGTTAGGCTCTTGTTTGTCAAGTTCATATTATTGTATCTAATCTAGGAAAATTGGGCCTTAAAGACAGAAAGTAGCATGTCTCAATAGTAATTCAGAAGAAATGTATGAAAATATAAAAGAGGTTATTGTTCCAGTATGGAAACAGCTGTTTAAGGCAATTCTCCTAAATTATGCCTTGCTACCTGCATCATGGGGAGATGCAACTATCATATTAATTCATAAACTGAACAAGAAGCCTGAATGATCTGAGTCTTAGAACCGATCTCCCCGTTGAACACTGATTATAAAGTATTCTCAGGAATTATGGCTCAAAGATTATCAGGTATTATAGACAAAATAATTCATGATGAACAAAAGGGTTCATTTGTTGGTAGGTTCAGTTGACTTGGCTGCGGTCTATTGAAAAACGTTGCCTGTGGTTACATTAGATGCAACTAATACTTTTTACCGGCTTAACTGGTCTTATCTATGGAAGTGTTAAGATAATTTTGTGTTCAGGATATACATTATCCAGGCAATGCAAGCTCTGCTGCTACGATCCTGGGCAATGACAATTTGTGAGAAATTGGGTGGTTGGTTGGTGGGGGTTGGTTTGTGAGCCCTTCTCAAGCAACAACCACAATCCTTGTCAGGGTGGACCACAAAAAGTTACTAAATTATCCTATGCTTAACCCTCTTATAGCGTGACACAAAAGCAGTCAGGCTTAACTTAAAGGCAATGTGTAAACTATTTATGCAGCACTTAAACATTATAAAAGTGAAACCACACACCAGAAAAACCCCACCCTATATCAAAAATAGAGTAAATTCAAATGAGTTATTTGAACACCAAAATGGCAAACATTCAATTAGTAGAAGTGGAGATATGCAATTACAAACAGTTAGGTAAATATAGCCCCTTAAAGCACAAAGCTTCAACTGGGGTTATCTGGTCACGCCGGACAAGGACAAAGTCACAAGTTCAAGCTGACCACGATGGAGCAGGTGCCTGGTACAAGACCAAGTCAGGCTAGCAGGTACCTGTTTGTACTTGAGATGCGAAGTCCTGCATCCCGATGTATTGATTTACTTGGGATCTGACTGGGCAGCCAATCAAGAGCTTTGAGGTTCTGTTTTGAATGGCCTTGCGCTCCATCAGTTCCAATGAGGCTACCGAACTGTAGCTGTGGGTGCTGCAATATGAGTTCCTGCATTTCTGATGAGGCTGCCGATCAAGAGCTGCAAGGTGCTGTGATGTGAGATCTTGCATCAAGAAAGTTCATGTTGTGTCACTTCCAATAAGACATCTGATGAGGAGCCGCAAAGTGCTGCAAAATGAGGTCCTGCATCATACTGTATTGAGTTGTGTCACGCCGCTCCATTTCTGAGGGAACCCACAGTTGGACACTCTGATGCCAGTCAAGGGCCCAAGACCCGGGGGTACTTCTTGGGGATCAGGACTTACTGCATCAAAGGCCAGCGGCAGGGCACAGGCAGGCCCAATTGGGTCTGGCCAGCTTGGCAGATGCAGGTCAGGTCTCTTGAGTTTGTTATGTCCCTGTGGCTCAGAACAGGAGGCCAGTCAGCTAGCCTGTGGAGTCACTTGGTGGTTCTGGGTTCAAGGAGCAGATCCAGTCTGTCCTCCTCAGGTACCTGGATAGTTGTTCTTGAAGCAGGACAGAAGTGAAGTTCTTCCAGCAGCAGGGCGGCAGAGCAGTATTTCTTCTGAGTCGTCCCCAGGTCCAGAGGTGATCTCAAGAGTGGGTCTGAGGGACCTAGTTTGATACCTGATGCCAGCTTTGAAGTGGAAGAACTTCTGGAGTTTTCCCCTCACAGAAGTGTCTGGAATTTCCTTAGATATTATTAAATACCCTGTAAGAGATTTTGTAGGCCTCAACCAAACACTGCATTTAAAATGAGTTTGCACTTGAAGCTTGCACGATGACATGTACTTGGCTAAAGCTAACAGCATGGATGAAGTCTTGTTTCTTTTTATTGTTCTGTTTCCTTTCTTAATTGTGACCTGTGTCATGGCCATAAGTATAACGTTTCATGATGCAAATTCCATATAGTAACAAACAACTGAATAGAAAGAATATTAGTGTTTTGTTTCATGAACATTTAGTCCATGAAAAGTATTATGCTAGAAAGATGTGTGAGTGAAGAAATGATATCATCTTAAAAATGTTTTATGTCTACTAAACCGTTCTTTATTCCGTAGACGTTCACCCATGGGAATAAGCTTGAATGTTTCATTGCTGTTTAAAAAGTAGTTAAGTGTATTGCGTATTCCGAATATTCTTTGTTAAAACTTGCCATATTGATGGAAGCTGTCCTGTTTACATGAAGACTCAGAGAGATGATTTGACAGAGCGGAAGAACATCTACTTTACATTTTGTTTCTTTGTAAAACATTATAAATTGTGTTCCCTACCTAGGATAGTTAGCATTATTATTATTATTTCACGCTCACATAGACATGCTTCTCTTGCATGCTCAATCATCTCAGACACTTCCAAGAGACTCTCAGAGAGCCCACTTATTCTGACACTTCTTAATGTACTCTCCTTGCTGATGTCTTCGATTCATTCTGAGACTAAAATGATATTGCTTGAACTGCATTACTGAGAGATTCTACTGAAAATCTCAGTGAGATAATTGACTAGCAATTTATATGCTTTCACATCTGAGACAAGAACTCTTCAAGGTTTCTGTTGAATTACATATCTCCTGAAATAGAATAGAATAGGGGTTTGATCATCGCGAGACACACTATAGCCATTTTCCTGTAACTTGTACTGATTTTAATTGATTTGCTAATACAAATTTTGATGAATTAATGATTTAATAGAATATTTAAAATAGAATCCAAAACTCTCATCATTGACTCTCTGACGAAAAATGTCATTGAGAAATTGAGAATTTTTTATGGTCTAATTTGCAACTTACTTACCTGAAAGATTCATTGCCTAGGGTCCAGAAGTAAGCAGAGATGCAAATGAGACAGGTTAACAAATTATTCATCCTAAGTCTCCACTATAACAAAGCTAGTAGCAGAGAGGAGGTTTAAGTAATGAGACAAAGGAGTTGCAAAAATGAAAAGTGCCCAAGATAGATAAATGCACAATAGCCCAAAGCCTGAGGTGGAAGATTGATGGAGTGCGGTTCCTGAAGCGGTTGGCAGTAGTGGTTGCGGAGAGGTGACATTTGGTTTCAGGTGTGAGTATCGATAGAGTATTGCATTGTAATTGTTATGATTAATGTGATTTGTAAATTGTATATTGTTTTGAGAATTGCTTGTTCATTGATGTTTTGAATTGCATTGCTGATGCTTATGCGCTTTTGTGGAAGAAGATAAAGACGTTATCAGACTAAGAAGTAGTCCAAGATCCCGGGATAGATAAATAGATATATGAGAGTTGACTTGTGGTAATTTTGTCTGCTAATGATTTGAAGTACAGGTCGTGAGATGTCGTCAACTGCACAATTGAGATAGGGACAGTAACAAAATATGTTGTGATTTTTCTGATATTGATCAGTGTTGGTAAAGCCTGATGCACAAATGTGATACTGTATTGATTAGGTGATTTCCCTCTGGTTGTGATTACATCATTGTGGGGGTAAAACTCTTTTTGATTAAAAAGTCTGAAGGTGTAAAAACCTTAAAATTCTAGTTGTTGATTGTACTATTGTTTTCTTTTAAAAAAGCAGACGAAGACTGTTATTTTATGTTGCATAGAGCTGTAGAATTGAAGCCTTATGTGTAAAAGATGAAATTGTAAAGGAGGGTTGTGCCATATTGTGCGGCACCGGTATTGGTCAGCTGGTGAAACGCTGCGATGCGATTCGTTGAGCTGTGTAAAAAGCCACGCAGTCATTGGTTGATTCAATTACTGAGCGGCTCTAAGATTGGAAGAAGGGCTTTTCTGAATTTTGACGTACATGGAACAGAAACAAAATATTGAAGCTTTGTATTTTGATTGTTTGCCATTTGTTAAATTGGATTAAAAATCATGACATTTTTAAAAGCTATTAGAAATTTGACACAAGGTGATGTGGCTATTGCTGTTCGGGAGTGTGAACAGGCACCTCCTGACAGTATGCCTGCATATCATATGATGATTGAGGAACAGTTAAATACATGTGTATGGCTTTGTCATTGGTGCAGGATCACTGAAAAAGAGGGTCCATTGAGGTTCACTCTAGGGGGATCATTTAATTTGAGGATTATAGACAGATTATGAGAAATTCTTTTTGAAATGAAGCCACCTCCCAGACCCACACAATTAAAGCCTTAAGTGCTTAGGAGAAGATGGCAAGAGATAGGGATAGAAACAGGCACCAAAGATGAAAAAAAGAGTAATGCAAAGCTATGTAAATGCAGTTTGGGATGAACATAAGAAGAGATGGAGAAAACAAATAGTAGAAGAAACTAGATGATATCCTGCATTCCAAAAGAAAAAAAAGAACAGTCAAAAAACACAAAAATCTAAAAGTAAAAAGATTAAAGGGGAACCAGAAATAAAGGCTGAACCAAAAACAGATTCTGAAACAGATTCAGGAGGTGAAATTTTAGAAGAATTATTAGCTGAACGCCTACCACCATATGTGCGATGTGAAGCAAGTGCTGATACAACAGTAAATAATGTAACAGTAGCTACAGCTCCTGTTGATCCAAATACATATCAGAATACAGGACAATTGAAAACAATACAATCTGTTGTGACACAACCAGTGTTGACAAAAACAGCAATAGCACAACCAGTTATAACCCAGCCGTCAGTGGCACAGCCTGTTACAACACAGCCTGTTGTTCAGCAAGTGATTCCCAATGATGTACAAGCTCAAGTAAGAACTGCTCAATCTGTGATGTCTACAGGGGTTACTGCTCCTCTATTACTGTCACCAGCACAAATCACCAGAATGAGTCGGTACCTGCCCAGATAGCTTGTGTCCCAAATACAGTAGCTGAAGTTGCTTTCGGGGGTACACCAGGAACAGATACATTTTGCCTTTACAAAATTCCCACATTGTAGTGTGGACACCAGCACACAATTATCCAAACATAAGGAGAAGGAAGACAACTTGTTTTCACAACATAAACAGCACTAAGTGAAATGAATCTGTTGGATGTAGGGATTTTTCCCTCATGGTTTGACAAAGCTGTAAGGAACTGTGTAAAAGTTGAAGATGCAGAGAGACCAAGTATTATTTCGGGTTCAAGTACTAGTTCGGGTTCAGAAACAGAAAGACCATTAAATGTCTCAAGATTAAAACAGAATCAAAAGAAATAATTAGAGGATGTCTGGACCTAGATCATGCAAATCAACATCAAGAAAAATAATTGGTTGACTTGCATAAAGAAATTACAAGGAAAGCTGCAACAGAACATGACAAATTAGCAGAATTGGCTAATAAATATGACATTGACAGTTTAAAAAGCACCCCCTTACAGAAATGTTTCCAGGTACATTTAGATGATGAGTCGGTTAAAAACACATTCTTCAGGAGTGTGAATGCAAATTATTAAATTAGTGAAATGTGCCACAGATGGAGTGGATTTGATAAATTACAAGATAAGTGGGCAAGAAAATGCAGCAGAAAGAAGGAATCATCTACAACTGGGACAAAACGAAAAACAACCCCAGATGATGAGTAAGCTACAGTATACGCCTTAAGAGAAGTACCAGGTGGACGGTATGGGCATGTGTCTTGGAGTATAGGAGAACTTGCATCATTTATGAACAAGTTTCCAAAATTGAAAGAGAACCCTAGGCTGTGGTATACAAAAGTTGAAAGGTGTCTTAAAATTTTAAAGGTGTGGTGGACTGATTTGAACACATTTTTTCACATTGTTCTTCCAAACGATTTGTGGGATGAATATAAGATTGCTGATCAGTAACCAGATGGAGAGCCAACAAGAGACCCTCGTATAATTGCACACTCGCCTCTTGTAATGACTAATTATAATGAGGTGATTATTTTTCTGAAAGGCAGAGTTCCCCAAAGGATTTGGATTACTTGAGGTTGAATCGAATTCAGCAGGAAGTAAAATAATCCATGCATGAGTATTGTGAGAGTTTTGTTGAAAGCATTTCAGCAGCATATGGGTGAAACGCATCTTGAACCAAGAGATGTGGAATTCTTGTGCTCGATTTGAGACCTGAGATTAGCCAGCACATACAACAGAATGTGATTCGTTGGAAGACAAAGAGCTTTATTTAGATCTTGGCGGAGGAGAATACTCCATCATAAATGTGACGGATATCCCGTCCGCTATATTACGACCTAGTTATAACCTATAGAGATCGTAATACTGCAGACGGGATATCCATCACATTTGTGACAGAGTATTCCATCTGCCGAGATCTAAATCAGGCCCTTAGTCTTTAGATGAAGTCTGGAAATATGCAAATTCTTGCAGTGATGAGCAGGAAATGAAACAGAGGAAGATTACAGAGAGGGTCATGTTAGCCGAGACAAAGCTGGCACAGAGACCCTTTCAGAATCAGTCATTTTTAGGAAATAGTGGTGTAATGCAAGGTGTTGGTGTTCAAGGTGATGCACAAGGAGTTGGATTTCAACAAGGGATGCAAGGGATTCAAGAAGGAATGGTTGTTATACAGGGTAGAGGTTGAGCAGTTTTTATTGATATGAATACAGATGTTAATGTTGCTACATTAAAGAAAATGACTCCTTGTCATCTTTGTAACAGGGTCGGCCATTGGAAGTGCGAACGTAGGCTCAATCGGGATGGGATAAACAATAAACAAATACAGGGAGGAAATCAAACGCAAATGCATAATTTACCCACAGAGGAAGTACAAATGCCAATACAGAATCAGATTCAAATGATTCTGGTTCCACAAGCCCCTATGATTCAACAGAATGTGGGTAACACTAGATTGAATCAAAATCAATTGCCTGAATAAAATGAAATATAATGCAGATGTAGAACCAAATTGCGATTCAGCAGTTTCCTATATTTAATGATGAGAGCTTAACCTCAGATATGTCACAATGATGGCGCCTGAAAGGGGAGGTAGATTGCATGCTTGGCACAGTCTTAGAGGTACACCAACTTGGACCATTTGGAGATGGTGAAGAAAATTGCCACCAAGTGTCATTCCTGATTGACAATGGAGCTACCTGTTCCACAGTTAGTATAACAAAAGTCACAGATCTACCCTCTTGGGAAAGTTGTAGGTGTTACAAATACACAAATTACAAATCCAACATCAAAAGAATTTCCTGTAAAAATAGGTTCACTGAAGAAAATCATCAGTTTGTTGTTTGTGATTCAAGCCCTGTAGATCTATTGGGAAGAGACCTATTGTGCAAACTAAATTGTACAATTTATTGCACAGCAAATGGCGGTGAATTTCAGACCCATGATGAGGATGTTGATTTTAAATTGGCTCAACTAGAAGTAGTAAGGCTTTACACAATGCTGACTGTAAAAGACTTACCACCAGATTTAAAAGAGACAATGAATCCAGAAGTATGCGATTCCATAGGGAAAGATATTGGACTAATAAAAGGTGTAGAACCAGTCCAAAGAAATGTCAAATGGAATGCCATTTTTCCAAGAACATCAAATATTTTGCATTATGTTTCATTAAGAGGAAGGGCTGTGCTCTCTCAGTGCTTACACAGCTGCCTGGTGACCCCAGAAGGCCAGTGGCCTATTTTCCTGTCACACTTGATCCTGCAGCTGCCGCATTGCCTGGTTATCTTAAAGCGGTGGCAGTTGTCAGTGCTAGGCTTGAGAGATTGAAAGCATAGTGATGGTCTCCCCTTAACTGTTATGGAGCCTCATTCTATTGAGGTTTTGCTTACAAGAACAAAAATAGAGCACATGACCAGTACAAGATTGACAAAGTATGAGCAGCAGATTCTTGCTAATGACAATATTACCATGAGGAGTTGTCAGATTTTAAATCCAAACACACTCATGCCTCTACCTGCGGGTGAAATGTTAGGTCAATTTGAGCATTACTGTCTAGATGTCACAGATTTATGCACCAAGCCAAGACCTCCTATAAAGGATGGCCATTGATAAGTCCTGATTATGGCCTCTTTGTAGATGGCTCATGTTTAAGAACAAAAGAAGGTTCCCTGAGAGAAGAGAATGCTGTTTGTACAATTCAAGAAAAAAGAGAAGCTTCGGTACTTCAAGGTGTTTTTTTAGCACAAGTTGCACAATTGATTGCTCTTACTAGAAACTTGCTGCTTAACCACCCAAATGAGAGTGACTATATTTTACAGACAGTCAGTATGACTTTGGTGTGGTCCATGATTTTGGACACTTATGGTCACAAAGAGGTTTCATGAGGTGTTCAGGATCCCCAGTAAGGAACGGGGTGCATGTAAAAGACTGCTGGAAGCTTTACAGCTTTCAAGTAACATTTTGCAGTAGTTACATGTGCAGTGCACAGGAGCGGCAATGGTTGAGTCACTGTCTGCAATAGATGTGCAGACGAAGATGCATGCTATTGTGCAATTGTGGCCTGTACACTTAATGGAACATTCACAGATGGATTTCAAGGGGACACTGTCTATTCTACGCTGATGACAATAGCTGACACTTGGGAAGATTAGAAAGCCACTCAGAAAAATATGTCTGAAGCAGAACAGCAGAATTGAATTAGAGTTAGATGTGGAAAGGATGAGAGTGACATTTGGGTTTAAGTAGATGGAAAATCAGTGTTACCAGAAAGGCTGTTCTCCCCAATGGCAAGTCATTTCCATGGACCTACACATTTAGGCAGGGATGCTGTGGTCAGATCATTCAAACAGGATTTCTATAATCCCAGATTTAGAGCCCATGAAGAAGAGTTGTATCACCAATATGTAACATGTCAACAAATGAATGTTGGAAAATGAACACCAGTTACTATGAGCCATGTAGGAATATAAGGAGGTCCTTTCAACAGAATGCAGGTGGATTATATTGAGATGCCTATTTACAACAGGCTGAGTTATGCCCTGTTGTAGTGTGCCTTTTCTCTAGATGGGTAGAAGCCTATTCAACAAGGACAAATAACAGTCTCATTGTAGCCATGCTACTGTTGAGGAAGTTGGTCCTGAGGTATGGTATACCTGTGTCTTTGGAGTCAGGTCAATGAAGTCACTTTAATAGTGAGATCATTAAAATGGTGTTTGCAGCATTGCAAATTGAACATAAGCTATACTTTAGTCATCGACCTGAAGCATCAGTGCTTCAACTTCATTGCAATCACCTTATGCTTTACCTCTAGTATTGATGAGTATGCAATGTACGCCTGATAGAAAGACCGGCTTATCACCGCTTTAAATACTTAGAAGGAGAGCAATGAGATTGCCTGCTGTTAATGCAAATGCACTTGTGAACATAATAGATGACACAATACTTGACTATTGCAAAGGACTGGCTGATGTGGTGTGTTCTGCCTCTTGACTGGCTGACTGGGTCTCGATCAAGAAACATGTGAGAAAGTTCTGTCTGGAGCCAAAGTGGAAAGGCCCCTATCAGGTAATTCAAATCACTAATACAGATGTCAAATATGCCAGAGTACAAACTATGCACATGCCTCTCATACCCAGAGAACAAGAGATCTTTATGAAGAAATAGTATACTTAATGGCAACTCTCTTTTTTTATTTTAAAATTCAATCAAAAAGTGTAACCAGTTTATTTGACCAAAACCCCTCTTTTTAGCACAGTGAGCGTGCAGAACATATACACATTTATTTAGCTTGATGATGCCCTCAGCCTTGATAAACCAGGAAAATCTCACATAATTGGTGGAAACGGTCTAACAGTACGAGACATTGCACTCTGCACCACATGCAGTGCACCTTCGTATGCCACTATCAGAGCAGCACCTAAAGTAAATTTTACCATAGCTGTCAACTACCCTCACTGCACATGGGTGGCCTTCTACCCTTTATCGGTTTTTTAAACCAACGCCATTAAGCATGCTGGAACCTGTAGGCCATATATGGAACAGAAAACTCAAGCTACAAGTCCCATCATGCTTACTGCCACCGACTGAAAAACATGAACTGGCTGTAGATCACCCTCCTGGGATGGGTTTCAGTTAACAGCTATATTTTGAGGCAAGTTTGGTATACAAGAAATTATGAGCACATTATGAGTAAATTGTGAGCAACATTTTCTCCTTGATGCATTATTGATTGTACAGATAAATTCACCGAAATATTAAGGGCACTGGCCTCGAAGCAAATTGAGAGTGCTCTGTAAGCCAAGTGTACACAATGTACGTAGAAATACCCACTATGACTCACAATAGCCGTCTTAAAAAGCACAATTAGTGCCTATTGTGAATCAGATTTATTTAAAAATGCGTGCCGGAGAAATAGCGTTCTGTTTCGCCACTTGCACACATTCTCCAAATAACACTTCTTTACTCTAAAATATTTTGCTTTTCGGTACATTTGCCATTGTTTTACTTTTTCCGAATGCTTTTTAATTAACACTAACAACCATAATCAACGGTCTGGACTGTGAAGTCTTGGAGGTTTTCCCGGAATCAACCAGTAGTGTTTTTTCATCGAGACCGGAAATGATTGTTCTCTTTGTGACACTCTCCAGAGCAGCATGAACATCTTGACAAAGAGGAGCAGCTAAAGGGCTAGACGACACAATAACTTCATTTTCAATGCCTGCGGCGCAATGCTCTGCTAATTGCCTCACCTATGCAAGACCTGCATAATGATTCGTGAAAATGCTGTCTTCGAATTCTTCACTGCGTCTCGAATCATTAACTTGAAAATAAGGATGCAATGGACCCAGCGTGATTTGCAATCCCATGGACGAATCTGATCTAATCGTTACCTGTTTTTCTTGATAACCTGTACAGTATATTGTCGCCAACGTTTAGCTCAGCGCAAATTTCAGTAAACTATGAAAGTGTTACTAGGTCGTCTGTGTGGTAAATTCTGCAGAGAGGGCTTGAAATCATGCAACCAATCTCAACAAAGTTTGTGTAGCCATTCCATATATTTTAAAAGTTGAGTGCTAAACGAACACTTGTAAAAATGAGTTTTTAGTACATTGATATGAATGCATAGTAATTGTTGCTCATCAAATATTTGCACTCTTGAAGTGGGACAAATATATGGGAGGGCAAAAAATGGCAGAAAATGGCAGCAAGTCAGTCTGCCTTTAAAGTGGTGACACGTGTAAACACAGGAATCCACAAATGAGCACAGACTATTTGTGTTGTGTTGCTGAGTTATCGGTTTCATGGACCTCAAAGCTTGCGGAATAAAAGGAGAGCACAGACATAAAAGGCACAGAAAGAGGCAGATTGCACAGAGACAAGAGACAAATAGTCTGCGTACACTTCTGGATGGCTTTGCCAATGCTTATTTTTTCTCACTGAGATGTAAAAGGCAAGGCACGACATGAATTCTGTGTTCACCGTGCCACAAGAGTCAACATGTACCTCACTGATAAAGCCCAACAAGGCTGAAACCAATCTAGGTGTTGTTGTGTTCTTATTCGAAGGACCTAATGCTTGGCAGTTTGGACTGGACTGTTCCTATTGGAACACAGCACAGAAAAATGGTTGATCACACCCTATAGTGTAAAAAAGAAAAAAAACAACTATGGACTGAAATGCAACGCTTCTAGCTGAAATTAATGTAAGCATTCGAATGATCGATTGTGTTTCTGTTTGTCTTAATAGCTACATGTGTTGACACTGCTGTAGTCCCTGTCTTCATGGAAGCTATTGTTGTGGCCGTTGCCCCATCTGTGGTGGAAGTTGTTGATGCTGCCATGGTTCCTGCTAATATGGCAGCTGTTATTGTTGCCATTGCCTGTATTGTGGTTACCATTGTGGTCAATGCTGATGAGCCTGCCCTGCTGGCTGCTGCTATTGCTGTTGTTGTCCATGTCATGGTCGCACCCGCAGTTATGCTCCCTGCCGCAATCACTGCTGTTTTTATACACATTTTATGAATAGGGAATATGCAGTGATGGCAAAGTCAGCATGGCATGACTAGTGATAACACCTTTTGGAAAAATGAGAGGTTAGGAGTATCACAATAGCCCCGCTGGGCCACACAGCACCGCCAGCACCAGCCCCGCTGGGCCACACAGCACCGCCAGCACCAGCCCCGCTGGGCCACACAGCACCGCCAGCTCCAGCCCCACTGGGCCAGACAGGACTGCCAGCAGCTGAGTCGCTGCCAAGGACCCCACCACAACAAACACAGCTGCCAAGGACACCGCCGCCACAAGCACCGCTGAACAGGACACCTCCGCCACAGGCACAGCTGCCAAGGACACCGCCGCCACAAGCACCGCTGAACAGGACACCTCCGCCACAAGCACTGCTGAACAGGACACCGCCGCCACAAGCGCCGCTGGCCCATGAGCGCCAAGGGCACTGACGCTACTGAGTCCGCCACGAGCAGGGTGAAGCACTCTTGGCACAAAGCCCCCTCCAGAACCAGTGGAGAGACACATCCACTACCTCTGTCCTACCTCTGTCCTTGGCAGGATGAAGCACTCTGGGCACAAAGCTCCCTCCAGAACCAGTGGAAAAATACATCCACTACCTCTGTCCTTGGCAGGATGAAGCACTCTGGGCACAAAGCCCCCTCCAGAACCAGTGAAGAAAGGCATCCACTACCTCTGTTCTTGGCAGGATGAAGCACTATGGGCACAAAACCCCCTCCAGAACCAATGGCGAAAGGCTTCCACTACCTCATTCCTTGGCAGGATGAAGCACTCTGGGCACAAAGCCCCCTCCAGAACCAGTGGAGAAAGGCATCCACTACCTCTGTCCTTGGCAGGATGAAGCACTCTGGGCATAAAGCCCCCTCCAGAACCAGTGGAGAGATACATCCACTACCTCTGTCCGTGGCAGGATGAAGCACTCTGGGCACAAAGCCCCCTCTAGTACCAGTGGAGAAAGGCATCCACTACCTCTGTCCTTGGCAGGATGAAGCACTCTGGGCACAAAGCCCCCTCCAGAACCAGTGGAGAGATACATCCACTTACACAGTCCTTGGCAGGATGAAGCACTATGGGCACAAAGCCCCCTCCAGAACCAGTGGAGAGATACATCCACTACCTCTGTCCTTGGCAGGATGAAGCACTCTGGGCACAAAGCCCCCTCCAGAACCAGTGGAGAGATACATCCACTCACACAGTCCTTGGCAGGATGAAGCACTCTGGGCACAAAGCCCCCTCCAGAACCAGTGGAGAGATACATCCACTCACACAGCCCTTGGCAGGATGAAGCACTCTGGGCACAAAGCCCCCTCCAGAACCAGTGGAGAAAGGCACCCACTACCTCTGTCCATGGCAGGATGAAGCACTCTGGGCACAAAGCCCCCTCCAGAACCAGTGGAGACTGTTATCCACTTGTGAGACTGTGGCTTTGCACTCCCCAGGATTGAACAGTGGACAACCCACCCACTGTAGAGACTTAAGAGACTGTGGCTTTGCACTCCCCAGGATTGAACAGTGGGCAACCCACCCACTGTAGAGACTTGAGAGACTGTGGCTTTGCACTCCCCAGGACTGAACAGTGGGCAAACCACCCACTGTAGAGACTTGAGAGACTGCGGCTTTGCACTCCCCAGGATTGAACAGTGGGCATGGGGCCCCCTCGTAGATTTGGTGTCATGCACTCAACCGGCTGAGGGGCCCCCCTTTTCCCTTCCCCCTGAGGTGTCTGTTTTATTGCTATCTGATGCCCCTGCAGTGTTCTCTCCGTCATGTTCGGGTATTGAGTGTGGGCTTCACCCATGCAGTGTGGGCCCAGTGTTCCACGGACTTCAATGGAGCAATACCTTGACTACTATTCTTGGTGTATATATTTGTTTATAGTGTATATATATTTTGCGTACTGGATTTTAATATATTACTATGGTTACACTCATTTCCTTTTGTCTTTGCATTCTTCCGGGGGGTTGGGGGTGTAACTGTAATGTATCAATATGCATTAGTGTGTGTGTTGTAGTGGGTGAGGGTGGGGGTGTTGCGTGTTGCGTGTGTGTGTCCCTGTTTTTTCCCTCCCCCCTCCCCTGTGTCGTAGGTGCAGTACTCACCGTGGTCTTCGCCACCAGCGTTCGTGCTCCTGGTAGAGGAGCAAGAAGATAAGGGCAGGGAAAATGTGAAGCTCTGGTTCCATGCCGTCCTGGTTCCTCGTGGGGTGTGTAGAGGTGAGCGTTTTCCCTTAGAAGTCCTGTTTCTGCCGTGTTTTTGTTCGCGATTAATCCGCCCCGGAAAAGGTGGCGGATTGGTAGGTTGTGATACTGTGGGCGGTACATTGTCCTCCGCCTGTCTGTTGGCGGTGACCGCCATGCTGTTTGTTTGTACCGCCGTGGTGGTCAGAGTGTAAAGTGGATGTTTTTGTTGGCGGTTTCCGCCACAGTCGTAATTAAATTTTTTTTTTTCGCCGGCCTGTTGGCCGTCTTACCGTCGCTTTAACACCGTCCGCCAGGGTTGTAATGACCACCATAGAGTTGTGGAAATATTGAGTTTTTAATATTGGGACAGAAATATTGTGTGCAAAAATATTGTTGACAAAAATATTGATGTTTTAAGGTAAGAAATAACTTTTTAAAGTTTCTTTATGTGTTTAAATAATATTTTAATTGTCTATGTTTTATTGTTTGCATAATTGTTGTCAATGTTTTAAAATATAGTTTGTGTTTTTTAAGATATTTATATTTTTAATGTAATTGTAAAATAGTAATTTATAGTGTTGTAGGGGATGTGAGGTTGGTAGGGGTAGAGAGTGGGACGTTAATTAGGTATAAAAATGTATATATTCTTTAATTAATATTATTTATTTATTTGATTATTAAGTATGTAAATTGTGCAAATAATATTTTTTAAAGTTATATTTTAGGTGCAGGTGGTTGGGTTTGTAGGGGTATAGGGTGGGAAGTTAAGTAAAAATAATACATTATTAATTATTTATAAATTATGAATGAATTGTTTGGTAAATAATTATGTAAATTGTGTAATTATTAGCATTTTTTTATTTACATTTTAGGTGTGGGTTTTTGGGTTTGTAGGGGCATAGGTTGGGATTAAACAATAAATTATGAATTGAAAATGATTTGTTTATAACGAATTAATTATTAGTTGATTATAAATATTTTGTAATTATTATAATTTTTTAATTTAGATGTATGTTTAATATGCTACTGTAGTATTGGAATTTAATTAAATAATGTATAAATAACATGTTTTTCTTATATTAATTATTAAAAAAAAAAATATTATGTACATTTTTAAATAGTTGTTTAATGTATATATTTAATTGTATGTTAACAGTTTTATACTTTTATGAAATTAATACTTGTACTAAAATAAGGTATATGTTTGAAGTACTGTCCCTACTGTTGCATTGACTGGAGTGGGAAGAGTAAATTTTGCCCTTCCTAAGTCCTACGCGGTTTCTTACTGTTGTGCCACTGGAGTGGGAATAGTAAATTTTAGGCCTCCTGAGTACAACACCTTCCTTACTGTTGCACCAACTAGAGGCGGAATAATAAATTTCACCCCTCCTGAGTCCAACGTTTTCTCTACTGTTTCACCAACTGGATAGGAATAATAAACGCTACCCCTCCTCAGAGCAATGCTGTTCCTACTGTTGCACAGACTCCAGTAGGAATAGTCAATTTTACCACTCTTGAGTCCAACACTTTCCCTACTGTTGCACCAACTCTAGTAGGAATAGTAAATGTAACCCCTCCTGAGTCCAACACTTTCCCTACTGTTGCACAGACTGGAGTGAGAATAGTAAATCTACCCCTGCTGAGAGCAATGCTTTCCCTACTGTTTAACCGACTGGAGTGGGAATAATAAATGTTACCCTTCCAGAGTCCAACACTTTCCTTACTGCTGCCCTGACTGGAGTGGGAATAGTACATTTTACCCCTCTTGAGTCCAACACTTTCCCTACTTTTGCACAGATTGGAGTGAAAATAGTAAGTTTTACCCCTCCTGAGTCTAACACTTTCCCTACTGTTGCACAAACTGGATTTGGAATATTAGATTTTACCCTTCCTGAGTTCAAAGTTTTCTCTACTATTGCACAAACATGAGTGGGAATAGTAAATTCTACCCCTCCTGAGTCCAACACATTCCCCACTGTTGCACAGACTGGACTGGGAATAGTAAATATTTCCCCTCCAGAGTCCAACACTTTCCTTACTGTTGCACAGACTGGAGTGGGAATAGTACATTTACCCCTCCTAAGCACAACACTTTCCCTACTTTTGCACAGACTGGATTTGGAATATTAAATGTTACCCCTCTTGAGTTCAACACTTTACTGTTGCACAGACTGATGTCAGAGTATTAAATTTGACCCCTCTTGAGTGTGACGGTTTCCCTACTGTTGCAGCGACTGTAGTGGGAATAGTAAATTTGACCCCCTCCTGAGTCCAATGCTTTCCCTACTGTTGCACATACTGAAGTGGTAATATTAAATTTCTTCCTCATGAGTCTAATACTTTCCCTACTGCTGCACTGACTGGATTGGAAATAGTAACTTTTACCCCTCCAGACAATGCTTTTGTTATTGTTGTACATACTGGAGTCTGAATATTATATGTATTATTCCTAGAAAGTTATAGTTGTGTTTAATTTTTTTTAATTGCATTATTATTATATTTCTTTGCATTTTAAATAATATTTTTAAATTAGTAATGTTTGTAATATATAATATAGTTTAGTAAAATGTACTTTTATATTGTTTACTTTTCTATGTGTAATTAAATGTATATTTTTAAAAATGTTTTCCAGTTTATTTGTTATGTTTTTTAATTTATTGTGTACATGTATACATGCCTTTACATCGAGTAGGACTGGTAACTGAATGTCAGAGACCTTGAAATTGAATGGAAAAGTACATGGACATTCAGGTGAGTGGGTGAATATTGGCACTCCCCTGTTTGAAAGTTTCCTTTTACTGCATGTGTTATACTGGCAAGCCTATGGCCATAGAAGCAGAATGCCGGATCCCTGTGGTGGTTTTGTGCACACAAGGCAGCCAGTTCACCTCTACAATTAGCCTTTCTATGGATGACTGACTGTGTCTAATTATTTATGCATGATCACATCACTAATAAAATTGGAGTTAGAGGCGGCAGGGAAGCATGTGATTTCCAAATGTTGCTGCATAGCTGGATCTGTAGACGTGGTAGAGCTTTCAACTACAGCCACAATTAAGGGTAGCAAAGTGCTGTTCACCATGTGTGCTATACTGGAGTGCCTACGGCTGTATTAATAGAATGCGGGATCCCTGTGGTGATTTTGAGCACACAAGACAGCGGGTTCACTGCTACCACAATCCTTTCTTTGATGATTGACTGTATTAAATTATTTATGTATGATCACAGCGCAAACAAAATTGAAGTTAGAGATGGCGAGGAAGCATATGGTTTTCCAACATTGCAGACATGCTGGCTCTGCAGATGTGGTGGAGCTCTCATCTTTTACTGCACTGAATGGTAGCAGAGCGCTGCTGGGACTTTGTCAACTTACAAATCCAGGGCTGTGTTCTATAAACTTTGATTGAGAGCAACTGACAGATTGAAAAATGTTGTTCCTGACGTGGAGCTGACTTGCAAATTTTGACTATCTCAATTGAATGGGAGACTCCTAATTCACATGGCAGTAAGCACAAGACCTGACACTACTCTTTCCCTTCAAACTACGAGCATATATTTTCAGGCATAGTGGGCTTATGGTTGAGGATTGAGGAGCTCAAACTGAAACTGCCAACTCTGTGAACTACCCTCCTGACATGACCACTAGCAAACAACATAAGTAGAGGGATAAATACCAAACTGTACATTTGCTTTTCATGTGATCATTATCAGAAACATGATATTTTACTGGCTTAATGCTATTTATTTATGATTCAAGTGACGCAGACGTAGAGCCTCATTATGACTCTGTTGGTCCAAGGATCACCAGACTCACAGTGGCAGTCATACCAGTGCACTCCTGGTGATCTGACTGCCACATTACGACCCTGGTTGTTGGACTGCCAGGGGACCACTGTCCCCACCAGGAAGATGGTTCCCAACAGGCTGACAGTGGGCAGACTTGTGTTCATCCATGGTGGTTCTGAGTTCAGCACCCCCATTCTGAGCACGAGTCCCCTTTCCACCAGTCTTTTCATGGCGGTTTGGTTCCCCATGAAAATGTTGGCAGAGAGGGAGTGCTGGGGGCCACAGGGTGGCCCCTGGCCAGCACCCTCAGAATGCCCACTGCCTGCTTTGCAGACAGTGAACATTCCGAGGGTGCTGGTGTGCTAAGGTATTGGCCTCGGTTCCCTTAAGGGAGCCAAGACCAATACTGTAGCACTGTTCCCGCCGGAATGACCAATGGGAATGTGGGAATTTGACCAGGGGGGAGGCCACCAGCACAATGGCAGCCTCCTCCCCGCAGCTTTATTTGTCGGCATAAATGAGGACCTTAGTTATTCAGGCTTATAGGGTTTTTAGGCCTGATTTTAGATGCACATAGTTGGTTGACATTTGATTTTGGGCATCCAGCGGTAAGAGACACATAATAATTATACAATGTCAACAATAAGAGATAACAAGAGAAGGACTGCAGCCAAAAAACTGTTTGATTTACATGCTCTCTTGAGCCGGAGTATGGCAATATAATGCAAAATCTGGGGACTGATGGCACTGTAACCAAAAAACAGCTATGGTATAAATTATAGAAAGCCTCACAAAAAGAATTGTCGAAATGGTAGGAAGCCATGTCTTTGCAAAAATATGTTGATTGTGGTAGAATTCTACGGGGTCTTAGGATCTTAACTGTACCAACTTATGAAGCCCCAGATCCTGAGATGTTGCATGAATGGTCCACTAATTCTTATGAATGTTCAATAACTATGTGGGTATTCTCATGAAATATGCATGGGAAGACAGGGAAAAGCTACTTGTGGAGGTTGACCAGATAACTGGTGAATTACAGAGAATCATGGACCAAAAAGAATTTGATGAAGGTCTGAAGAAAATCAATGCAAAGATTGACCAATTGGAAGATGAAATCAAAATCAAGAAGCAGATGACTACAAAGATTACAAAAATGGATGTTTTGACTTTTGCAAAAAAGCATGATGCACTCAGTAAGGGAGGAACAATGGTAAGAGTGATTAATCTCCAACCTGCGGCAGGTGTGAAGGCAGGAGTTGAAACTGTGAAGAGGCAAGATTATGTAGGAGAAGGAACCAGTTCATCGGACAGCGACACTTCAGGAGTGTTGGATATCTCATGCCCAAAAGAAATGCTTTTAAACAAGTTCCAAGTCCAGACCAAGAGTCGATTGGAGCTGCAACCCCATCTCGGCAGAACAAGGGGGAAGAGGTCGAAAGGAAAGAAGTGGAAACACAAAAGAGACAGACAAAACAAGAAAAGAAGAAGGTCCAGTGGGAATGTCAACAAGGGCCAAAACTTTGAAAAAATAATGGGATCCGAGACCAATGTGCTAACTTTATCTGACTTTCCACTCTCTACCAAACATGTGGAAGCTCTTTCTTTGGGTCTATTTTTCTCCCCCATTTCCTCTTTTAATTATACTGAGAGCTTGATTGACTTATTTAACTTTACTAGGAAACTAAAACTTTAAAAATGGTTGGAATTGAAGCAAAATTTGAAACCAATAAATGTCTTGGTCCCGGTTGTACCATCTAAATTGTGCATTGGTGACAATGATCAATTGGATATGTTGTATGAATTGGATGAACTTACCTCATGGCATGAGGATCCCATTTTGAATTTAGAACCCTTGGGGATCCCACCTGACTTAAGTTGTCTCGGCCTAAATCTATGTTTTCTCCCAGCATGCCATTTGATAGCATTGATGTTTTTGAAAAAGGAATGATAAAGGACCTTAAAATTTTAAGGTTGAGATGTATCAATAGATCATTCGATGTGTCGCTGGCCCAGAAAAAGGTTACAGAAAAAGGCACTGTCTGAGTTACAAGACAGAGATGATTTTGTGATCCGTAACTCAGACAAAGGGGATAACATTGTTGTAATGTCTAAGGAGATGTAGTTGGCTGAAGGTTATAGACAGTTAGCCAACATTACCTGTTACATTCCTTGTCTAAACACTGATATTGACAAAGCAAACCATGTCTACTGGGATAAATGAATGGATTAGAGGAAGCCAGGGCTTTTGGAGTGTGACGAGTATCAGTTTCTCCTGAATAAAAATCCCCAAATCTCTATCTTGTATCTCCCGCCCAAAATACATAAAAATCCCACAAATTCACCAGTGCGACCCATTGTGTCTTCTCTAAATTGCTTCTTGGAAGATACCATATGTTGATTACTTTTTACAACCATTAGTGCAGGCGTAGCCCTCATATGTACAGGACAGTGGTGATAATTGATAGGATCACCTAGGAGTAAGATTTCCTTCTTATGACATTGTATGTATGCAATTTTTTTACTTGTATTTCTCATCATTTGGGCATTAAAGCATGTCATCATTTTCTTCGTGCCAGCTTACTCTCATCGTTTTTTCATAATGAAATGATCTTGGATGTGGTAGAAAAAAGCCTAAAAAATAACTTTGTTATTTTTGATGGCGCATTTTACCATCAAACTCAGGGCACCACTATGGGAACTTGGTTCACCCCCAGTTATGCATGTTTATACATGGGCTGTTGGGCACAACAGGTAATGTTGAATAGCCATCTGTACGACAACCACATGGTGCCATGGGCCCGAGACATTAATGGCATATTTGCCATTTGGAAAGGTACTGAATGTTAGGCCAAATAATTTGTTCAGGAACTCAATGTCAATGATTTGAATTTGAGCTTTACTAACCATGTTGACAAGCAATGTTTAGATTTTCTTGACTTGAGGTAAGAGGTATGTGGTACTCCAGAATTGAGAGCAAATTATTTTGTGAAAAAACTGCAGGTAATAGCTTATCATGTGCTGCTAGCAGTCATCCCAAAAACATGATCAGGAGTATCCCCCATGGGGAACTAATACAAGAAAGATGGAATTGTAGTCAGGATTCTGTTTTTGAACAAGAGAAACAAACAACAATTGAGAAATTTATTGAGAGGGGTTAAGCCACTAAAACTGTCACTGAGGCTGTAGAGAGGGTAGACAAGATTAAACAGGAGAGTTTACTTGTGGCTCTAACAGAGAGAGGATAAGATCAGGTCAGGTTCATTACCACTTAAAGTTCTCAGACAGGCAAGATAAGGGGTATCTTGTGTAAGCATTGGCATATTCTTCAGACAGAGGAACATGTAATCAAATATTTGCCCAATCAGCCTAGCATCACCTTTCGCAGAAATAAGAATTTGAAAGACATTCTTTGTAAAAACATGATTATTGAAGACAGGGAACACTTGCTATAATAAAAACATCTGGCTTTAGGCTGTACAGAAGCTGCAAAGCACGCAAGTACAGTGAAAAAGGTTAATCAGGCATTCAGGATCCTTAAGGGGTTATCCTGTACTTTAAATATTTGTGAATACTCATTGTGTGCCCCTGCAAAAAGTCATATATAGACAGCACAATAAATAGGGCAAACAAACACATTTTAGAACATATGTGGCAATCCCCAGTTAAGATAAGCAACGCCCATTTGCTAGGTATTTCAAGGAGTATCATTCCAGCAATACCTCGCTCCTTAAGGTTTTATTGGATCAGGTCCCTCATAATATTTCAGGTGGTGACAGGGTTGCAACATTGCAGAGACTAGAATCCAGGTACATAATCAGGTTCAATACACTTCATCCAATAGGGCTTATTTTTAACACAGTTGATTCGGTGATCACCATGGAGGTATTTCCAGGCTGCTTAAGCTAAGGGTCCCAACTTATTATATTTGGTTTACAAGTTATTGCAATTTATGCCTAGATTTGAAACATGTTTCAACTAAATGTTCATAACTTTCACAAGCAGAATTTGTATGGAGAATTTCTGGCCAGAGAATCAGCCTACTGTAGAAGTGATTTTCTGTTGTAATTATTTACATAATAGTATTTACATAGCCACCACATAACCACAATTGCCCACTTGGGCTGTTAGCATGAATTTCAGTTATGGATGAGAATGCCCACGAGGGCTGTCTTTGTTTTCTTATTTAATTTAAGTTTTCAAAATTATCTCAAATCTATTTTATTTGGTTGGCATGTATTTTCTGATAGGCTTGATGCATTAAGGGTGCTAGTACTTATATTGTGAACATGATTTCAGTTATGGGGGATAATGCCCACTTGGGCGGTTTAGTTCAATTCATTATGGTTCTGTTGTTTATTTTGTGCCTTCAAACTTATTCTAAAGTATGTTCAACCCTGGTTGGTAAGCACAGATCAAATGCCTTGATGCATTTTGTGCGCCAAATCAGCCATATATATTGTGAATATGTTTGTTTACCTGTGTTTAGATTACAGTTATAATATTTCTCACTTGTGTAGTGATTATTAGGAGCAGAACAATGGGTATAAATCTATTCTAAGATGGTGCAGGTTTAACAACATAGAAGCAGTCCTTTGTTTGTGTCAAGGGGTTCTACACTGTATTTTATTCTGTTTACCTACCCGTGATCAGGACATCATGGGCTTCATTATGATTTTGGCGGTCTGATGGTAAGAGCGCCGCAGTGGCAACCTCCAAAAGACTGCCATGTTGGCGTCATCTGAGCGCCGTATTAAGTGGCACACTGTGAAGGCAACCAAAAAAAGCCAAAATTCAGAAACCACCAGGACACTGGAGAGCCAAAAAGAGGCGGTTCCACCACCACCACTGCCAGCCCAACAAAATTCCTCCCATCATATTATGACCCACAGATCACAACAGCGGTTCTTCCATGGCGGAAAACCATTGGTGGTGTGAACCTTAGCAGTCTGAACTCACATCAGTCAGAACACCACTCCACACTGGGTAGTTCAAATAGCAACCCATACACATCTCACCACATGCACATCCCACAACTGCACAACATACACATCACAATAAATATGGGCCTTACTGTTACACACACAATACAAAACAACCATCACCCACTCACATCACAACACCCACTCCTTATAACTAACGATACAGTCCACCTCTTTTTGTCTACACTACCTCACTGTCTTTTCCACCACTACCATGTCCCCACAAAACACCCATGTTTCACTGACGATGAGTTGAGGGTCATGGTGGACGAAATAGTCAGGGTAGAGCCTCATCTTTTCGGAACACCGGTCCAGCAAACATCATTAGCCAGGAAAAGGGAGTAGTGGCAAAGAATAGTCGACAGGATGAATTCTGTAGGCAGCTAACCACGCACAAGGGAGGACATCAGGAAGAGGTGGAACGACCTCAGGGGGGGAAGGTACGTTCCATGGCATCCAGGTACCAGCTGGCAGTACTCAAGACTAGCCTTGGGCCCCCACCTCCTCCCCACACAGTTCACAGCATGGGAAGAGAACGTCTTGGACATCCTGCATCCTGAGGGCCTGATAGGAATACCTAGGGGAGTGGAGTCTTGTAAGTCCCCTCAACTTGCATGTCATCAAAAAGTTTTGTCATGCATGCTTCCTCACCACCCTTCCTCATCTCAATTACTAAACCATCCACCACCCCTCTGTGCCAAAGGTACATATACCACTCTCTGGCATGCCACATGTCTACTAATCTCATCTGGGTCCAAAGTCCTTGGAAATGGCATGTGAAGTACTGGGAAATGACAGCACTACAACGCCCCTAAGGCACTATTCCACCATAAAGAAAACCAATACAGTGCACTAAATTTGAAATGTCTTGCATGTGAAACTAATAAGTACTGTAACCCATCATGAATGCTCCACTATGAAACAGTGTATGGCAATGACAACAATGCAATGGCCCACTTCCGGCACCATTAATAGCAAAATACAGCTACAGCTTAGTGCCCTATCAAACTGCCCTTAAAGAAAGGCCCTCATTACAACTTTGCCGCCCGGCAAGTTGTAACATCCGAGCGGCCGCACTTCCGCGGTGGCCATTTCAACATCCCCGCTGGGCCGCAACACGGGAGCCGGCTCAACACGGAGCCGCAGGTGTTGCTGCGGTGCGACGGGTGCAGTTGCACCCATCACGCTTTTCACTGTCTGCTATGAAGACAGTGAAAAGCTCCATGGGACCGTGGCAGGGGCCCCAGGGGCCCCACAACTCCCCTTTCCGCCAGTCTTTTCATGGCGGGAGGGGGACTCGTAATCCCCTGGGCAGCGCTGCGGATTACAACCGCCGTGACCAACGTGGCGGTAAACCGCCGGTCCCAGCAGTGCGACCGCGGCGCTTCTGCCACGGTCGCAATACCATGGATTGCACCGCCAGCCTGTAAAGGGGGCCAAAGTTTCCTAAGATTGACATAGACTCACGTGGGATGGAGAACTAGATGCCAAACTGGATGCACTTGCAGTACATCTAGATAGAGGCCCCTTTCAACTTCTAACTCCTATACTGTGTGCCAACTCTGACACCATTGTGCATTGTTCAGTTTTCATTTGGATATAAGATGACATACACTTTATTAGGCAACAAATGTAATCACTAATGTCATTAGTCAGACAACACAAGTGGGTATCACCAGTAATTGAACTACCAACATAGTTAAACAGCTTTGGGCATAGTGTATGGAACTCAAAAATCTGAGTCTCACCTTATTCTAACTAAGTATTGGTATCAGCTGTCATTGTCATTTCAGGGGAGCATGTGAAGGCAGTGTGTGCATCTCACAAAACATCACTAGTACTCAAACTTAAACATCACAAACTGTGTGTTTCACTTTTCCCACATGTAACTTTGCCAATGTCACCATGGAGAGGACACCAGAGACTGCCACAAAACCCCTGGGATGAAGGCCCCAGTGAAGAAAACACCTCTGGATGTTTGGACACTGATGACAAAGCTGGCCCATCAGGGACACCTGGTCAGTCTACAACTCTCAGCCTCACCCTGCCCACATTGACCCCTCCTAGCCCTGATGCATCAACATCACAGGCAACCAAATGCCCCCAAACCTGTGTCCCAAGGACAGTCACTACCATTGTCACATCCTGTTGCCCCTGACAATGATGGTCTTGCCAACATTGTCAGTGGGAACACTCTGTCAGGGTCACAGGCATGTGGGAGTAGGGTGCGTGGGAGCGAAGGTGTGGGACAGATGATGGGGGCTCAAAGGGACAGTACTGACCAGGACACCATCTCCCAAATATTGGAAGCCTACTAATAATCCCAAAACATGATGGGCCAGGTACTCACCATGATGGGAAGAATCCAACAGCTGCAGAGCGACAACCACCAGGGTGCCATGCAGCAGTGGCAAGCCTAAAATGCCATCTTGGCTTCCACTGCTGGGGTGCTGAGGAACATCAACCCCACCCTGAGGGGGTCTGGCACCTAACATCAGACCTTTTCCACTAGCAATGATTCATCAGGCCCTTCACCATCTACGGCTGCTAGTGGAACGGAGGCCCTGCCAGGAGAAAGACATGTCTCAGACACTCACCCTCTGTAGCTGACGAACCCCCGCCAATTTGAACATCCACCCAGTCATCCAGGAGGAGCAGATGCCAAGACCAAACCCACTGCCAGGAAGTGAACCTCGTCTGGTTGATTTCTATAGTGTACAGCAGATACACACTGTTGACTGATCTGAAACCTAACACCATTTTGCAATCGTTCATGGACACTGGACTAATGTCTCTGAAGAGTGTAGCACCTACCCAGATGATTTCATCCACCATGACTGACCTCTTCACTGTTTTCAGTGTGTTATTTTGTTTTGCAATCACTCATATAGCTGTACAGTCTCCAATAAATACCACTTAGACACTGGCCCTCTGTAAGTGTGATGTATCAACCATGTACACTGTCATGTATGACAACTCTTGTACCAAAAATTCCAACTCTAATGTACAATCTTTGTTAGGGTAATCACATGTGTACTGTTTGAGCAGGGTTCATTTGACATTGGGATTATAACAAAGACATGACAAGCTTATGCTGATAGAGGAGCACTGCTGGTGACTCCAGAATATCAGCTCAGGTGGCATACACTATTAAAGACATGTTAGTCTTACTACAACCCAAGAGACAAATAGATAGGTTTTATGTATCAAAGCCATATCACATAACCATACCTTTGCTGCCTAATTACCATACCCCATAATATAGACAGAGATCAGTACTGATGTCCCCAGTCCTGGAACATTTCACTTACAATGATCAGGTAACTGTAGGCTTGCCACTCACCTATGTCAGTCCTTAGAGACATGCACATTGGTCTTCAGAGTAGTGACACACTGACAGCTATGTACAAGTTAGATCACATACAACAGGAATCAATGTGTTGGAAGAGGCCCTGGATTCCACATCATGATATGTGTCACATACAAGTGGACACACACATGGCACCATTTGTCCACCTCCATTGCCATACAGGTCTTCTTGGTGGAAAAGCACACTGCCATTCCACCGTCCTGACAGTCTGGCCATATAAGTCACACTCCACATACTCATGATGAACAGTACCTGGTTTCATCCATGTCCACTTCTCATGTCTGCCTGCAAATCCCATATGCCTGTGACACTGTCTGAGATCTCCAAATGAGGATGAGCTAAATAGAAACTCAGCTAATCTGTGATTGACAAAGATAGGGGATAGAACAGCTTTGTACACATACATCACTTTGATAGTTCATTAGGTCAAGTGTGACTGTGCTTGTGCTTTAACAAATCATTGCACTGTATACCTAACTGTAGTTTACACATTACCAAGTGACAATCTGCATGCATATCAGATTCATTGGCATTGGAGCAACCTATGACCTTACGGATGGTGGTTAATAGGAGATGACATGGCAGGCATACATCATCCAATACACCTGGACTCTCATTTGTAAAAACACATCACACACCTTTAGTGAGTTAAGTACTGATTGATGAGATCTGCACTGATGTCTCCAGCTCCATCTTCATCATGCTCACCCTCACTTGGCAAATCTGTATTTCTATGCACAGGATCTGCTGGCGCCCCCTCGTCTGGCATGAATGGTATCTGACGTCCCATGTCAAGGTTGTGGAGCATGCAACAGGCAACAATAATTTGACATAACTTGTTGGGTGAGAAGAGGAGGGCTCCTCCAGATTTGTCAAGGTTGCAAAATCTTGCCTTCAGGAGCCCAAAAGTCTTCTCCATGACACGCCTTGTTCTTCTGTCGGATTCATTGAAGTGGAATTCCCCTGGCGTGGTTGGGTACCTCACTGGTGTCAACAACCAAGGACAGGTGGGTTAGCCAGAGTCACCTGTAAGGAATAGGTGCAACAACAAAAATATATATCTTGGACATGCACATTTGTGATAGCATGATAAAAACTTTAGAGACTCACATGACATCTATGACTTACCAACCTGCCAGGCCCTCTATGTGTAGGGTCATGTCATTAGCAGTGGGATATTGCAGTTCTGCATGATGAAGGAATCATGGACTGTCCAGGGTACTTTGCACAGACTTGTGAAATGTGCAGGTCAGCCAAACAGACCACATGCACGCTGATGGAGTAGTAATTCTTTTTGTTCCTATTTACCTGTTCATTGACAGTGGGGGGGTACCAGGGCTGCATGTGTTCCATCCATGGCTCCAATCACATGTGGAATGTGTCCCAAAGCGTAATACTCTGCCTTAACATAGGACAAATCCTCACGTTGGGGAAACCTGGTGTAGATGTCCAGGTGTTTAAAAAATGCAGACAGTACAGCCTTCAAAACCAGACTGAACATGGGCTGAGACATCCCTGCAGTTAGGGCCACTGTATTCTGATATTAACCAGTGGCCAGGAAGTGTAGCACTGACAGGACTTGAACAATGGGAGGTATGCTATTGGTACTGCGAATGGCAGGCATCAGATCTGGCTCCAATTGACAACATAGATCCATGATTGTATGTCTATTCAGCCAATAGATTTGTATTATGTGTCTCTCCTCCATGGTGTGCAGGTCTACTAGTGGGTAGTACACTGTAGATTGTCTTACTCTCCTCATGCCAGGGTAACTATTTTGGACATAAACATATGCTAGATGAGGGATTCGATCTATACATCATTACTATGTTCACATATACATCACACATGTCTTCATATGATGTCAGATGAAACACATGATGTTTGATTTACAGCACATACAGTAGCTATGCATTCTAAAACTGTTTCCTTGAATCAAATCCCCTAAACGCTCAGATATACTTTAGATGCATAAATATGGCCCAGGCAAGAACTGACATATCTACCTAGTTTACATGTGAGACATAGTTGTTGCACCTATACTCCATTTACGTTGACAATAGGATATTGACAATAGATATTCATGTCCATAACTAGCCACACCTCTTTTACACAGCCTTTACAACTCACATGCATATTGAGACTAGTAAACATGAAGGAAAAGACTAGTTAAAAGTAAATGAGGCATCTTCTATTACTTTTCCATACACATAGGGGGTCATTCTGACCCCCGCGGGCGGCGGGAGCCGCCCGCCTGGAGGGAGCCGCCAAATGGCCGCTCCGCGGTCGAAAGACCGCGGAGGCCATTCTGGCTTTCCAGCTGGGCTGGCGGGCGACCGCCAGAAGGCCGCCCGCCAGCCCAGCGGGAAACCCCTCCCCACGAGGAAGCCGGCTCCGAATGGAGCCGGCGGAGTGGGTATGTGCGACGGGTGCAGTGGCACCCGTCGCGTATTTCAGTGTCTGCAAAGCGGTGACAGTCGGGCATGTGGCGGTCGTGACCGCCATCTTCATCAGTATTCCTCACTTGACTCCTGTCACTGCTGTCAACAAGACCTCCATGACCTGAGCTGCTGTGTACTGCCTCTGGAAGCAATCATGCCACATCCTGCAGGTGATAGGAACCCAGCCTTCACTCTAGAAGAGCTGGACACGCTTGTGGATGAAGATCTACCCCTGTATGAACAGCTATACGGTGCACCCGAGGAGCAGGTGAGTCCAATGGTTTACCAATGTGTGAAAGCTGGAGTGTATGGTGGTGTACATGAAATTAAATGTGCAGGACTGAAGGAGTGAGTCATCATGTGTGGGTGTATGGACATGTGTACATGTGCATATACAGATATACAGTACGGATACATAGTAGACAGTGTATCATCTAACTTCCTTGAGCCACAACAGATTTTGCCGAATAAACATTGATGATGGTGTGAGAAATAATTGTAGAGCCATACCATGTAATGGACAATCTTATGGCCTGGTCATTTGTTTCTAGTCAATACCTGTTACTGATCATGCATGTTGTATGGCTGACTCCACTTCACACATATCCTGGCTGATGGTAAAGTATTGAGGAGTTTGAACTGTGAGGAAGGGTAACGTTGCTCACTTGCTATGTATGAAATTCTTTTCACCACTTCTGTTGGGATGGTGCATGGGGACATACCTTTCTCCTTTTGTCTGTGTCATCCATGCAGGTCAACGCCAATCATAAAAAGTTAATCTAGAGTGCCATCGCCAAGCAAGTGCGGACCCTGGGGGTCCACAGCCAATGGAGCACTGTAGGAAGTGGTGGGAGGACCTGAGATGCTGGGCCTGGAAGACTGCAGAGGCCCAGCTGGGGATGTCCTCTCAAGGAGGGAGGGGTGCCCTTCGAACCATTACTGCCCTAATAGCCCACAGTTTGGAGGTGGCCTACCCTGAGTTAGATGGGCCTTTGAGGGCACCACAGCAGCCACAAGGGAGTAAGTACTGACTAGACACATGTACATCCCTTTGCCAGTTCAGTGTATGATGTAAAGTATTTAAGCTGTGACAATGTGGTAAATGTTAAAGGTAAAGGGTCTCCTAGGAACACCCAAGTGTGCAGTTTATAACATTGATACACAGGTTTGGACATTCTATTGTGTATAGGGACATGATACTCACCTATGTTGACCCTATTGTATTAAAGCATGTGGTGATGCACATGTGACATATGTGAACCTCTATATCGCTCTCTAGATGCCCTGCTGGTTCGTTCTTCCCACTTACTGATCCATACTCAAAATATCCTGTTGGTAAGTTGTCAGGTATTTGGCCTCTGTCCATTCCAATGCCCATGGAACTAGCTCTATGTGCAACATCATGTCTGACAGGTGAGTACCAGTCCAAATGTCACTGAGTTGAGTGAGAAATGTCAAGTTGAAGTGATGGTGTGATCTCTATCTGAGATTTCACATGCACACTTTCAAAACTTACTCAGAGGAGTGAGGAGCTGTCCCCTATTGTTTAGCATGGACTGTACCTTGGCACCTCTGATGTTTAGTCAAGATGGACATCCGACATGCTGAGAAGCATGTTGGTATCATTACATTCTTAGCGCAAGACATATCATTTACATGGGAGTTCAGACTATTTGTATCATGTAGAAGTTACTGTGAAAGTAAGTGGCTATAATGCTATTCACTTTGCCAATGTTTTGTGGGCATGCTACATAGGGCACAACATCCTCTATATGTATAATACTCACTGTTTGTAGCCAACATCATGTGTACATTGGTAATTTCTGCCAGTTCTCAGCTTTGTGATTCAACTTTGGCATACTTACATTTACTATTCAGAATCTGTTTTGAAGGTTTTTAGTATGGCAAACCTTAATTTGCACTGACTTCATTGTGTTGCAGGTGGTTGACAATGACATGTTGGTGCAATCAGATATATTGTGAGTCAATTGGCTTGGCTCTGGGTGTGTGTCTCAATCATGATTACCTTAGATGTGGTTTTATGTCAGTATAATTTGCCTCTAAAGATGTAAAGTTACTCATGTCTGATGTGTGGATAGTGATGTTTGTACTTAGATTATGTTTTTTTGATGTAGCCACTCATCATAATAATTTGAACTGTATGTGGCCTTCATGCACATGACAGGTGTCCATTGTATTTAAGGTGTTGATATGCTTCCTGGGATTGTCTGTGGCTAATTCCCTTGTGCAAAGTAGGCTCCATAAGTGTACTTGACTTTGTTTGCTAGGTGAGAATGACTGAGATGAGTAGGTACACAAAGTCTGTATCAACCTTTGCAGCAACACAGGTGATACATGTGTTAATGAGATGTGTTTGGAGTCTAATATACTCCACATTTGGATATGGCAAATGGAGTAGGTGCATCTGAGCTATTTTCCATCATGAAGGGGATCAACACAGTGACGTGTGATGTATGTGATTTCTATGCATCATGCAGTCTTGTTATTGGCATTTGATGAGCTAACTTTTCTGTAACATGACATCTGGTGATGCACTGAGCATGTATAGATTTGGAGTATGTGTAATGTGGGAATCAATGTTCACAGTCATTCACATTGCTGGTTTGTTGTTTGACAGTGGTGCTGTGTATATGGACTCACTTTCATGTTGTCAATTCATCTTGTGCAGGAATTGTTTGTGTCATAGCTGTACTGATGGGATGGTGATTTTGTTGTCAGATAGGTGGCGTATGTGTTGGATGACATTGTTGTCACATAGGGTTGTGAAATGTATGTCACTGTCACATGATGTTGGCTCAAAACGGTTTCTACCTGGTGGTGTATCACACGTATATGTGATGTTAGTGTTGTGTATTGTTTGATGTAAATGTATGAAAAAAATGTGATGACCCTACCTCTCTCTCACTGTTTCTCAGCATCAGCATCAGCAGGCAAAAGAGACAGGGCACAGGCAAGTGGGGAAGCTGCTGGCCACGGGACCCGAAGTCATGATACCACCTACACCGAGGGGCCCAGTGGCCTGGAAGGCGAAGGGAGTGCCACGGGGGAGACAGCATCCACATCTTCATCTTCAGAATCCTCCTCCAGTGGACACTCCCTCACCATGGCGTACCAATCTGGTACCAGCCCAGCACCATTTCTGTCCACCACCGCCCTCCCTGTAGCTCCCTACCCAGTTGGCAGTGCCCACTCGCCCATGAGGGTGGGCGTCTCCTTTGTCTCAGGCTCCTCTGCCCAACCCCTGTTAGCCCTTCTGCCCTCAGTGAGGAGGCTATTGACCTCCTGAGGTCCATCTCTGTGGGTCAGTTGACCATCCTGATTTTGATGGAGAGAGTTCACGATGCACTAGCTGGCCTACAGAGACCTTTAAGGCTCTAGCCTCCACACTGATGGCAGCCAGCCACCCTTTGACTCCCAACACCCCTCCACCTTCCTCTTCCCAATCCCAAACCCCTCTTTCCCAACCCAGCCAAAGCACACAGAGACAGGCATGCATCCACCTGAACATCCAAGGGTAGCTCAGTCAAATATAAGCACCACAAGACACACCACCGGCAGGCCCACAAGCAACATCCACCTGGACAGACCACCAGCAGGCACACAAGCAACATCCACCTGCAGACGCAGCAACAGTCACAACCTGCTGTGACACCCCTACCACCCCCAGCATCACACACAGCACTGATGACACACATGCAGACACCACACCAACATTCACAGATCCAGCCACCACACCTATCCTATCCACAGACAGTACCACAGCAGACCCTCAGACATCCACCCCAGTTACCACACCCACAGACACCACAGCCACTGACACTCCTACATGCAGCACATCTACCATACCTGCAGTCACCACCCCAACAGACACCCATCCCCCACCATGGCATCTCCAAGCACCTCCACCCCCCTAAGCCGTGGACACATAAACACCCTCACTCACCCACTCAACAGACACCCACAAGCATACCTCCCACCAACATTCACCCAATACATGCACACCAACACCTCAGACAGCCACTCCCTCTCCTTCCACACCCAAGCCCTTTTGCCATGACCATTGAGTGTGTCAAAGAAATCTTTCCTCACAGAGTTTTCCCGTTTCCCTACTCCTCTCCCCCTGTGAAACCCCTAAACATTCTGTTTCCATCCCCAAGGCCATCCCTTTTACCTCCCAGGTCTCCCTTATCCCCCTGCCAGTGCCCATGCCCCCACCAAGAGGTTGTGTACATGTTTGTGTGTGGTTCCTTGTTGCCTGTAAATTGTGTTGTATGTGTGATGTGTCCCTGAGTAGTATCCAATATGGGTCCCTGCCTATAGATTGGGGATTCTGTGGTTGTGTTGTAGTCGTGACCTGGTGTTGTGTGGTACTGTGTGAGAGTGGGCCAGTGCACTGTTTCTGTGCTTTCCTGTGTATGTTTGTGATGTGTGGGGAGGGAGTTGGCCGTAGGGTGGTTAATGTCTATGTGCAGTTGTGTGTGGCTGTATGTGAGCGTGCAAGTCAGTGTTTTGTTACATGTGAGTGTCGTCCTCGCATTCCCTTTCGATTGTATGTTGTGTGTGTGTGTACATCAAATTACATTATACAACAATAATAGGTGAGTGTGTATACTTGTGGTTGCTGTTGTCAATGAATCTCTTTGTGCAAGCTGGAGCAGCGTGATGACGTGTAGTTCTGGTTCCACGGTAGCTCCAGACAAGTATGGCTTCCTGAAGGTGAGTGCCTCCTTTTATGCAGTTTGTTTCCGCCTGGGTTTCCATGGTGGTGCGATCGTGGCAGAAACGTCAGCAGTGTGCAACCTCGTAATCTATCCAGCGGAAACATGATCTCTAATGGCCTGCAGGTTGCTACCATCATTTGTGGCGGCCAGACTGCAGTGGTGATGCATTGGCTGTATTCTGTTGTGAATACCGCCATGGTCATTATTTGGCAGTCATCTCTTCCATCCTGTTGGCGTTACGACCGCCAACATGGCGGTCCTAAGACCGCCAAAGTCATAATAAGGGGCATGTGTGTCGAAACACGTTGGTTGCGTTGCCAAATAAATACATTGTTATATATATTCTGCTGTAGGTGCACCTATATATATATACACACATAATTATCATCTTGCTAAATTATTCAATAAAAACAATAAATTATAACATAATTTAAAATTATTATTTTATTAATAGTTTTACGGTAAATATGTGTAAATAAACATACACACATTTAAATAAGTATATATTTATATATTGTTTATATTGTTTGAATAGATTTACTTTATATTATAGCACTGTACATGTTATTATATTTAGTGTTCACTATTTTTAACTATATATATCTTACAAAATGATATTTTTGTATATATTTTTTGATATTAGTGTAAAAGGATTTTTTTTATAGTTTTGTTTTTTCAACTAAAAGTATAGGATATCAACATTATGTACTTAATATTTTTGTTGCAATATTTTTGTATCATATTATTTAGAGTTTTGATATTTTGTCGGTGAACCAGACAACCGTAAGTGGTTTGATTACTTTTTCCTGGGATGAATCACGTTGTTATGTAGGGTGGGCAATTTAAGTCAAGGATAAACTTGGAGGTATGTAAAGGTGTGATGGCAAGATTAAATTTTGAGTGTTTGAGAATATTGGGGTTTTATGAAATCAAACAACAGTACAGGTGGGGGATGCTCGTCTTACATACTATTTGCACAATAGTAAGAATGGATGATGCCAGTGTTTTGGACTGTCAAGTGACAAAATCAAATCTTGGTTACTTGGTGTATTCTATATTTTTTTTCATTTGTTTTATTTTGTGTGTTGAACTATATATTTTGAAATTTCAAAGGAGGTTATATTAATTATTGAGTTTTTCACTACTGCTTATTTGTTTGTATTTGGTGAGTGCCTTTTCTATTTGGGAATCCATTTTGGTAAAATATTTTGAAAATTGGTAGGACATCTAGAAGTGATTTGTCAACTCCTTCTGAGGGGCCACACCACATGGTCTAAGATTGGCCAGCAATTGAAACTGGGTATAAATTGTTGAAACAAAATGGTGGACAGCTTTGTTTGCTATGGTTGTATCATGGCCTTGGTCTTACCTTATTTTGCTCCATTTTTCTCTTTCTCTCCCGCCTTTCCCCTTCCCCTCCCCTTCCTTGATTCTTTTTTTTCTCTTCTTCTTCTTTTCTCTTCTTTCTACTCTTCGCTATCCTCTCATCCTTACCCAGTGCACCCATTAGGATTTTGGCCTCCAATGGGCTAAACTCTGGGATTGAAGTGTAACTGGGGACATGGGCCTCTAGTGCATGTCTTAACTGAAAGTATTTGTAAGATTGTGAGGCAATAAGGGTATGGGTTTCTTGAAGTTCCTGAAAGGAGCGTATGTGGGTCCCAGTCCATAGATCATCCAGTTATACTATGCCTTTAAGATCCCATTTCTTAAAGCACTCAAGCACAGCTACCACCCCAGCTATGTGCCATGCCACAAGGGGGTCTGGAGAGTGAGTTTGGTATTCTAATGCATGTGTTGGAGTGCGGTTTTCCAAGGAAGAAAACCATCTGAACCACCACTGGTTGGAATTGGAGAGCCATATAGCATCGCCATGATCTTTGGGAATCCTAAGTATGCCAACTCCAGTTGGTAGGCAAGGTCCGACCATCCCCCAATGAACCAATCATTAATCACCAGGAGCTGGGATGTGAGGTGATAGAGATAAAAGGTAGTCATCCTCAGCCCTCCGTCATAGGGAGCACACTGGAAGTTGGGAAAATCCAGACGAGGTATTGGGTTATACCAAAGGAACATTGATGCCAGTATATCCAGCAACCAGAACCAGTGGTGCAACAGGAAGATTGGCAGATTCTGAAAGATGTAAAGGAATCCTGGTAATATCATCACTTTCTACAGGGCAATTCTGCCCAGTATGTTCAGTGGGAGGGACTGCCATCTAGTTAGGTCATCGTTGGCCTTGTGTGTCAAGGGACCAATGTTAAGGGACCAGATGAGTTCAGGGTGAAGCGCCACCCAGATACCAAGGGAGCTAAAGCTGAGACGGTGCACAAGGATGTCCATTTGCCATGCCACACATTCCCGAGACGCAGAAAGAGGCACCAAGACAGACTTGGCTGGCTTGAAGAGGAGGCCAGAAGTCTCATCAAAGAGCTGGAGAACCTGGAGGGATCGGGGACAGATGTTTGCTAGATCTGATAGGAAAAGCAGGACATTGTCTGCATAGAGCACAATTCGGTCCTCGTGGGTTTCGTTCCATCTCCACCCTGCATCTGGGCATAGTAGTGGAGTAGGCGAGCGAGCAGCTCTAATGCTGAGGCAAAGAGGAGGAGCAGCCCTGCCAAGTTCCCCATAGGATGTGGATGGTTTCCAAGAGGACTTTGTTGACCTGGTAATTACTATTTGTATTTATTTTTGTTTTATTTATAATTCATCAGTGGATTTTGGGGGGAATTAGAGTGGATTATGTAGTTCTTTTAAATGTATTTTTTCATATAATTTTTGTATTCTCATGTTTTATGTGCATTTAATTTTATATATATATAAAATATGAAAATGAAAATGAAAATATATTAAAATTAAAACATATATATATATATATATATATATATATATATATATATATATATATATATATATATGTTTTAATTTTAATATATTTTCATAATGTTATGGTCTTGGCTATTTATATATTTGTTTAATAATGATTTGGAGTTGAAATAGTGTATGTCACCCTTCCTAAGTGCTTAAGTGTTTTCCCTTTACTTTGGAGTGGGATTAGTAACGGCAAACCTCCAAAGACCAACACTTTCCCTACTGCTGCTTATGCTGGATTGGGAATAGTAAATCTAACCCCACCAAAGTCCATAACTTTTCTTGATTTTGCTTATGTTCGAATGGGAGTAGTAAATGTAATCTCTCCAAAGGCCAACACTTTCCCTGCTTTTGGGCACATTGGAAAAGGGTGGAGTAAATACAACCACTCCAAATTCCAGCATTTTCCCTGCTTTTGCATACTTTGGAGTAGAAATAGTAAATTTAGCCCCTTCAAAGTCCAAGACGTTCCCCACTGTTATTGAGTTTCTAGTCAGAAAATTAAATCTAACTCCAACACTTTTCCGATGTTTGCTTCGAATTACATTAGTTAATCTGGCATTCGATAAGCAACAATTTTTTCCTAGTGTTGTTTATTTTGTATTGTTATTTTTTGTTCAATATTTTTCATTTTTTTATTTAGGGCCTGATTATGAGTATGGCGGTCCATAGACTGCGTACCCGTGGTGGCACTCAGACCACAGCAACCTTGGTAGTCCAACCTCCAGAATACCCCTACCACCTCCAGGATCAAAGATCCCAATGTGATGGCGGTGGTGAAAGTCATATTCAGCCATGGCGGTGCTGAGTTTAGCACTGCCGTACTGAACACAACTTTCATTTCTGCCGGCCTTTTCATGGTGGGGTCCATGCCAAGAAAATGCTAGCGGAAAGGCAGAGTTGGGCCACAGGGGGGGCCCCTGCACTGCACATGAGCATGTCATGGGAAATGCAGGGGCCCCCCTGTCAGCACACTCAGAATGCGCACTGTCTGCCATGATAGATAGTGCACATTCCGAGTTTGCTTTGTATGGTAGCATTGGCCTCAGCTTTCTCTGTAAGCCAAGGCCAATGCCGTCACGCTGTTTCCAACGGCCAGTCTGGTGGAAACATTGTAATACAGAGGTGGGGAGGCTGCCAGCTTGGCTGCTGCCTACCCACTGTCATATTGGCGATCGAGCGGATGGACCACCAACTTCATAATCAGGCCCTTAATGTTTGCATACCTGTTTTTAAAAATATATCTTCAAATTTAGATTGTACTTTAAAAAAAAAAAATTAAATCTTTTTAATTAATTTTGATGTAGTATATTGTTTGTTAATGTTTGTTAATTTTAATTTTCAAGATATTGTTAATATTATTAATGCCTTTTTTTTAGTGTTTAACTATTTAGTTTTGGTTATGTGTATGTTTTTTCATTTTTACTTTTACGTTATTGGTAATATTTTCAATTTAATGTTGCTTGATTATTATTTGATTTTTTTAAATAATTGTCATAATATATTTATACATGATTTACAATATTTATTAAAACTATTTTAAATAGATTAATATTTTGGAATGTAATATTGAAACAAAATGCTTATAATGGCACATATTAAAAATGTTGGTATAATTACCTTTTCATGATATTCTGCTCCATAATATTTTGACACAACATATTGGTAGTTACATTGAAAGTAATTCTGCTCAATATTTTTTTGAACTCTATTTTTTTGACACAATATTTTCGTAAGTGAATATTGTTGTTGACATTCTGTTATACAACCATAATTGCCTCGCCAACAGATTTCCACAAAAAATGACAACCTCTTGGTGCAGTAAGATCAAATTTGGCATGCCGGGGGGGCGTGGTCTGGCCACGAGACGTGATGGCCGCCTGAAGCGTGTGCTCCTTGAGGCAGCGTGGACGCTGTGGAGACACGGAGCCTCTTCTCGGGGATGTGGAGGTGGCTGTAGGGTGCAATGGCGGCTAAGATGCTTCCCGGGGGCGTCGCGGGCTCGCAACCCCGGCCGGTCTGGTGCTGCGTGGAGGCGACCTGCGGTAGAGCCCAGAGCCGCGGCCTTCAGTATTTGCCAGAGCCCGGCGCTCCCGAGTGCGGCCAGATGGAGCTAATGTGGAGTAGGCGCTCCCAGACGCCTACGTATCGCTGGCTCCCCACCTCCGCCCTGGTCAGCTTTATTTTCTGCTGCTGGTATGCGGCTTGCGGTGGGGGCCCGGATCCTCAGCTCTTTGTAGTCTGCCTTTTGGACCAGGCCTGGCGCCGCCCTTAGAGCTGCAGAAAAGGGGCTGGCGCCGGGCATTATAGGAGGACCCGCGCTGTGCTGGGTGCCAAGTGGGCTGCCACCCCCCCAATGGGAGTTCTGCTACTTTTTCCAGGTGCTTGCCTGCACCCCCCTCCCACCCCTGGCTGGGGGACCCCCTGTTGTTACAGGGAGAGGCAGTGGACCGCTGGAGGGCGCGACGGAGGATGGATGGACACGTCAGACTCTCCTTGGCGGTGGGTGCCATGACGGCGCAAAGTTTACACGTTCGTTGTTGCCGGTGGACTTGCACGCCCCTTGCTACCTGCGACGATTGGGAGCCCTGGCTAGAAAGGCCTCTAGCGGAGCCGGGCGCAGTGCCAGAGGACGCAGGAAGGAGGCTGCCACCACGTCCAGAGTACCACCCCACGCTGGGCCGCCTCCCAGACTTTATGTTCTCTCCCAGCTGCCATGGATGGAGCCTGGCAGATTCACTCCACTGATGGAGTGGCAATGTGGGATCCCGGTTTCATAGCCGTCATCTTGGAGGCTCGCTGGGGCCCTCGGGAGTCTGGCACCGCACAGCTGGGACAATGCATGTAGTCTGTGCCTCCTGCTTCCAACCCCTCCCTTTTTCCGCCATTGTGAGTGCTGGGTGCGGAGGGGCACATCACCTACCACAAGTACTGCCGGGAGACGGCCCACGACACGACGTGTGGAGCAGCTGGTGTTCCCCGCCTGATGGGATACCCTCGCCCCTGCATGCTGAGACCGAGGCCCTCATTTTTTCTTCACATTTCCTTCACGGCGGATGGACGGCTCTTTACCTTCGGGCTGCAACCTTCTTCCTTTATTGAAGCACGGGCTGTACTGCGGGCCTCGCTGGGACTGTGCTACTACACGCTGCTGTGGGGTCCAGGGCCCTTCCGCCTCTCCCCCCTCCCTTCCATCCATCCCTCAGAGTTTGATCAACTCCAACCTCAGGAGAGGACTTCTGGGACCCCTGGTCACCCACACCACCGCTGCTAGGCTCTGCGACAGGGCCAGAGATGCCAGGCGGCCGGTCGTTTAACAAGAACTCGGGCAAGCCGATGAATGAGACAGTTGCTCTTTTCTGAGGCATTAATTCAGACGAAGGGGCCACCCCCTACTTTGGCGGTGCTGCCACCTACCAAACATCACGTTATGGCAGTCTCAGCCCAGGAATCCACCATGGATCGTATCCTCCAGGAAATTTCGCCAGTTGGCCACAGGTTGGAGGGGATGGTTGGTGCAATGGCCTCACTGACTGCGGAAACAAAATCTATCCATAAGGATATTGCAAGCTTTCAGACCCGCGTACTGGGGTTGGAACAAAGGGTGACAACAGTAGAGGCCCAAGCCGCTTCTTTTCAGGATAGAGACCAAGAACTCCTCTTTCTACGCAGCAAGCTGACAGACTTGGATGACAGGAGCCAGAGGGACAACATCCAATTCCTAGGATTTCTGGAAAATATTGAGGGTGAGGACATTCATGCATTCCTGTGGGAAACGCTGCCCAAGCTGACTGGCATCACCTTCGATCCACCCTTGGAGTTCCAAAGAGCTCACAGGTTGGGCCCTAGGAGACTCGACACGGACACCCGCCCCGACCGATCATAGCCTGCCTTCTTCGTCACGCACAAGCCCGCCAACTTATACAGAGAGCACGCCCACAGGGTCCTTGTCAGTTGGACGGGCACGCGATCCAAATGTCGGCAGACTTCTCTAAGGAAACCAGTGACCGTCGAAGGGCATTCCTGGCCCTCCGCCCAAGATTACGTCAGATGAAGGTGAAACATGGCCCGTTCGACCCGGCGCAAATTTGGATAATGAAAAATGGTGCATCCAAGACTTTTAGACCCGGAGGACCTGCGCTCTTTCCTGGATAGCCTGTCGCTCATGGACACTTCCACCCCGACCCTACCTCGGGATCCAACGGTTGCTGATCAGAATACTTTATCTCAAGACCTTGCCCCAGGAGGGTCAGGGTCTGACTGTCACCCTCCTCTCTCCCACCCTAGGGAACGGGACCTGGAGAGACTCATAAACAGTCACGATGATAGAGGGAAGGTGCTGCACGCAGTGGTGCTCCACACACAGGTGGCAGACAGAGACAAATCTTGTTCCCCTTTGAAGCCCCCAGCGGAGCCCACTTGAACTCACTATTTCCTACTAGTCTGCAGGAAGTCGAGAGCCTGGCGATCATGGCTTTCCCCGGTTTGGGGACGGCTGACCTCTCACTGATCCACTGGCTGGCTGAGTACAGATTTATATTACTGCATAATGTTGGGCGTTTTGATATTCTCTTGTTATTACTATTTAGCAATGCTCTCTTACAGACATAGGGGGTCATTATGACCCTGGCGGTTGACGGAGAAGTGGCGGTTTTACCACCAACAGGCTGGCGGTAAAAAAATAGGAATTATGACCATGGCGGTTACCGCCATGGTCATCCGCCACTTCTCCGATCAGACCACCATGGTGGAGACGACCGCTGGGCTGGAGACTTGTGTCTCCAGCGGCCGTCACAAGACCGCTGGCGGTATCATGACCCGGCTTACCGCCATGGATTTCATGGGGTTTGGAACCGCCATGAAATCCATGGCGGTAAGCATTATCAATGCCAGGGAATTCCTTCCCTGGCACTTATAGGGGTCTCCGTCACCCCCCACCCCGAGTCCGTCCCCAACACCCCCCACACCCCTGCCAGCCCCCAAGGTGGCAGGACCCCCCTCCCCACCCCTACCCCGACATCACAACACAGACACACACCCGACACGCATGCAGGCACCACCAACACACATTCCCGCACACACACAAACAAACATGCCAACAGACACACACACAGTCATACACGCACACCCTCATTCAGACATACACGCACACATCCATACAGACATACATACAGACAGACACGCACACATTTCCATTCACACTACACCTGCATGCATACACGCACTCACACACCCCCTCTACATACTCACACGCACACCCACATGCACCCACACATCACACAACACCCCTCCACCCCCCTCCCCTAACGGACGATCAACTTACCTTGTCCGTTGATCTTCCGGGAGGGGACGGGATCCATGGGCGCTGCTCCGCCACCACCACACCGTCAACAGAACACCGCCACGCCGAATCACAGAACGTGATTCGGTGGGCGGTGTTCTGTTGACGTGGCGGTGGAGGTGGAGCAACCTCCACTTCCCCGCTGCCCGCCAGTATGGCTGCTGGGGGCTCTCCGTCCAGAAAAGGACGGAGGGCTGCCAGCAGTCATAATACGCAGAGCGGAAAACCGCCACCACTGGCGGTCTTCAGCATGGCGGTCCCTCAGCAGTCTTTTGACAAGACCCCCAAAATCTTTGATGGCCCTGAGTCTTCAGAACTGGGGCAAGCTCAGTCCAAAGCCCTTGGAGACACTTCAGGACTAGAAAAACACATCAACGTCCAGTCTTTGTCCTCTCTTAGGCAGAAGCAGCAACTTCGAGCCAACCCAGCAAAGGAAGCTCACAGGCAAGGGGGCAGTACTCCTCCTCCAGCTCTTCAGCTCTTCTCCTTGTCAGAGGTTCCTCTTAATCCAGAAGTAATCCAAAAATCAGGTGGTTTGGATACACTAGTTATAGAATTTTTTGCCTTTGAAGAAGGCAAACTTCAAAGGAAAGTCTCTGTTGTTCATAAGATCCTGCCTTGCCCTGGCCTGGCCCTAGACATACACACCATGGCGGTGTTCTGTTGATGTGACGGTGGAGGTGGAGCAACCTCCACTTCCCTGCCGCCCACCAGTATGGCTGCTGGCGGTTCTCTGTCCGGAAAAGGACGGAGGGCTGCCAGCAGTCATAATACGCCGAGCGGAAAACCACCACCACTGGCGGTCTTCAGCACGGCGGTCCCTCGGCGGTCTTGTCAAAAGACCGCCGAGGTCGAAATTATGGCATATGGGACATTGCATACTTTCAAGGCCTGGCAGCTCCACGGTTAATCTAATATAACAGTTACTAATACAATGATAGTTGATCGACTGTTCATCACTGTCATATTCCATTTTGGGGTTCTTGTGCTACTCTCTATATGGTCAAGCTTTGTTCCCCCTTACTCCCTCCTTTCTTTTCATTCTTTTCTCTATTTGCACTCCGTTCCGCTTGCCTCCCCTCTCCCTTCCCCCCCTGATGTGCATGCAGCAACATTGACACAATAACGGCCTTTGCTGTCCCTTTCTTTCCCCCTTAACGCCCATCCCTCCCTGAGGGGACTTGCTGCTCCCGCCGCAGCGTCCCTCGGCGGGCTCGCTTTCCAGTTGTGTTACGCTGCATTATTCCGTTATCTGCTGGGGGATATCATATTATATCACATCGTGCCATATCCTTCTTAGGGAATCCGGCTCCGGGGCCCTGGGAAGTTAGTGCCAATGGGCAGTGGCAGTCCTGTGCTGCGTCCCCTTCTCCGGCCGTGGCCCCGCCGGCCTTGCCTTGCGCTGGGACTCATTGGGTCCGGGTATAGACTTGCAGATTAAAGTTTAGGTTCTCTGGGACTCTTTTTTTGCTCCATCTTTCTCTTTCTCTCCCGCCTTTCCCCTTCCCCTCCCCTTCCTTGATTCTTTTTTTTCTCTTCTTCTTCTTTTCTCTTCTTTCTACTCTTCGCTATCCTCTCTTCCTGGATCGGGATTGGTTTTGCTTTGTTGTCCCTGTTTTTTGTTCGTCCTTTCTTTCTCCTCCCCTTTCCCTCTTCTCCTATCCTCCTTCTATACTTTACATTCTATATTCTTGTCCTCCTTCTTTCATTCTCCTTTTTTCTCCTCCCCCTGGTGTCTCTTTACATATCGTCCCTTTCTACTTCTATCTCCCTCCACGCCCCCTTACCCCTCTCGGTCTTCTACTACACAGTGTTCTGTCCCCCCTTCCCCATCTCTTTATCCCACTCCTCCACACCTTCTGCCCTCGCCGCTCCCTCTAGCCTTTCCTCATGGCTGGACGCTCGTCTGCCTCACCCACCCCGCTATGGGTTGTCTCTTGAAACGTTAATGGCCATTTCATTAAACAGAAGAAAATACTCTTGTATCTCAACACCAAGCGGGCGGATGTGGCCCTCCTCCAGGAGACCCACTTGACCAGGCTGGAATCTGACAAGCTGAGATGGGACTGGTTGGGGACTGTGCTGTCCAGCTGTAGTCCCTCCCCGCAGGACGAACAAAGTAGTGCTTTGCGGAAATGAGGTGTTACGTTACTGCTGCGGAAAAGCCTACCTTTTACAGTCACCAAATCATGGACCGACCCGGAGGGACGATATGTATTTGCCAAACTGAAACTAGGAGGCTCTTCGCTTTGTGTGGGTTCCGTCTATGCCCCAATAAATTCCAAGAGGCAATTTTTTCTCCGCATCAACCGTCTTTTGACGGAGATTGGGGCTTCCCGGTACATTATTGGCAGAGGCTGGAACCTGGCTCGAGATGCCATACTGGACAGGGCTGGACCCCTGGACACCACCAATAACGGAGACAGAGCCTTGCAGTCTGACGTAATGCAGGACAACGGCTTGGTGGACTTCTGGAGGCTGACCATGGTACCCAATCCCGCATGGACTATTTTCTTATCTCACATAGACTTGTGGCACATAAACAGGACTCTCGCATACTGGGTGGGGCTTGTCGGACCACTCCTCAATTCTTTTAGTCATGCAGTTGGGCCTGGTGTCCCCTGGTCGCAAGCCATGGCGATTCGCTGGCCACCGCTACCGAACTCCTCAAGGGAAGGCGCAACTGCAGGCACACGCATCTACCTATGTCCGGGACAACCTCGGGTCAGTGGCGTCCAGTAGGGTTACCTGGGCTGCGGCTAAGGCAACAATATGGGGCCACATGATGCATGACACAGCGCTGGCGAAGAAGGACAGGGCGGCGCGGCAAGCAACCTTAGAAATTGACATTGAATGCTTGACACAGCAATACACAGTCCGCCCATCCCTCTTCACTCGTAGGGAGCTGGAGAGAGCCCGTATGGCTTTGAATGAACTATTTACTTCTCAGGCTGAATATGCGCTGCAAAGCCTGCAAGGGCGGCATTACGAACAAGGGGAGAAGGCTGGCCGCTTACTGGCCACACAACTTCGCCAGAGAGCGGCGACCCTAGCTATACCGGCCATTAAAGCCCAAACGGGGGAAACTCTCATGCATCCGCAAGAGATAGTGGGTGAATTTGCGAACTTTTACCGCCGCCTTTACGCCCTGGAATCGCAGTCCTCTCCTGCCCAGACAGAGGCTTTCCTCAATAATGTTACCTTGCCCCTGCTTTCCAATGAGGGCCGAGAATTGCTGGGGGGGACATTACCCGACAGGAAATCCTGCAGGTTGTCTCCGGTCTCCCATATCACAAGTCACCTGGAGAAGATGGATTCCCAGTGGAATTTTACAAGTGGGCGCTAGATGACCTACACGGGGCGCTGGACGAAGCGTGTCAGACAAACTCTCTGGGTGCGATCTCCAATGCTGCCATAATTTTTGTCATGCCAAAGCCTGCTCAGGATCCTCTGCTTTGCAGCAGTTACCAACCCATATCCTTTCTGAACGGCGATATTAAGATATTGGCCAGTATCCTGGCGAATCGCCTGCGCAAGGTTAGACCGTATCTCATTCACCAGTCACAGGCCGGTTTTGTGCCGGGCCGCAGCTCAAGGAATCATCTCCGTACCTTATGTCATGCCCTTTGGGGGGCTCGGGCCATCCTGGAGGTCACCCTAGCACTGTCCCTTGATGCCAAAAAAGCATTTGACCAAATAGAATGGCCATACCTCTTTGCAACACTGGCAAAGTATGGACTGGGTGACCAATTTATTCCCAAAGTCCGTCTGCTATACGATCATCCTACGGCACGGGTCAACTGTGGGGGCTTCCTTCTGATCCTTTTCCTATCTGTAGAGGAACAGCAGGGGTGCCCTCTTTCCCCTCTTCTATTCCCGCTGGCGTTGGAACTGCTGCCGGCTGCAATCAGAGCATCCCCCGGGATAGCGGGCCTTCCTCTGCTGGGTGGTACCACCCCTAAACTTTACTTGTACGCTGACGATGTCCTGCTCACCCTAACCAACCTTGACCACTCACTGCCTGCCCTTCTGGAGATCATTGACAGCTTTGCTCCTCTCTCTGGCTATTGGTTAAACTGGGACAAGAGCGAGGCCCTCCCCCTGTCACGAAGGACGACAAAATCAGCGCTCCTTGGCTTCCCATTCTGCTGGACCCCGAAGCACCTTAGATATCTGGGGGTCCTCGTTAACCGCGGCCTGGAACGAATGACGGTGGACAACCTAGATCCCCTCATTGCACGTATGAGACTTGACTTTGACAAATGGGCCCAACTTGGCCTTTCCATGTGGGGCAGGCTGCAGGCAGTGCAGATGGTCATGGTACAGCGCTTCACATACGTACTGGGCCTTCTCCCCCTCCAGATACCCCTCTCCACGTTGAGACTGGTGGACGCTGCAATTAGGTTTTTGTATGGGGGTCTCTGCGTCCCCGTCTAGCATTGGCCAAATTAATAGCACGTAGGTCACACGGCGGAATGGGACTCCCCTCGGTGGAACATTACGCTCTAGCCCTCCACCTGTCATCATTGGCTACCGCACTGTCTGACCCCGCAGAATTGCCGCAATGGATATCAGTGGAGAGAGAGTTGCTCTCCCACAGGAGAGGCCTTAATGGGCTTTACCGCATGACCTCCGCACCCTCTAGTGAACCGAATCCGATTCTGAAAGCGAACGGTGTGGCTTGGCAGAGGGCCCACCGTCTTCTGGGGGTCCACCCCTTTCTCCACGCCCAAGCTCCCTTGTGTCCCAATGATATATTACGCATAGGGGGAATGGCTCTTAACTGGCCACAATAGAGGGACGCCGGTATTAATCGACTAGACCAGTTACTGGAGACCGGCAGGCTCAAACCTTTTGCCAGCCTGAGGGAGAAATTCCGCCTCCATTCTGCACAGGAGTGAAAATAATTGGTACTCCAGCATTGCCTGCGTCAAAACCCTGAAATTGTCCGTCGGGAACTACAGCCCTCACCTATAATAACCTACCTGGCGACATGGGGGAAGCACAAGGGTGTTATGGCTGGCCTGTACGAAGTCCTTATAAGTCATCTATTCTCACGAGCGGTCCTGGATAAGCTGCATTTGCAATGGCAAACCCGTCCCCAGCAGACCTTTGATGAGAGGGACTGGGTAGACACAATGGAAGCATTAGACAGAGGTACGCTGAAGCTCGCTTAAAGTTCTGTCTCTTCAAGATACTCCACGATTGGTACTGGACCCCGGTGAAACTACATAGGACTGACCTTCTTCCACATGCGTCATGCTGGCGCTGCGCAGATCCGCGTTGTGATTTGCTCCACATACTCAGTAGCTGTCCGTCGGTACAGCCTCTATGGAGGGCGGTTGAACATGTCCATGTTGCTTCCAACTCCCTTGCCCACTTTATTGCTCATGCTACACGATACGGCCTCCCTCCCGGCCTTATCGCAACCATAAAAAAGGCTTCTGCATACAGCCCTGGCAACTGGTAAAATATGTATCCTACGGCACTGGAGATCCACAACTCCCCCAGCGCCCGAGGAATGGATTGTGGCAATGACTAGTATAGCTACACATGAGATAGTCATTTATAACCTACAGGACCAGGCCGCCATTTTTGCTCAGGTGTCGGCTCCCTTTCTCATTGACGTCTAGACTGTACCATCATCACCACTGCCGTCCCCCAGCTAACCCCATGCACCTTTGATTTTCTCTTCCTCCCTTTCCTCTCCCTTTCCCTCCACTCATGCCTCCCCATCCTTCTCCCTCTCCGCACTCTCCCTCTCTTTAATACCCTTGTCTTGGCACCACTGCACTCGTTCGTCTGGTCTCGCTCTCCTCCCCCACCTCCCTCCCCCAATATTGATTCTTAATTTTATGTTCTCCCTCTTTTCTCTTTTCTCTTTTTTGACACCAGTTCCCTCCCCTCCCTTCCTTCTGTCTCTCCCTTCCTGTTTCTCTCTGTCGCCCCTGTCTCCCTTCTGCCTTCCGCCTTCCCTTCCCCTGCTCTTTTCTCCTTTCCATCCATCTCCCGATTAACCCTGCAAGACCTGGACATCTTACCTTTCCCCTATACACATCTCCATAACTCTTGCATTTTGAATTGCCCAACTGCAACAGCGCTGCTCCCCTTATCCCTGCATATACCCTGTCCGATAGCTTCTGCTACAGGACAGATCCTGTTTGCGGCAGTTGCACTGCATATTTGCCCACATCAATCCTCGATGAAGGAGGAGATGATACACAGAGCTCCAGGGACCATGGGAGACGGCTACACCTCGGAATGCTGCCCAATTATGTTGGCTGACCCCCTCTTTTGCCTGCAGACTTCTGCAAGGCCTGCATCCCCCACCTACCCCCCTCCTTGTTTCCTCCCCCCCCTCCTCTTGGTATTGATCGTTCCGTTCCTTGTCGTTGGTCGCCCCCATCCCTGTTATTTTCTCCTGGTATTCTCTTCTTTCTCTTTCCTTGACACCATTTGATTATATTGATGATTACGCACATGTTATGTCTTTGTAGTTTCATCTCAGGTGATATTCTTGCGTTCTTTAGATCATACTATGCAAGGACTGTTGTCCGTTAGCATTGTTCCTATGGCTTACTTATCTGCCTCTTGATGCTGTGGTACAATGTATCTATTCTCAATAATAAAAAATTACAGCACAAAAAAAAAAAAAAATTGGCATGCCAGTTTTTGTCATGATCCATGCAGGGGAAAAGTTGGGGCAGTGTCGAAAATCTGTGTTTTCCCATTTTAGCTCGAATAGAAAACTTTGCTGCTGCAGGCAAAACCACTGAACGGATTTACGCCAACCCTAGAATTTAGGAACTTTACTGAGAAAATCTGCTTTCATTTGTTTCAATTGTATCTGTTGAGTAGTTTTAGAGGTGTAGGCATTTTAAAAAGCTGCCAAGTGGTCTTCAAAGGTTTAACACTTTTTTATATCTTTGCTGTGAAAAATTGAGATTCAGAAAATCACAAACGCTAACAGATTTGAATTTAAATACAATGGGGATGAAGGACATTTAGCAGTGCCATTTTGTCAGAAAAAGTGCACCATTTTAAACTAGAAATGTGCACATTTTATTAAACCTACTAATTTTCAACGAAAAAGGGAAAAAAGGGAAAATAATGTTCTCAAATAAAATAATGGGAAAAAATGTTCTCATTAACAAAAAAATGGGTCAATAATTTTCCCATTCAAAAAAGAAATAAATGATAGGAAAATATTGGAAAATGTTTTGAATTAAACTAATAGTAAATTTGGGGAAATAATATGCCTGTTAATAAGAAGGGAGAAAAATATTCTGCCAGGACATGTCCAAAGGACATGCATAGGATGGGTTGGCTGGCCATGTTGGCAAATCAGAGAGTGTTGGCTGCCTCTGGTGGGCTAGGCGCAGGGCTTTGTGGCCTATCCCCTGCTGCATACTCCTGAAAACCATGCGCAGTGGAGTTTCCCTCTGTTGTGGGACTAAGGGGCATATTTATACTCTGCACAGGATTTGCATCATTTTCTTTTACACAAATCCAGCACAAACTTAACTCCATATTTATTTTGGCGCTAGACATGTCTAGCATCAAAATAATGGAGTTAAAGGGCCGTATTTATACTTTTTAGCGCACAACTGCGTCAACGCAGTTGTGCGTCAAAAAATTTAACGCCGGCTAACGCCATTCCAAAGCGCCATGCGGGCACCTTATTTATGGAATGACGTTAGCCGGCGGAGCTGCCTGGTGTGCGTCAAAAAAAATGACTTACACCAGGCAGCGCTGGCGTAGGGGAAAATGGAGCTTGGGCGTCAAAAAATGGGGCAAGTCGGTCTGAGGCAAAAAAGCTGCCTCAACCCGAGTTGCGCCATTTTTTTTTTACTCCCACCCTCCATTGACATGACTCCTGTCTTAGCAAAGACAGGAGTCATGCCCCCTTGCCCAATGGCCATGCCCAGGGGACTTATGTCCCCTGGGCATGGTCATTGGGCATTGTGGCATGTAGGGGGGCACAAATCAGGCCCCCCATGCCACAAAAAAAAAAAAAAAAATACTTACCTGAACTTACCTTAAGTTCCCTGGGATGGGTCCCTCCATCCTTGGGTGTCCTCCTGGGGTGGGCAAGGGTGGCAGGGGGTGTCCCTGGGGGCATGGGAGGGCACCTCTGGGCTCCTTCCAAGCCCACAGGTCCCTTAACGCCTGCCCTGACCAGGTGCTAAAAAATGACGCTAAAGCGGCTGGACATCATTTTTTTTGACCCGCCCACTCCCGGGCGTCATTTTTGCCCGGGAGTATAAATTCGGCGCACATGCCTCGGAGTCATTTTTTAGACGGGAATGCCTACCATGCATATCATTAACGCAAGGAAGGTGTCCACGCTAAAAAATGACGCAAACTCCAAGATCTTTGGCGCTAGACGGGTCTAACGCCAAAGTATAAATATGGAGTTAGTTTTGCATCGGATTTGCGTAAAAAAAAACTACGCAATTCCTGCGCAACAAGAGTATAAATATGCCCCAAAGTCATTTTTTGCCTGCAGAAAACTACCTTGCATCAATGAGATGCAAGGTAGGCGTTCCCAGGCAAAAAATGACTCTAAGGCCCTAGCGCCTTATTTATCCTCCAGTGCAAAAATTATGCATGGGGGGGAGGAGGGGTCAAAAAATGGCGCAATGCTTGCTTTGCACCATTTTTAACGCCTGGGTCAGGGCAGGCATCATAGGACCTGTGGGCCTATTTCCATGGTGGAACACCATGGAATAAGCCCACAGATGCCCTTCCCAGGCCCCAGGGACACCCCCATCCACACCAGAGGGACAGCGGAGGATGTGGGACCCCATCCCAAGTAAATATAGGTAATGTACAGGTAAGTATTTTTTTTAAAGTGTCATTGTGGGCCCTGAAATGGGCCCCCCTACATGGCACTGGGTGCAATGGCCATGGCCAGGGGATCCTGGTCCCCTGTGCTGGCCTTTGGGGTGGTCGGCATGACTCCTGTCTTTTCTAAGACAGGAGTCATGTGGGATGGATAGTTTTGCAACAGAAAATGACTCTAGGAAGGTTAGAGTATTTTTTTTCCACTCTAGCCTGCCTAATGTAATTTTTGGGTGCAAAGCCCCTTCTTCCATACCCCCAGCCCCACCCGGCTACCAAATATAAATTTTCCTATTTTGTGTTTTCTAATTGGGACTAACAGAAAAAAGATGATAAGAGGAATGCTTGCAAATAGTCAAAATGTATCTGGTAGCCTTCCAATCCATTGTTTTTCACTCACTCTGACCCTCTAGCTAGAAGTTTGTTTACGCAAATCCATACTGACCCTGCTTCTCATGGAAATAGTCCATCCCCAACTGCCAGGTTAGGCCCCCTTCAGAAGGGAATATAAAAAGCACCAGATGGATTCCAGCCTTTTCAGGCCTCGTCTGTGAGGTATAGCTTGGGTCATGAGGTACAGTGAGCAAATGTCTGACATCTGGGAATAGCTCAATAAAGAATTCCACCAGTGAAATCTTAATAATAAGTAGTGTGTTTCATCAACATGATCAGTAGGTCAGTGCCCTAATAAGTAGTTGAACCAAAGGTTAGTGGTCGCTGCCTTTTATAGATAATAGCTCAGAATCTGAGTAGTAAAATCTGGAAGCCATTCATACCAGATTGCATCAGTAATATTTGATGTGATGAAGATGAACAAATCTACATCATTTACTTTTCTAAATGGATGTGAATTCGAAAAATGTACACGCTCCACTTTCAGCTGCAAAAATTGCCCTGTCCCCAAATGCATGACCAGTTTTGTTCTATATTATTTTGTACAATCTCAGACACATTTTCATTATTAAACATTAGTGATGGGGCATGCTTTTTATCAATCATTGTATCTCTGAATATATTGAGTAGAAATCCCTTAAGACTTTCATATGTATTTTCAGAAACACTGGGAGTTCTAGTTAAAAAAAATATGTTATTATAAGTTAGAAATAGGTAGGAGTATCTCCATAAGTTTATTGGTAGCGTCTAAGTCACAAGTTAAATCTATAGGTTGATTCCCCAAACTTCCTGAATAACAAGACCAGACATTTTGTATTAGCCATTTGCCTCCTCTATTAACATTTCTAAATTACTTGACAGCCCTCTAAGCATCTTAAGGCTGCCATAGAATTAACAAAATAGTTGCATGTAATTACTCCAAAAATAATTCTCTGAGGTAGAGTTGAAGTACTAGAAAAGCTTCCATATATGTTACAATATTCACCATCTTCATCAAGGTAATAAGAAGACTGTTTAACTTCTTCACTGTCCCAGCCACACTCTTAGAGAAGTCAGAAAAGAATTTCAAATAGTATGTGAACATCAGACCAAATCTGTTTACTGAGAAATCCAGCTGATCTTTTTTTCCAGTAGGGAAACATATTTTGACAATTACCACTGATAATATATGTTGCCCGAAACTGAGTATCTAGCCCCCATCCATCACAAATTCACCCGGATCTTCAACAGCACTCATTATAGAAACTGAAATAAATGTGTGAATTGAAATGTTATCTGCATATGTGAGTATGTGACCTTCAGACTCCACTGACAAGAAACAGGGCACTCCATCATAAGCATAAAGGAGTACCCTGTCAACCTAATTCTTGATTCTCCTATCTTATTTAGAGACAGGCACATCATCAGATTTCTGTCAGAGGTTCCTTCATTGGCTCTGTGGATGGAAAGTTTAGTCCCACAGCCTGATGGGGTGCTGGCATTCAGAATAAGGACACCACACTGCCACATCAAATTACATCCCACTATATTTAGAGCTCCCCACATGATTTGTGGAGATCTTAAGGCCTTTTGACGGCCTGCCGATAAAGGTGATGAGGTTTAGTGTGTGGACACCATGTTCAGTGTGCCCAGATGAAACAGTTTTTAATTTTTCAAATTCAAACTCCCTTAGTTCTTGAAAAACAAATAAAATCCCTTTGAGATTTCTTTCAACATATGTGGATTATAGAATAGTTGTTAGACCTATCAGCCTTAGGGTGGTCTTCCCCCAAATGTTTTACCTCTCCTCATTTTGCTGACCTTATTGTTGTTGGTTGTATGTCTCAGTGCACTGTACCACTGCTAACCAGTGCTAAAGTGTGTGTTCTCATTCTCCTAAACCATGGCTAAATTGGCTCATATCCAACTGGCATGTTTAATTTACTTGTAAGTCCCTTGTAGAGTAGTATTCCATATACTCAAGTCCTCTAAAGTAAATGCTACCATTGGGCCTGTAGCACTTGTTGTTCCACCCACTTAAGTAGCATCCTAAAACACGTTCCAGGTCTGCCACTAAAGCTTGAATACAGTTTTGAACTGCCATGTTGACTTGGCATTAAAACCTCCTTGCCAAGCCTTCAGCAACCTTTTTTATTACATATGTCACCCTACGGTAGGGTCTAGGAAGCCCATAGTGCCGCGCGCTGTGTAATCAAAATGTTAGACATGTACGTTTAGGTTTTACATGTCCTGGTAGTGAAAAACTCCTAATTTCTTTTCACTACTGTGTGGCCTACATCTTCCATAGGATAACATTGGGGATTCCTTTTTACATTTAATAAGCTGTAATTTCCAACTGAGATCAGGTAGCTATGTCATGTTTGGTGTCTTTGAAATTGTGATTAAAAAGTCCCATTCAATGCTAAAGTCAGGTTTTTGATTTCAAATTTGAAAATGCCACTTTTAGAAATTGGGCTTTTTTTCTCCCCTTAGCCCTTTTGTGTCTGTAGTCTGTCTTGGGTCACTTGAATGGGTGTACCTGACAGTTAGACTTTGTGAATTCCTCGCAGACAGTCAACAGTCATGCAATAGATGGATTAGGTGTGCCTTGATGGGCCATCTGGTGACAGGATGAGTGGGCCGATCTGAGCACAGCCCCACTTGCAACTGAACAGGGAGCACTGTGCCCTCACACAAAGAACCCAGCACCTACACATTGTCACTGTAGCCAGCTTAGAGCCAGGGCAAGGGAGTCAGGAGTTCCATGCACTTCAAAGCCACTGTCTAGAATCTTCTCCCACTTTCCAGAACCAGTGCATCAGGGTTTAAAAGTAAGACTTCAGACACCAACTGTTCAGTACACTCCTGGACCTGTGGATATTCTGCCAGGAAGAAGGACAGCTGTGAGGTTGAAAGGCCTGCCACTATGCTTTACTGCTGACCTGCTGCTGCCTTGCTGAATTGCTGCCTTTTTCCCCTGCTGCCCTCTTGCCTCTGGAAGAAGGACTGGACTTGCAACTTGAACCCAGGACCACCACAGTGACTCTAAAAGGCTTGTTTGCTGGCCTCCTGATCTGAGCCTCAGGGACACAAAAGGATCCCTTCACCTTAGACTCTCACTTGAATCCAGCCTGAGTGAGTCCTGACCCTTTAAGGTGGTGCTTCACCAGTCCACAACCCTTGGAAGTGGTGCTAGAAGTGACCAGATAGCTCAAAATCCAAAAGTGGGGACTTAAAAACATTTTTGGCAAAAAACTGCTCTGAGAACCAGGAGGCGACCGGGACCAACCCACTCACCTATCTGTTCAAGGTGCATCACTGATCAGAATGATTTACAACTCCTCCCCCTAAGTACTTCTTTCCAGCAGCAAATCCGCTTCAGCGGTTCTTTGTCAAATGGGTTTCAGCTCTCATGGAACTGTCTTATGCTACAGCTGGAGATGGAGATTGTCGACTTCCATTTCAGAGACTCAGGCCTTATTATGAGTTTGGCTATCCCAAAGCGCGACTGCCAAACTCGCGGGGAGGATACCACCTCCATGGCGAGGGTGTCCCCCCCTCATCCTATTACAATGTTCCCTCTGGTCTGACTGGCAGAAACATTGCAATAGAGTGTTTCTGACGTTTAGACCGGCAGGAATAATCCTATGATATAGCACTCATCTCCATTAAAGGAGATGAATGCTATTTCATAGCACAGAGGAGGCTGACAAGCACCTTCGGAATGCACACTGTCTGCAAAGCAGACAGTGCACATTCCGATGGCACTGGGCAGAGGGCCCCCAGCATTTGTTCTCCACCAGCCTTTTCATGGTGGTGAAACCGCCATGAAACGGCTGGCGGAGAACAAGGTTGTAATCAGTCAGGCAATGCTGAGCTCAGCATAGCCCTGGCAGACTACAACTAAGGCCGCCGTCAGCTCGTTGGGACAATGTTCCACCAAGCTTGTAATTGGGCAGTCAGACCGCCCGGAGTGCGGCGGTCCGACCCATCAACACTTGGACTGCCACATTCGTAATGAGGCCTTCAGTCCGAACACAGAAATCTTCTGTGGGGCTTCGCCCCAGGGCTATCCAACGATGACGCTCCCTCCTCAGACACCTCCTGCAGCCTTGCCTTACTAAACTTTACCTTCTCAGAACATTTTTCTCAGAACTTTTTTTATACCTAATGATAAGTGCTGACAGGGACAAAACCACTTCTTGTATCTGAACATGTTCCATTGCGGTCGGCCGTATTTTTCGGCTTTGACCTAGTCTCGCACAAATAGATGTCTGCAGTTGGCATTTTGATCTTTTAGGTGCTAGTTTTTACCAAAATAATAAACTCATAACTCTGAATCTCCTTATTGAATATTTTTCATTTTGATGTGAAATTATGTATTAGAAACTTAATCTATTTTCTAAATTGGTTTGGGATTTTTCTTGTGTTATGTTTTCACTTTATAACTGTTTGTTTGCTGCATAAATACTTTACACATTAACTTCAAGTTAAGCCTGACTGCTTTTTGTGCCAAGCTACCTAGGATTAAACACAGGTTAATTTAGTGACTTTTTGTGGTTCACTCTGCAAGGGACTGTGACTGTTGCTTGACATGGGCTCACACCCCAGTCAACTAACAAGCCAATTTCTCACAATAGTTTCCTGCTCCAGAGACACAGTTTTTCTCTGCAGGTCTCAAACAGGAAAACATATGTCAAAGCATAACACCTAAATAGGGTGGTACATCTGAGGTACTTGGAATGATGGCCTGTTGTCCATGGAGCCAGTGGGCTAGGGTTTCCAGACACAGCGGGCTCTCCACCAATAGAAACATGACTGTTCACTCTACTATAAATAGATTTGACAAACTGAGAGGCTGGTGAACAAGGTACTCCATCACATGTGTCCTGCAAATGCTAAATATAGCAGTGCTTCTTAACCAGTACTTGAAAAAATAAAAAAATATAAATTATCCCTGTGACTTAATGTCTCTGTCCTTTTATCTCTAGTTCAAGAAATTGATGGGGGCCTTGGAGCGGCAGTCATTATTATCTGATGCATGGGTCTTAGCATTAGGTTAAATTGATACTCAGGTGTTTCCTGAAATTCACTGATAGGCATGCTACCCCTCTGTTGTTGGATAATTCAATGATACATCATAGTCCTTGCCATCACTTGTCAGCAGTACTTTTAGCCAGTTTGTTTGGTGATACCAGTGTGTGTGTCAAATATGGACTTAACTTGTTCAGCTCTGTTTGCCTTAACGTGAATCTTCATTAGGGATTCTTTCAGTTGCATATGTGTAAAGGGCGCGGTCAAAATGTTTGAAATGGATTCCAGGTAGGCTCCACTATTATTAATTTAATACCTTATGATTGAGGTGATGCTGATTTTTTTTAAGTTGTGCCTTATTGCCTTATCTTTGATGACCTAGTTGCTGGACATTCAGGTAGAAAAATCTACCTTAGATTTGTAGTTTGGATGGCGAATTGGGAGTTAGTAGATACCTGGGTACAATAACATGTCAATACAAGGGTATACTCCTTTTACTTCCAGGACATGACTTGTATATCCTGTTAAATTGTATTTTTGCTTGACTTCATTATAACCCTCAATAGTGCGCTCATAATACCTGTGTAAAATGATATCTGGCCATACACACTTCTTAGTGGGAATGAATTGAGGTAGACCAAATACATCACTACCCATCTGGATACCACAAAATGGCTTGCTGGAGGCCTGGGTTTTTAAAGGTACACCGCAGGTTGTGGGTCTGCACTGAGCTTGTAAGAGTAAATGAATTGCCTCTAAATCATTGTTGGAAGGAGAGGTATTCAAAATTATGGTTATAGGTCATAGCATCAGATTGATGGAGGATATATGAAAAGCACTATTATGAGACCTGAATTTACTATTCAAATTAGCATAGGACATGAGATAGGTAGTGACTCAAGACATTTTCCAGGCAGATGCTTTCAAATGAGAGTGAGATATAGATTGTCCTGCTTTAAAGATTAAGGTACCTTGATCTCTTGAGTATGTGATGAGATACACGAAAAAGGGGGAAAACTCAGAAGGTAGCTCATCTGTTTGACTCAGTCCAACCTAATCTATAATGAACATTAGTCATGCTCAGGTTGTTGAAGTAAATACACGGAAAGACATTAATTAAGTTGTCCTAGAGCATTATACTACTCTGTATCGAGAGAGTGATGTAGTGGTGCCCATTTAGATAGACTTCTATCCGGACAAGGCACCAGATCCTACTACCACAGGAACATTAAGATATTCTGAATTACCCAGTGACAAACCTCAAGTGGGGAGGAGGTGAAAGGCTAAAACCACTGGAAACCTCCATGCTCCAAGAGCCTTCCTGGAGAATTGTAACTTGCCTTTGATGGGCAGTTGGAGTTGAACTTGAAAAACATGTACTCCACAGCTTTAAAAATAGGGTACTTAGGGTACTTCTGATAATGACAAGAGATACCTTAATGGTGTCCATTCCTGAATTCCTGAATTTCACCAAAATGACATGCATAGATCATCATATACACTTCTATCCTAAAGTCTAATAAAGTCTTAGCAAAGTGATTGTAGACTATTCTGCCAATGAAGGTCCACCCATCCCAGCCTACAAACAAATGTATCCCTAATGCTGTGTTTTCCTCAATATCAGACAACTTTGTAGGGCTTGACTATCCAATAGTTATTTCAATCATTTTTTAAAAGGCTTTAGGTACACTAAGCTGGCAGTGTCTGTTTGCAGCAATCGTTCTTATGGATTTTGGAATGGAATTTTGGAATGGAATTGCTGCCTTAGATTTCTGTTTTATGTTCTAGATCAATGGCTAAGGTCTGAGGTAACACAATAGGCCAAGTAGGCCAAGAAACATGGCAGGGATGCCTGTGGTCCCCTGTGCTCTTTGCTTTGGGAAAGAAGCCCTTTACTAGTGTGATCGGAATAGATGGCAGACAAAGGGGAATATATTTGCCCGGTGGTCCAAAAGTAATCTTGCTATATGCCATGTGCAGATGACTTTATGATTTTCCCTTTTAATAACCACAAAGAGCATGGAAGAACAAGCAATGCCTTTTATGAATTTGGAGAGGTGTTTGAAACTAGAGTAAAATGGTCAAAAACATAACAGTGCTACATATCAAGAGACCACCCACTTTGAAAGATTTAGAGGTGCACATATATCACTCAGAGAATTGATGGCTGGATATTTGGGTGCAATACGGCCAGCACTAAGGAACTGTACTAGATTTTGGAAAATGTTACTCTTGTCAGTCATGGGGAGAACATCATTGGCCAAAATGGTTATGTCCCTCGTTTACTATATCGTTTTGTTACTTTAGCAATGCAGATCCCTAAAGGGTCCTTTAGATTTGGTACTGTAAGACTTAGGGCCTCATTATGAGGCTGGCAGTTTTGAGATTATCAGCCTTGCAGTGGTGGTCAGTCGCACTCCTGATGGTCTCACTGCCTCATAATGACCCTGCCGTCCTTGCCAGGAACATCGTCCCCGTTGGGCTGATGGTGGTCTGACTTGTGGTCACCCATGCAGTGCTGAGTTCAGCACTGCCGTACTGTGGCAGAAAGGAGGTGCTCAGGGCCATGGGGGCCCTTGCACTGCCCACGACCATGTTATGGGCAGTGCAGGGTCCCCCTGCTTAGCACCCTTGGAATGCAGACAGTGTACAATCCAAGGGTGCTGTTGTGCTATGGTATCACCCTAAGCTCCCTTAAGGGAACCAAGACCAATACCATAGCACTGTTTCCGACAGGCTGACCATCCGAAACGTCATAATATGATGTCCCCGGCGGTCAGCCAGGTGGGAAAATCCTAATATTACTGGGGTGAGGCCGCTGGGTTGACGGCGGTCTCATGCGCGTGAGTTCGGCAGTCAGCTCATCTGATGGCAAACTCTTAATCAGGCCCTTAATCTGGATCCCTGGTAGATATTGGCTTGCCCTGAGTAAGGCAAAACTCCAGGTGACAGATGATGGTCTAGGTGTACCTTATTTTGTACTCTGTTTCTTAGCTTCCCTGTTGCACTGGGCTTTGAAACAGATAGATAGATAGATAGATAGATAGATAGATAGATAGATAGATAGATAGATAGATAGATAGATAGATAGATAGATAGATAGAGCAAAGTGAGTGACACTGGAAACTACAGTGACAAACTATAGGTTGGCCTGTTAAACAAGTTCGATCTAGGGTGAGGAATTATTGAATTAGTGCATCCACACTTGTTATGGCTGATTTGGAGAGCTAGAAGAAGTTAAGATAATGGACCTTATTATGAGTGTGGCGGTCTGTAGACCACCACACTCGCAGTGGCAGACTGGACCGCCATCACTATGGCAGACCAACTGCCACACTAAAACCCTGGTGATCAGACCGCCAGGGACATGACAGCTCTGCCAGGATCTTGGATTCCAGCAGACAGGCGGTGTTCTTAATCTTCCAGAGCAGTGCCGCAAGCAGCCCTGGCCTGGGGATTACGACCTCGTTCTCTGCCAGCAATTTCATGACAGTAGCACTGCCATGAAAGGGCTGGCAGAGAACAGGTGCAGGGGGGGCTCTACACTGCCCATGCACTCGGCATGCGCAGTGCAGGGCCTCCCCGGCCAACACCACGGCAATGTTTACTGTCTGCTTTGCAGACAGTGAACATTGTGAGGGAGCTGGTGCACCCTGCAGGTGACAGCATTGCCGCCAGCTCAATTACGAGCCAGAGAGAATGTTGCAACCTGTTTCCCATTAGACCTGTGGGTGGAAACTTACGTTTCTACCTGCCGACCTACCAGGAAACCCATAAAAGCTCCATCTGGGAGGTTATGACATAAGAGGCAGCCACCTTGTATGGAGTTTGGCGGACGGAGTTTTCCATCCGTCAAACTCATAATGGGGCCCATGTGTCCCAGACTGACATGCGTTCCCAGCCCTACCAATAATACTGCTAGGCCTACCAAGATTTGATAATATCTCACAGTAAAGCAACTGTAAGTTTGGACAGTAAGCTGTATAATGACAATGGGAAACTATTACTTTTGGGTGACGTTAAAAACCCCACTTTAGCTGAGTTAGGAGGAAGGGCTTTCGGGAGGGCAATTCCTATTGTATTAAGTTCTAAAGACATCCTTTAAAAAAGTAGTTGGAAAGCAGGGATAATGAACTCTTTAAGCATGAGGTTTTGAAGCTGCTATTTCCAAAAGGCGGGAGCAAGAAGTTAGTGTTTTGGATCCATGCGGCCATTCTTAACATGACTAAAGCTGGCTTAGATAGCATGAAGATAAACTGGAAGACATATTTGGGTAAGAGAGATGTGATGACAATGAATGGAAGATAGTTCTTGAATGTACTACTAGGCCATCCAGAAATGGCTAATTTAAATACATCAAATATATATTTTTTACACAGGATGTGTGTAGGAAGTTGGCTCTGTATGTGCTATTTCAAAGTAAGGAATAGCATGCACAGAGTCCAAGGGTTCCCCTTAGAGGTAAAATAGTGGTAAAAATAGATAATACTAATGCTCTATTTTGTGGTAGTGTGGTCGAGCAGTAGGCTTATCCAAGGAGTAGTGTTAAGCATTTGTTGTACATACACATAGACAATAAATGAGGTACACACACTCAGAGACAAATCCAGCCAATAGGTTTTGTATAGAAAAATATCTTTTCTTAGTTTATTTTAAGAACCACAGGTTCAAATTCTACATGTAATATCTCATTCGAAAGGTATTGCAGGTAAGTACTTTAGGAACTTCAAATCATAAAAATTGCATGTATACTTTTCAAGTTATTGACAAATAGCTGTTTTAAAAGTGGACACAGTGCAATTTTCACAGTTCCTAGGGGAGGTAAGTTTTTGTTAGTTTTACCAGGTAAGTAAGACACTTACAGGGTTCAGTTCTTGGTCCAAGGTAGCCCACCGTTGGGGGTTCAGAGCAACCCCAAAGTTACCACACCAGCAGCTCAGGGCCGGTCAGGTGCAGAGTTCAAAGTGGTGCCCAAAACACATAGGCTAGAATGGAGAGAAGGGGGTGCCCCGGTTCCGGTCTGCTTGCAGGTAAGTACCCGCGTCTTCGGAGGGCAGAGCAGGGGGGTTTTGTAGGGCACCGGGGGGGGACACAAGCCCACACAGAAATTTCACCCTCAGCAGCGCGGGGGCGGCCGGGTGCAGTGTAGAAACAAGCGTCGGGTTCGCAATGTTAGTCTATGAGAGATCTCGGGATCTCTTCAGCGCTGCAGGCAGGCAAGGGGGGGATTCCTCGGAGAAACCTCCACTTGGGCAAGGGAGAGGGACTCCTGGGGGTCACTTCTCCAGTGAAAGTCCGGTCCTTCAGGTCCTGGGGGCTGCGGGTGCAGGGTCTCTCCCAGGCGTCGGGATTTTGGATTCAAAGAGTCGCGGTCAGGGGAAGCCTCGGGATTCCCTCTGCAGGCGGCGCTGTGGGGGCTCAGGGGGGACAGGTTTTGGTACTCACAGTATCAGAGTAGTCCTGGGGTCCCTCCTGAGGTGTTGGATCTCCACCAGCCGAGTCGGGGTCGCCGGGTGCAGTGTTGCAAGTCTCACGCTTCTTGCGGGGAGCTTGCAGGGTTCTTTCAAGGCTGCTGGAAACAAAGTTGCAGCCTTTCTTGGAGCAGGTCCGCTGTCCTCGGGAGTTTCTTGTCTTTTCGAAGCAGGGGCAGTCCTCAGAGGATGTCGAGGTCGCTGGTCCCTTTGGAAGGCGTCGCTGGAGCAGGATCTTTGGAAGGCAGGAGACAGGCCGGTGAGGTTCTGGAGCCAAGGCAGTTGTCGTCTTCTGGTCTTCCGCTGCAGGGGTTTTCAGCTAGGCAGTCCTTCTTCTTGTAGTTGCAGGAATCTAATTTTCTAGGGTTCAGGGTAGCCCTTAAATACTAAATTTAAGGGCGTGTTTAGGTCTGGGGGGTTAGTAGCCAATGGCTACTAGCCCTGAGGGTGGGTACACCCTCTTTGTGCCTCCTCCCAAGGGGAGGGGGTCACAATCCTAACCCTATTGGGGGAATCCTCCATCTGCAAGATGGAGGATTTCTAAAAGTTAGAGTCACCTCAGCTCAGGACACCTTAGGGGCTGTCCTGACTGGCCAGTGACTCCTCCTTGTTATTCTCATTATTTTCTCCGGCCTTGCCGCCAAAAGTGGGGGCCGGGCCGGAGGGGGCGGGCAACTCCACTAGCTGGAGTGTCCTGCGGTGCTGTGACAAAGGGGTGAGCCTTTGAGGCTCACCGCCAGGTGTTACAGCTCCTGCCTGGGGGAGGTGTTAGCATCTCCACCCAGTGCAGGCTTTGTTACTGGCCTCAGAGTGACAAAGGCACTCTCCCCATGGGGCCAGCAACATGTCTCTAGTGTGGCCGGCTGCTGGAACTAGTCAGCCTACACAGATAGTCGGTTAAGTTTCAGGGGGCACCTCTAAGGTGCCCTCTGGGGTGTATTTTGCAATAAAATGTACACTGGCATCAGTGTGCATTTATTGTGCTGAGAAGTTTGATACCAAACTTCCCAGTTTTCAGTGTAGCCATTATGGTGCTGTGGAGTTCGTGTTTGACAAACTCTCAGACCATATACTCTTATGGCTACCCTGCACTTACAATGTCTAAGGTTTTGTTTAGACACTGTAGGGGTACCATGCTCATGCACTGGTACCCTCACCTATGGTATAGTGCACCCTGCCTTAGGGCTGTAAGGCCTGCTAGAGGGGTGTCTTACCTATACTGCATAGGCAGTGAGAGGCTGGCATGGCACCCTGAGGGGAGTGCCATGTCGACTTACTCGTTTTGTCCTCACTAGCACACACAAGCTGGCAAGCAGTGTGTCTGTGCTGAGTGAGAGGTCTCCAGGGTGGCATAAGACATGCTGCAGCCCTTAGAGACCTTCCTTGGCATCAGGGCCCTTGGTACTAGAAGTACCAGTTACAAGGGACTTATCTGGATGCCAGGGTCTGCCAATTGTGGATACAAAAGTACAGGTTAGGGAAAGAACACTGGTGCTGGGGCCTGGTTAGCAGGCCTCAGCACACTTTCAATTGTAAACATAGCATCAGCAAAGGCAAAAAGTCAGGGGGCAACCATGCCAAGGAGGCATTTCCTTACACAACCCCCCCCCAAACGAAAGAGGATGAGACTAACCTTTCCCAAGAGAGTCTTCATTTTCTAAGTGGAAGAACCTGGAAAGGCCATCTGCATTGGCATGGGCAGTCCCAGGTCTGTGTTCCACTATAAAGTCCATTCCCTGTAGGGAGATGGACCACCTCAACAGTTTAGGATTTTCACCTTTCATTTGCATCAGCCATTTGAGAGGTCTGTGGTCAGTTTGAACTAGGAAGTGAGTCCCAAAGAGGTATGGTCTCAGCTTCTTCAGGGACCAAACCACAGCAAAGGCCTCCCTCTCAATGGCACTCCAACGCTGCTCCCTGGGGAGTAACCTCCTGCTAATGAAAGCAACAGGCTGGTCAAGGCCATCATCATTTGTTTGGGACAAAACTGCCCCTATCCCATGTTCAGAGGCATCAGTCTGCACAATGAACTGCTTAGAATAATCTGGAGCTTTTAGAACTGGTGCTGAGCACATTGCTTGTTTCAGGGTGTCAAAGGCCTGTTGGCATTCCACAGTCCAGTTCACTTTCTTGGGCATCTTCTTGGAGGTGAGTTCAGTGAGGGCTGTCACAATGGATCCATATCCCTTCACAAACCTCCTGTAATACCCAGTCAAGCCAAGGAATGCCCTGACTTGAGTCTGGGTTTTTGGAGCTACCCAGTCCAGAATAGTCTGGATCTTGGGTTGGAGTGGCTGAACTTGGCCTCCACCTACAAGGTGGCCCAAGTAAACCACAGTTCCCTGCCCTATCTGGCATTTGGATGCCTTGATAGAGAGGCCTGCAGATTGCAGAGCCTTCAAAACCTTCTTCAGGTGGACCAGGTGATCCTGCCAGGTGGAGCTAAAGACAGCAATATCATCAAGATAAGCTGTGCTAAAGGACTCCAAGCCAGCAAGGACTTGATTCACCAACCTTTGGAAGGTGGCAGGGGCATTCTTTAAACCAAAGGGCATAACAGTAAACTGATAATGCCCATCAGGTGTGGAGAATGCTGTTTTCTCTTTTGCTCCAGGTGCCATTTTTATTTGCCAGTACCCTGCTGTCAAGTCAAAGGTACTTAAGAATTTGGCAGCACCTAATTTATCTATGAGCTCATCAGCTCTTGGAATTGGATGAGCATCTGTCTTGGTGACAGAATTGAGCCCTCTGTAGTCCACACAAAACCTCATCTCCTTCTTTCCATCTTTGGTGTGAGGTTTGGGGACTAAGACCACTGGGCTAGCCCAGGGGCTGTCAGAGTGCTCAATCACTCCCAATTCCAGCATCTTGTGGACTTCCACCTTGATGCTTTCCTTAACATGGTCAGACTGTCTAAAGATTTTGTTTTTGACAGGCATGCTGTCTCCTGTGTCCACATCATGGGTACACAGGTGTGTCTGACCAGGGGTTAGGGAGAAGAGTTCAGGAAACTGTTGTAGGACTCTCCTACAATCAGCTTGCTGTTGGCCAGAGAGGGTGTCTGAGTAGATCACTCCATCTACTGTGCCATCTTTTGGGTCTGATGATAGAAGATCAGGGAGAGGTTCACTCTCTGCCTCCTGATCCTCATCTGTTACCATCAACAGATTCACATCAGCCCTGTCATGGAAGAGCTTAAGGCGGTTCACATGGATCACCCTCTTGGGGCTCCTGCTTGTGCCCAGGTCCACCAGGTAGGTGACCTGACTCTTCCTTTCTAGTACTGGGTAAGGGCCACTCCATTTGTCCTGGAGTGCCCTGGGAGCCACAGGCTCCAGAACCCAGACTTTCTGCCCTGGCTGGAACTCAACCAGTGCAGCCTTTTGGTCATACCAAAACTTCTGGAGCTGTTGGCTGGCCTCAAGGTTTTTGGTTGCCTTTTCCATGTACTCTGCCATTCTAGAGCGAAGGCCAAGTACATAGTCCACTATGTCTTGTTTAGGCTCATGGAGAGGTCTCTCCCAGCCTTCTTTAACAAGAGCAAGTGGTCCTCTTACAGGATGACCAAACAGAAGTTCAAAGGGTGAGAATCCTACTCCCTTCTGTGGCACCTCTCTGTAAGCGAAAAGCAGACATGGCAAGAGGACATCCCATCTCCTTTTGAGTTTTTCTGGGAGCCCCATGATCATGCCCTTTAATGTCTTGTTGAATCTCTCAACTAGGCCATTAGTTTGTGGATGGTAAGGTGTAGTGAATTTATAAGTCACTCCACACTCATTCCACATATGTTTCAGGTATGCTGACATGAAGTTGGTACCTCTGTCAGACACCACCTCCTTAGGGAAACCCACTCTGGTAAAGATACCAATGAGGGCCTTGGCTACTGCAGGGGCAGTAGTCGACCTAAGGGGAATAGCTTCAGGATACCTGGTAGCATGATCCACTACCACCAGGATATACATATTTCCTGAGGCTGTGGGAGGTTCCAGTGGACCAACTATGTCCACACCCACTCTTTCAAAGGGGACCCCCACCACTGGAAGTGGAATGAGGGGGGCCTTTGGGTGCCCACCTGTCTTACCACTGGCTTGACAGGTGGGGCAGGAGAGGCAAAACTCCTTAACCATGTTGGACATATTGGGCCAGTAGAAGTGGTTGACTAACCTCTCCCACGTCTTGGTTTGTCCCAAATGTCCAGCAAGGGGAATGTCATGGGCCAATGTTAGGATGAACCCTCTGAACAGCTGAGGCACTACCACTCTCCTAGTGGCACCAGGTTTGGGGTCTCTGGCCTCAGTGTACAGGAGTCCATCTTCCCAATAGACCCTATGTGTTCCATTTTTCTTGCCCTTGGACTCTTCAGCAGCTTGTTGCCTAAGGCCTTCAAGAGAGGGACAGGTTTCTTGTCCCTTACACAGCTCCTCCCTTGAGGGTCCCCCTGGGCCTAAGAGCTCAACCTGATAAGGTTCAAGCCCCAAAGGCTCAGTTCCCTCAGAGGGCAGAACTTCTTCCTGAGAAGAGAGGTTCCCTTTCTTTTGCTGTGTTGCAGTTGGTTTCCCAACTGACTTTCCTGTTCTCTTGGTAGGCTGGGCCATTCTTCCAGACTCCAGCTCTACTTGTTCACCCTGTGCCTTGCACTGTGCTCTTGTTTTCACACACACCAGTTCAGGGATACTCAGCATTGCTGCATGGGTTTTTAGTTCTACCTCAGCCCATGCTGAGGACTCCAGGTCATTTCCAAGCAGACAGTCCACTGGGATATTTGAGGAGACCACCACCTGTTTCAGGCCATTGACCCCTCCCCATTCTAAAGTAACCATTGCCATGGGATGTACTTTTCTCTGATTGTCAGCGTTGGTGACTGTGTAAGTTTTTCCAGTCAGGTATTGGCTAGGGGAAACCAGTTTCTCTGTCACCATGGTGACACTGGCACCTGTATCCCTCAGGCCCTCTATTCTAGTCCCATTAATTAAGAGTTGCTGTCTGTATTTTTGCATGTTAGGCGGCCAGACAGCTAGTGTGGCTAAATCCACCCCACCCTCAGAAACTAGAGTAGCTTCAGTGTGGACCCTGATTTGCTCTGGGCACACTGTTGATCCCACTTGGAGACTAGCCATACCAGTGTTACCTGGATGGGAGTTTGGAGTGGAACCTTTCTTGGGACAGGCCTTGTCTCCAGTTTGGTGTCCATGCTGTTTACAGCTATGACACCAGGCCTTTTTGGGATCAAAGTTTTTACCCTTGTACCCATTGTTTTGTGAAGAGGCTCTGGGCCCACCCTCCTGTGCAGGTTTTTGGGGGCCTGTAGAAGACTCTTTACTATTTTTAGTTTTGGTTGTCTCATCACCCTTCCCCTGGGGAGTCTTTGTGACCCCTTTCTTTTGGTCACCCCCTGTTGAAGTCTTGGACACCCTTGTCTTGACCCAATGGTCCGCCTTCTTTCCCAATTCTTGGGGAGAAATTGGTCCTAGGTCTACCAGATGCTGATGCAGTTTATAATTGAAACAATTACTTAACAGGTGTTCTTTCACAAATAAATTGTACAGCCCATCATAATTACTTACACCACTGCCTTGAATCCAACCATCTAGTGTTTTCACTGAGTAGTCTACAAAGTCAACCCAGGTCTGGCTCGAGGATTTTTGAGCCCCCCTGAATCTAATCCTATACTCCTCAGTGGAGAATCCAAAGCCCTCAATCAGGGTACCCTTCATGAGGTCATAAGATTCTGCATCTTGTCCAGAGAGTGTGAGGAGTCTATCCCTACACTTTCCTGTGAACATTTCCCAAAGGAGAGCACCCCAGTGAGATCTGTTCACTTTTCTGGTTACACAAGCCCTCTCAAAAGCTGTGAACCATTTGGTGATGTCATCACCATCTCCATATTTAGTTACAATCCCTTTAGGGATTTTCAACATGTCAGGAGAATCTCTGACCCTATTTATGTTGCTGCCACCATTGATGGGTCCTAGGCCCATCTCTTGTCTTTCCCTCTCTATGGCTAGGATCTGTCTTTCCAAAGCCAATCTTTTGGCCATCCTGGCTAACTGGATGTCCTCTTCACTGGGGTTATCCTCAGTGATTTCAGAGGTGTTGGTCTCTCCTGTGAGGGAACCAGCATCTCTGACTATTATTTTTGGAGTCAGGGTTTGAGGGACCCTGTTCTCCCTAGATAGGATTGGTAGGGGGGAATTTTCCTCCAAGTCACTATCCTCTTCCTCTGAGTTGCCACCCTCAGAGGGGTTGGCCTTTTCAAACTCTGCCAAAAGCTCCTGGAGCTGTATTTTGGTAGGTTTGGGGCCCATTGTTATTTTCTTTATTTTACAGAGTGACCTTAGCTCCCTCATCTTAAGATGGAGGTAAGGTGTGGTGTCGAGTTCCACCACAGTCACATCTGTGCTAGACATTTTGCTTCTACAAGTTGGAATACTTTTTAAGAATCTACAACTGGTTCTAGAATCTAATTCAAACTTTTACAAACTTTTAAACTCTAAAAGAAATGCTAAACAGGATCTAACACAAGGCCCTAGCAGGTCTTTTAAGAATTTAGAAAACTTTTCAAATTGCAAAAATCAATTTCTAATGACAATTTTGGAATTTGTCGTGTGATCAGGTATTGGCTGAGTAGTCCAGCAAATGCAAAGTCTTGTACCCCACCGCTGATCCACCAATGTAGGAAGTTGGCTCTGTATGTGCTATTTCAAAGTAAGGAATAGCATGCACAGAGTCCAAGGGTTCCCCTTAGAGGTAAAATAGTGGTAAAAATAGATAATACTAATGCTCTATTTTGTGGTAGTGTGGTCGAGCAGTAGGCTTATCCAAGGAGTAGTGTTAAGCATTTGTTGTACATACACATAGACAATAAATGAGGTACACACACTCAGAGACAAATCCAGCCAATAGGTTTTGTATAGAAAAATATCTTTTCTTAGTTTATTTTAAGAACCACAGGTTCAAATTCTACATGTAATATCTCATTCGAAAGGTATTGCAGGTAAGTACTTTAGGAACTTCAAATCATAAAAATTGCATGTATACTTTTCAAGTTATTGACAAATAGCTGTTTTAAAAGTGGACACAGTGCAATTTTCACAGTTCCTAGGGGAGGTAAGTTTTTGTTAGTTTTACCAGGTAAGTAAGACACTTACAGGGTTCAGTTCTTGGTCCAAGGTAGCCCACCGTTGGGGGTTCAGAGCAACCCCAAAGTTACCACACCAGCAGCTCAGGGCCGGTCAGGTGCAGAGTTCAAAGTGGTGCCCAAAACACATAGGCTAGAATGGAGAGAAGGGGGTGCCCCGGTTCCGGTCTGCTTGCAGGTAAGTACCCGCGTCTTCGGAGGGCAGAGCAGGGGGGTTTTGTAGGGCACCGGGGGGGGACACAAGCCCACACAGAAATTTCACCCTCAGCAGCGCGGGGGCGGCCGGGTGCAGTGTAGAAACAAGCGTCGGGTTCGCAATGTTAGTCTATGAGAGATCTCGGGATCTCTTCAGCGCTGCAGGCAGGCAAGGGGGGGATTCCTCGGAGAAACCTCCACTTGGGCAAGGGAGAGGGACTCCTGGGGGTCACTTCTCCAGTGAAAGTCCGGTCCTTCAGGTCCTGGGGGCTGCGGGTGCAGGGTCTCTCCCAGGCGTCGGGATTTTGGATTCAAAGAGTCGCGGTCAGGGGAAGCCTCGGGATTCCCTCTGCAGGCGGCGCTGTGGGGGCTCAGGGGGGACAGGTTTTGGTACTCACAGTATCAGAGTAGTCCTGGGGTCCCTCCTGAGGTGTTGGATCTCCACCAGCCGAGTCGGGGTCGCCGGGTGCAGTGTTGCAAGTCTCACGCTTCTTGCGGGGAGCTTGCAGGGTTCTTTCAAGGCTGCTGGAAACAAAGTTGCAGCCTTTCTTGGAGCAGGTCCGCTGTCCTCAGGAGTTTCTTGTCTTTTCGAAGCAGGGGCAGTCCTCAGAGGATGTCGAGGTCGCTGGTCCCTTTGGAAGGCGTCGCTGGAGCAGGATCTTTGGAAGGCAGGAGACAGGCCGGTGAGGTTCTGGAGCCAAGGCAGTTGTCGTCTTCTGGTCTTCCGCTGCAGGGGTTTTCAGCTAGGCAGTCCTTCTTCTTGTAGTTGCAGGAATCTAATTTTCTAGGGTTCAGGGTAGCCCTTAAATACTAAATTTAAGGGCGTGTTTAGGTCTGGGGGGTTAGTAGCCAATGGCTACTAGCCCTGAGGGTGGGTACACCCTCTTTGTGCCTCCTCCCAAGGGGAGGGGGTCACAATCCTAACCCTATTGGGGGAATCCTCCATCTGCAAGATGGAGGATTTCTAAAAGTTAGAGTCACCTCAGCTCAGGACACCTTAGGGGCTGTCCTGACTGGCCAGTGACTCCTCCTTGTTATTCTCATTATTTTCTCCGGCCTTGCCGCCAAAAGTGGGGGCCGGGCCGGAGGGGGCGGGCAACTCCACTAGCTGGAGTGTCCTGCGGTGCTGTGACAAAGGGGTGAGCCTTTGAGGCTCACCGCCAGGTGTTACAGCTCCTGCCTGGGGGAGGTGTTAGCATCTCCACCCAGTGCAGGCTTTGTTACTGGCCTCAGAGTGACAAAGGCACTCTCCCCATGGGGCCAGCAACATGTCTCTAGTGTGGCCGGCTGCTGGAACTAGTCAGCCTACACAGATAGTCGGTTAAGTTTCAGGGGGCACCTCTAAGGTGCCCTCTGGGGTGTATTTTGCAATAAAATGTACACTGGCATCAGTGTGCATTTATTGTGCTGAGAAGTTTGATACCAAACTTCCCAGTTTTCAGTGTAGCCATTATGGTGCTGTGGAGTTCGTGTTTGACAAACTCTCAGACCATATACTCTTATGGCTACCCTGCACTTACAATGTCTAAGGTTTTGTTTAGACACTGTAGGGGTACCATGCTCATGCACTGGTACCCTCACCTATGGTATAGTGCACCCTGCCTTAGGGCTGTAAGGCCTGCTAGAGGGGTGTCTTACCTATACTGCATAGGCAGTGAGAGGCTGGCATGGCACCCTGAGGGGAGTGCCATGTCGACTTACTCGTTTTGTCCTCACTAGCACACACAAGCTGGCAAGCAGTGTGTCTGTGCTGAGTGAGAGGTCTCCAGGGTGGCATAAGACATGCTGCAGCCCTTAGAGACCTTCCTTGGCATCAGGGCCCTTGGTACTAGAAGTACCAGTTACAAGGGACTTATCTGGATGCCAGGGTCTGCCAATTGTGGATACAAAAGTACAGGTTAGGGAAAGAACACTGGTGCTGGGGCCTGGTTAGCAGGCCTCAGCACACTTTCAATTGTAAACATAGCATCAGCAAAGGCAAAAAGTCAGGGGGCAACCATGCCAAGGAGGCATTTCCTTACAATGTGCTTAAACCCAAAGAAGATCAGCAGGATATAAATATGTCAGCCTCATCAAATTGTGCAAGATGTGAATGCTCAAGCATGGGGCAGTATGAGAGGGCAGTTACATACTCCCTTAAAGTGACCAAAAGATGGGCAAACTATTGCTACCTAGAATGTTGTCTGCTAGGTATCTTCCAAGCCAGAAAAGAGAAGAAGTGGGTAACAGACTGATAGACCTAGCCCTGTTGCTGGTGAAAAAGGCAGTGTTATGGGAGTCAATCACGGACCATCATCTACTTCACAGTAAATGACAACAAACAGTGCTGGAATGGGTCAACAGAAAGAATATGGCACTGAAAAGGGAAGAAAAATAGTCTCTCAAAAAGACTGATTACCCAGATGTTGGATGAGGTACTATAAGCGTTTAATATGAATAAAGGGGGTAATAAACCTTTGTGAGGAACTGAGCTACCTCACAGGGTGAAGCATACAGGAATTAGCAGCAGACATGTGAATATGTGAAGTGAGTTTTGGGTAAAAGGTGTAACCAGGACCGAACAGGCCTTTTGTTGCATTAGACTGCTCCCGGTGGAATGCGATTACAAATGTGTCATGAGTGATGTAATGTGTGAGGTCATAAGCAGTGCTTGGTGGGTGCACAATTTATACTTAGCTCAGTAATTTATAACTGGTGAATTTCACTTTTTTTAACACTAGTTTTATTATATTATTACAACCCCTAACTATAACGTCATTTTAACCTTTGATTTTTTTCAGTGAATTTCTAGGGTTTTTTAAACTTAAGCTAGATCATATTGCCATCCCTAACTATAATGTAACGTTAATCTTTTCTTTTATGGTGACATTGCTTTATAGATGCATATTTAGATTGGTATTAATCCCAGTTTTTAATGTAGACTATCAAACAAAGGTGAGTTGTGGGGAAGCAGGAGCACACTACAATGGTTGTAAGAAAAACATTCTACCACGTTCCAGTTCATTCTGCTTTTACCTCATCACCATAACACCAAATATTTAGGGGCATAGTTAAGAAAAGTAGCCCCCCTTAGCGTCCCCCTAACACCGTTATGTGTGCACCGCATTTAAAATACACTGCATCATGGCGGTAGTTAGGGGACTAGCGTCAGAATTTTGGACGCTAGTCTGGTGCTTTGCAGGATTAGTATAAACATTTTGATGTTAATCCTGCAAAACACCTAAAGGCCCATTGTAACCAATGGAAGGCCTTCTTTTAACTCCTCCTCTGAGCAGGCGTTAAAAGTGCTGAAAAAATGACGCAAAGAAATCTGCCATTTTTTCAGCCCCTCTAAAGGTGGCATGCCCTCTTTGCTTACATTATGCCTGGTGCAGGCATAATGTAGCACAAAGGATTACAAAGTGATGCAATGCATGTATTGCGCCATCTTGTAAATATGGCACAGTGTTTTTGGCCTTCTAACACCACATTAGCGTACAAAAAAGATGCTAATGTGTCTTTAGAATGGGGTTAGGGGCTCTTAAATATGCCCCTAAGTATAAACGTGGATGTGTGGGTCAGTTTGACTACTGCAGCATCTCTGACAATGTTCATTGAGATCATCTATGCTCATTGAACAATGATATATGAAATGTAATTAACAGGCAAATTAAATTTGGTATTATTTTGCCAATCACTGTGTTTTGCCTCAGGTGACGCTTTCATATGTTAGCATGAATTACGCTCCTGTGATGGACGAGGTGATAGGCCTGGGGGAGACAGGGAGGACTGAGATTACCGTGGATTTAAATCGTGTCTGCCAACGAAAACGCATTGTGCATGAAGAATATTCACGATGTCAGGCATCACCTTCATTGTTCGTGTTGTTTGCCATGAGTTTCCCTTCTCATGGGAACTATTCTCCTCAAGAAAGTCACATTAAGCAACAATTCTTGTGAAATATGAAGCTGTGAGGATAATGTCAACGTGATAAAAGCAAATTTTGTGGAAAGAGAAGATTAGGTTCTAAACAAATGGGAAGAAGGACAGATGTTCTGGTGATGGCGTCACTACACAGGAAACAGAGCAATGGACTTTTAACAACTCAGAGGGTGCAGGGCCGCAGTTATTTTTGTTTAATTGTTTTGTTCATAGTCTTGTATGTGTGTTTGGTGAGGGGTAAAATAGTCACTACAAAACCAAATGCGTGCAGAGATCACAACACAGAAGATGATGTTTAGGGGCGCACTTTTTTTCAAATATATGGACGTCATCCAATGTCGGTGGTTTTCAGCAAATGTATTCGAATGGGACAATCACTGTAGTTCTGACTGGGAAGATACACGGTGCGTTCCTTTTCATGGATTCATCTCAACACTGCGCAATATTTATGCATACATTAAAATGTCATTTCTCTCATATAGAAAACGTGTCAAGAAGTTTTATGTGTTGACATAATTGTTGATATTATGTAATGTTCAATAAATGTACAAAACATTTTATTCAGCTCGCCAACACGCTAAAGGCCTTGTATATATTACCACAAAGGACCCCAGTACAAAGCATTAAACATTTTTGACTGGCTCTATATTATATTTTTATTTGCAAATTAAGAAACTTCTCGTATTAGTAAAACGGGATTTGGGAGTTTGTGAAGAACGTGTGTGAACATTGTGTGGAATTTGTTCTAGTGGTGATGTGTTCTATTTTGTATGATGTGTTCTGTTTTGCATGCTGTTGTATTGTTGTGCCGCATTTCTACAATGCGAATTTGTTGTGTCATACTGAGTTTGTGGGCATACTGAAGCTGGTATGTTACATTCTATGTTGACTGTTTTTGTGTGTTTATATTCTTTTTTGTATATTATGACGTTATGTTCACTTTTTTACTGTAGATATGTGAACAAACGCTGCTATATTTGCAGCCAAAAGCAGCATATGCCTTGACGTTTCTATGACAAGTAACCATTTATCACTGTCTTAGTTGGTAAGATGGCGGTACTCCAGATCTTCAACTACTTAAGACACCATTCAGCCCAAAAATGTTGGAAAGACTGTTTCTTAACTTAGGGCACCCAGTGCTCACTTTATGCAATATGATTCAGATACTCATAGTAATGGAAGGTCCTCCTTTCATAAAAGCGTCCCTTTTTTGTGAGTTTGTGAGGATGTTAGGTACTGTGGTCAAAATTAAAAACAGAAGGTGTCACTAGGAGATAAATGGGTTTGTAGTGAGAGAAACATGAGCTTGATAGTGTTTCAAAGGCATAGGATGTGCATGTTCATGTTTGTTTGTAAGGTGACATATGGAGGAGGAACAGTGGAAGAATGTGATTATGAAGGTTTGTAGACTAGAGGTAGAAAGTCTCAGTTAAAGTTAACCATTTTCTTATCCTATGCAATCAGGCCAGAAATAGGAACATCTTTTAAAAGGTGTGGAAACACAACAAGGCATTCATTGCTTGAGCAGATTTGGAACAGTCCAAGAGTAAGAATGCTTTTATAGCTGGTGTTTCAAAGAAAAAACACTAGACTGCTGACAGCTATTGATTTCAACCACACTGCATGCATCTCTTACAACGGAATATCAGAGACTAACTACTCTCCAACCTGCATACACACTCTTACTACTTGAACCTTTATAGCATTCAGTACTATCAACCAGTAAATAGTGCTTAGTATCCTATAACATTGTTGAACTGGGAAATTTGGTCTTTGGATGATTCGCCTCTGTGCTTTACAGCTACACTCAACTAGTTAAAGTGGATCCACTCCCTAAGAAAGCACCACTCTCAACTACAGAGGAAAACAAGGAATTGTTATTGTAGCAGAACATTTCAATAGCTACAATTCTGAAGGGAAGACGACACAGGGTAAGCAAACAACTGTATCTTTATTGCCGTCTTCTCTGAGTCCCATAACCGACTGTCCCCAACCGACTCCAGCATTCTCTTCCTTTTTCCCCCCTTCTTCCACATTCCGTTCTGAATGTGGAACACACCATTTATCTTAACAGGACCCAACATACCCCCCTTCCTTCACAATGACAAAAATAAAATAAGACTAATTAGCTTAACTAATATAAGTATTCATGCAATTGACTAAATGATCTAATGTACAATGTAATCTTTGAATTTCATGGGTCTTTACCTCATTTTCCCTGACACCCCCTTATCCACACTTTCCTCCAGGCAGTCCTCATTTGCTTCCATGCCCAATCTTCTGCTGATATAATTCTGCTTAGATTCTGGCACAACAGAAAGGAAAGATTTATTCCATCTCTTTACATTCTCTAACACAACCACATGATCCAGGACTTTTCTCACCCTGGCAGGAGCAGAAAACCTTGATAAACCCTTTCGCACAAAACCAGGTTTCTTAATTCTCACCCAACCTCCTTGTTCAACAACAAGTATTTATCTTGCTGGCTCTTTGTTTTATATTTTTCCTTGTGCAGCAGATCTCACATCCACCACCTTACCCAACTTGTCTACATCGACATTCTTCTTCGCCATCAACTCCTTATTCAACTTTGTGCCAGCTACCCTACCTCTTAATAACGTGAATGGGGATATTCCTGTATTGATATGTGGTGTTGTCCTGAACCCCCATAGAAAATCTTCGACAGATTATATCCATGACAGTCCATTGAACAATGCCAACTGCAAGCTTTCCTTTATTACACGGTTAAATCTCTCCAACAAACCATTGCTACGAGGATGATACAGGGATGTTAGGGTATGCTTTATACCCAAACTAGCTAGAAAGACCAGTTGTGTCCCATTATCAGTGACTATCTCTTCCGGAAAACCTTCCCTCAAGAACACCTCTTTTAAAAGTTTTTGACAATGCGGGTACTCAGGTGATCTACAAACTTTACTTCTGGCCATTTAGTCATGTAATCCACCATTACCAAAGCATACTTTCGTGCACCTCCAATTACCCCAAACGGTCCGGAGATGTCAAATGCTAACTTTGACCAAGGTACACTTTTAACCTTGATTGGGTCTACCGGGGATGGATATGTTACCTGAGACTTGTCACTCAATACACATATGCAAGACTCGTGCACATAACGCTCAATTGCTCTATCAACTCCTGGCCACCAGAAATCCTCTCTCACCCTATGCTTCATAGCACGAATTCCAAGATGCCCTTCATGTGCTAACTCTAACACTCTCATTCGTAGGCTGACAGGGACTATTAACAGATTTCCTCTCCGCACAATATTTCCAACAATGGACAACTCTTCTTCAACCCTCTTGTAAGGAATTAAGGGCCATATGTAGCAAACAGTTTGCACGTCGCAAACAGCGAGTTTCGCTGTTTGCGACGTGCAAACTGCACTTGGCAAAGCACAAAACCCCTTTTGCGATTTGGTAATCTGGTTACCGAATAGCAAAACGGGTTTGCGAGTCGCAATTAGGAAGGGGAGTCCCCTTCCTAATTGCAAGTCGCAGTGCAATGCCAGATTGCTTTGTGACCGCGAACGCAGTTGCAAAGCAATCACAGTTAGCACTCATTTCAAATGGGTGCTAACCCAGTCGCAAAAGGGACCCCTTCCCCTTTGTGAATGGCATTAAAAAATATTTTTACAGAGCATTTTTTTAGTTTTGTAATGCATCTCGTTTTCCTTTAAGGAAAACGGGCTGCATTACAAAAAAAACTGCTTTATTTAAAAGCAGTCACACACATGGTGGTCTGCTGTCTTCAGCAGGCCACGATCCCTGTGAGTGTCGCGAGTCTCAAGGGGGGCACATATTGCGACCCACCTCATTAATATTAATGAGGTGGGCCTTTGCGACCCCCTTGCGAGTCACAGATGGTGTCAGTGACACCATCCTACATTCTGAATTGCGAGTCGCAATTCTGAAACTACTTACATCTGGCCCTAAATCTTCCTGTAAGTTTTTTACATTAGGCCATCCTCCACAGATGTAACTTTTGACTTCTTGCAACACTTCGTCATCCAAGCATGCACTCATCCACCCCTGTCCAGTCAATGCACCTTTTGAAACTTCACTAATAGCATTAACAGCACACCCTCTCTCCAGTTCATCCACTGGTTCTGATTTTTCATCACATTCTGACAAGGGTAATCTTGACAAGCAATCAGCCATTCGATTCCTTACACCCGGCATATATTCCAATTTATATTTGCATTCTTGAAGTCTATATTGCCATTTCGCAATACGTGGTGTGGCCCTGCCCCCACCCTTGTGCTAGACAAATTTACTAATGGTTTATGATCAGTTCTCAGAACAAACTCTTTCCCCCACAAAAATCTTCTGAAATTTTCGACACCCCACCACATGGCTAAAGCCTACTTTTCAATTTTAGAATATGTATACTCCACCCCCCCACAAAGTCCTGGAAGCAAATGCAATAGTTTCCTCCTTAGCATTTTTCCTCACTTGCATAAGTACAGCACCAAGACCTACATTGCTTGCATCAGTTGCAATAATGCATGTATCATTAATGTCAAAAGTTTTAAGGGGATGCGCATCTGCTATGCTCTTCTTTAATAACTTGAATCTTTCGCCGCACTCTTTGTTCCGTTGAAAGTTGACACTCTTCTTTAAAAGACTCATTAAACATGCAGTCATGTCTGAAAAATTGGGGTCAAATTTCTCTTAATACTCCACCGAACCTAAGAAAGATCGGAATTGGTCCTTATCCACTGGTATTGGTGCATGTTAGATTGCATCCAAAATTTCCATCTTTGGCTCCACACCTTTTTCTGATAGATGGTGTCCCAAATAGTCTACTCCTTCCAGCATAAATTTGCACTTGTCCTTCCTTAAAGTCATTCCACCTGACTTAACAATTTCCAACACACTCTTTAGTCTTTCATTGTGTACAGCAACAGTGTCCCCATATACTAATATATCGTCTTGGAAGTACACAACACCCTCTTTTCTTTGGAACAACTTATTCATCAACCGTTGAAATACAGCAGATGCAGATGCCAAACCAAACGTCATGCACATATATCTATATGCTCCTTCCAGAGTTACAAATGAAGTGTAATGCCTAGAACCCCTGCTCAATTCCACTTGATGGTATGCAGAAGAGATGTCAAGTGATGTGAAATACTTTGCTCCTCTTAAATTTATCAACATTTCGTTGATGTTGGGAAGTGGTTGGCGATCCACCCATATGTTTGCATTTAAGTCTCTCAAATCCACACAGAGCCTAATCAATTTATCTGCCTTGCACACCAAACCTATAGGTGCCAACCATTCAGATCCTTCAATAGGTTCTATTATGCCCAACAAACATAACTTTTCCAATTCTTGCTTCAACTCAGCCCGTAGTGCTAATGGTACCTTGCGTACCTTATGAGCCACGGCCTTTGCACCATGTTTCAAAATTATTCGATGCTGGAATCCCTTGAGTTTTCCCAACCTATCCGTAAAAACTTATGGGTAGTCTCTGATCCATTCCTTGGTTGCTCCTGCACAAGTTTGATAAACAATCTCATGTTTTGCTAACACCATATCGGGATGATTCGGGTCCAGAATGATACCCAACTCTCCTTGTTCTTTCCAACCCATAAGCTTTGCACCCTCCTTGACAACATACACCGTTCCTGCTGCACATTTACTTCCAAACTTTAAGTTTGCTTCAAACTTTCCCACAACCTCTATACGTTTTCCTCGATACGCAATAATTTTGATGTCAGAATCCTGCATACCCATATTGTCAATATTCTTGAAATCCACCATGTTGATTAATGTGAACGGAGATCCAGAATCAGCTAGGAATTTCACATCCTTATTGTTAACCAATACTATACAAGATGGTGAATTTCTCTTCCGTGCTGCTACCATTGAAGATATTTCTACAAAACCATTGGCCTCCTGATGCCTCGATGTGAGCATAAGGATAACATTCTCGTCTTCATCTGAAGGGACACCAGTGTTGTCAATCATTTTGACAATCTGTGCAGAGTTTTTCATGCCAACGTTTCCCTTACATACCCTTGCGAAGTGACCTTTTTTACCACACTTGTAACATGTCCTACTTCCACACATGTAGCAAGACATGCCATTATTGACATTCCTGTTTCTGGATGACAAGCGTTCATGCTCGTCACAACCACTTACTTTGCTACTCTTCATTGTTGATTTAGATGCCTGCTTTGCTTTAATATGCCTGATCTCTGTTGTTTTTGCATTGTCGTTCATCTCCTGCATACAGTTCTTAGAGTGTTCTATACTTCTTGCCAACTTTAAAGCCGTTTCCAAATCTGTATCTTCAGTAGCTAAAGGTTTTCCTGGATCTTTTTGTTATTTGTTCTCTCAATCAGTTGATCACGTATAATCTCATCTCTAAACTCTCTGTAATTACTCGTAGTCACCAGCGAACGTAATCATCAACGATTGACTCTCCTGGAATTTGTGCACACTGAAGAAACTTATGTCTTTCAAGAACGATATTTTTCCTTGGATTAAATACCTTATCCAATGTACTAATTATCTAGGCTTACTCATCAACAGTGGATGTCGACCCTTCTCCATCATCCCCTACTGTTAGGGTACTAATTACCTCTAATGGCCATGTCTTTAAAATTTTCCTTCCCTCTGTTCCCAAATTGTAGTTTAATAGTGTTGGAAAATTGGTTATTGGTAAGGGTAGGTAGGTACCTACACCTAGCAACAAGCCACTAACCTCCACTTAGGTCCAGTTAGGTCTCAGTAAATTAACCCCAGCTCAACCCTTGGTAGCTTGGCAACGAACGTCAAGGCTTAACTTAGGAGACAGTGTGTAAAGCATTCAAATATCACAAAACAGTAATTAAATAAAACACAGGAAACAGTTTAAAAATCCAAAACCAATTTATAACAATAGTTTATATTTTTATCTTTAAAATGACACCAAAACGAATAAAATCGGATAAAGGGAACCGGACATATGAATTTTTAAAGAATTATTATTTTTCTAGCGCTTAGAAACAAAAAGCGCCAATCGGGTCATCTGGTTGCACCTCGACCGGGGCAAAGTCAAAGTTTCAGGCCGACCGCGATGGAGCCCTGCTCGGCTACAGGTCGCGGGAGGCCTCGGTTAAAAAGTTACCTTCTGACTTAGTCTTTATTTTGAAGATTTTCTTCAGCGGGACGAACCTGCCAGTCCTATCCGACCTCCTGGAGCCCTTCTCCGGATACGCAATGCTGGATTCCTCGGTGGTGATTTTTACCTTCGGACTTAGTCGTTTTTTCGAGGTGAAAATCCTTCGACCGGGGTAAACCTGGATCTTGATCCGACGTACATGGAGCCCTTCTCAGATACGATGGCTGGGAGGTCCCGGTCAACTTTTTACCTTCGGACTTAGTCTCTTTTTCTGAGATTTTTCTTTACCGGGACGAACCACCAAGTCAGGCCGGGTCACGGTTGAGGCAAGCCGGCTAGAATTTCCGCGGCGGGTCGGTCCCTCTATGGAGCTTTTTTACAAAAATTCTCAAATCTTCTCCAAACTTCTGGGGCTTCACCCAGATGTTCTTTTAAGGTTCCTTTGGGGTCCACAGCTCACCCCAAGGGTCCAGAAGTTCTGAGATGGTCCTTGGGGGGTGCGGACTACCACTCCCAGAATGCACCTGGCGCAAACTCCTTTTTGGCCACTGGACAGTGGTCAGCTGGTCACTTTCTTCAGGAGTTGGTGCAGGGGACTCTGGATAGCAATTTTTCACCTGTAGCAAACAGGGAGTCCCTCCTTGAACCAGTTGAAGCCAGGCAAAGTCCTTCTTGTGGTGAAGCCCAAGTGTGCAGCTGGTGCAGTCCTTCTGAGTGTAGGTTCCAGGTGCAGGCCAGGGGTCCAGCAGGGCAGTCCTTCTTCTCCTTTAGTTATTTTCTTGTTGAATTCTGGTGGGGATATGAGGTGTGGGTGCAGGTCTGCCAGTTTTATCCTTGCTCCTGGGTGAAAAGCAGGGGGGTCCTGGTTCTCCTATCAGGTACAGGGTCGTCCCCCTGTGATGACCACTTCCTGGGAAGTGTGGCAAAAATCCATCCCAGAAGGCAACATTCTCTAAAAATCCAACATGGCTGAATCTGATTTTTGGAGGTTACATCTGGCTCAGCCCACCCACTGGTGTGGCTAAAAATCATAAACACACCCCTCTCCTGCCCTCTCCTAATCTAATCAAGGGGGCACCTAGTTGTCTGGGGTTGCAGGATGTGGGGGTGTTGCTGGTTGCTCAAAATGTCCTGCTCTGCCTTTGAAGACCAGTTTGGCAGCCCTCCCCCTTCCTGCCTCACCATCTGCTGAGGGGAGATTCTCTCCCACAAGCACATTCCTTTGTGTGAAGCCAGGCCACTTCACACCTCATCAAGGCAGCTTGGCTAAGCTGCTGCAGGCTGGCCAATCAGAGCACAGCAGCAAAAACAATGCAGGGCTGAAATTGGCAACTTTTTAGGTAAAGTCTAAAACTTTTTACCTGAACAAGTTATATTAAATCCAACAACTGGAAGTTGTGGGATTTATTACAACAATTAATTTGATACCAAATTCTTGGTATGCAACATTTAAGGAGACTTTAAAATTTAAAACAAAGTCTCCCCATTCTAGCCTATGAAGGCCATTTACTACAATGAGGGAAAAACGAATTTGGCTGTTTTTACCTCACCAGGGCTTATAAAACTATTTTTATAAAGTCCCTGCTTATAGTTACATGGCACCCAGCCCTAGGGGCACATAGGGCACACCTTAGGGGTGACTTATATGTAAAAATAAGGTAGTTTAAGACTTTGGAACTACTTTTAATTCCAAAGTCGAATTTGCATATAACTTTAATTTAAAAGCAGCCAGCAAGGCAGGCCTGCCTTTAAAATGACAGTGGGCACCTCAGCGGTGCACCTATGGGTGCACTACCTATGCTGTGGTCCCTAAACCTACATGCCCTACCATATACTAGGGACTTATAGGTAGGTTAACTTAGCCAATTATAATTAGCCTAATTTGCATATTGATTTTACACAGAGCACAGGCCCTGGGACTGGTTAGCAGTACCCAGGGCACCATCAGACTCAGGAAAACACCAGCATAAAGTGGAAAATCTGGGCAAAAAGTTAGGGGGCCTCTGCAATCAGCCCTGTTTTCTCACACAAGCCCCCCCCAGCCCACACGCCCAGGAGACTCAGCCCAACCCTGGGAGAGTCTTCCTGGCTTGTTAGGTGAGGAAGACAGTGAAGAAAACTGGCTGTCCCTTTGCAGGGCCTACTCTGCCTTTCATCCTCCTGTCATGGTCACTCCCTCTGGGTAGTGAAGCCATCCCAACAGTGAAAGGACCCATCTCAAACTGAAACTTCCCTCCAGGGGGGTCTTCCTCCTCTCTCTCTGCCAACTTGGGTAGTGAGGTGCCCACCTCCCCTACTCCTAACTTTGCTAGGGCAACACCTAGCTTACCCAAAGAGGTCGCCCAACACTTGAGCAACCCCACCATGACCAACAGGGTCAGGAGGCCTACTTTGCTATTGGCCCTGGGGTCTGCCTCCCAGGCCAAGTACAGGGCTGCCAGGAAGGCTAGCACCCAGCAGAGGCTACTGACAGCTGTCAGTACCCAGAACCACACCCTAAGCTCCCCACTGACAGGTGGCTGAGCTGCTTTAGGGGCAACTTTGGGGTCCTGGCACCCCTCTTGCTGTCTAGAGTGGGGGGCTACCACCTCCTGTGGCAGACACCCTCCTTCCACTCTCCCTTCTGTCAGTGCAGGGGCAACACCCTGCATCTGGAAAGCTGCCTGACTACTCAGGACTTCCTTGGGGTCAGGGGAGGCCTCACCAGTGCCAACTCTGGGCTCCCCCCCTACTGGGGCAGAAGGCCTTTGGCTCCCTGGAACTCTCTTTAAGAGTGGCCCACCCTTCCTTTTCTTGGGGACCCCTGTCTCCTAACTGTAGGGACTGACTCCCCAGGACTTTGGTTTGGGGGGGCGCCCAGGGCGACCGCCCCATCTGGGACCAAACCCACCTCTGGGAGGTCATTGCCCAGGATACAATCTAGGGGGAGGTCAGCACTGACTACCACCCTAAACCAGTCAAGGATACCCTCCCTCTCTAGGGGCACTATGGCTACAGGTTTGGTGGTGACCTCCCCTGTGGCTATCCTGACTTTCCTTGTCTCTCCTGGGACATACATGTCTGGGGTCACTAACCGGTCACTCACTATAGTGTGACTGGCACAGGTGTCTCTCAGGCCAGTGGTAGGGATCCCAATCACCTGAATGGGGTGGAAGTGCCTACTTCCACCCTCAGGGATCACCAGCTTACCATCTGGTCCTGTCTCCCAGCTCAATGCTAGGAGGACTTCATCATCTGAGGACTCCTCCTCCATGGCTACACTGGACAGCCCAGTGCTAACCACCTTCTTTGGACAGGCTGCATCCCCTCTGAAGTGACCTGTCTGCTGACATTCAAAGCAAGCCCTACTGTCCAAGAGCTTTTTTAATTCTGGGTCTCCCTGTCTCTGCTTGTCAGAGTGGGAGTGGGATTTACTCTCCTCCTTCTTAGGGTTCTGGGGTACAGAGGGAGTCTCTGTGGTGGGCTTACCACCTCCCTCCTTAGGTTTTTGGGGACCTGACCCCCCCTTCTTGGAGTCTCCCACCTGGGACTTGACAACCACCCTGGTTCTCAACCACTCATCAGCTGCCTCCCCTAGCTCTCTAGGGTTGGTCTGCTTAGAGTCCACTAGATGCTGGCGTAACCTTTCTTGGGTACAATTGGTCAAGATGTGCTCTCTCATGATCAGATTGTATAACCCCTCATAAGTATTTACTTTGTTACCAATAATCCAGCCCTCTAGTGCCTTTAGTGAGGTGTCTACAAAGTCAACCCAAGACTGGGTACTGACCTTCTGGGTGTCCCTGAACTTCATTCTATACTGCTCTGGGGTCAGACCAAACTTCTTGGTTAAGCACCTCTTCATACTAGGGTACGAATCTGCCTCCTCCCCCCTTAAGGTCAGAAGCCTATCCCTCCCTGAGTTGGGGACCAACTCCCACAAAAGGGAACCCCAGTATTGAGGCCTAACCCTTCTCATTTGGAGTGCCCTCTCAAAGGCCTCTAACCACTTGTCTATATCATCCCCCTCTACATAAGCAGGAACCACCCCCTTGGGTAATTTGGGGCAAACTCCCCCACCCATGGACACCTCAACTTCTCTGTCGCTGCCACCATCTCTTTTCTCTTTCTTTGCCCACTTTTTCTTTTCTAGGGCCAGCTTGTCTGCTTCCAAAGCTATGTATGCTAGCTGGGCCTCCAGCTCTCTTTCCCTGATGGATGGGTTCTCTCCTCCTGAAGGGACCCCCTTCCCACCACTAGCTTTGGGTCTGCCCCTAGTGACTGTATGTACTGAGGACCGTTCTTCCTCATCCTCACTTAGGCTCAGATGCCCTCCCTCCCCTGAGTGGTTAGAGCTAGCACCCTCCCCTGTTTCTTCCTCCTCTGGAGCTTCCCCTAGGTCTACCTCTTGGGCCTCAGCCCATGCTGTCAGGGATTTGATCAGGACTTGCTTCCTGAGGTCAGTGGTTGCAGGCAACCCTCTTTCAGTACACAACCCCCTAAGCTGGACTACTGTCAGTGTGGGTAGGCTAGCCAGATCAAGCTCCATGGTTCCCTGGTTTTGTGTCAACAAAAACTTTTTGCAAAAATTGGAAACAATAATTTAGAAAAATTACAAAAATTCAATAATAGAAATTAATCCAAATAAAATTTTTTAAAAAAATTAATGTTTTTTTTTTCTTTTTTTTTTTAAACAATTTTTGCACTAAGACAATTTAAAGGATTTTTAATTTGTTTTACTTAAAACTGTAACGTGATACTGAACACAAGTACAGGATCCCACCGCTGCCACCAAAAATGTTGGAAAATGGGTTATTGGTAAGGGCAGGTAGGTACCTACACCTAGCAACAAGCCACTAACCGCCACTTAGGTCCAGTTAGGTCTCAGTAAATTAACCCCAGCTCAACCCTTGGTAGCTTGGCAACGAGCGTCAAGGCTTAACTTAGGAGACAGTGTGTAAAGCATTCAAATATCACAAAACAGTAATTAAATAAAACACAGGAAACAGTTTAAAAATCCAAAACCAATTTATAAAATTAGTTTATATTTCTATCTTTAAAATGACACCAAAACGAATAAAATCGGATAAAGGGAACCGGAGATATGAATTTTAAAGAATTATTATTTTTCTAGCGCTTAGAAACAAAAAGCGCCAATCGGGTCATCTGGTTGCACCTCGACCGGGGCAAAGTCAAAGTTTCAGGCCGACCGCGATGGAGCCCTGCTCGGCTACAGGTCGCGGGAGGCCTCGGTTAAAAAGTTACCTTCTGACTTAGTCTTTATTTTGAAGATTTTCTTCAGCTGGACGAACCTGCCAGTCCTATCCGACCTCCTGGAGCCCTTCTCCGGATACGCGATGCTGGATTCCTCGGTGGAGATTTTTACCTTCGGACTTAGTCGTTTTTTCGAGGTGAAAATCCTTCGACCGGGGTAAACCTGGATCTTGATCCGACGTCCTTCTCGGATACGATGGCTGGGAGGTCCCGGTCAACTTTTTACCTTCGGACTTAGGGGGTCATTCTAACCCTGGCGGTCGGTGATAAAGCGGCGGCCAACACGCCAACAGGCCGGCGGTCAATAAAATGCAATTCTGACCCTGGCGGGAACCGCCAACACAGCCCGCCGCATTAACACTCCGACTGCCACGGCGGAACAAACAAACAGCGCGGCGGTCACCGCCAACAGCCAGGCGGCAGACAATGTACCGCCCACCCTATCACGACCCACCAATCCGCCACCTTTTCCGGGGCGGGAGCACCGCCGATAAAAACACGGCGGAAACAGACATTTTCAATGGAAAACGCTCACCTCGAGACACTCCACGCGGAATCCGGACAGCATGGAACCCGAATTGAACATCATACCTGCTCTCGTCTACCTGCTCATCTACCACGAGTACGAACTCCGGCGCAGACGTCAACGGTGAGTACTGCACCTACGACACACGGAAGGGGGGAGGAAGAAAGGTTATGGGCATACACATATGCGACCCCCCCACCCCCCCAATATGTACACACCAATGCAGAGCAGGAAGTCACAGTGACACCACACAAAGACCCTTTAAAAAAACAATGACACAACCAAATTTTGAAAAAAATTACATGTACAAAAAAAGCACCAGGAAATAATTGAGCAACCGTGAAAAATATTTACAAAAACCAAAAAGATATACACATCAGTGTATCACTGAAGTAACAAGTCCTGCACATCCTACGAATCTAACATGTCCGTGGGCCAAGGTTCTGCGAAACAAGGGCAAAGCTCACACACGAGACCTGAGTCCTTTGGAGAGAACACTGCAGGGGCATCCGATGTCAAAACTACAGGCACCTCAGGGGGAAGGGAAGGGGGGGCCACCACAGCCACATGAGTCCACGACGCCAGATCCACGAGGAGCCACCATGCCCACTGAACCATCCTGGGGAGTGCAAAGCCACAGTCTCTCAAGTCTCTGCAGTGGGTGGCTTGCCCACTGGACCATCCTGGGGAGTGCAAAGCCACAGTCTCTCAAGTCTCTGCAGTGGGTGGGTTGCCCACTGGACCATCCTGGGGAGTGCAAAGCCACAGTCTCTCAAAGTCTCTGCAGTGGGTGGGTTGCCCACTGGACCATCCTGGGGAGTGCAAAGCCACAGTCTCTCAAGTCTCTGCAGTGGGTGGGTTGCCCACTGGACCATCCTGGGGAGTGCAAAGCCACAGTCTCTCAATGTCTCTACAGTGGGTGGGTTGCCCACTGTGCCATCCTGGGGAGTGCAAAGCCACAGTCTCTCAGGTGGATTACAGAGTCCACTGGTCAAGGAGGAGGCATGGTGGGCACAGTGAACCATAAACAGTGCCTGAGACGGCGGGACCCAGCGCAGCGGTGCATGACATGGCGATGTCCAGCGGAGCGGTGCTTGACAGGAAGGGTCCAGCGGAGCGGTGCTTGACAGGAAGGGCCCAGCGGAGTGGTGCTTGACAGGAAGGGCCCAGCGGAGCGGTGCTTGACAGGAAGGGCCCAGCGGAGCGGTGCTTGAGACGGCGGGGCCCAGCGGAGCGGTGCTTGAGACGGCAGGGCCCAGCGGAGCGGTGCTTGACAGGAAGGGCCCAGCGGAGCGGTGCTTGAGACGGCGGGGCCCAGCGGAGCGGTGCTTGAGACGGCAGGGCCCAGCGGAGCGGTGCTTGACAGGAAGGGTCCAGCGGAGCGGTGCTTGACAGGAAGGGCCCAGCGGAGCGGTGCTTGAGACGGCGGGGCCCAGCGGAGCGGTGCTTGAGACGGCGGGGCCCAGCAGAGCGGTGCTTGACAGGAAGGGCCCAGCGGAGCGGTGCTTGAGACGGCGGGGCCCAGCATAGCGGTGCTTGAGACGGCGGGGCCCAGCGGAGCGGTGCTTGACAGGAAGGGCCCAGCGGAGCGGTGCTTGAGACGGCGGGGCCCAGCGGAGCGGTGCTTGAGACGGCGGGGCCCAGCGGAGCAGTGCTTGACAGGAAGGGCCCAGCGGAGCGGTGCTTGACAGGAAGGGCCCAGCGGAGCGGTGCTTGAGACGGCGGGGCCCTGTTCAGCGGTACCTGTCTTCACGGCGGGGCCCTGTTCAGCGGTACCTGTCTTCACGGTGGGGCCCTGTTCAGCGGTGCTCTTCTGCACGGCGGGGCCCTGTTCAGCGGTACCTGTCTTCACGGCAGGGCCCTGTTCAGCGGTACCTGTCTTCACGGCGGGGCCCTCTTCAGCGGTGCTCTTCTGCACGGCGGGGCCCTGTTCAGCGGTACCTGTCTTCACGGCGGGGCCCTGTTCAGCGGTGCTCTTCTGCACGGTGGGGCCCTGTTCAGCGGTACCTGTCTTCACGGCGGGGCCCTCTTCAGCGGTACCTGTCTTCACGGCGGGGCCCTGTTCAGCGGTGCTCTTCTGCACGGCGGGGCCCTGTTCAGCGGTACCTGTCTTCACGGCGGGGCCCTGTTCAGCGGTGCTCTTCTGCACGGCGGGGCCCTGTTCAGCGGTACCTGTCTTCACGGCGGGGCCCTGTTCAGCGGTACCTGTCTTCACGGCGGGGCCCTGTTCAGCGGTACCTGTCTTCACGGCGGGGCCCTCTTCAGCGGTGCTCTTCTGCACGGCGGGGCCCTGTTCAGCGGTACCTGTCTTCACGGCGGGGCCCTGTTCAGCGGTGCTCTTCTGCACGGCGGGGCCCTGTTCAGCGGTACCTGTCTTCACGGCGGGGCCCTCTTCAGCGGTACCTGTCTTCACGGCGGGGCCCTGTTCAGCGGTGCTCTTCTGCACGGCGGGGCCCTGTTCAGCGGTACCTGTCTTCACGGCGGGGCCCTGTTCAGCGGTGCTCTTCTGCACGGCGGGGCCCTGTTCAGCGGTACCTGTCTTCACGGCGGGGCCCTGTTCAGCGGTGCTCTTCTGCACGGCGGGGCCCTGTTCAGCGGTACCTGTCTTCACGGCGGGGCCCTCTTCAGCGGTACCTGTCTTCACGGCGGGGCCCTGTTCAGCGGTGCTCTTCTGCACGGCGGGGCCCTGTTCAGCGGTACCTGTCTTCACGGCGAGGCCCTGTTCAGCGGTGCTCTTCTGCACGGCGGGGCCCTGTTCAGCGGTACCAGTCTTCACGGCGGGGCCCTGTTCAGCGGTGCTCTTCTGCACGGCGGGGCCCTGTTCAGCGGTACCTGTCTTCACGGCGGGGCCCTCTTCAGCGGTGCTCTTCTGCACGGCGGGGCCCTGTTCAGCGGTGCTCTTGCAGTATGTCAAGGGAGTCATACCTGGCCTGGACACCCTGCTCAGTCGCCCTCCGACCGTGCTGTGTCAGGCCCCTTCGGGGAGTGAGTCCTGGGCCCTTTGGTGTCGTCCCTTGCAGCCGGGATGGGGCTTGTGGGGCCCTCCTGCTCCGCGCTCCTGGTGGTTGTCCTCTCCGCCCTGCTGTCCTTTCGCTCCTTAGATGGGGCTCTCGGGCCCTTGCCTCCCCTGGCTGCTGTGGCCGGTGAAGTGGCCGGAGTCACCTCCTTGGGGGCAGCCGTCTCTGTCCGCTCACGGCAGCCCTTCAATTTCCGCGTCCTCTTGCCTGGGGGGGGGCTGGCTGTCCCCTTGCTGCTCACCGAAGTGTTACTGCCGCCAAAGGGTGGACTCCACATGCCATGCACCACTTGCACTGTAGTAGTTGGGCTGGTGGTGGCTGAGGTGACCTTGGGACTTTTCCCAGTTGGAGGGGGTGGGTCGGGGGAGGGAAAGAGGTCAAAACTGGCGAGGTAATTTTTCTTGGGACCAAGGTAAGGGGTAGGAGTAGTGGTGAGAGAAGTGGAGGAAGAGGATGTGGTTGTATGAGAGCCAGGTGTGCTGTCCTTGGGTGCCGGTGACTGGGACGTAGGCTGTGGTGAGGTGGTTGGCTGTTGTTTGGGTGTCTGCCTGCGTTTATGTGTCTTGGAAGAGGGGGTGACAGACACAGTGGGAGAGGACACAGGGGACGTGTAAATGCCAGTGGGGGTGGTGACTGCAGGTGTGCGGACTGTAGTGGAGGGTTTGCTGGTGGTGGAAGAACTGGCTGATGTTGGGGTGCATGCAGGTGTGAGTGTAGACGTCACAGGGAGGGAGGAGGGAGACGAGGAGGACGGGGACACAGAGGTGGTAGTGACTGTTGATATGTCTGCATCTGTGTGTTGCTTGGGTGAATGCTTGTGTTTTCTGTGGTGCTTATGTTTGGATGAGCTGGCCTTGGGTGTTGAGGTGTGTGCAGGCTGGTCTGATGGTGTGGATGGGATAGGTTGAGGTACAGGAGACAGAGAAAGGGTGGAGGCAGATAGAAGAGGGAGACTGGAGACAGGGACAATGGCTGCCATCAGTGCTGAGGCCAGAGCAGTGAACGCTCGTTGATGGGCAGCCTGACCCGAATGAATGCCCTCCAGGTAGGCATTGCTCCGATGCACCTCCCTTTCCACCCCCTGGATGGCATTCAGAAGGGTAGTCTGCCCAACAATGACCGTCCTCACCAGGTCAATGAGCTCCGCACTGAGGGCAGCAGGGGTAACAGAGGCAGGGGCTGAGGTGCCTGGGGCGAAGGAGACGCGCGCCTTCCTGGCCGAGCGGCCACGGAGCGAAGACTGAGGGGCTGCTGGGAGGGCGGTGCTGGTGCGCTGGGTGGCGGCTGTACCTGTTGTTGCGGGGGGCACAGATGGTGCCGCCCCCGCTAGGGAGCTCCCAAACGAGGACGTGTCCGTGTCGCTGGTGTCTCCACCGGCCCCCGTTGTGGTGCTCCCCTCGCCCTCCGGATCACTGGTGCCCTCGGTGTCTGTGTCAGTGCCCACCGGGGCCTGGTGACCTGCAGCTCCCTCCTGCTCCGACGCCAAATCTCCTCCGCCTGATGATGCTAAAACACAAGAAGACAAAGATTTAGGGTGGGGGGAGAAATTAAACAAAGTTGAGTGCATGCCTTAGCAATACCCTTTGCAGAGAGGACAGACACAGGTGCCTCGTGCACTAAGTCGCGAACTAGGGGTACACTACTCAGTACTTCTGACTAGGCCAACAGGTCTAGGGACAACAGACGCGCAACTGGGTGATTCTGGACCATGGGTAGCTGCGTTTGGCACCCTACAGAGGTGGGGGGCGGGGGCACAGGGCCATGCCTAAGGGAGAGGACTACACTACAGAAAGCGCCCTGGCCTAATGTCACCCACAGCCCTCCTCCCCCACCCAGACGCCTCCACTGCACATACAGATAGGAGAATGTGCAGATGCTCACCCCCTTGTGTCTGCTGTGCTGTCCTCAAGCGCCCATCCAGAGCAGGGTAGGCCACCGCCAGGATCCGGGACATCAGGGGGGTTATCCCCAGCAGTGTTTCTGCGGTCTTCCTCGTTCCGCGGCGGATGTCCTCCCACCTCTTGCGGCAGTGGGTGCCCCGTCTGTTGTGGACCCCCAAGTTCCGGACTTCCTCGGCGATGGCACGCCAAATATCGATTTTCTGGTGGGCGCTCACCTGTTTGACATGTACAGGGTGGGAAAGAGAAACCGTCACATATCTGCATGTTTGGAGTACATGCCCCCCCCTCCCCAACCTTGTCATGGTTCCCATTCTCTCATCTGTCGTGCATTGCACTCCCCATTCCCCAGTCCTGCTGGCGGGGGTCTTGACATCCTACTCTGTCTTTTTTTTTGGTCTCAGGCTCCTCTTACGGGGTGGTTGTTCTTCAGCAGGAGGTGGGGTTCTGGGGGGCTGTCGAGGTGTTGGGACCTCCTGTCCACTAGCGCCGGCGGAGGTGGTAGGCTGTTCCTTGTCCGGCCTAGTGACAGGGGCCCTGTGTGGTGCACCATGGTCCCGCAACGCGTCCTCTATCCTGTGGAGGGCCAGGACGATGGTCCCCATTGCAGTCCCGATGATTCTCAGCTCCTCCCTGAACCCCATGTAGCGTTCTTCCTGCTGTGCCTGGATCTCAGTGAACCTGGCCAGTACCGTCGCCATCGTTTCTTGGGAGTGGTGGTATGCCCCCATGATGGTGGTGAGGGCCTCTTGGAGAGTGGGTTCCCTGGGCCTCTCCTCCCCCCCCTGTCGCACAGCAGCCCTCCGAGCTGCCCGGTTTCCCCCGGCCTCTGTCCCCTGGACGGTGTGCCCGCTACCACTGCCCCCAGGTCCCTGTTGTTGTTGGGGTGTTGGGTTAGCCTGGGTGCCCTGTAGTGGCGGACACACCGCTGATTGAGCTGTCCTAGAGACAGAGGCATGGGCCCGCTGGGTGGGAGCTGTGCTGGTGTTGGCAGAGGGGGTCGGGTCTGGTGTGGCCTGTGGCTGCCTGAGGGGAACCGACTGCCCAGAGGTCCCCGATGGTCCGGGCTGGTCATCAGGTTCACTGTCGACAGAGCTGCTATCCTCAGTGTGGGCCTGTTCCGGTGGTGGGATGGACACTTCTGGACCCTCCTGGCTGGTGTGTTGTCGTTCGGGTCCTGCATGGGGTAAGAGAGTTTGGTTATTGTTTCTGTGTGTGCAATAGCGTGCGTGTTATGGGTGCCCTTGTCCCCCAGTGCAGGCATTCCCTTGAGGGAGGTGTTGTGAGGGTAGTTAGGGGGGGGGGTTAGTGCAGTGGTCATGCTTAGGTGATGGGTGCCCATGATTTGTGTTGGCATGCAGGAGTTGGTGTTGGGATGGGTGGGTTGTGCTGGTGAGACATTGTCAGGGAGGATGTGTGCTGGGGGGTTGGGGGTGAGGGTGGGGGTGTGGATTGGCATGCTGGTGGGGTGGGGGGATATAGTAGTTGAGATTGGACTTACCAGAGTCCATTCCTCCGGCTACTTCTGCGAGGCCCTGAAGATGCAGGATGTTCAAGACGTCTTGCTCCCACGATGTGAATTCGGGAGGGGTGGGTGGGGGTCCGCCGCCAGTCTTCTGGACCGCGATGTTGTGCCTGGAGACCATCGATCGGACCTTCCCCCGTAGGTCGTTCCATCTTTTGCGTATGTCCTCCCTATTCCTGGGATGCTGTCCCACCGCGTTGACCCTGTCCACGATCCGCTGCCATAGCTCCGCCTTCCTAGCTATACTGGTGTGCTGCACCTGCGAGCCGAAGAGCTGGGGTTCCACTCTTAGGATTTCCTCCACCATGACCCGGAGTTCTTGGTCCGAAAAGCGTGGGTGCCTTTGGGGTGCCATGGGGTGGTGTGGGTGAGGTGTGGGGTGGTGTATGTGATGATAAGTATGTTGGTGAGTGGTGCTTTGTGCTACTATGTGGTGTGTGTGATGGTGTAGTGTGCCTCAGTGTGTCTTGCTTTGGATTGTCTTCTGTGTCTCTCTCTCCTTCTCTCAGTAATTTTGGTCGCAGGGGTTTGTGGGTGATGTGGGTGTGTGTTTTATAGTTGGTTGATTGTGTGGGAGTGGTGTGTGTATGTGTATCAGGTGTGTGTATTTCAAATTGTCCAATGTGGCTGTGTTTTGGTGCTGTGTGTGTATTCTGACCGCGGCGGTGTGTAGCGCCAATGGAATACCGCGTTTGAATGACCGCTGTGTGGATTCGTGGGTCGTAATGGCATGGGCGTATTTCTGTTGGCATGACGGTGGAGGTTTGGTCATCTCCAGTTTATCGCTGCCCGCTGATGTGGCGGCCTGCAGTGGAGGACGGAATTTTGGAGGTTTGGCCGTTGTGGGTCAGAATGACCGTGGCGGTTAACCGCGGCCGCGGCGGTGTTATGGCGGTCTTCTGACCGGCGGTAAGGGCCTTTTACTGCCGAGGTCAGAATGACCCCCTTAGTCTCTTTTTCTGAGATTTTTCTTTACCGGGACGAACCACCAAGTCAGGCCGGGTCACGGTTGAGGCAAGCCGGCTAGAATTTCCGCGGCGGGTCAGTCCCTCTATGGAGCTTTTTTACAAAAATTCTCAAATCTTCTCCAAACTTCTGGGGCTTCACCCAGATGTTCTTTTAAGGTTCCTTTGGGGTCCACAGCTCACCCCAAGGGTCCAGAAGTTCTGAGATGGTCCTTGGGGGGTGCGGACTACCACTCCCAGAATGCACCTGGCGCAAACTCCTTTTTGGCCACTGGACAGTGGTCAGCTGGTCACTTTCTTCAGGAGTTGGTGCAGGGGACTCTGGATAGCAATTTTTCACCTGTAGCAAACAGGGAGTCCCTCCTTGAACCAGTTGAAGCCAGGCAAAGTCCTTCTTGTGGTGAAGCCCAAGTGTGCAGCTGGTGCAGTCCTTCTGAGTGCAGGTTCCAGGTGCAGGCCAGGGGTCCAGCAGGGCAGTCCTTCTTCTCCTTTAGTTCTTTTCTTGTTGAATTCTGGTGGGGATCTGAGGTGTGGGTGCAGGTCTGCCAGTTTTATCCTTGCTCCTGGGTGAAAAGCAGGGGGGTCCTGGTTCTCCAATCAGGTACAGGGTCGTCCCCCTGTGATGACCACTTCCTGGGAAGTGTGGCAAAAATCCATCCCAGAAGGCAACATTCTCTAAAAATCCAACATGGCTGAATCTGATTTTTGGAGGTTACATCTGGCTGAGCCCATCCACTGGTGTGGCTAAAAATCATAAACACACCCCTCTCCTGCCCTCTCCTAATCTAATCAAGGGGGCACCTAGTTATCTGGGGTTGCAGGATGTGGGTGTGTTGCTGGTTGCTCCAAATGTCCTTCTCTGCCTTTGAAGACCAGTTTGGCAGCCCTCCCCCTTCCTGCCTCACCATCTGCTGAGGGGAGATTCTCTCCCACAAGCACATTCCTTTGTGTGAAGCCAGGCCACTTCACACCTCATCAAGGCAGCTTGGCTAAGCTGCTGCAGGCTGGCCAATCAGAGCACAGCAGCAAAAACAATGCAGGGCTGAAATTGGAAACTTTTTAGGTAAAGTCTAAAACTTTTTACCTAAACAAGTTATATTAAATCCCACAACTGGAAGTTGTGGGATTTATTACAACAATTAATTTGATACCAAATTCTTGGTATGCAACATTTAAGGAGACTTTAAAATTTAAAACAAAGTCTCCCCATTCTAGCCTATGAAGGCCATTTACTACAATGAGGGAAAAATGAATGTGGCTGTTTTTACCTCACCAGGGCTTATAAAACTATTTTTATAAAGTCTCTGCTTATAGTTACATGGCACCCAGCCCTAGGGGCACATAGGGCACACCTTAGGGGTGACTTATATGTAAAAATAAGGTAGTTTAAGACTTTGGAAATACTTTTAATTCCAAAGTCGAATTTGCATATAACTTTAATTTAAAAGCAGCCAGCAAGGCAGGCCTGCCTTTAAAATGACAGTGGGCACCTCAGCAGTGCACCTATGGGTGCACTACCTATGCTGTGGTCCCTAAACCTACATGCCCTACCATATACTAGGGACTTATAGGTAGGTTAACTTAGCCAATTATAATTAGCCTAATTTGCATATTGATTTTACACAGAGCACAGGCCCTGGTTAGCAGTACCCAGGGCACCATCAGACTCAGGAAAACACCAGCATAAAGTGGAAAATGGGGGCAAAAAGTTAGGGGGCCTCTGCAATCAGCCCTGTTTTCTCACAAATAGTGCTTTTTTCTTTTTTAGAAGTAAATGCGTCGCCTTCAATTGCCTCTAAATATGCATCAAATGTCTCTTTCCATGTCTGCCAATCCACAGGCGGTGTTCCTGACATCTGTAAGAACGGTGCAGGTGCAAATATTCTCTCCATATGTCCAAGATTTTAATAAAATATTGTTGTACCCAGCTATCTTGGTCTTATTTTCAAGAATATGGTCAGAATATGTCCTTTCATATATATTTATTTTTTATCATTTTATTGTTACTTTTGTGCATCAAACTGTACTTCCGCAACTGCTTTTATCCTTTTGCTTACTATGTAACTTTTATTCATGGAAACTGTATACCTTTTGACATTCAGTACTTCCAAGATGGCTGCCACAGTTTCTACTGAGCCAGTTGTTTCTATGACTAGTTGGGCTTGTTGTTGTGTTTTCCCAACCAGTCAAAATGGCCACCAGGCATGCGTGTTGAGCTGTCAATTGCAGCTCCGTGCTCCTTATTCACTTTCCTTCTCACAGCTCCCGAATGATGTTTACGCTCGTCACCATACAAAAAAAATGCTCCTTAAGGCGTATGTATGCCACAGCAGCTGTTTCCGCCTCCGCCCACCAACTTCTGAACGTGGCTGACCTCGACCCACACCACCTGCGCTGCTCAGCTCATCATGTTATGAGGCACCTCGACACCCGGATCCTTTTCCTGCTTGTAAGTTCATGCCTGCACGTCTCCACTGCAGGGAAGATGACACCGGGTAAGTGAACAACTGTATCTTTATTGCCGTCTTCTCTGCGTCCCATAACCGACTGTCTCCAACCGACTCCAGCGTTCCCTTCCTTTTTTTCCACTGCATTCCACATTCCGCTCGGAATGTGGAATGCACCATTTATCTTAACAGGACCCAACAAAGTCACATTGTAACACTTCATAGAAACTCTTCTCATTTGTCACCACATGGACACAACAACACCTATATATTTCTCAGGCAGGATGAAGAATCTCAGGAAAGAGATCCAAGTTAACTACTTGAGGTTTGTCCATAGCTAAAGGCAGCACTATTGCCTCTGCCTTAAATGCTATCAAGACAGAGATCTTAGTCAAGTGCCTCTCTGGATCCATCACAGCAGCATTTCTATGTCACCAGATTCAATAATGGGGATCATCTTATGTATGATGTGCAATTTGGGTGAGCACTTTGAAAGTGGCACATAAACACAGTCCCCAAGAAGTGATTTGACAATATTTTTAATAATGTTCTTTCAAGATCTCACAAAATTACCCTCATGCGTTCCATATTTACTTCCTGGCTGTTACCGTAGTGTATTAATACATGGTATGTCTATTAATACATGGTATGAAAGCTATATCAATCTTTGACCTGGCATCTTACATACCTTAAGTTTGGAGCGGATACCCAACTTTTTTGCTGACTTTCAGCTTATATGGCATTCTGTATTATAATTTTGCAGTCAATTGGCTCTAGAGTCAATGTACTGTACACACCAACCTGTCAGTTCTGAGGTTCAAGAGAAGGGTTGAGAAAACAGATGCAATAACCATTGACTGTCCCTCTATTCTGATGCCAGTTGATAACAGATATTCACTCCTTCCACTGTTCCATCCTTTTCTATCCAGTGCAGCAAGTAAGGAGGCATTTCACCATTATCCTCTTCTTCTTCAAATGCCACAAGGTACATAGTCATTGCAGCATTGTCAAAATGGGGCTTCAGTCTATTGGTATGGAAGGCTCCATACGATTGCCTCTGAGTCTTTGGATCTTGCTGTTTTAAAAGCATTTTTCCGTGTTCTTTCGATTTCATTTTGTTTAAAAAAGCATTTTTTCACTGTGTGTATTGTATATTTCTGCTCCCATTGTGTATTCCTGCATTGTGTTTCTGCCCCGGTGCACCTTCTGTAATCCCTTTGCTGTGCTCACCCGTTTTTTCAGCCGGCTCTTGCCGGTCCCATTTTCCCTGCCGCTGCGTCCCCTGCTGCCACGCCCCTGCGCACCCATTGTCCCTTCCCTCCCACCTCCCAGCTGCTTCAATGGCGCCTGCTGCGCGGAGCCCCGTGTGACTCCCTGAATTGGTTCTGGCCAGGAGTCCACTTGACTCCACCAGCCTGCCTCCGTGCCCCTGACCTCGCAGACTGCTGCCTGGACTGAAGTTCGAGGCCCTCCACCACCCGCAGGCACCCGCCTGCACCTCATCCCTGGTGCCTAGTGGTAGGCAGATCTTGCTGTTTTAAAAGCATTTTTCCGTGTTCTTTCATTTTCTTTTTGTTAAAAAAGCATTTTTTTTTCTGTCTGCATTGTATATTTCTGCCCCCATTGTGTATTTCTGCATTGTGTTTCTGCCCTGGTGCCCTTTCTGTAATCAATTTGCTGTGCTCGCCTGTTTTTTCAGCCGGCTCTCGCCGGTCCCATTATCCCTGCCGCTGCGTCCCCTGCGTCCCCGCCCCCCTTGCGCACACATTAGCCCTTCCCTCCCGCCTCCCAGCTGCTCCACCCTCCCACCTCCGCCTCTTAATGGCGGCTGCACCACCGGAGCGCCAGAGGCAAGTCCGTCTGCGCCCGTCCGTGCCTGGTCTGCGCCCAGTGCGAGTCCCCCTGGCCCTCGCTGCACTGACCCCCCTAGGCAGCATTACTCCTCGCCCTCAACCCAGGACAGCACCCGCCTGCGCCCAAGCCAACCCCAAGCACACACACGGACCTTTCACATGTCATGCATGCTGTTTCTCCTGCACCCCCACAAACACCAACAACACCAACACGCCCCAAACCAACTCTAACACGCCACACACCAACTATAACACACCCCACAACAACACTAACACGCCCCACAACTACACTAACACGCTCCACAACAACACTAACACACTCCACAACAACACTAACACACTCCACAACAACACCAACATGCACCACAACAACAACAGTCCCCCAACCACCTTAGCTGCATACTCCTAAACACCCGCTCCGTACACAAGCACGCCATCGAGCTCTGGGACCTGATCACAACACACTCCCCTGACTTCGCCTTCCTCACGGAAACTAGGATGAACCCCTCATCTGAACCCGACATAGCCATAGCCATCCTAGAAGGCTACAAAATCTCCTGTAGAGACCGTCTAAACAAACCGGGAGGAGGCATCACCATCATACATAAAAACACCATCAAGATCACCACCACCACCCATGACACCCTAGACAGTGCAGAACACCTACACTTCTTAATTCACATTAACGCCAACAGCACCCTCAGAGGAACCCTCATTTACAGACCACCAGGACCCCACCCCCCTTTCTGTGATACCATCACTGACACCATCAGCCCCCAAGCCCTCACCTCCACAGACTACATCCTCCTTGGTGATATCAACTTTCACCTGGAGAACCCCCACGATCACAACTCCACAACCCTGCGAGAAAACCTCACGAACCTAGGACTCAAACAACTGGTCACATCACCCACTCACTCAGCAGGACCCACGCTAGATGCAATTTTCTCCTCCAGCAACCACATAACATTCACACACACCACCGAACTCCACTGGACCGCCCACCACTGCATCCACTTCTCCTTCATGAAACCCCCCACCCACTACCGACAACACACCAAACTCTACCGTATGTGGGACAAGATCCCCACAGAACACCTGAACCCCAAGCTCACACAACATTGTTGCCCACAACCTCACACACTGGATTACAACCTGTGCAGACTCACTTGCCCCTCTGAAAAGAAACAACACCACCTGCAACATCAAGACCGCCCCCTGGTTCACCACTGAACTCCAAGCCTCCAAGCGTGAATGCCGCAAAACTGAGAAAGCTTGGCGCCAAGAACCCTCCATGATCAACTTTTCCACCTTCAAAACCACCATACGCAAACATCACCAACTCATCCGAACCACCAAAAGGGCTTACTACAAAGAACGCATAGATAGTATCTCACATAACAGCAAAGAACTCTTTACCATCATCAAAGAGCTCAACAAACCCAAATCATGCAACACTGACGCCACTCACACACAAAACCTTTGCAATTCCCTCTCCAACCACTTTCACCTCAAAGTTCTAGACATACACAACAGCTTCATACCACCTGCACCCACCATCACCACCACCAACACGACCAACAATACCCCACCCCCCCCACTCCAACCAACTGCACACCTGGGCCCCTACCAACAATGAAGAAACCAAAAAAAACATGAACTCCATCCACTCAGGCTCCCCCACAGACCCCTGCCCCCACCACATCTTCAACAAGGCCAGCCCAATCATCGCTCCCCAGCTCCGCATCGTAATCAACAGCTCCTTCGACGACGCCACCTTCCCAGACTTCTGGAAGCATGCCGAAGTTACTGCACTCCTCAAAAAACCCAAAGCAGACCCGGATGACCTCGCGAACTACCGCCCTATTTCTCTTCTCCACTTTCCCGCCAAGGTTGCTGAGACCTGTCACTCTTCCTAGAGGAAAACAACGCACTTGATGCCTCCCAGTCTGGATTCTGCAAGAACCACAGCACTGAGACCAGCCTCATCGCCTGCACTGACAACATCAGAACCAGAGTTGGCAAGACCGTCGCACTCATCTTCCTGGACCTCTCCGCAGCCTTCGACACTGTTTGCCACCAAAACCTCCGAACATGCCTTTATGGCGCAGGAATCTGACACAAGGCCCTGGACTGGCTCGCTTCCTTCCTTGCCGAAAGAACCCAGAAAGTTTGCCTCCCTCCCTTCCATTCCCCAGCAACCAAGATCATCTGTGGGGTCCCCCAAGGGTCCTCCCTCAGCCCTACCATGTTCAATATTTACATGGCCCCGCTCGCCATCATCGTCCGCCCTCATGAAATCACCATCATATCTTACGCAGATGACACCCAGCTCGTCATCTCCCTCACCAGGAACCCCACCACCGCCAAGACGAACCTCCACGCCGGACTCCTCTACACTGCCAAAAGGACGACAGCAAACCACCTCAAACCCAACTCCAATAAAACAGAAATCATCATCTTCGGCCCCAACAAGAAAGTATGGGACGACTCCTGGTGGCCCACCACCCTAGGACCACCACCAACACCCTCCACCCATGCACGCAATCTCGGCATCATTTAGACTCATCTCTCTCTATGGCCCAGCAAATCAACTCTATAACTTACTCCTGCTTCAACACCCTCCACATGCAGCGAAAAACCTTCAAATGGATCCCCATAGAAACCAGGAAGACCGTCACCCATGCACTCATCAGCAGCAGACTAGACTATGGAAACGCCCTGTACGCTGTTACCACAGTCAAGCTTCAGCAGAAACTCCAGCGGATCCAGAATGCAGCTGCACGTCTCATCTTGAACCTCCCACGCCACAAACACATCTCTGCTCACCTCAGATCCCTTCACTGGCTACCCATCAGCAAAAAGATCACTTTCAAAATCCTCATCCACGCCCACAAATTCCTCAAATTCCTCCACAACACGGGACCAGCCTACCTCAACGAAAGAGTGAACTTCCACACTCCCACTCATCTCCTCCGCTCTGCCGACCTCACCCTTGCCACAGTCCCTGCATCCAACGCACCACCTCCGGAGGCAGATCCTTCTCCTACCTTGCCTCCAAGACCTGGAATTCCCTCCCCACTAACCTACGCAAGACCCAGGACCTCCTTACCTTCAGAAAACACCTCAAGACATGGCTTTTTGAACAGTAAATCGGCACCCCCCCCACCACAGCGCCTTGAGACCCTACCGGGTGAGTAGTGCGCTTAATACATTTTTGATTGATTGATTGATTGGATCAATGAGATGGTTAAGGCCATTGATCTTTTCAAGTGCTATATATGCTCCAGAGTTATCATGGCTATGTATTTATATTAGTGTTTGATCAGCTCCTTACTGACAACATTATTTATCATGAACCTGAAGTCTAGCACACAATATACAGTGTCAGGTGTGGGCCTGTTGGGGATTCCTTCTGGCCCTACTTTCACAAGAGTTATTTAGACCTAGCTGTACTCTGTTCTGACAGGGCAGCAGAGGCATGTATTCTATTGCTCTAGCCAACTAGAACCCTCCATGTTTAGAGCCACTGGCTTTGTGGAGATCCCTTTGCCTTCAGAGGAATGATATTTAGGGCAGTTCTGCTAAAGGCACAGTAACTTTTCTGTGTGGTGCCATGCACCCACACATCACAGTTTTTTGTTTCACAAAGACAACCTCCTAAAGCGGAAGTTTGTTTTCACAGTAAAAAAACAAATGGTCCTGCCACCAGGCTCTTCCCTGGTGATCCCAAACAGGAAAATGTCCAATAGAACCTCCACCCGAAATAGGGTGTATAGCTTGAGATAATTTGATCAATGGCTCAATGTCAGTCAGGCTTTTAGTTAGAGGTTTCCAGTAGGGAAGCCACCAGAGACTCCACTGTTGGAAACATGATGGTTCACCCAACTCTAAATAAAGTGGACAAACTGGGAGCTTGTTGGACATGGTTTTCCACACATTTGTACCCGTATTGCCAAACTTTAAGGTCCTAATTAGACATCTCTGGCAGTAGCCAACAGAAACTCAAAAAAATAAATGCCACTCCCATCTATTATACCTCCTAGAATGCAAGCAAATTCAGGAAAATAGGATACTCTGTTTCCTACTCGGCCATCATAATTTTACGGTCTTGTTTAGTCTTTTGACATGCCTATTGGTCTGGAGTGAAAAGCCTTGAGCTGGACATCAAGAGGCCTATTCATAAACTGCATTTTGTAGTGCGTTTCATAGTACTTCTACAGTACTACAAATGCACTGTAAAATGGCATTTGCATACCCACGTAGAGAGCTCTTCTCCTCTGCCTCTCCTAGCTTTTCTGTGCAGAGATCTCAGTCCTGATTGCAGACATCTCCGCACACGTTGTCCAACAGATTCGCCCATTCCAGGAGATGAAAATCTCCATCATGTATTCCCTGCTGGTGTGAGTAATGCCCTGTAACTATCACTCAAGCCTCACCTGTCCTTTTCTACTGTTGTTGGCACCCCCCCATCATTTCTAAGGACAGTTTCAAAGGCCCATTAATTAAGCTCTCCGGAGATATCATATACAATTGGGGGGGACAATTGCAGGGAATCATGATATGCCTTTAGCCCTCAGGGTGAACTTGAGAGACCTCTGTTTTCAATATTTTGACTGGGACACTAGCTGCTTTGATCTGAAGACAGTGGCATAACAAAGGCCCCCGCAGCCCCCGTGGTGCAGGGGGTCTGAGGTCAACGAGGCCCCATAAGCACAGTACAGTGTGCACAGGTGGAAGGCCCCTGACTGAGTCCAGAGGGGAGGGGGCCCCTCCAAGGACTTTGCAGCTACTTCAAGTTTCGTTATGCCACTGTCCCACGATTGCCACCCCGCATTGCATAGGACTAAAGCCGATCTTGTCCTTATGACTATGGTCCTGTTTTTTCCAAGCACTATTAGTTTGGTCATTGGGAAGTGGGTAGTTACGTTCCTTTGGATGTCACATCCATTTCATGGGAGATGTTCTGCAGCACATTTTTCCCACCAACGTTTTGGGGCCTAGGATGAAGTCTTTACTTTTGTTTTCAGTCAGAGTATGTTGATTTGAGTCGTGTTTTGTATCCTCATGCGAAATATTTTTAACTGCTTTCGCTAGCTCTATGAGCTTTCTGTTTTAAACTGAATGAATATTTTGTCAGTGTTAATGCCTTTACCCTTTCCAACATAATAAAACACTGAATTATTATTTGGTTTATTTTTCACAATAAATTGTTTCAAATCTTGTGTCTTTCGGCATGGTATCCCTTGCTGCACACACGCATGTTTCTACGTCTTTACTCTGAGGCCAGACATTAAGGGGCATATTTATACTCTGTTTGCACCAAATTAGCGTCATTTCTTTTTTACTCTAATTCAGTGCAAAACTAACTCCATATTTATACTTTGGTGCTAGACCCGTCTAGCGCCAAATTTATGGAGTTAAAGTCATTTTCAGGAAGTGGAGACCTACCTTGCCTTAATGAGATGCAAGGTAGGCGTTCCTGTGCAAAAAATGACTTTATGCCCTTAACGCTATATTTAGGGGCATATTTATACTCTGCAGCATATGTATACTCTGTTTGCACCAAATTAGCGTCATATTTTTTTACTCTAATTCGGTGCAAAACTAACTCCATATTTATACTTTGGTGCTAGACCCGTCTAGCGCCAAATTTATGGAGTTAAAGTCATTTTCTGGAAGTGGAGACCTACCTTGCCTTAATGAGATGCAAGGTAGGCGTTCCTGTGCAAAAAATGACTCTATGCTCTTAACGCCATATTTAGGGACATATTTATACTCTGCAGCATATTTATACTCTGTTTGCACCGAATTAGTGTCATTTTTTTTACTCTAATTCGGTGCAAAACTAACTCCATATTTATACTTTGGTGCTAGACCCATCTAGCACCAAGGCCCTGATTTATACTTTTTGTGCGCCGCATTAACGCAATTTTTTGATACAAAAGTGGCGCAAACTTAAAAAATATTGCCCCTTATTTATACTTTTTGCTGCAAAACTGCACTAACTCAGTTTTGCACCAAAAAGTTTAGCACTGGCTTGCACCATTTCTGTGCACCAGTCAGGCACCATATTTATGGAATGGCGCAAGCCGGTGCAAAGGGTAGGCTAGAGTAAAAAAAATGACTTTAGTCGGGTGGGGCTGGCAGTATAGAAAAGAGGGTTTAGCAGCAAAAAATGACTTTAGGCAGGTTAGAGTAAAAAAAAATGACTCTAACCAGATTAGCGTACTTTTATGGTGCTAAACATACCATGCCACATGACTCCTGCTTTAGAAAAGGCAGGAGTAACGCCCACCACCCCAATGGCCAGCACAGAGGACAAGGGTCCCCTGGTCATGGCCATTGCACCCCGTGCCATGTATTGGGGCCCATTACAGGGCCCCATATGGCACTTTCAAAAATAAAATGCTATCTTACCTGTACTTACCTGGGATGGGGTCCCCAATCCTCCGCTGTCCTTCTGGTGTGGGTGGGGGTGCACCTGGGGACTGGGGAGGGCAACTGTGGGCTTATTCCATGGTGTTCCTCCATGGAAATAGGCCACAGGTCCCCTAATGCCTGCCCTGACCAAGCAGAGAAAAAAATCACACACACCCCTTATTGACCCAAGGCAGCTAACCAAGCTGGTGCTTGTACTTTGCAAAGCTGTGGTAAACTCTAACTCTGTTCTGGTTGGTGCTTGAAGAACTACTAGACTGACTTTGCATTGACTTCAATTGAAGTTTCCTTGTTTATTTTGCACAGGTTATCTTGGTCCCCTTTCTATCTTTTGCAGCTTAAAGTCTCTGAGGGATTGGTGCTCTTTCATCCTAGGTTTTTCATGGACCTCTGGACAGGCAGAAAAGGCACATATTTTGCAACCACCACTCTCTTATTTAGGTGGCTAATTTAACTAAAGGCCTACTTATTGTGGGCTGAGGGAATAACAAAGACAAGGACTCATATGAGAGACGATGAAATAGGACTCACCAATAATATTGTGAAACAGGTGAAGCGGACAGCAGGGGATCAAAGAATGGACCTGAACCTTGTTGGGAATCTGACTGACTTTTCATTCATGAAATTGGAACTAAGGATGCTGAATAAGGGGTTGGGATTCGTTCTCACCCTCACCGAAAGACACGTGCCCCTTTGAGATAAGAACGTAGATGCTTTTTTGACAATCTACTACCAAATGAGACAACCTTTTCCAACACTGGACTTAATCAAAAATCTCAGTTCTGTGCTCCTCTTCATATTATCGTGCCTACAGTTTAAACATTTCAAAAGGTTATGACATAAGACTTAAAGTAGTTTGACTCATGCAGAATAACATTGATAAAAATATGTCCAAAGCTGAAGATAAGATCTCAACAGATTAAAGAACAGGTCATACCTTATGATTAAACAGGTGGAGAAGGACAGAGCACTAATCTTAAAACACCTTACAGACTCTAGAAAAGTATTTATAGTTGTTGACTAACTAAGAATATTGCAAGAAACTGATAAGGGACCCTTCAATGAGATAAGGTTTCAAATTAATAATTTGGTCTCAGAGAAGGGACATGTAGGATGCCTCTCGAAACAGGAAGGGGTGGTTTTACTGGCTGATGGACCTAGAATCCTCTATTTAATTTATATGCCCTCCCAAAAATACACAAAGGAGTAATACCCGTGCCATGAAGGCAAAGTGTTTCAGAGACTGGGGTCATCTCCGAAACCCTTTCACAGTTTTGTGACTTTTTGGGGGGACCTGATGCCCTCATATGTGAGATATATAAAGAATATTCTGAAGTTGATAAATAACCTGACTTTTGAAAAAAAAATGAAATGCTAGTCAGTTTAGATTTTGAAACTCTGACAAACCAAGACCAAGAGGTTAGGATGAAGGTTGTGGAAGACATCCTAAACAGCTTGGAGTAGCAACATCAGATCCATGTATTCTTGGTTATGTTTCTAGCTCAGACAGCATTTATTAACATTTCTTTCAGTTTAAAAAAGATACATATGATCAAGAGGGCAGAACTTTGATGGGCAGCAAATTTTCCCCTAAACTAGATTGCTTATATGTGCTTTGCTTTGAGGCTGAGGCCACTTAAAATACTACAGCCAATACTTGAATAATGTTATCCTTTAGAATCTTTACATCAAAGACAAGCTTACAGTGGAGAAGGGGATTGAATAACAAGCTAATAATTTCTTTGTATGAATTAATTTGACCAACATATTCATGTTAGAAGGAAGATGCACAAGCATGATATTTGATTTTTTAACATTCTAATCAAACAGAAATATATAGTAAACTGATTAATTAAGTGCATGCTAAACTGTCAAACAACTAATTGCTGAATTTCAACAGCCAAAATCCTAGAACACTGAAAGAAAATTTCCCATTGAGACACCACCACTAGATCAGACGGAACTGGTTGATGGCAGCAGCATTTGAAGAGCAGCAACACACAAAGGACAAGAAATCAAAGTGGAGACCCAAAGATGGGCCCCACCAGCTAGAGACACACCATATTTGTTTAGAAAAACTGCCCTCACCCACAAATAGTGGCATGCTTATCATAGGGCTATGCTAACAATCCCACACCAGCCAACGTAAGGAATAGAGAAAAAGGAAGGTGAACAAAAAACATACAAGAACAGATGGAGAGCAAACATACAGAACACCTCACTCATTAGTTTAAACTATCTCAAGTGAATCCATAGTTAATCTTTATTCCGGGATTCACCGGCTAGAATTGAAAAGATTAGGGAGATGGTGGTGATATAGGGATATAATCACCCGTTCACCCCAAGTATCTGTTCTAGGGTCAACATGTTTTGGCCGTTTCCATCGCTCATATGGGTCGCTCAGCCTTCATCAGGACCATTGAACCTCATCAACATTAAATACCCTACCTGTTGTAAACCAATTTTTGATCAACAGATGAGTTTTTGGGTTCAATTGTCCCCTTTTAGTGCACACACTAAGGAATACTGAGTTATCATTGTTCATCTCCAAAAATGGAGTTCGGTGGGAGCACCTCCCTGTAGTCACACACTCATCAAGGGACCAGTGCCACCGCTCTGCCACACGTGGCTCTGTGAAGGTAACATTTGAAAAACATCCCCAGGTCCTAACTTGCAAATTGAAAGCTGTGACTATAGAAATAGGGGTCTAAGAAAGTCCAGGAAATAGGCTAGAAATAACAATTGGGATCCTCTCCTTGAATTAATCCAAAGGAGAATACAGAAAGTCTTAGACGTGTCACAAAATACTTGCCTATTTCCTAATTACTGAAAAAGTGTGTTAACAAGAATTGAGGTATCCTGAGCATGGGGGTAGGGAATACATTTTAAAAAACCCTCTGTGCACTTAGGAGAGAGAGAGAGAGCAATTGGTTCACACAAGAGCCAAATCAGAAGGGGATGATGCATCACTAACTACTCTATAGCCACCTCTAGGGTAACATGCCATTATTAGACATTGCATTACACAGCAATGTGGTAACCCAATAAGTCGTAGGATCTGGCTATAGCATAGTACCTTAAACAAAGTGGCCCCATGAAAATCTGCAAATATAATAAAATTAATATTGCATAGTCCTCTACAGTGAATGTATTTTTGTCTTAAACAAAAGGAGGCGAAAGAGCATGAAAACCAAAAAAGACAAAACTAAACAGAATCTATCAACTGTATTTGAAAATAGTAATGAATAATTACATATAAAAACTACAATGTTGCTCCTGTGCACATACAATAAACCTAGCAAGGTGCACTTCTAAAAAGAGTACAGAAAACCCACAAAATATATCATATAAAAGTTTGTACCAAGCCTGTCTGTACACAATTGCATTGATCAATAAAGTGTTCATTGAAAAAAAAATTGTTCCCAAAACCCCCGTTAGAAGGAAGAAAATGTCCGGTACAGGCACAAATAAGAGGTTATCGTTGATATTTCAATCCAGAAAAGGAAAGTGGTCATTCAAAAGCTCGACTAATGGTCTTCATCAGGAATGAACACTAGCAGAATGGGGCAACCTAGAATACAAACCATAATTCACATTTAGGGCCATATTTATACTTTTTGACGCACAACTGCGCCAACGCAGTTGTGCGTCAAAAGTTTTACCGCCGGCTAACGCCATTCCAACGTGCCATGCGGGTGCCTTATTTAAGGAATGACGTTAGCCGGCGCTGCGGACTGGTATGAGTAAAAAAAAATGACGCACACCAGGCACCGCCGGCATAGGGGAAAATGGGGGTTGTGCATCAAAAAATGCTGCACGTCAGGTCTGAGGCAAAAATGAGGCCTCAAACCGGACTTGCGCCATTTTTTTTTATGCACAACCCCCATTGACATGACTCCTGTCTTAGCAAAGACAGGAGTCATGCCCCCTTGCCCAATGGCCATGCCCAAGGGACTTCTGTCCCCTGGGCATGGTAATTGGGCATAGTGGCATGTAGGGGGGCCCAAATAAGGCCCCCCTATGCCACTTAAAAAAACTTTACAAAATACTTACCTGAACTTACCTTTACTTACCTGGGATGGGTCCTCCCATCTATGGGTGTCCTCCAGGGGTGGGCGATGGTGGCAGGGGGTGTCCTTGGGGGCAGGGGAGGGCACCTCTGGACTCCTTCCGAGTCCACAGATCCCTTAACACCTGCCCTTACCCAGGCATTAAAAAACACCGCACATCAGGCTGTGCGCCGTTTTTTAAGGCCCACCCCCTCATGTGCGTCAAAATGACACTGGGGTATAAGTAAGGTGCACAGGCCTTAAAGTCATTTTTTTGGACGGGAACGTCTACCTTGCATATGATAAACGCAAGGCGGGTTGCCACATCCAAAAATTACGCAGATTTTGACGTCCGCAGGCTCGGGCGTCAAAGTTTAAATATGGGGCAAGGTTTGCGCTGAATGTGCGTCAAATTTTTTGACTCAAATTCGGTGCAGGCAGAGTATAAATATGCCCCTCAACCTCTTAAACATATCTACTGCAACTATACTCCCTCCTATAAGTGCAATCACTCACCCATAGTTATGCACCATATTCTCCTGGAATCCCCACAAACACTGTATGTACCAGGCAAGGCAGAGTGGCTCCCCATCCAATATTGATGTCTCAACTACAAATCTAGAAATAATAAACGTATTTTGTAAACACAAGCATAGTGTCCCCTTATGCCCTCCCAAACTTTTGATACCAACCCAGCTCACCTAAGAAAGAAGTTGAATCATAGCATCATCACCTTTGACTGAGCATAACCAATACACAAGTGCACCATCGGATAGTACCCCCAAATCACCAGAACCCAAGAACTTCGCTGTATCACTATGCAGTTACACTGTAAACAATAACGTGTACATATCCCTCAAGACAAAATCTCTACACCTTAAAGCAAAATAATTGACTGGAATATGGAGCGAAAACCTTGCCACTTTCATCATAACATGTGCATCTTGCTTTCCTCACGTGTATTCAAACCATAAAAAACTTCAATCAATTTGCCAGTCTCCGTACAGATAGAAAAATACAAAGTATTGCTCACTTCCAATAACTGGCAACAGCTAAAGCAGAAAACACGAGAAAAGAAAAAGAAACCGCGGTAGCATAGTCTTACCGCTCCTACTATAATGTTGCCAAACTTTACTCTGCCGCGTTTCACTCAGCAGTCTCAGAAACCCAAAACACTGCTACACAGTGCCCACATGTACGCACTATCCCGTGGGTCCTTGCTGATATGGAAGGCCATAACCAAAAATCTTAAACCCCACGTGGTAGCCATAAAACTACAGTGCCACTCTCACAGAGCCCACATCCTTTTTCTATCAAGAAGGAAACCATCTGTAAAAAGGAAACCAAGCCGACACACTTTCAGTAATTATAAATACCTCTCTTCCATGACCAGTACTCCGTGTACTACCTATTCTAATCCCAACTAGGATTAATAACTCAAAACTGTACTGGAACCCTGGCTTTGAGTGGCTCCCCCTCTCTTCGTTGAAATTGTAAGAAAACTAATTGTGAAAACACGGTGAGGCAATATATAAATTGTAAGAAAATAAATTGTGAAAACAGAGTGATGCAGTACATACGACCAGATTGGTCAATTACATGTTCTGATGTAACAATTACAATATTATGAGAAAATGGCAACATATAAATCTATGCGTTCATATAAAAAATATTTTTAAAAATGCAATAAATCAGTTAGAACAATAAATCTGGAAATAACGGCACATTGTATCTGATAGCAACAGATAAATTTACAAAAAATTATCATGTAACTTGGGATGCCAGAACCGACATCCTTCCTGGTATTTTGGTACAAGGCAGTGCATACAATTTTTGACGCACAATCGGCGCAAACCCTGCCCCATATTTATACTTTGACGTCCGACCCCGCGGGCGTCAAAGTTCCACCATGTGCGTCATTTTTTGGATGGGGGAAACAGCCTTGCGATAATGATATGCAAGGTAGGCGTTCCCTTCCAAAAAATGAATTTAAGGTCTGTGCCCCATATTTATACTGTGACGTCATTTTGACGCACAGGAGGGGGCAGGCCTTAAAAAACGGCGCCCAGCCTCATGGGCGCCGTTTTTTAACGCCTGGGTCAGGGCAGGCGTTAAGGGACCTGTGGGCTCAGAAGGAGCCCAGAGGTGCCCTCCCCTGCCCCCAGGGACACCCTCTGCCACCCTTGCCCACCCCAGGAGGACACCCAAGGATGGAGGGACCCATCCCAGGGAAGGAAAGGTAAGTTCTGGTAAGTATTTTTTTTCGTATTTTTTTTGTGGCATAGGGGGCCTGATTTGGGCCCCCCTACATGCCACTATGCCCAGTGACCATGCCCAGGGGACATAAGTCCCCTGGGCATGGCCATTGGGCAAGGGGGCATGACTCCTGTCTTTGCTAAGACAGGAGTCATTTCAATGGGGGTTGGGCGTCAAAGAACATGGCGCAAATCGGGTTGAGGGCTGAATTTTGCCTCAGCCCTAACTTGCCCCATTTTTTGATGCCCAACCTCCATTTTCCCCTACGCCGGCGCTGCCTGGTGTGAGTCATTTTTTTTTACGGACACCAGTCCGCAGCGCCGGCTAACGTCATTCAATAAATAAGGCGCCCGCATGGCGCTTTGGAATGGCGTTAGCCGGCGGTAAAACATTTGACGCACAACTGCGTTGGCGCAGTTGTGCGTCAAAAAGTATAAATATGGGCCAAAATGCTTCAAATTGGTGATATCATGGCGTTGTGACGTAGTCGTTCCCAACAATCTGACACAGATGCCGCCGGTCACAAGTCACACGGACTCCCAGGTACAGTACCTTGTGCAAACGAGGAAACAAGCCAGTGCACGGAATCGTGGATAGCGGCGTCGCTGGATCCGATGCAGCGTTGGCTCCGGAGCTGCGGAGTGAAGGCATCATGAAGAGGCATTTGGTCCTTGCTGCGTAGTCGTAGAGGTGAGACAACGTCAGTGAGAAACATTGGATCCACGCACTTCCGGCGGGGTCGATATCTTGTGGTCATGGCGTGGTGCGGTGAACTTGAGTGTCACAGATGTCGGTGACACAGCACTTTGAGACTCAATGAGTTGTGGACTTCAGCGAAAGTGCTGCAGGGTCAGACCTATGGGGGTCATTGCACTCCAGTGTGGACCACGGCTTCAGTTGCAGGCATTGTCACTGAATCTGTCAGCGGCAGAAGTCTGGGGTCGTCAGAAGTCGTGCACTTGTTTTTTCTTGGCTTTTCACCAGCTTCTCTTTTCAAGGGCCTAGGGCCTGGATTAGGCACCACTTGACAGGGTAGGAATCTCAGCAGATAGTCCAGGTGCTTGTAGAGGTGGTGGACTGAGCTTGCCCCCTGTTCTGAAGAGGGGCAGAACAGGGGACAAGCCCAGTCCAAACCCTTGGAGATACCACCTCTAAAACAGAATTATACCACAAAGTCCAGTCTTAGTCTCCTTTCTCACGCAGAAGCAGCAACTGCAAGATAGCCCAACAAAGCACAGTCACAGGCAGGGGCAACTCTTCTCCTTCAGCTCTTCTCCTGACAGAGGTTACTGTGAAATCCTTGAAATGATCTAAAGTCTGGGGTTTTGGGTCCAATACTTGTACCTCTTTCTGCATTTGAAGTTGCCCACCTTCAAAGAAACGTCTCTGTTGTTTACAGGATCCTGCCTTGCCCAGGCCTGGCCCCAGACACACACCAGGGGGTTGGAGACTGCATTGTGTAAGGGCAGGGAGATCCCTTCCAGGTGTAAGTGACCACCCCTCTGTCCATCCTAGCCCAGATGGTCCATCCCACACCCCAGCACCCTTTGTGTCACTGTCTAGTGGAGATGCAAAAACAGCCCAATTGTCAGTCTGACCCAGACAAGGAATCCACAAACAGGCAGAGTTCCAGAATGGTTTAAGCAAGGCAATGCCCACTTCCTAAAAGTGGCATTGTCAAACTAACAATCTAAAAATCACCTTCAATAAAACTTACATTTTTAAATTGTGAGTTCAGAGACCCTAAACTCCACATTTCCATCTGCTCTCAAATGAAAACTACAGTTTAAGGATATTTAAATGTTAGGCTATGAGAGAGATTGACCTTGCAACAGTGAAACCCAAATTTGGCAGTATTTCACTATTAGGACATGTAAAAATTACAAGTGCATGTCCTACCTTAAACATACACTGCACCCTGCACATGGGGCTGCCTAGGGCTTACATTAGGGGTGCCTTACATGTATCAAAAGGAAAGGTTTAGGCTTGGCAAGTGAGTGCACTTACCAAGTCGAATTGGCAGTTTAAAAACTGCACACATAGACACTGCAGTGGCAGGTCTGAGCCATGTTTACAAGGCTACTCATGTGGGTGGCAAAATTAGTTCTGCAGACCCACTAGTAGCATTTGATTTACAGGCCCTAGGCACCTCTAGTGCACTCTACTAGGGACTTACTAGTAAATCAAACATGCCAATTATGGAAAAGCCAATTACACATACAATTTCACATTGGGAGCACTTACACTTTAGCACTGATCAGCAGTGATAAGGTGCCCAGAGTAACAAAAACAGCAAAAACAGCGTCCAACACACAGCAACAACCTGGGAAGTAGAGGTAAAATGTTAGGGGAGACCATGCCAAGGATGCCAGGTCTAATACTTATATTCAATAACTTAGCATGGTTCCCACTCCTCGGGTTACTGTGAACTTTCTCAATCACGAACAATTTCAAAGTTTCCACAGGGTAGCCCAAAGGACTGAAATGTTCTACCAAAGATGCTCCCTGGACCATACACCTGATTCTACTACAATGTTGTAGGATACCTGTCTTAACCTTCTGACTGGTTTGTTCTGTATACAGAAGGTCACAGGTGCATTTAAGGATATGAATAACGTTCATGCTGTTAAAATGTGTATATTCCTTCATTGTGTAAATATTGTCATTATGACTGAAAGTTTTAATCTCCATTGTAATGGTGCAGGCTTTACAGTCCCTACATTTAAAGTGCCCTGTGATCAATGGCAAATTCCATTGTGTGACCAAGGTAGATTTTGTGGCCCACCTAAAAAGGAACTCACTACAAAGTCCCTCACACTCTTACCTCTTTTAAAAGTATGCATTATTGAACATTGGGCAGCATTCACTTTAGCAAATTAACCATCAGATTGGTCACTCATTACATAGAATGGAGTCATATGGACAAATATGTGACTTGGATTGTTATTGAGAAAGATTACCCCACAGACAAGATACCTTTGTCCTCCAGCACAGGGAAGATGTTTCAGACTGACAGACTGTCAACAAATAAAAAGGACTGAACAATGGTGTTGAATGCGGCTAAATGGGCGCTGCTCATCCCACTACCCTGAAGATATAAATTCGGACTCACTGTCCACCTCTTGATATAGTGTCATGTGTCAATATAACTGTAGAGAACGTATGGTGGCAATTGAGTGAGGGTAGATCCCACTGCATCCCTTGAAAACAACATCTTCCAGGACTCTATTAGCATTCGTCTTTTTATACAAATAACATAGGCTATTGCCGAGTGTGATTGATTCCCAGATTGTTAATGACGCCATGGTAACTGGGTTAGTCATGTGGTTCCACGCATGACGTTGAAGTAATGTGACAACATAACCTTGTTGCAACACCCCATTGATGAGCATGTTTGCTTTTTCAGAACACTCTGCTTCTGCGTTCTCTATATTCAGTGGGCCAGTTCTGGTAGCAAGGAAATGTATTCATGCAGTGATGTAAGGGGGAGTTGCACTTACTCTTGGGAGCCTTTACGACCTGACCAGAACTATCAACTATTATTTTACACCCTTACTGATACATTTAGAAGACTTGATTCTATTACATTGCTGCATATTCACCTTGAATTGGTGAAATTAGCCACTCTCCATCAGCATTGTGTGTAGTGACTTTCGGTGTGGACGTGTTCTTGGTGATGTACTTTTCTGTGTGTGTGTTTTTAGCTATGAGTGCTGTTTACAGGAAATATGCTTGAAATGAACCTAAAGTACAAATATAAGTGTAATGAGTACAGTTAGCATGGGTGATGATGTCATGTAAACCAGGGTCAGTGACTATTAACAATAATATTATTTTATTAGACCACAGTTCTAGAGGCCATATCATACACCAAGAATACAGGTGTCCCTTTCGTTTTCGGGGAATTGAAATTTGAGAGCAATAGGGTTAGAAGAGAATAGGGACCTCTTCTCATGAATGCCTTTGACCTGTATAGGATTTTAAGTGAACAGAAACATGTAGGTAACATTGCGTTTGGACATCAATTTTAGTCATGTCAAAGGAATACATATTGACAATGTAGTACCATCCTGCATGCATTTTTACTTCTAAGGTCCTACATCTGCACATTCTCATTAAGTAAGGGGACGTCTAGAAAAGTATACCCTTCTTCTATGGTGTTGACAATTAACTCTTTTCCTGTGCATCTATGAAATATAAAAAATGTAAATATCTTTAATCTGTTAGAGCTCCCACAGGAGGTTGTGGTGAGGAGAAACACGATGATAAAGCATGCCAATGTTAGTGGGGGAGAATTACCAAATTTGTTTAGGAATTACCTTCAGTGAAATTTGAGAATTTATTGGAAATGTCCTAATAAGGTGATTATTCATCTTTTTAAATAGTGGACTCATTACAAACTCTTTTAGGAGCGTGTGGAATCTTGTTTGGTAACCACTCCTAAGGCAACAATCCTTTCTCCGCTTGCATTTTCTCCCACTTCAACTGTTGAAGAGTGAGAATGTTCTAAAAGTTTGCCTTGATAACTTTGTTAGGGGTTCGCAGAGTATAGAGTATTGGTCTCATCAGGGTGGTCTTGGGCCTCATTCTCTCCATCCTTGGTTTTGGGTTTGTCATTCTTTGAGTCATCTCCCACCAAGTCTTTCAGATCTACCCTAAGCTTTATCTTATTGTGCTCGGAGGCATTAGAGGCCAGTGGTCTCTTTCAGCAACTCCATAGAGGCTCAGTTCATTTACAGAAAACAAACCAATCACTTTTTGCATAAAAACAAACTCTTGAGTACCTATCCCCTTTATTTATGGAGCTCTGTGAAAGCTGCCAACCTGCAAACTAATGTCTTTGCACTACCTCACAATTCCATGGCCCTCTTTTCCTTCTTTACCATTGTGGTTCTTAATTGCCCCCCACCAATAGCCCTTCAGTACCTTTAACTAATTCTACTGCCTCCAAACGTCTGCCACATCGCTAATTTGGCTTTTTCCACAGAAATCCACTGCAATTGGTGCACCAAAAATTTACTAATGGATGCAGAGGAGATGTATTATGTTTCTGATATGCGGACACTTGTTATTTTTATATCAGTTCATTGGCAAGACCTCAAAGTTCAGAAAAACATATGAGGCACAACTGAACCAGCTCGACCATCCTTTTGTCTAACCACTGCATGCATGCCTTTAGATTACTTTCTCTACTTTACAAAACAACAGCAAATAAAAGTGTAAGCAACTGTCTTTTTAATTTGTTCTGATATGTTAAACTATCCTCCTCAGATGCTAATGATGCCATGCATGTCATACTCAATATTTACTTACGACGTGTGGGCATTGTTTTTGTCTCTCATAAAATGCATTAAAAATAAATTAAGACATTACTTAGCAAAGCAGTGCTTTGGTTAGATAACATACATGCGAAGTTCACAGCTATTGAAAACCTACAATAGGGTCGGACTGGCCTAAAGGGCGAGCAGATAGTGCCTGATGGGCTGGTCTGACAGTTCAGTGTTGGCCGTTTTTGGCTGTTTGTTGGCGTGTTTAATGGTTTGCTGGGACGGAGTTTACTGTTGATTTCCCTGGTATTAAAGCAAGCATTGCCTGCAGCAAACTCAAACTGCATCAAGCTCAAATCCATGCACCATCCATACCTAGCAAAACAGTAGCACAACGTATCTTTCCAAGTTCAAAACTGTCCCGATATGTAAAACTGGGCAGTTAGTTTATCTACGTAATTGGGGCGACGTTTATTTTGGTGCCCAGGCCTATTTTATGTCCTAGTTTGTCATTGACCTACAACAGCAGTGTATTTATCACATAGCCAAATATTGCTTCTTTCAAAAATCAGTAGGCATAAAATGTGCATGTGTACTGCTACATTTCATACAGGGAAGGTTCTGTTCAATGTTGGGAGAAGATAATTAGTTCATTGACTTGTAAGTCATGAGTAAAAATCTAATAACTCTGTTTAAGACCCAGCAGAATCATGTTACCCAGGAGCCCAGCAGCTTGCCTATCTGTAGCAAAATATGCGCTCGAGGTAAAGCTGCCTTGCAAAATGTCTTGGGGTGATTTAATCAGACTTAGAAATCAGGTTACAAAGGCCCGACTTAATATTTGCCATAGCTTTACGAAGTAGCACTAGACGAGCTTAAGGGATGTTCCTCCAATTCGCATTAGAAGGAAACATGATTGCCGCAAGTATATTTTATACTGGTCACAGTTTTGTACTTTAAACAGAATCTGGTTCTGGTTCTTCTTATTTCATTGAATTTACATAGTACTCTTTTTCCACAGTGACCCATTTACCTTTCTGCAAAGGTCAAGAAATACAAAATGTTATGTCCATGGGAATAAAGACAAAAATAATGAGCCTCGACACCTCATCATAACGCCTCGATTATGGAACAAGGGAGTTGTCCATTCTTAAATTAACCATTTGATTGGCAATTAAATCGCTGATTTTGCATCAATCAAGTTATAACCGTCAGGTGTAATTTTAGCTCCAGTCGTTTGTAGAATAAAAGACCCTCTGGTTTCAGATTCTCGCATCACCAGCATCTCCCCGCTAGAGACCCTGTTCTATCATATCCTGTTATGCAAATGGCATTTTTAATAATCTTGGGAATGTAGACATTCTCTAAAATCCAAAGCTGCATATTTATGATCTCTTTGCACATTAAAGTATCCCACTGGACATGGATTCATCCTTAAGAACGGGATCCTAATAGGAAAATTAATACTGTGAAAAGCTCTGTAAAAGTATGGGCTCGGCTATTCATTGCAACAGTTTATTTAGCACATGATCAAAAAAGCAACTGTTTTACGGCACCTTACTTAGAAAATATTACTAAATTTGTTTGTTATGAATTCAAGGATTGGACATATTATTGAAAAACAATTTACCATATTCTTCCTGCACTGCCTATGTAAATCCATCCATATTGCTGTCACAATTCTCTTCTTACATCAATATGGTGTCAGAATTTGAGCCTTCTGCGCGATTCCGCAAAATCAAAGGCTGTACCTCAGAATATGGAGCACAAGCATATCATGCTAGAAAAATATCCTAGTCTGCATGGCTATCATAATATTGTGACGGTAAGTATATATTTAGATAAATATAGATTTCCTTTTCTTGACTCGAGAACGATGTGGCTTCACACACACACAAACACACAGGCTCCTGCCTAAAGTACATGCAGTCAGACAACGCACATACAGGAATACATATACTCACAAACAAATGAATGCCTAAATATAAGATTATATGAATGTATATGTGAAATATTGATTGTTTTATTGGTGTGGGCAGATAACTGGGTGGCTAGACTGCATTGTATGGGAGATACCTGGTTATCTATATGCATGCCAGTTGAACAAGATGTCTAAACATTGATGGATGGATGAGTGTATGCATGTGCGTATGTAGAAAGATGAACGCAAGGGTGCATTGAGAAATGCCTGAGAAGCTGAATAACTGAATGTGCCTGTGAGAGTGGAAACACGTATGTGTTTGGGAGAAAGGATAAGTAGATAAATGCATGCTAGTGCATAAATGGCTATTGTGAATGGAAGTATGGATGAATTAATGTATGGATGTTGGTGTCGGATGGCTGGAGGGATATCTATGTGAAAGTGGAAGGGAGGAGAAATATATGAATATAGCAGTGTGTATACAAGGATGACTGAATAGAGATGACTGGTGGGTAATGTCTTTGAGAAGGGATTCCTGTCTATCAATGGGTGGACAGCAATATATATGAATGGGTGAATTGTAAGTATATTTTGGTTTTAAGAAGCCATTCGTTTTGTGGTCAAGATTTCAAAAGGTAGGAAAGAGTGGTCAAAGTATTCAAGTCTGACGAGAGTGTTTAACATTTTCTACAACGTTGTCAAGGTCCAAAGAGGGCCCAATCAGGAACGTAAATATGATACATTTGTGTACAGAAGGAAAATGGTGTCCGTGAACTGTGCTAAAAGATGATTGATAAAAAAAAACCACTTCTAGTATTGAAGGTACCAGTTTTTAATATACTATGCTTAATTACACTACTAGATATGATTTCTCTCTTACCAGAGACTCAGCAGTTGGATAAAAAAAACAATACGCAAACCAGGTTATCTGAACGATTATATCCTGAGGTTAAGGAATGTAGTGTAAGACAATTTTTTGTCGGATATTATTACCAATAACATATTTTTGTATTTGAGTTGATGTGCTTCATCCTGTAAGACAGTTATGTTGTTATAGTTTACTGTTTCACAATTTGTTTAGATTTTTTTTTTTTAAACTGCGTCTTAGACTCTAGGTTCCAATTTATTTTAAATATCTTTTCGGTTTCACTTTGTAAAAAAACACAGATGTGGGGGTTTGCATATAACATTAGAAAGCCATGATGGTTTAAAATGAAATGAGGTCACGCCGGAAGAGGGAGAACAAGTAGTTGGTGGACAAGTCCTGCGGTGGCTAAAACGATGATAGGAATAAACCTCCAAGAACCATCGTATGTCTGGACGTGTTAACAAACTGTTTACTTCACTGCTAGTTGCACTTCAGTGGACGGACATGAAATGGACACAGTGTAAGGAAGCCCAACATTTATAATAAAAATGTATGGCATATGAAAACGCTAGGGATCAGATTTTCTCAGATTTCATGCAACCAGTGCAACATCCAAATTTTGCTGAGCTGCATTGCACGAAGAGAAAAACAGTGTAGAACCATCTCTACAAAGAGTGACCTGCTTGTTGGTATCATCCCAAGCCATGGCGCAAAAGCAAGTCATCTTGCGCACTCCACGGCCTCACACTAGAGTGCAGACGTAAATGTACCCCGTTCAGTCTAGGTTTTATTCAGGAGGCATACTTTTCAAGTATACATTTCTATTCATAGAAAATCTCAGAAGAGTTTGATGCATTAGAGTTTAAAGCCTGGGCTGCCGATTAATGATTTATGCAGCAATGTTTGCAAACTGACGTTACCTGTATATGTCTTCATTTAAAGAACGGCCTCTTATTGAAGTGAGCTTGATATTTTGCCTCTCTGTATGGCCGGATAGATGTCACTTCCTTCGTAAAGGATGACATACAATCTCATACACCTAAGTCCAACCCCTCCTAACCATATACAAAGCTAACTGCTTTGGTGTCCCAGTAGACTGTGCCCATGGTGTTGTCAGAAAAAGATCATCTTGGATTGAGTCAGGTATCAATTCCTAGTGCTTCAGTCATGGAAAAGTCATGGACAACATATATAAGGATGGACCTGTGAGCCCTCAGGACAGGGACTGAAACATGGCACACATTAAGGCCCTGATTTATGCCAAAGTGGTGCAGTGCGGTGCTGCACCAAAAATAGAAGCACCATGCAGCACCACTTTTGAAACACTAGGATGCACTGTATTTACAGGAATACGGCACACACCCCTGCGTTTCCCTTTGCGCCGGCGCTGAATAATGCTGCCTGCACCAACGCAGGCATCCTTGCACCATAGTGCAAGGGTGTCTGCATTGAGGGGATAGATTGTTTATGTGCAGGTGGGTGTCCCTTCCTGCAAATAAGCAATCTATAATGGTGATTTGGCACTTCTATGTGTGCTGCAAAATGCAGCACACATTGAAGTACCAAAGCCTCATTTTGGAATGATTGTTCATATGTAGGAAGGGGCACCTTCCTGGCCATAAACAATCATCCATGGCATTTTGCTTCTTCTATGTGTGCTGCACAATGCAGCACACCTAGAAAAAGGAAAAGAAGAGGAGGAATAAAAGCATTCCTCCTCATTTTGCCATGACATGCCATGTTAGTTATTCGTGCTGCTACAGATTTATGATTTCTCATAAATCTCTGGCAGCGTCAAAAGCAATGGGTGTTGCGGTGGAATGTCCACTGCAACACCCATTGTTCACCCCTCCTATGCAGAAAACTGTGTTGGAGGGGCCCATACTTACCACGAGGGGAAACACCACAAAAAGTGGCATTACAACTCTTTGTAAATTTGGAGCAGTGGTTAGTGCCACCGGAGCATCACGAAAAGTGATGGTTCGGTGGTGCTAGGGGGTCTTATATCTGCCCCTAAGTTGGGCCTTTGTAACCTGAATTCCAAGTCTGATTAAATCACCCCAAGGCATTTTCTAAGGCAGCTTTACAGTGAGCACATATGTTGCTACAGATAAGCAGGCTGCTGGGCTCCTGGGTAACATGTTTCTGCTGGGTCTTAAACAGCATAATCATTAACCCCCATAGACCAGGGCTGCAACAATAACAGAAAAGATGGTCTGGGGTATACAACTGTTGGAAACGGCCCTTTTTGCAGGTTCATCCCCAATCCTTTTTCCTCCTGCCTCCTATTCTTTCTGACCTGTTGCTGTTGACTTTTGAACTCTGAGCACTTTACCACTGCTAACCAGTGCTAAAGTGCATATGCTCTCTATGTAAATTGTATTGTTGATTGGTTTATCCATGATTGGCGTATTTGATTTGCTAGTAAGTCCCTAGTAAAGTGCACTAGATGTGCTCAGGGCTTGTAAATCAAATCAAATGCTACTAGTGGGCCTGCAGCACTGGTTGTGCCACCCACAATAGTATCTCTGTAAACATGGCTCAGACCTGCCACTGCAGTGTCTGTGTGTGCAGTTTTAAACTGCCAATTCTGACTTGGCAAGTGTACCCACTTGCCAGGCATGAACCTTTCCTTTTCTTACATGTAAGGCACCCCTAAGGTAGGCCCTACGTAGCCCCAAGGGCAGGGTGCAGTGTATGGATAAGGTAGGACATATAGGTGGTCATTCTGACCCTGGCGGTCTTTGACCGCCAGGGCGGAGGACCGCGGGAGCACCGCCGACAGGCCGGCGGTGCTCCAATGGGGATTCCGACCGCGGCGGTAAAGCCGCGGTCGGACCGGCACCACTGGCGGGGTCCCGCCAGTGTACCGCGGCCCCATTGAATCCTCCTCGGCGGCGCAGCTTGCAGCACCGCCGCGGGGATTCCGACCCCCCCTACCGCCATCCAGATCCCGGCGGTCGGACCGCCGAGATCCGGATGGCGGTAGGGGGGGTCGCGGGGCCCCTGGGGGCCCCTGCAGTGCCCATGCCACTGGCATGGGCATTGCAGGGGCCCCCGTAAGAGGGCCCCTACATGTATTTCACTGTCTGCTGCGCAGACAGTGAAATACGCGACGGGTGCAACTGCACCCGTCGCACAGCTTCCACTCCGCCGGCTCGATTCCGAGCCGGCTTCATCGTGGAAGCCTCTTTCCCGCTGGGCTGGCTGGCGGTCTGAAGGCGACCGCCCGCCAGCCCAGCGGGAAAGTCAGAATTACCGCCGCGGTCTTTCGACCGCGGAACGGTAACCTGACGGCGGGACTTTGGCGGGCGGCCTCCGCCGCCCGCCAAGGTCAGAATGATGTGGTTTATATGTCCTGACAGTGAAATACTGCCAACTTCGTTTTTCACTGTTGCAAGGCCTGTCTCTCTCATAGGATAATATGGGGGCTACCTTTAAATATGAGTAAAGTGTAGATTCCCCTAGAGAGTAGATGGAGATGTGGAGTTTGGGGTCCCTGAACTCACAATTTAAAAATACATATTTTAGTAAAGTTGACTTTAAGATTGTGCGTTTGAAAATGCCACTTTTAGAAAGTGAGCATTTTTTTGCTTAAACCATTCCGTGACTCTGCCTTGTTTGTGGATTCCCTGTCTGGGTCAGTTTGACAGTTGGGTTGTTTTTCACCTCACACTAGACAGTGACACAAAGGGAGCTGGGGTGTAACCTGCATTTCTTAATTAGCCATCTCTGCTAGGAGGGAGGGGTGGAGTGGTCACTCTCATCTGAAAGGACTGTGCCTGCCTCTGACAATGCAGACTCCAACCCCCTGGTGTGTGTCTGAGTCCTTGCCTTGGCAAGGCAGGATTTCACAAGTAGGTGTGAGTCCCCTTTGAAGAAAGGTGACTTCAAAGACTAAAATGGGTATAAGAAGGGCACCCAAATCTACAGACTGGAGAAACACTTCTGGAACCAAGAGGAACCTCTCCCTGGAGAAGAGCTGAATAGCTGAGAAAGAAGTGCTGCCCTGCCTGTGACTGTGCTTTGTGGAGCTTTCCTGCAGTGCTGCTTCTGCCAGAGTAAGAGGGTAAAGACTGGACTTTGTGTGCCTTCCATCTTTTGAAGAAATCTCCAAGGGCTTGATTTAGAGCTTGCCTCCTGTTGTTTGAAGTCTCCGGGACAGCAAAGACTTCTCTCTGCCAGCACCTGGAGTCTCTGGAGAGACTCCTGCTCTGACAAGTGGTGCCCTATCCAGTCCCTGGGCCCTTGAAAGGAAAGCTGGTGGAAATCCAAGGAAATCGACTTCGGACGACTCCGGACCGACGCCGCTGCTGAATCCGGTGACGCCGCCTGCACCCGACGCCGTGACATTCGCTGGAATGCGACGCTCTTCGCAGGCCCGACGCAGGCGCAGCCCCGCTAAAGTCCGTGACTCCGTGGAAGTTGCCGCACCATGTCGTGACCGACGCCGCTCGAAGTGCGTGGATCCAACGTTTCGCACAGACGCCGCGATCCCCGACTTCGCGCACCGGCTTGTTTTCACTCTTCACCAAAGGTACTGTACTTGGGGGTCTACACGACTCTGTGTCTGGCGCTGCTGGTGTCGGCTTGTTGGGAACGACTCCGTCACGACGGCGTGTTAAAATCTCATCTAAGCATTTTTGTTTCTAAACGCTATTTTTGAGTTTAATCTTTAAAAATTCGTAACTTGACTTGTGTATGTCGGATTTTTGTCGTTTTGGTCTTGTTTTGTTTAGATAACTAATTTGTAGTGTTTTCATTAAGTTACTGTGTGTGTTGGTACAAATACTTTACACCTAGCACTCTGAAGTTAAGCCTACTGCTCTGCCAAGCTACCAAGGGGGTAAGCCGGGGTTAGCTGAGGGTGATTCTCTTTTACCCTGACTAGAGTGAGGGTCCTTGCTTGAACAGGGGGTAACCTGACTGTCAACCAAAGACCCCATTTCTAACATTGGTGATCAGCGGTTGGGATTTGCACTTGTATTTGTACTTGACATACAGTGATTAAGTGTACACTATTATTTTGAGTGCAGACCACTACGTGACCACATACTGCTTATCTTGAGATTTTTGCTTTTTCTCTTTTTGTGGATTTTTCCCTACATCCAATTTGTTTTTCTTCGCTGATCTTTGATTGACTTTGAACTTCATTTGGGAACTTGTTTCTGCATTTGGAACTTTGCACTCTTTTAACCTTTCATCGTGTCTCAACTTGGAGATGCATCAGTTGAAGCTGTTTTTGACCTGAAGCAATTGGATAGTTATAACAAGGCTCAGCTACAGCAGTTTTGTAAAAATTTTGGTTGTCCCATTAAGAGCTCTTCCAAGAAGGATGAGCTGAAAAAGGCGCTGAGGGCCTGGGTGACAACCAGAAGCACTGGAGGGCACACTGAGGATGAGAAGGAGGATGAGGAGGGAGAACAATCAGTACATTATGGTATAGTGGGGGGACCTGTTATTCCCAGGGAAAGAGTCCCTAGGGCTGGTACCAGTGTATCCTCCAAAGGTCTGATGCCTGAAGAATTGCAGGACAGACAGGCAGAGAGGGCATACCAATTGGAGCTGCAGAAGCTCAATCTGGAGAAGGAAAGAGATGAGAGAAGAGCAGTCCTTGAGGAAAGGAAGATGCAGCTGGCTCATGAGCTTAACTTAAAGGAGTGAGATCAGAGGAGCCAGTCCAGTAGGGATGGTGGCAGCAATCCTACAGTGCAGCCTGGGAGAAGGGTGCACATCCCAAAAGACCTTGTGAGAGATAAGAGGGAGGATGATATCTACTTGTGGTTCAAGGATTATGAGTCAGCTCTCTACATGAACCTGGTCCCTGAAGCTCATTGGGGGGCAGCCCTGTGGAAGCATTTTGAGGCAGAGGGGAGGGACACACTGACAGCCTTACGGGATGCTCAGAGTCTCACCTACCCTGTCATGAAGGAGGCCTTACTCACCAGGTATGGTCTCACCCCTGAGCAGTACAAGGAGAAGTTTAGATCCTACAAGAGAAAGGAATCCCAAAGTTGGTTGGAATGTGTTGATTCTTTTTGCAGGTCACTAGATGGTTGGGTGAAGGGCAGTAAGGTAAACACGTATGAGGGGCTTTACAATTTAATTGCTTGGGAGCACTTGTACAGTTTATGTTTTCGAGAGCTGCGCCAGCACCTCATTGACAGCAAGCTGACTCACCCCAGGAAGCTTGCACAGGAAGCGGACCGCTGGGAGAGCACCAGGGTCCAAAAGAGGTACGGGGAGACCACGCCAAGGGTGGGCAGGGTCCCTCTCAGAAGAAAGGGGGGGGGTAAGGGCAAACAGGGGGAGTTCTCTAAAGGGCCCCAAACTGATTCCCAGGGTAAGGATTCCCCACCCCCCAGTGAAAAGAAGCCATGGTTGTCCAAAGGGAAGCCAGTGGCAGGTGGTCCCCCACGTAAGTGTTATGCATGTGACCAGGTGGGTCATGTGAGGGGGGGCCCCAAATGCCCCAAAAGTACACCGGCACCCACTGGTGCACCGTCCCAGGGTTTGGCCAGTGTAGCGCTTGGGGAGGAGTTGGTTTCAGGTGGGTGGGAACCAGCAGAAATGACCCTTGTCTCACTAGGGGACAGTGAGATGGTCCAGAGAAACCTAGTGCCTGATAACACTAAGAAGTACAGGCAATGGGTGACCATCAATGGACAGAGGGTGGAGGCTCTGAGAGACACAGGAGCCAGTGTGACTACAGTGAGGAGTCACCTGGTGTCTGAAGAGCAGATTGATCCCCGGGTACATCACCAAGTAGTTGCGGCAGACATTCCCTTTAAATGGGGGGGGGGTCTCAGGTTCCTGGAAAGTAGCTGTGAGTCCAACCATGCCTGTTGATTGTTTGCTAGGCAATGACCTGGAGGATTCCCCTTGGAAGGAGGTGGAACACAGGTCTCACTTGGAGATGTTGGGTCTGCCTGGGTGGGTATGCGTATCCACCCGGTCTATGGCAGCCAATCAGGGTAGTCAAGAGCCCCTGGAGCCTGAAACAGTGGCCCAGGGGACCGCCAAGAAGAGGAAGGGCAGGGGGCGCGGGAAACCGACCTCAGACATTCCCACGGTCTGGGAAGAGGCGGAGCCCTGGGTGTGACGCCCCGTAACCTACAGGGGAGCAGGTGGCTGAACTGGGGGAGGTCCCTGAGCTGTCACAGTGGCAGCAGGAAGGGGGACCCACCAGGGAAGCATTCTGCACAGCGCAGCAGGAGTGCCCTACTCTTGAGGGGCTGCGGCAGCAGGCTGCAGCCCAGGCGGCTGGCGAGGCGCCAGGTACTCACCTGATATATTGGGAGGATGGCCTCCTGTATAGTGGGCCTAAAGTTCCTGAGCCTGGGTCAGCTTGTATGCTGGTGATACCCCAGCGCTTCAGGGCCTTCCTACTAGGTTTGGCTCATGATGTGCCTTTGGCAGGACATCTAGGGCAGGACAGACCTATAAGAGGCTTGTCTCCCACTTTTACTGGCCCTTGATGCACAAGCAGTCAGCTGCTTATTGTAGGTCTTGTCAGACTTGTCAGGCAAGTGGCAAGAGTGGGGGGAAATGCACAGCTCCCCTCCAACCTTTACATATAGTCAGTACCCCAGTTGAACGGGTAGGAATTGACATTGTGGGGCCTCTGGACCCCAAGACAGCCATGGGCAACAGGTTCATCCTGGTCTTGGTGGACCATGCCACACAGTACCCAGAAGCCATTCCTCTAAGGACAGTCACTGCCCCCGTGGTGGGACGTGCCTTGATGGGAGTTTTCACCCGCATGGGGTTCCCCAAGGAAGTGGTATCTGATAGAGGTACAAACTTCATATCCACTTATATGAAGTCTCTGTGGAAGGTGTGTGGGGTAACCTACAAGTTAACCACACCTTACCACCCCCAAAGTAATGGTCTGATTGAGAGATTCAACCGCACCTTGAAAGGCATGATTCAGGGCCTGTCAGAGACCTTGAGGCGTAAGTGGGACATCCTCTTGCCATGCCTTCTGTTCGCTTACAGGGAGGTGCCTCAAAAGGGACTTGGCTTTAACCCCTTTGAGCTCATCTATGGCCACCCTGTGAGGGGACCGCTCAGTCTGGTGAAGGAGGCTTTGGAGAAAGCTCCTAGTAAACCACCCCAGGATGTAATTAGCTACATGCTGGCACTAAGAAACCAGACTGCCCGCTTCAGGAGTCTCGCTCAGGAGAACCTGGAAGCAAGCCAGGAGGATATGAAACGGTGGTACAACCAGAATGCCACTCTGGTTGAGTTTCAGCCTGGACAAAAAGTGTGGGTCATGGCACCAGTGGAGCCTAGGGCTCTCCAAGATAAGTGGACTGGGCCTTTTGAGGTGGTGGAAAGAAAGAGCGAGGTCACCTATCTGGTAGACTTGCAATCCCCCCGGAACCCTTTGAGGGTCCTACATGTCAACCGCCTCAAACCACACTTTGAGCGCACTGAGCTATCCATGCTCCTAGCGACAGATGACGGGGTGGAGGAAGAGAGTGAGCCTCTTCCTGACCTCCTGTCTGCAGGAGAGAAAGATGGGTCTGTGGAGGGAGTGATCCTCTCCCCCTCCCTGACTGAGGAACAGCAGAGGGACTGTCGCCACATGTTGGGACAGTTCGCCTCGCTGTTTTCCCTGATCCCAGGAGTCACACACCTGTGCACACAGGATGTGGACTCTGGGGTCAGTACACCTGTTAAACATAAGGTTTACAGGGTGACTGACAGGGTCAGGGCTTGCATTAAGGAGGAAGTCTCCAAAATGTTAACCCTAGGGGTTATTGAGCACTCCAGCAGTCCTTGGCCCAGCCCAGTGGTATTGGTCCCAAAGGCTGCGGCTCCTGGTGCCACTTCAGAACTTAGGTTCTGTGTGGACTACCGGGGTCTCATTGCGGTCAGCAAGACTGACGCATACCCCATCCCCCGAGCTGATGAGCTCATTGATCGGTTAGGAGCTGCCAAGTACCTCAGTACGTTTGATTTAACATCTGAGTACTAGCAGATTGCCTTAACTGAGGGGGCAAAGGAGAGGTTATCATTCTCTACCCCAGATGGGCACTTCCACTTCAATGTGATGCCCTTTGGGATAAAGAATGCCCCTGCCACCTTTTAGAGGTTGGTCAACCAGGTGTTGGCAGGACTGGATGAGTTCAGTGCCGCCTACCTGCAACACCTCTGGAGAGTGTTAGAGGCCCTGCAGAAGGCAGGCCTCACTATTAAGGCGAGCAGGTGCCAAATAGAGCAGGGTTCTGTGGTGTACTTAGGACACCAGGTGGGGAGTGGCCAGGTGGCACCCCTACAGCCTAAGATTGACACGATTCTGGCTTGGTAGCCTCACAAGACCCAGACTGAAGTGAGAGCCTTTTTAGGTCTCACAGGATATTACAGGAGGTTTGTTAAGAGATATGGTAACATTGTTACCCCCTTAACTGAGTTGACTTCTAAGAAGCAACCCAAGAAAGTGATCTGGACAGAGGCTTGCCAGAATGCTTTTGATGCCCTGAAGGCTGCCATGTGCACAGCACCTGTGCTGAAGGCACCTGACTACTCCAAGGAGTTTGTTGTGCAAACAGACGCCTCAGAGCATGGTATTGGAGCAATACTCTCACAGCTTAATGAAGAGGGCCTAGATCAACCCGTAGCCTTAATTAGCAGGAGGTTACTACCCAGGGAACGTAGGTGGAGTGCCATAGAACGCGAAGCGTTTGCTGTGGTGTGGGCACTGAAGAAGCTAAGACCCTACTTGTTTGGGACTCACTTCCGAGTTCAGACCGACCACAGGCCCCTCAGATGGTTAATGCAGATGAGGGGTGAGAATCCAAAACTGTTGAGGTGGTCCATTTCCCTACAGGGGATGGACTTTACGGTGGAACACCGTCCTGGTACAGAGCACGCCAATGCTGATGGTCTGTCCAGGTTCTTCCGCCTTAGTGATGAGAACTCCCATGAGGTTGGGTAGTTGCTCCCCACTTTTAGCTGGGGGTGACACATGTTAGACTTTTCATCCTTGGCGTGGTGTCCCTTAACTTTTTGCCTCTGTTCCCCAGGTTCTTGATGTGTGCTGGACTCTGATTTTGCTGTTTTTATTACTCTGGGGACTTTACCACTGCTAACCAGTGCTAAAGTGCAAGTGCTCCTGTTTAAAATGTGTATGTAATTGGTTCTCCATGATTGGCATATTTGTTTTACTGTTAAGTCCCTAGTAAAGTGCACTATAGGTGCCCAGGGCCTGTAAATCAAATGTTACTAGTGGGCCTGCAGCACTGGTTGTGCCATCCACACAAGTAACCCTGTAATCATGTCTCAGACCTGCCAATGCAGTGTCTGTGTGTGTATTTTTACACTGTACCCACTTGCCAGGCCTAAACCTTCCCTTTTCTTACATGTGAGGCACCCCTAAGGTTGGCCCTTGGTAGCCGCAAGGGCAGGGTGCAGTGTATGGATAAGATAGGACATATAGGGGGTCATTACAACATTGGCGGTAAAAGCCGCTTACCGCCGTGCAGAAGACCGCCAATACCATGCATCCAGAGGGCCTCCGAGGAGTCGGTGGAGGAATGGACACTGGTAAGTCTAATCTTAACTATCATATTCCCCACCCTACCTGCATGCTATCACACACCCCCACCCTCACCCTCTCCCCTATCACCCCAAATCCTCAATAATGTACTAATAACACAAACCACTCATCCCAACACCAAGCCCTGCATGACACAACTAAGCATGGTCACTCCTCACCAAAGCATGCTCACTGCACATACCCAGAACAACCCCCTAACCATCATCACACAAGCCCCCACACAGGAATGCTAGCACTGGGGTACACAAACACCCACCCATTGCACACCATCACACACACACATGCAATAGTCATGCTCTTATGCCCCTGCAGGATCACGAAGAACCGTCACCACACCAGAGGGTCCAGACATCTCAACTCCACACACAGAAGAGGCCCACAGTGACGACATCAGCTCCGCCCTACTGGAGCCTGATGACCAGCCCGGACCATCGTGGGCCTCGGGACAGTCGGTTCCCCTCGCACAGGCACAGCCCAACACTGACCTTCCACCCTCTGGTAACACCAGCATAGCACCCACCCAGTGGGCCCAAACCTCCGTAACCAGGACAGGTCAATCAGCTGTGTGTCCACCACTACAGGGAACCCAGGATAACACACCACCCCAACAACAACAGGGACCTGGGGGCAGTGCTAGTGGGCACACGGTCCAGGGGACGGAGGCACAGGAACACAGGGGAACTGGGAGGGCTGCTGTGCGACAGGGGACAGACAGGCCAAGGGAACCCACTCTCCACGAGGCCCTCTCCTCCATCTTGGGAGCATACCACCACTCCCAGGAGACGATGGCGACGGTCCTGGACAAGTTTCATGAGACCTAGCGCATGCAGGACGAACTGTATTTGGGGTTCAGGGAGGAGCTCAGGACCATCAGCTCCGCCTTGGGCACCATCGTAGGGGTGCTGAAGGACATACAGCAGACCTTGAGAGACACTGTGGCACTCCAAGGGGCCTCTGACACTAGCATGGACGATGAACTGGCCACCACCTCCGCCGGCACTAGTGGACAGGACGCCCCACCACAGGACCACCACACCAGCACCCCACCCCCTGCAGACGGACAACCACCAAGCAAGCGGTCCCTGAGATCCGGGAACAGGACAGAGCAAGATGGCAAGATCCCCGCCAGGAAATGAGACCACCCTGATAGTCCCCCCACCGCCCCACTTTGTTACCCTGTCCATACTTAAACTGCCCCAGCTCCACTTCCTATGCCCAGATGGGCAGTGCACCTGTGAGACTAATAGACTGGACCCTGCCATGGACATTCCTCCACCATCACCCATCACCATTTTACAAACCCCCTCCATTTTTGAGCAGTTAAATAAACACCCTTGAACCACAAAACATTCTGGAGTCAGTCTATGATATTGTAAAATGTTTTATCAATGACATTGTCAAAATGATTTTTTAGTTGTTAAGGCAACATACTAATGTCACACATCACAAGTCCTTGAAAGGTGCATGCAGATGACACACGTTGGTAACCACACCTGTGAAACCGTAATGGAAAGGAACAACTCAGTTACCAAATAATCCCATTAAATTACACACAGGATAGAGTAAGACGTGTGACAGTGAATGTAATGTAAAAAATGAAAATGTTCTCACCTGTGTGTCACTGGAAATATTTCTGTATGACGGACTCCCTGTTGTCGTTGTCTTCTTCCTCAGCTTCCTCCTCATCACTGTCCACAGGCTCCACAGGCTCCACAGATGCCACAACACTGTCATCTGGACCATCCTCCTGCAGAAAAGGCACCTGGCGTCGCAAAGCAAGATTGTGAAGCATCGAGCAGGCGATAATGATCTGGCACACCTTCTTTGGTGAGTAGAATAGGGAACCACCTGTCATATGGAGGCACCTGAACCTGGCCTTCAGGAGGCCGAAGGTGCATTCGATCACCCTCCTAGTCCGCCCATGGGCCTCATTGTAGCGTTCCTCTTCCCTGGTCCTGGGATTCCTCACTGGGGTCAATAGCCAGGAAAGGTTGGGGTAACCAGAGTCCCCTAATAGCCACACACGGTGCCTCTGGAGTTGACCCATCATATCAGGGATGCTGCTATCCCGCAGGATGTAGGCGTCATGCACTGAGCCAGGGAACATAGCATTTACCTGGCAGATATACTGGTCTGCCAAACAGACCATCTGTACATTCATCGAATGATAACTCTTATGGTTCCTGTACACCTGTTCACTCCTGTGGGGGGGGACCAGAGCTACATGGGTCCCATCAATAGCACCTATGACGTTGGGGATATGTCCAAGGGCATAGAAGTCACCTTTCACTGTAGCCAAATCTTCCACCTCAGGGAAAATGATGTATCTCCTTACGTGTTTCAGCAGGGCAGCCAACACTCTGGACAGCACGTTGGAAAACATAGGCTGGGACATCCCTGATGCCATGGCCACTGTTGTCTGAAAAGACACACTTGCAAGGAAATGGAGCACTGACAGCACCTGCACGTCAGGGGGGATTCCAGTGTGATGGCGGATTGGTGACATCAGGTCTGGCTCCAACTGGGTACATAGTTCATGGATTGTGGCACGGTCAAACCTGTAGGTCACGATTAAATGTCGCTCCTCCATTGTCAACAGGTCCACCAGCGGTCGGTACACCGGAGGATTCCGCCATCTTCTTAAATGTCCCAGCTGACGGCGCCTAGGAAGGACAACAGCGAGGATCGAGTCAACTTTTTTCCAGGTATGTACCCACAGTTACACAGAACACGACACCAAACACAAAACCCTTCCTGTATGTGGGCCCCTGAAATGGCAGCTGCCTGACCTCTAAACTGGGACAATGGGATTGTGGGGTAACTGTGTTGCCGTTGCACGCCGTCGTGGTAGGCGGTCGTAGACCGCGGCACAATGCTGCATTGGTTAACATTGGACCCTATGGGTCCCACGAGCCAATGAGGAAGTGCGCCGGCGGTGATGATACGCACTGCTGCGGACGTCACCGCCGCGGACGTCACCGCCATTTTCTATCTTTTCAATCACTAGATACCTGATCTTCGACAGGAGAGGACCTACAGTGCAAGTGCTGCTGTGACCTCGGTCTGGAAGAGACAATGGCTGCTGCGTCTGGGGAAAGGGCCCCTGCCTTCACTGCTCAGGAGTTGGAGAGACTGGTAGACGGGGTCCTCCCCCAGTACATGCTACTCTACGGTCCTCCAGACCAACAGGTTAGTACACAGGTAGCACGTTGTGTGGGCTAGGCCTCGGTGGAGAGGGCTGGTTGGAAGAGGGAGGGGGGCAGAGTTCAGGGAACATTAATGCATGTGAATGAATGTGCCACATGGCTAGGGTAGGGAGGGGGGCCACGCACATTGACGGTGCGGTTGTTAATGACTTCTCTTCTTCCCTTGTGCATGTCATGTAGGTCAGCACCCACCAGAAGAAGGACATTTGGCATGCCATCGCCAAGGACGTCCGGACCCTGGGGGTCCACCATATACGGGGCACCCACTGCCGGAAAAGATGGGAGGACATTCGCCGCTGGAGCAAGAAGACGACGGAGGCTCAGCTGGGGATGGCCTCCCAATGTGGGAGGGGTGCCCGTCGCCCCATGACCCCCCTGATGTTCAGGATCCTGGTGGTGGCCTACCCTGAGTTGGATGGGCGCTTGAAGGCATCACAGCAGACACAAGGGGGTGAGTACAACATCATTCTGCGGACTTTGCGCGCAGTGGAGGGGTCTGGGTTGGGGACGAGGCCTGTGGGTGTACCTAGGCCAGGCAGAAATAGGTAGACTAGGCCCCTCCGTAATGCAGGCCATGTGGCACCCTACCCCACTGCAGTAGAGTACAGGTATAGATGCCCCTGTGGCATCCATGTGTGCAGATGTCCACCATAGCCATGTAGGCCAGATCCCAGGAATTGCATCTGTAGAGGCCAGGAGCACGGCGTAGTGCAGGGGGCTGCTGTGTCTGTATTGTCCGCCAACGGTCGCGGTATGCCATGCACTCAACCTGTCTTTCTTCTGTCTCCCCCCCCCCCCCTTTTTGTGCTCTCCCTGTTCTTTTGTGCATCAGCATCATCAGGCGGAGGTACAGTGGTACCGGGTCACAAGGGAGCTGCATCAGACATGGCCATGGAGGGCCACACCACAGACTCAGAATGCACCAGTGGGATGGAGGGCGAGGGGAACTTCATGTTGGCCACCGGATCACCAACCAGCGACACGGACTCGTCCGCCAATGGGAGCTCCCTTGTGGTGGCGGCACCATCTGTGCGCCCCACTTCTACAGGTACAGCCGCCACCTCCCCTACCAGCACCGCCCTCCCAGCAGCCCCTCAGCGTTCGCCCCGTGCCCGCTCACCCAGGAGGGTGGGCATCACCTTCGCCCCAGGCACCTCAGGCCCTGCCCCAGTCACCCCTGCTGCCCTCAGTGAGGAGGCCATTGACCTCCTCGGTCACTCACTGTTGGGCAGTCTACCATTGTGAATGCCATACAGGGTGTAGAAAGGGAGTTGCAATATGGGAATGCATTCCTGGAGGGCATTCATTCTGTCAGGCTGTCCTTCAGCGAACCCTGCAATCTCTGGCCTCAGCACTGATGGCAGCCATTGTCCCTGTGTCTAGCCTCCCCCCTCCAACCTCCTCCACCCAGACCCAATCCCCTGTACCCCAGCCTATCCCAAGCACACCATCAGACCCGCATGCACACACCTCAACACACAAAAGTAGCTCAGTCAAACATAGGCACCACACAACCCACAGGCACACACACAAGCATCACCCACGTACAGACACTGCAACATCCACTGCCTCCACTGTGTCCCCCTCCTTGTCATCTCCCTCCTCCCTCCCAGTGTCGTCTACACTCTCACCTGCATGCACTACATCTACAGGCACTAGGACTCGCAGCAGTACACCCAGCACCACACCCCGCTCACCTGCACTCAACACCTCCACTCCCATTTACACGTCCCCTGTGTCCTCTCCCAGTGTGTCTGTGAAGCCCCCTCCCAAAGTACACAAACCCGGGCACCCACACACCCAACATCCATCCACCTCACGACAGCCTCCAGTACCTGTACCTGCACCAAAAACACCTAAAGTGACACCTCCTACAACCACCTCCTCTTCCTCCACTCCCGGACCCCCTCCAACTACCCACCCCAGTGTTCGTCAGAAACTGTCCCTGTGTAAAGTTGACCTTTTTGCCCACCCCCCTACAATTCATCAGTCCCGTCGTAGCGCCTCAGCCAAAAAGCCTCCAAAACCAGTGGTGCCTGTTCAAGGTGTATGGAGTGCACCGGCCACCAGGGCAGGCAGTGTGACCCGGAGCCAAGGCACTGGCAGCCCACCCCCTGTAAAGGCTCTGAAATTGGAAAGTGGGCGACGGGACCCTGTGAAGACTCCTGGAGGCAAAACAACTCACAGGCGTTCCAGGGGGATTGCAGAGTCAGCTGTGACTCCTCCAAAGGTGGGGAAGGACCAGAGGAAGTCTGCACAGCCTAGTGTGAGCAGCACGGCGGAGAAGGGCGGCATCCTTCCTGGCGGTCGGGACGCCACCGCCAGCACCGTCGTCACTGGTCAGGAGACCACCGCCAGAGTCAGTGCCCAGGAGGGCCCAAGTATCGTCACTGGTCAGGAGACCACCGCCGGAGTCAGTGCCCAGGAGGGCCCAAGTATCGTCACTGGTCAGGAGACCACCGCCACCGACGGAGTCAGTGCACAGGAGGGCCCAAGTATCGTCACTGGTCAGGAGACCACCGCCAGAGTCAGTGCCCAGGAGGGCCCAAGTATCGTAACTGGTCAGGAGACCACCGCCACTGCCGGAGTCAGTGCCCAGGAGGGCCCAAGTATCGTCACTGGTCAGGAGACCACCGCCACCGCCGGAGTCATTGCCCAGGAGTGCCCAAGTATCGTCACTGGTCAGGAGACCACCGCCACCGCCGGAGTCATTGCCCAGGAGGGCCCAAGTATTGTCACTGGTCAGGAGACCACCGCCAGAGTCAGTGCCCAGGAGGGCCCAAGTATCGTCACTGGTCAGGAGACCACCGCCAGAGTCAGTGCCCAGGAGGGCCCAGTATCGTCACTGGTCAGGAGACCACCGCCAGAGTCAGTGCCCAGGAGGGCCCAAGTATCGTCACTGGTCAGGTCACTGGTCAGGAGACCATCGCCAGAGGCAGTGCCCAGGAGGGCCCAAGTATCGTCACTGGTCAGGAGACCACCGCCAGAGTAAGTGCCCAGGAGGGCCCAAGTATCGTCACTGGTCAGGAGACCACCGCCGGAGTCAGTGCCCAGGAGGGCCCTGGCTGCCACAGCCCCACTGGGCAATGAGGGAACGTCATGCCACACACCAATGCCCAGTCCAGAGAACGTCATGCCACACACCAATGCCCAGTACAGACACCGCCATGGTATAGCACCGCTGAACAGTCCAGAACCGCCATGGTAAAGCACCGCTGAACAGTCCAGACACCGCCATGGCAAAGCACCGCTGAACAGTCCAGACACGGCCATGGCAAAGCACCGCTGAACAGTCCAGACACCGCCATGGCAAAGCACCGCTGAACAGTCCAGACACCGCCATGGCAAAGCACCGCTGAACAGTCCAAACTGCCATGGTAAAGCACCGCTGAACAGTCCAGAACCGCCATGGTAAAGCACCGCTAAACAGTCCAGACACCGCCATGGCAAAGCACCGCTGAACAGTCCAGACACCGCCATGGCAAAGCACCGCTGAACAGTCCAGACACCGCCATGGCAAAGCACCGCTGAACAGTCAAGAACCACCATGGTAAAGCACCGCTGAACAGGGCATGCACCGGGGAAGAATGAAAAGGCCGCCACTTCATGCATCGTCATCCCATGTGCAGGTGGGACAGTGACGGGACAGGAACTTCCAAGGGGAGACCAATCCAGTATGGGCACCAGTCCCCCTCCAGAACCAGTGGAGGCTGTTATCTACTTGCAAAACTGTGGCTTTGGAATCCCCGGATGGTACAGTGGGCAACTCACCCACTGTAGAGACTTGAGAGACTGTGGCTTTGCACTCCCCAGGATGGTACAGTGGCAAACCACCCACTGTAGAGACTTGAGAGACTGTGGCTTTGCACTCCCCAGGATAGTACAGTGGGCAAACCACCCACTGTAGAGACTTAACTGTGGCTTTGCACTCCCCAGGATACATCAATGGGCATGGAGCCCTGTTGTGGATCCGGCTTTGCACTCCTACGGCTGAGGTGCCCCCACTTCCCTTCCCCCTGAGGTGCCTGTAGAATTTTGATCTGATGCCCCAGCAGTGTTCTCTCCGATTGTGGACAGGTATCTTTTGTGGGCCTCGCCAATGCATTTTTGGACTAGTGGTGCACGGACATTGATATGTGCATATCTGCACTACTTCTCGGAATGTATATACTTTTGTATGATTTTCTAATATATGTGTATATTTTTGAGACATGTAAATTGATACATTACAATGCTTGGACTGATTTCGTTTTGTCTTTGCATTCTTCCGGGGGGGTTGTGGGTTGTTACTGTGCTTTTTGTGAATGCATTGGTGTGTGTGTTGTAATATGCGAGGGTGGGGGTGGGGGTGGGGGTGTTGCGTGTGTGTGTCCCTGACTTTTGCCTCCCCCCTCCCCTATGTCATAGGTGCAGTACTCACCGTTGTCTTTGGCGCCTACGTAGATGGTGATCGTAGAGGAGCAGAAAGACAAGCGCAGGGAGTATTTGGAGTTCCAGCTCCATGGAGTCCTCCTTCCTCGTGGGATGTGTTCAGGTGAGCGTTTTCCCATTGAAATGGCTGTTTCCACCGTGTTTTTATCCACGGTGAATCCGCCCCGGAAAAGGTGGCGGATTGGCAGGTTGTGATACTATATGCGGTACATTGTCTTCCGCCTGTCTGTTGGCGGTGACCGCCGCGCTGCTTGTCTGTACCGCCATGGCGGGCGGTGTGTTAAAGTGGCTGTCTTTGTTGGCGGTTTCCGCCAGGGTCATGATTCCCCTTTTTTGTCCGCCGGCCTGTTTGCGGTATTACCGCACCTTTAACACCGTCCGCCAGGGTTGTAATGACCACCATAGTAATGTGGTTTATATGTCCTGACAGTGAAATACTGCCAACTTCGTTTTTCACTCTTGCAAGGCCTGTCTCTCTCATAGGATAATATGGGGGCTACCTTTAAATATGATTAAAGTGTAGATTCCCCTAGAGAGTAGATGGACATGTGGAGTTTGGGGTCCCTGAACTCACAATTTAAAAATACATCTTTTAGTAAAGTTGATTTTAAGATTGTGCGTTTGAAAATGCCACTTTTAGAAAGTGAGCATTTTCTTGCTTAAACCATTCCGTGACTCTGCCTTGTTTGTGGATTCCCAATCTGGGTCAGTTTGACAGTTGGGTTGTTTTTCACCTCACACTAGACAGTGACACAAAGGGAGCTGGGGTGCAACCTGCATTTCCTAATTAGCCATCTCTGCTAGGAGGGAGGGGTGGAGTGGTCACTCTCATCTGAAAGGACTGTGTCTGCCTCTGACAATGCAGACTCCAACCCCCTGGTGTGTGTCTGAGGCCTTGCCTGGGCAAAGCAGGATTTCACAAGTAGGTGTGAGTCCCCTTTGAAGAAAGGTGACTTCAAAGACTAAAATGGGTATAAGAAGGGCACCCAAATCTACAGACTGGAGAAACACTTCTGGAACCAAGAGGAACCTCTGCCTGGAGAAGAGCTGAATAGCTGAGGAAGAAGTGCTGCCCTGCCTGTGACTGTGCTTTGTGGAGCTTTCCTGCAGTGCTGCTTATGCCAGAGTAAGAGGGCAAAGACTGGACTTTGTGTGCCTTCCATCTTGTGAAGAAATCTCCAAGGGCTTGATTTAGAGCTTGCCTCCTGTTGTTTGAAGTCTCAGGGACAGCAAAGACTTCTCTCTGCCAGCACCTGGAGTCTCTGGAGAGACTCCTGCTCTGACAAGTGGTGCCTTCTCCAGTCCCTGGGCCCTTGAAAGAAAAGCTGGTGGAAATCCAAGGAAATCGACTTCAGACGACTCCGGACCGACGCCGCTGCTGAATCCGGTGACACCGCCTGCACCCGACGCCGTGACCTTCGCTGGAACGCGATGCTCTTTGCAGGCCCGACGCCGCTGCAGCCCCGCTGAAGTCCGCGACTCCGTGGAAGTCGCCGCACCACGTCGTGACCGACGCCGCTCGAAGTGCATGGATTTAACGTTTCGCACAGACGCCGCGATCCCCGTCTTCGCGCACCGGCTTGTTTTCACTCTTCACCAAAGGTACTGTACTTGGGGGTCTACACGACTCCATGTCCGGCGCCGCTGGTGTAGGCTTGTTGGGAACGACTCCGTCACGACGTCGTGTTAACATCTCATCGAAGCATTTTTGTATTTTTGAGTTTAATCTTTAAAAATTCATAAATTGACTTGTGTATGTCGGATTTTTGTCATTGTGGTCTTGTTTTGTTTAGATAAATATTTCCTATTTTTCTAAACCTGTGTTGTGTCATTTTGTAGTGTTTTCATTAAGTTACTGTGTGTGTTGGTACAAATACTTTACACCTAGCACTCTGAAGTTAAGCCTACTGCTCTGCCAAGCTACCAAGGGGGTAAGCAGGGGTTAGCTGAGGGTGATTCTCTTTTACCCTGACTAGAGTGAGGGTCCTTGCTTGAACAGGGGGTAACCTGGCTGTCAACCAAAGACCCCATTTCTAACAAATGCTCACAGTGTTTTATCTGTTTACTAAAGGATTTGAGACTCTTTTTGCTTTTTAATTAATAACTTGACTTGTGTATGGTGGGCTTTTGTCATTTTGGTCTTATTTTGTTTAGATAAATATTTTCTATTTTTCTAAACCTGTGTTGTGTCATTTTGTAGTGTTTTCATTAAGTTACTGTGTGTGTAGGTACAAATACTTTACACCTGGCACTCTGAAGTTAAGCCTGCCTGCTCATGCTAAGCTACCAAGACGGTCAGTGTGGGTTAGCTGAGGGTGATTCTCTTTTACCCTGACTAGAGTGAGGGTCCTTGCTTGGACAGCGGGTAACCTGACTGCCAACCAAAGACCCCATTTCGAACACCAACCAACATTAGAAATGCAAATAGGTTTAGCTGATAAAGGGCCTCTTTAGTAATTTATGTGTTTAGGTACTCAGTAAGTCATCATACATATACTCTGTCTCTCATCATCAAACTCATGCATCAATTCATCCACCAACTGACTCATTCTGGGGACCTTACAATATTTATATCAATAAATATCAGCACCTAAGAGTAAAAGATAGTTAAATATCCACACATGCTCATACCAATAAATAATACACAAATTTACAGTTGTCTCTTTGAAAGTTGCAAGGTTCTTGTGATATGGAATCTCTTCTTGAAATATTTACAACATTTGTAATTGCCATTGTCAGGTTTTGCCCAAAATCACAGGATGTTGCATCAACACCTGGACTCAAACCTGGTTCCACAGTTCCAAAGTTAGCACTCAGACTGTCAGCCCCTCCACCTTTGTATTTGGTGTGTGAGTTATGGATTGCACGGCAGTTGTGGAAGTTACAAAATGTTGTCTTAATCATAACTTGTGAGTGTTTGTGTTTTCCTCCGGGCTTTGTCAAAGGGAGCAGTCAATGCTAAAACCTTTCCTTACTATGGTAATCTGCGAGATTCCAAATAACATGGTGCACTAACAATACACCCTTAAAGCCTATTGGCTTCATCATATGTCATAATACATGAAACATGCCTACTTTATTTGCTGAAACTGTTCATATTAACCAGATTTGATCTATTGGCATTTTATAAAACTTTCCCCCAATGAACCAATCAGGCCTATAGACTTTATCATTGACTATTTCCCGTAACCAACTCAGACTCCTGCACTGAGTGTAAGCTTTACAAAATTACATATATCCACAAAATTACAGTTCCCAAAGCAATACCAAAACTCTTATTGTAATCTGTGAGATTCCATATAATAAAATACTAGCCTTCAATTTAATTGTAACTCACTGTTAAAAGCCTATAGCCTTTAACACATGGTTTTCAGGGATACTGGTGTTGTCATAATGTTTCATAATAAACAAATACAATCTGGGAAATCTAACAAAACTTTTCCCAATGAACCAGGGCCTATAGCTTTTAATATTTGTTTGTCACTATTACCAACACATGCCTAATGAATTGTGCATGGGTGGCAATCATCAGGCACACAGTTATAAAATTACACATATGTACATAATCACGAATTGGGAAAAAAAAAATATACAGTCCCTCTCAAAATGGCCTTCCAAGGATCATCACAATGAAAATGTTTTGCCCCAAGGTTTATGACAGGGGGTTACCAACACCAAAATCCACATAATCTGTGAGCTTTCATGTAAGAAAATATGTTTTACAGCCATTAACACATTGCAAAATCAGTCTAACACGAACGAAATTGGCTTTAACAAAATCATGCCACAGTAAATATGGCAGGCCAGCTTCCTTTGTCATAACTTTTCATATGAAATAGATCAGACAAATTACATTAGACATTACTTTACCCAGTGATCTAATTTGGTCTGTAACCTTCATCGTTGTCATTTCACCATAACCAACTCTGGTTTATTGTACCGAGTGTAGTATTTCCCACAAGGAACTGCAGTCATAAAGTTACAAATATATACAACATTACAGATGGCATAATAAAATACTCTCTTTCCTGAAAGGGCCTCAAAAGGATCATCACAATGCAAATATTTTCTTACCCCTGGTTTGTCAGAGGAGGTAACATACACAAAAAATCCTTCTCTACTTCTCTAGTGTGACATTCCATGTAATAAAAACCTATCTAAAGGCTTTATTAAAGAGTAATAACATGTGTAATAAATGTGTATTGACTTTACATACGCATTTCATAATGTATATGTCAGGCCTACTGCCTACATTGTAATTTTTTATGATAAAGAGTTCATGCTGATAGCCTTGAGCATTAGCTTACCGCCATAAATAGCGCAGGTCTTCTTTATTGAGCATATTCTTTCTCATAAGGCAAAAGGTGCAAAACAAGTTCACTTTATCAGGAGAAGCATATAACTTCTGCCTGTAATTAAATGCTGTTCTCAAGGAAATGAAGGTGTGTCAGGAGTGTTGTATCTGAATACTCTTTTTCTGGTGATTACACAAGGTTAATGATGCTCTGTCCAGCCAGACCTAAAATGAATAATTCAGCAGTTCTCTCACTTTACCAGGGGCGTAGCTTGGTCAGTACGATTGGGGGGAATGTGAGCTTCAGATTTCCCAACAATCACGTTCTCATATAATGTTGAAATACATTATACAACAAACAGGGCGCAAAAGAGGGGTTTAGGGGCAGCGTAAAGGGAGAGGAATGCATATTGGTAGAGGCAACAAGGAGCATATTTAAGAGCCCCTAGGGCCACCTGAGTGTCACTTTTAGTTACGCTTCTGTGGCAATATGCCCTCGGCCATATTTACAAGGTGGGTTAAGCCACTTTTTGTGGCTTAACGCCACCTTCTAAAAACAGCCCCTTCATGTGCAGCCCTTTGCGTGGAAGGGGCATGCAATGGGTGTTGCTGTGGGCATGCCACAGCAACACCCATTGCATTTTGACACTGCCTCAGATTTACGAGATTTTGAAAACCTGAGGTAGCATCAAAATCTAATGCCACCCCAAGCGTGGCATTAGCAAGGCGCAACGAGGAGGAATAATCCTTATTCCTCTTGTGTGTGTGCATTCTGCAGCGCACACAGAAATGCCAAATCACCATTAGTGATTGTTTGTGTACAGATAGGGACATTTTCCCACACATAAACAATCACACCCTTCACCGTAGACTTCCTTGCACAATGGTGCAAGGATGGCTGCATTGGCGCTGCCAGGTAAATTTAGCGCCAGCGCAGGGGGAAACACAGGGGTGCTCCATATTCAATTAAATACAGTGCATCCCTGCATTGTGAAAATGATGAAGAGTGGTGCTGCCAATTTAGGCGCAGTGTCGTGCTTCGTCATTTTCCTATATATATATGGCCCTAACTGAGAGAAAGCACGTTATTTTGTGAAATACCAAGCATTTTTTAAGTATTGCCAGAGTGTGGAAGAGAGTGAGTGCGTTTTTGTTTGTGTGTGTGTGTGTAGAATTCTTGGTGAAGTCCACCTCACCATACCCCACTAAACCCCTCTGTACCCAACTATTTATCAAAAGATACCTTTGTTAGGGGGCGTAACGCCCTACACGCTTCCCTCCCCTGAAGCTACGTCCCTGCACTTTACGGCCATATTTGACAACCACTACAGTGTTTTGAACAGCAGGCACAATAAACCCCTGCTTGGCCAAAACAAGAGAGACTATTTTAACTTGCAACCCCTATGAAAATGTAGCCAACACATAAGCGTGGTGCAATAGTACACACATCATCAATGACAGTTATATATCTTTATTAATGTACCAGTTATAAGGACTGCAGTTTCACCAACCAGAACGGATGCTCAAATTTCTGTAATATGTGTAACTGGAAGGGTGACAACGTGCCCTTAAGCCAAACATTTAAAAATACCGTTGGAGCTGTTAAGAATGTTGTGGAAATTACCGGTTTTACAATAAAAATGCATTTGAATTGGTTTCCATTAAAGGTTATCAGCAAGGGAGCATGAGAGCGATTTTGAAAGGGTTAAATTCGTGTAAGCTTCTGAGCCAAGTCATTTGTAAACATGACCCAAGCAAATTGGAATCAATGAGCAGATTGAGAGAAGGTCTAAACTTAGAAAAATCAATGAGCCTAAAGAGTAAGGAAAGAACTGAACAGAACGTACATTTATCAGCCTGGGCTGTGCTACAAAGGGATCTTAATAGCAAATTCCCAAAACGCATAACACTCTCATACAAAGAATCATTTGTATTTAAAAGACGCGTATGCTATGGATCACCATAGCTGTTTCCAATGTGACTAAGTTATGTGCTATTTTTTAGCGCTTTCCAGTGTATGGCACTGACACACTTGTTTGCTTGTCTATGATAAGGGTGAGTATTGCATTGCTAGATTTTGCTTTTCATCGTCATCGTCGCATTCATATTTCGGAAGTAAATCTATCAAATATACAATTTTTATTCAAAATATATACATTGTTCATCAAATTTAGTGGGCTGTGCATAGCTACTGGAAGGAAACTATAGAATGCACTACTAGAGCCTCTCTCAGAGCTTTTGACAATGCGGGCAAGGAGATACAGAGGGGACAGGATGACAGATATCGCTTTTCAAAGTATTAAGATAGAGTAGGGAGAATGCTTTTGAGGGCCATAATAGGTTACATCTTTGAGGGTACAAAGGCACAGAGAGCAGTGGCAAGGAGATAGGTTTCCCGTACAAAATAATTCATTTTTATACGCACAATGTATTTTTAGTGTTCACAATAAGTTATGTAATATTATTAGCTTTTCATAGCATAATACTTCCATTTGTATTGGTTTGCAGTGCTGCCTGGACATCTTTAATGGATCTAGGATTCTCCATATAAAGACACAATGTGGTTTGAGGTACATGAGTGTGGTTAATAAATATCTGGCTTTCCAATATAATATTTAGAATTCTTTGTATTGGTTTATGGTATAAACTAGACAGAGGCTGGTTACAAAGGTTGCTTACACGTTTGAGTAACTTACAGTGTAAGTTATCTCTCACACTTTTTCAGTAACTTTACTACTTTTGGCTATTAACGATTTAGGAGTTTAAAGTTACTCAAAAGTGTAGATTTACAGGGCTCTACCCCCTGAAACGGAGTTGGAGGGGTGGGGGGACAAATTTAAAAGTCTAAGGGCCTGATTAAGATCTTGGCGGATAGAATACTCTGTCACAAAAGTGATGGATATCCTGTCCGCCGTATTGAAAGTTCCACTATATCCTATGAACTTGTAATATGGCAAACTGGATATCCATCATGTTTGTGACGGAGTTTCTCATCCGCCAAGATCGTAATCAGGCACTTAAGTTGCTAATGCCAAAAAGGAGCATCAGTAAGTTAGAAACCACACATGGCCAACCACTGATACTGGAACACCCTCTTTTAGATATGAATACAAGCAGGACTTTAGGTTTTATATATGGGAGTCTGAAGGGCCATAATAGACTCAGGGGGTAGTGTGGCCCCCTTCGCCTTTTAATATATAACATTATATGGGGACCCACAAATATAACATTTCCCGAAGATTCATCAAGCAGCACCAAAGGTATAGGCAAGCAAAAAAGCTTTTTCGATAGAAACTAGGTCCTAACTATAACTATCTAGTGGTGAATGTCACTAGGTAATATAAAAATATATATATATATATATGTATATATATATATATATATATATATATATATATATTTAAATCATAGACATACATATGTCGCCATTAGGTAGTTATACTTAGGACCTAGTTTCTATAGAGAACGCTTTTTTTTTGCTTGCCTACATCTTATGTGCTGCTTGATGAATCTTCACAAAAAGTTTTTAAAAACCTCAACAGTCCCATGAGCTGCTGTCTAGAAAGTTTCGAGATGATCCCTCAAGCCGAGAATGAAGAGACTGAAATTTAGAGCATTTCAAATGTTAATACCCATAGGAAAAATTGTACTGCGATAGCACAAAAACCACTGGATGGAATTACACCAAATGTGGCAGGAAAGTAGCTCTTGGTGAAGAAAGAGCCCTTTCTGTTATTTGGTGTAAATCCGTTCAATAGTTCTTGGGAAATTTAAGGAAATCCAAATTTGTATATCCAGGGACTCAAAAGATTTGCAACCCCTGCCGATCTTGTGCTGAAATCTGATTGGCTGTCTACACATTAACCCAGGAAGTGTTGGCAACCATGTTGAGACTTGGCTTGAGCTGAGTCCCAGACAAAAAACTTAAAAAAAGAAAAGGGGCCAAGGTACAGGCCCCCTGACCCTTTAGCTCTGGTGGTGGGGTCTCAAAGCATTTTTTAAAATTTAAGTTGAGAGTCAGAGTGGATCTGTGGATCTGCTGTAAATTAAAAGAGAAAATCGGAGCGTAGTCTCCTGCACTTCATCTTTTTGAAGACCCCTGATTGGCCAAGTCCCAGGGGCATTTATATTATAATTCGGGGGGATGCCTGGCCACCTCCCTCTGCCCGGGGGACCACCAACTCTCTGTGGTATTAAACTAATAATATGCGGAAGGCTAGCCATCCTCCTCCCCCTGCCCGAGGACCACCACCTCCTCAGGATGTTAAACTAATAATATGCAGGGGCGCCCGGCTCCCTCTTGCTGCCCCGGGGACCACCTCCTCCCCAGGGTGTTAAATTAATAATATGCTGAGGGGCGCTCAGCACACTCCTGCTGTCCCGGGGACCACCACCTCCCCGAAGTTAAGCTAATAATACGCATGGGGCACCTGGGCTCCCCCCTGCAGCCCCGGGGGCCACCACCTCCCCAGGGCTATGTAGAAAATATGTGCAGGGGGACCGAATGGCCCCCCATGCTGAGAAATCACCACCTCCCCAGGGCTACAGTAATTACTTGCTTGGGGGAGATTTTGGCCTCCCCCACAGCGCAGGGGACCACCACCTCCATAGGGCTATATTTTAAGAGTGCGCCGGGGGTTGCGCATTCCCCACGCAGCCCTGAGGATTACCACATCCCCAGTGCTATATTTCAAATAGTTATTGAGGGTACGTTTCAGACCCCCAAACCCTGGGAACCATCACCTCTCTGGGGCTATAATTGTTGGAGGGGGGTCACACGGCCCCACTCGAGGAGCTACTGATGGCCCTATACTTTGGATACCTTTTCTTTTTTTCTATTGGTTGATGTTCCACGTTTTGTGGTTATTAGTTAAGAGGCTGCAAAGAAAAAAGGTTTTTACCACCAATCCATTTTCCATAGGGTTTTTAAACAGATTTAGGCCTTCATTAGGACCCTGGCGGTCGGTGATAAAGTGGCGGTAATACCGCCAACAGGCTGGTGGTAACTACAGCCAAATTATGACCATGGCAGAAAGATCTCCCAGAGACAGCCAATGTACCACACTGACCGCCAGGGCGGAAACAACAGTCACCGTGGCGGTAGCCGCCTACAGAATTTAGAGATGCAATTTACGAGTCCATATTACCAATTGATTGAGAGTAACCTGGACCACAAGACCCACTTAGTCATTATCAATTTTTATAATAATGCTGTTCCAAGAGAATTCTCCAATATCTTAGTGGGAATGGAAAATGATTTAAAAAAAATATTCGGAAAAAACAATCAAGAGATCCTATTGATATGGGGGGGGTGATTTCAACGTCCATCCGTGTGAAGAAATTTCAGATAAGATATGTGGTTGGGACTCGGAAGGCATAGGCACAAGCCTCCACTTCTCTCATAACGCTCAAGGAGAGGAAATGAACTTACTGGCCCAAACCTATAACCTCTCCTTTGTAAATGAATTAGTTCTGGCCGATCCACAGTTTAAACCAACATATAATGGAAGGGGCGCAAATACAGTGATCGATTATGTCCTAATGTCTACTCACTTCGCTCACTATCTTACAAACTACTCATTGCACGATATCGCAATTAGTGATCACTATCCTCAGAGTATGAATCTCTTAATATCTCCCCTTTTAGCAGCTAGGGAAGATAGTATTATACTGGCAGATGATATTGAACTGGCACCGCGCAATGGATATACTATGAAGTGGGCCCAGATAGACCCCAAGTCTTTACTGAAACAGGTAATACGCCAATGTAAACACGCCTTCGCAGACTGTCTAAGAGAGAACCCACATCCAGGGCAATGTCTAAGTGCGTTTACAACGATTACACAAACCATAAAAGAAGCCCTCACTAACAAAAGCAGTAAGGTAGAGAAAAAAAGGATGTCCGGATGGTTTGACCATAACTGCACCCAAGCACATAAGAGACTAAAAAAGGCCCTAATTGCCCCAAAAAGGTGCTGGAGTGATATACGCAAACGCAGACAGGAATATAAGGCAGCAATAAAGAAAAGGAAATTGACTATAAAAACAAACTTGTGGGAAACCCTCCATATAGCAAGTTGCAAGAAAGATAACATACTCTTCTGGCAGACAATAAATTCCCCTATGTTAGGGGACAGTGACACTCCTAGGATGGAAATTGCTATCTCCGAAGAAGTCTGGGTAGCACATTTCTCTAATATATATTCCCTGATGAGTGACACACCAGACCATACCCACGACCACGATGCACAGGAAAGTCCGCACCTAATCATAACCCCCCAATTTAGCCTTCAGGAGGTAGAGGAAGCTTTAATAGAAAGTAAATCAGGGAAAGCGCCCGGCCCTGATGGCGTTCCGATTGATTTATTCAAGGCCAACACGGAGTTGTGGGGGCCTGTACTGACGCAGACATTGAGGGCTATCTGTACATGCGGACCCCTACCATCTTGGAGAGACTCTAACATAATCCCAATATATAAAAAGGGTGACCGCCTCAATCCAGCCTGTTACAGGCCAATCTCCCTGCTGGACACAACCGCTAAAATTGCAGGGAGAATAATTCTGAACAGGCTACAAACATGGGCAGAGGAAAATAATGTGCTAACCCCGGTCCAGTATGGATTCCGAAAAGGAATCGGAACAGTGGAACAAAGTTTAAATCTAAGTCTTATTATTGCAAAGTATACTAAAATCAGAGCAGGCAACCTGTACCTGGTTTTTATTGATTTATCATCAGCCTTCGACTGTGTGATTCATGATAAATTATGGGATATTTTAAACAGCATGGGGGTGGAACCGGCCATAATTCAATTTATTCGTGAAATGTACACAGGGAGCAGAGCAAGAGTGAGGTACAGCCTAAAAGGGGAATGCACTCGCCCCTTTGGTCTATATAGAGGAGTGCGCCAAGGCTGCGTTCTTGCTCCGTTCCTGTTCTCAATGTACATAAACAACCTAGACAAAGAACTGGCCACTAAATGTAAAGATTTACCCCAAATAGATAACCGACCTGTCCCAGCATTACTTTACGCAGACGACACTGTACTAATGGCTAGGACCCCAATAGCTCTCCAGAAACTCTTAACAACCTGCATTACATACATGTCACAGCTGGGTCTTACTGTCAACCGCTCAAAAACTTTTATCATGAACTGCGGTGGGAAGCGCGGGAAGTCTTATAATATCACTATTGCAGATAGCAAGGTCGAAACCGCGCAATCTTTTTCATACTTGGGCATAACTCTTGACAAGTTGGGTTCCTGGGCCAACTGTAGGAAGATGAAGAGAGTGCACTTGATTAAAACAACGATGGCACTACGACTCTTCTCCAAAAGGCTTGGGGGGATTACACCACCTAACATGGTAAAGATCTACAAAGCCAAGTGTATTCTAGCTATTACGTACGGGGCAGGAATTTGGGGTCATACAAACTGTGATCTAGTTCAGACTGTGGAGAATGATTTCCTACGACACCTATTGAGAGTACCAAAAGGTACTTCATCGTACGTCACGCACTCGGAACTTGGGGTTCCTTTCATTGCAGACCTGATAAAGATACAGCCATTGCTATTATGGCATAAAGTCTGGACCTCGGAGCACACCAGTTTTAATAAGGCCATTCTTAGCGACTGTACGAAGTCATTATACACATCAAGGGTACCATGGCTAAAATACATCACGACCTTTTTTGAAAAATTGGGCAACAAAGACTACTACTCAAATCCAGCCTCGTTGCAGAAGATATCTAGAAAAGACCTGAGCAAACTGGCATTAAAACACCTAGAAGAAATACGCTGGGGTGTGGAATCAAAAAAAACTTCAGTCATTCATAACCAAATAATTTTGACGGTGGAGGGCATGCAGCCTTACTTGGCAAACATGGTACTCCCTCGCCACCGTTATGTCCTTACTAGACTTAGGCTAGATATGTTTCATCGCCTAGTTTCATTTCCAACTATGAATGATTGGTCCATCTTGTTAAAACCATGCCCCTGTGATGCAAAAACACCGCAATCGACAATTCATGTGGTCTTATTTTGTAATTTTTACGCCTACCAGAGGAAACGCATTAGTTGTTCCACTTTTAAGGAAAATTAACCTCCCCCAATGTCGCACAGCCTACGCCTGTCTCCAGTCACTCTCTTCCTTAGAAACGTGTGGAATTTTAGCAAATCTTTTATGTTCGGTATTCAAGATAAGGAAATCCATGGGGGAGGTGTTCTAAATATAATCTACCGTGATAGGTTTCTTCCATTGTTTTTTTTTTTTTTTTTTACTACATTTTTACTACATCTTTACTACATTTTTATCGTTTTATCTATTCTGTCTTTTATTCTTTATTGAAACACATGTATTATAACCAGAGATCTTTTTTATGACTGTTATGTCTTTTATGACTTGGTGAAAGTCGAATAAAGATTTGTACTACTACAGCCAAACGGAAGTCAATGTACCGCCCACCATATTAAGACCCTGCAAACCACCACCTTTTCCGAGGCGGTAACAACGACATCAAAAGCCTGGCAGAAACTGAGCTCAGAAAGTAAAGGCTCAATATTGGAGACACAGGGAAGAACCACGCCGCCATGGAACCAGAACTGCATGCTTTCTCAATGATATTCCATGTTCTGCTCCACCACAAACACCAATGCCGGCGAAGACGATGACAGTGAGTACCGCTGCCTAGCACACAAGGGAGGGGGGTGGAAAAAGAGACTGACACACACACACCATACACACAATCACATGCATTACTAAAACAAGCTGACCTCGTAACTCGGAAGAATAATGCAAGGACAAAACGATTTCGCAAAAGTGTTTGTAATAAGATCAACACAGTAGAAAAAATAAGTTACGCAAGATAATAGATATATACATATTTACAGAAAAAGGGACACAGCCCAGTCTTCAATTTTCGTGGGCCACATGGCCACAGGCCAAAGTTCAAGGCCACACATGTCACCTGCAGGGGCATCAGTTGATAAATAGGCAGGCACCTCGGGCGGGGGGCACCTCAGCCAGGAGATGTACCAAGATCCCTGGTTCTGAAGGGGACAATGTGCCCTGTGCTTGATCCTGGGGAGTGACGGGCCACATTCCCTCAGTTGGGTGTCATACCCACTGGTTCTGGAGGGGGCAACGTGCCCCGTGCTCCATCCTGGGGAGTGATCGGCCACAGTCTCTCAGGTGGGTGTCATACCCACTGGTTCTGGAGGGGGCAAAGTGCCCTGTGCTTGATCCTGGGGAGTGATGGGCCACAGTCTCTCAGGTGGGTGCAATACCCACTGGTTCTGGAAGTGGCAACGTGCCCGTGCTTGATCCTGGGGAGTGATGGGCCACAGTCTCTCAGGTGGGTGTCATACCCACTGGTTCAGGAGGGAGCACCGTGCCCTGTGCTTGATCCCGGGGGAGTGCAAGGTCACAGTCTCTCAGGTGGGTGTCATAACCACTGGTTCTGTAGTGGACAGACCGCACATCAGCCCATGGAGGCAGGATTATATACCGTCCACCGGCGGTGACGGCTGCACAGTGGTGGTGCTACTGGTGTGGGAAGGCTCCTGCCCATCCTCTGCAACCTCGGATGGCTGCACAGTGGTGGTGCTGCTGGTGGGGGGAGGTTCCTGCCCATCCCCTGCAACCTCCGATGGCTGCACAACCATGGTTGGTGGTGGGGGCTCCGTCACAGTTCCTGGTGAAGACTCCTTGCCCTTCCAGCCTGCTGGTGCAGACTCCTTGCACTCTCTGCTTCCTGGTGCAGGCTCCTTGCTCTTACTGCCTGCTGGTGCAGGCTCCTTGCTCTTCCTGCCTGCTGGGGCAGACTCCTAAGCCTTTCGCGTGGCAGGTGCAGGCTGCTTGCCCTTCTTGCTTGCTGGGGCAGACTCCTTGGTCTTTCGTGTGGCAGGTGCAGGCTCCTTGCCCTTCTTGCCTGCTGGGGCTGACTCCTTGGCCTTTCGTGTGGCAGGGGCAGGCTCCTTGTCCTTCTGGCCGGAAGGGGCAATCTCCCTTATCTTAAGGCTGGCTGGTGTAGGCTCCTTCCCCTTCAGTCCATGTAGCCTGGATCCCTTTCCACTACGAGGGGGTGTGGTTAGGACTGGGCCCATGGACTGTGTGGCTGAGGTGCTTGGCTGGGTTCGTGATGCCCTGCCCATATGTACAGGACTGGGGGGGTGGGGTAGGGAAGAGGTCAATGGTGGATAGGAACAGTTTTTTAGGGACATTGGGGCGGGAAGAGGGAGAAGGAATGGGAGTGGAGGACAAGGGAGTGATTGTTGGAGGTGTCTGTCTGCTGCTTTTGGGTGCAGGTGCATTGGCTGTATGCTGTTGTGAGGTGGACGGCTGTTGGGTGTGTGAGTGCTTGCGTTTGTGTACTTTAGGAGGAAAGGGACAGACACAGTGGGGGAGGATGCAGGGGATGTGTGCATGACTGTTGTGAAGGTGTCTGCCAGTGAGGTGTGTGTTCTGCTCGGTGTGGCGATGATGATGTGTTGCATGCAGGTGTGAGTGTAGATGTGGTTCGGAGGAGGAGGAGAAGGACGAGGGGCAGACAGTGGAAATAGTGAATGTTGGTGTGTCTGCAACTGGATGGTGTTTGTGTGAGTGCCTGTATGATGAAGTGTGGTGCTTGTGTTTGCCCGTGACACTCTTGGGTGCTGTCTTGTGTGTATGCTTGTCTGTATGTGTGCCTGCAATAGGTTGGGGTTGAGGGGGATGGGACTGGGCAATGGAAGTTGGAGGGGGAACTGTAAAAACAGGGACAATGGCTGCCATCAGAGAGGAGGCCAGAGTCTGAATTGATCTCTGTTGGGCCGCCAATCCAGTGTGAATGCCCTCCAGGAATGCATTAGAGTGTTGCATCTGGGCTGCCAGCCCCTGGATGGCATTCACAATGGTTGACTGCCCTACAGAGATGGATCTCAGGAGGTCAATAGGCTCCTCACTCAGGGCAGCAGGGCTGACTGGGGCAGGGCGTGAGGTGCCTGGGACGAAGGAGATGCCCACCCTCCTGGGTGATCGGGCACGGACAACTCTCTGAGGGGCTGCTGGGAGGGTGGTGCTGGTACAGGGTTGGCAGCTGTACCTTTAGCTGGGGTAGTCACAGAAGTGTCCGCCACCACCAGGGAGCGTCCATCGGAGGAGGTATCTGTGTCTGAACTGTCCCCTCCAGTCTCTGCCGTGGTGCTCCCCTCACCCTCCTTCCCTCAGCGTCGGTGGACTCTGCCTCCAAGGACCTGTGGAATGTAGCTGCCTCTGTCGCTGGTGCCTCTGCTCCTCTGCTAGATGATGCTAATGCACATAAGGACAGGATGACAAAACAAGAAAGGGAGAAGAGACAAAGGATACACAGGGTCAATGGCTGCACCAACTCCACCGCTGGCGTTCACAGCACACTCACAGACAGGGAACAGGCCTTCGCAATATGCATTGCACTACCAGAGAAATAGTTAGCCACCAAGGCACGGGGAAGGGCACACACCGTCAAATGAGGCACACCTGGGACCCACGCAGCCCTGACCAGTAGTGAATGCCTACGAGCTAGGTAGCAAAGTTTTCCCTTCTGAACCCTAGCCACCAGGGGACCTACGATGCAATGTCAGGCCTGGCCTAAGGGCATCCATTGACACACATCCCCCACCGGATACCACCCTACCATGCGTAAGTTGTAATGATGAGCACTGTACCCACCCCCTTGTGGCTGCTGTGATGCCCTAAAGCGGCCATCCAGCTCTGGATAGGCCACCGCCAGTATGCGGGCCATCAGTTGGGTCAGGGTTTGACAGGCGCACCTTCCTCATTGGGAGGCCATTCCCAGCTGAGCCTCCGCTGTCTTCCGTGCCCAGCGTCTCAGGTCCTCCCACCATTTCCGACAGTGGGTGCTCCACCTGCCATCGACCCCCAGGGTCCGCACCTCCTTGGTGATGGCACACCATATACCCTTCTTTTGATGGGCGCTGACCTGCAGAGGGAATACACACAGGAAAATACCATTAGACAAACAGACCTGCCTGTGACACATATGGCCCCCATACCGGTTCCCATCACCATTTCCACACACATGGCCCAGCACACATCCTGTACACGGCCAAGAGGACATCGACCCACCCCCCCTTACACGAGGCCTTCACACACACAACTCCATGCATTCATGCCACATGCATCGTGCTCACAGAGTACTCACCTGTTGGTCTGGAGGCCCATACAGCAGCCTGTACTGGGGTAGGACCCCATCCACCTGTCTCTCCAACTCCTCCAAAGTGAAGTCTGGGGCCCCTTCCCCTGTGACACGGGCCATGGTAGGTTCCAGACACAGGTCACAGCAGCACATGCAGTTTAGGTCCTCTCCTATGGAAGGTCAGGTAACAAGTGAGGAGTATGATAGAAAATAGCAGTCACGTCCACGGTGGTGCATGCTGTCACCACTGGCGTAGATCACCATTGCCCACTGTAACCCATAGGGCCCAATGTTAACCAATGAGGAGTTGCATGGCGGTTCCTGATCGCCTCCCGCAAAGGTGCACGACGTCAGTGGACTTACCTCACTTCCACCTGTCCCTCCACACAGGACAGGCGGAAGCCATTTTCAGGGATGGGGGGCAGGCCCTGGAATAATGGTGAGTCACAGGAAATATTAGCACATACTGGACAAATCACAATGACCCATTTCATGTCTACCGAATGCAAAGTTCTGTTCAAATTCCATTGTTCAGTTTGTGACCTGCTCCTCACTCTTTTGTCCCTAGATTCCTACCACTGCAGATGAGTAGGAGATGGAGACATACCCCCGTGTATAGACCACTGGTAGACTTGGCTACACTGGAGGACAGGCACATCATCCTCACCTATAGACTTGACAGGGCCACAATCAGAGAGCTGTCTGCCGAATTGGAGCCTGACCTGATATCTGCTATCCATCATCCCACTGGGATCCCCCCTCTTGCGTAAGTGCTATCTGTACTCCTTTTCCTGGCAACTGGCTCTTTCCAAGTGACAGTGGGCTTGGCTGCAGAAATGTCACAGCCAATGTTCTCAATAGTGCTGACAAGAATGTAGTCTGCCCTGATAAAATACATGTGCAGCTCCATTGTTTTCCCCCATGTTGAGGATTTGGCCACAGTGAAGGTGGACTTTTATGCAATGGGACATATCCCCAACATAATTGGTTGATGTAACACATATTGCATTTGTCCCCCCCTACCCCCAAGATTAAACAGGTGTTCAGGAATCGTAAGAGTCTCCACTCTATGAATGTTCAGATGGTGTGCTTGGTGGACCAGTACACCTCCCACATCAATACTAAATATCCTGGGTCGGTGCATGATGCCTTTGTCCTGAGAAATAGCAGCATCCCAAATGTGATGGCCCAACTACAGAGGCACAGGGTGTGGCTAATAGGTGAGCCCTTGTTCCCACCCAGTATATGTTGGTGTATGGGTATGGTGTGGGCCATATAGGATGGTGTGTGGCTAAATCTTGTCCCTCAATGTTTGCAGGTGACTCTGGTTACCCAAACCTATCATAACTGCTGACCCCTGTGAGGAATGCCAGGACAAGGGCAGAAGAACGTTATAATGAGGCACATGGAGGAACCAGAAGGATCATAGAAAGGACCTTCGGCCTCCTGAAGGCCAGGTTCCAGTGCCTCCATCTAGCAGGTGGATCCATGTGCTACTCACCAAAAAAGGTCTGCCAGATAGTGGTGGCATGCTGCATGTTGCATAAACTGGCCCCCAGACGCCATGTCCCATTCTTGCAGGAGGAGGAGGCTGGAGATGCCTGTGTTGCAGCAGTAGACCCTGTGGACAGTGAGGATGAGGAGGATGAGGATGAGGGCAACAGAACAAATGTGATATGACAATACTTCCAATGACACACAGGTAGGATACTGTGACTTCACATTTCAATGACATTTGTTTCAAATTGTGTGGCAATGGTAAGCTGATATTTTCAACTTCTAGGCCCACTGACTGTTCCCTTTGGCAATTCATTTTGCTGATATTGGTAACCTGACATATACTCCTGGTGTGATCACTACAGCCAGCTACAGGTCATTAATCTATGCTCATTCGCTGTACAGTTGATTTGCAATGTTTGTACCTGTTACAATTAATACATATTTGATATACATGAAATACTCCAAAATGTTTTTTTTTCCAAAGGGTGTTTATTGAAGTGCTAATATATGGAGGGGCAAGTGCAAAGGGATGGGGTGATGATGGAGGAAGGTCCCAGGTAATGTTCCAGTCTGTTTGTAGCACAGGTGCATTGTCCAAGGGGGCATAGGAAGGGGAGCTATGGCAGTTCAAGGTGGACAAGGTGACAGAGTGGGACACAAGGGTGAAAATCAGGAGAATCTCATTTCCTGGTGGGGGTCTTGGCAAGTGTCTCTGGCTTCTGTCTTGATCGCAGGAAACATTTGCAGGGTGGTTCACCTTCTGCAGGGGAAGGGGTGCTGGTGGCCTGTAAGTCCTATGGCGGGGTCTCCTGGCCACTAGCGGTGGCAGAAGTGGAAGGCTGTTCAGATGTCTGGCTAGTGGCGGGGGCCCGCTGATGTGAGACTGCTTCCCTCATAATGGTGGCCATGTCAGCCAGCGCCCCTGCAATGGAGATCAGGGTGTTGTTAATGGCCTGAAAGCCCTCCCTGATCCAATGGTACTATCCCTCCTGCAGCCGCCTGTTCTCCTGCACATTGTCCAGGATCTGGCCCATTGTGTCCTGGGAATGTTGATAAGCTCCCAGGATCTCTGCCAGAGCATCCTGGAGAGTCGGTTCCCTGGGCCTGACCTCCCCTGTTGCACAGGAGTCCTCCCAGTGTCCCTGGTGGCCTGTGCCTCTGTCCCCTGAACCGTGTGCCCACTGCCACTGACCCCAGGTCCCTGATTGTCTTGTGGGCGAGGTGTGGCCTGGGGTCCCTGTAGAGGTGGACACACTGCTGATTGGCATGTCTTGGGGACAGAGGTATGGGTATGCTGGGTGGGTGATGCAGTGGTGTTTCCTGATGGGGGAGGCTCTGTGGTGGTGTGTGACCGTGCCTGGGTAACCGGCTGTTCAGTGGTCCCTGATGGGCCAGGAAGGTCATCCAGGTCCTGAAGACCAGAGTTGCTGTCATCACTGTGGGCGTCTTCAGTTGGGGGACTGGATATTGCTGGCACCTCCTCTCCGCTGACGGTTACCTGTGGGAATGTAAATGATGTGTTAAGGTTTGTGGGTCTGACAAATTGTACATCCGTGGCTTCCCCTCTTTGGTTGGATTTGCCCTGGCAGCTTTCACTTGTGTATGTTATTGTATGGTGGAATTGTTAGTTCTCTATGGTGTGCATGCTTTAGTGATTAGTGTCCATGCAGGGCTGCGAGGGGTATCCATGCATTGGTACAGCATGCAGGGCTTGTCATTGGGATGAGTGAGATGTGATGGTGGGGTGTGTTGGAAGTATTGGTGTGATAGGAGTGAGGGTGAGGGTATGTGATGGCATGCAGGTAGGGGGGTGATAGTAGTAGAGAGTTGACTTACCAGAGTCCAGTCCTCCTCCACTCCGGCCAGGCCCTCAGGATGCAGGATTGCAGAGACTTGGTCCTCCCATGCTGTGAGTTGTGTGGGAGGAGGTGGGGATCCACCGCCAGTCCTCTAGATCACAAGCTGGTGTCTTGCTGCAATGGAACGCACCACCCCCCGTAGGTCGCTCCACCTCTTCCTGATGTCATCCCTAGTCTTGGGTGCTGTCCCACAGCGTTGACCTTGTCCACAATTCTCCTCCATAGCTCCATCTTCCTAGCTACAGATATCTGTTGCACCTGTGCTCCAAAGAGCTGTGGCTCTACCCTGACAATTTCCTCCATGAGCCTTAGCTCCTCCTCTGTGAAACGGGGGTGTCTTTGTGGTGCCATGGGTGTTCTGTGAGGTGCGTTGGTGAGGGTGTGTTGGGTAATGTGTTGGGGTGTTTGATGTGTAGTGTGTGAGTGGCGTACAGGGGTAAATAGTGTGTGGCTCAAGTTGTGTCAGTGGTCTTGGTGTCAATCTCCTAGCAATAATTGTTGTTGGCAAAGGATTGTGGGTACTGTGGGTGTGTGTTTTATAGTGGTGTGTGTGTGTTGTGTGTATGGGTGTCAGGTGTGTGTTGTTTGAATTGTCCAATGTGGTGTTGTTTTGTAAATAGGTGTCCATTGTGAGTGCGGTGGTATGTACCGCCAATGGTTTACTGCAGTTGAATGTCCGCCGTGGTGATTTGTGGGTAATAATGTGGTGGGCGTAGTTCTGTTGGCGTAACGGTGTGGGTTTCGATACCGCCAGTTTATCACTGGCCTTTGGTGTGGCGGATTTGTGTATGTGGCTGAATACTGAAGGAATGGTGTGTGTATGCCATAATTTGGTGAACGGATATCCGCCACGGCGGTGGTAAGTTGGCGGCCGTCAGTGTGGCGGTAAGTGGGATTTACTGCCAATCTCATAATGAGGGCCACTGTGTTTATTTCTTGTTCCGTTAGCACCTTACTCCCTAAGCCCTCTGACATGGTAGGTAACCCCCTTCTGCGAAGTGCAGTAATCTGTACTGCCTGGTTATGATGAATATTCCTTTTCCGAATGACACTGGCTTTTAAAACCCCAACCAGAAATGGCTTTAAAATGTAAAAATATTTTATTGACCACATGTTAAAGTGTCAGGCCTATCTGAGCATGCCCCATGGCTTCCAAGTGTTTCAGCTAAAGATGGGGTTAATAATGGAAAATCTTCAACCAATGGGACATTATTTTTAAATCAATACTGGACACAATATTTATATCAGGAAATATTTCTTTATTCCATACTTTCACAAACATTACATCTCCTTCCCAAGTTTAAATTCATAAAACGTAGCTTGCCTAGCCCCTAAAAAATTAATAAGGAGAAACCTCTTTGTGACAAAAACAACCTACAAAGAAAAAAAAGAAAAAAAGAGCTCGTAACTGGTCATCGGAGTTGGTCATCTTCATAAAGTTTATACCCATTTGAAGCTCCTAAGAATTCTCTTCATTTCTACCATGCTATTATTTTAATTATCCACATTAATAACCATTGTTCCACTATAATTTACTTTTAAAGTTTTAGTCACAATCCTGGTTTTGGCATCCTCGCGAACAAACACCTGTTGCAAAGTTTTTTCACTTTTTTTTCTTCCGATATATCTTCTAGCGGGAACTATCGCTCGACTCTGCAGCACATTGACTTCTTTAGTACAGTTTTTTCACTATACAAGGTTTTGTACTTCTTCTGGATTTCCAAGAACCTAAGATGACCTACTTCACTTTTTCGTACTTTCATACCCTCAACTGTGTAGACTGTTACATCTTTCTTTCTTTGAAAACGTTGGTATAATTCATCTTGTACTTATTACCCAATACGTCCTCCCTTCCCCATGTTCACCCTTTGTTCCATCCCATTAAATTTATGATAAAACATCCATAGCAAGAAATGTTTCATGTCCTTAAAAAATTGTCCCCTCTTCTCAATTACATGAATGCCTGTTAAAACTTCACCTATGAAAATATTTCTTGTGAAATTTATGGCAGGTGTGGGTGATACTCCTCTTACAAGCTAGTGAAAAAAATAACTACTAAAGAAATTGTCAACTAACACCACCACTTACAAATTGTTCCTTCCTAAACTTTCTGCTAGACAGTGTCCATGATTACTTTGAATCATGGTCCATTTAATACTTTCATGGTCTCCAGTAGTGTTTTCCTCAATGTATGTACTTTAACTCTGCTGCTATATTTTTCTCTTAACCTTCTTCCACATTACCTATTTTCCAGCCATCATAAATTTTCCCTGACCCTCCTCTTAGTTCAGGGCATTTTAAATATCATTTGTGCTGTCTAGAACCACAGACGCACGTTTGCACCATTTTGCAATGGTGTCGGCATGGTTCTAGTATAGGTTTAGGTTTTGTCATGGAAAGGTATTCATCCTGTACGAACTATACATATACTTTTACAATTGTCTTATTTCGTACGTGTGCTATAGAGCACAGCACATATGCAAGGAAGAAACGTTTGGAGAATTCTCCTTTGCAGTTGTCTCAGGCAGGCACAATTTACTGGTGCAAAGTTGTGCGTACAAATGTTAGTAAATAAGGCTTGCAAAGGAATGCCCATGTACCACCCATGGCACTCTCACTTGATACAAAGTATTTCAAAGAAGCATATAGGGACACTTATTGGTACCTTTATGAAACTTTCCAGCACAAATAGTTTTACTCTTGAAAGTTAATAGTTTATCAAGCCTTTGCTCCAGTTTCACCACTTTTTGCAACTTTTCACAAGGATAGAGTCTTGACAAATCTGCTCCCTAATGTTTACCAGTTTAAACCAATTTGAGCTTTTATTAGCCTGCAACTGGACGTGATCAACGAGCTATGGGTCATGTAAACAGCTGACCGTCCACTCTCTGAAAAACTGAGATTTGCCCAGTGTCAGAGACATTTTAAGGACTGGTGGGCTCTGGCCAAGGGCGGCCCATGATACTGCCAGCTGTGTTCTGCAGTCTTGCCCTGATGACCTTGAATAATTCTTAAACAGATTGTTTTAAACACCGATTTCAGTTAATGTCATTTTAATGTGGGCGATGTGTGGGAGTCTATTAACGACGTATGTTTGTATTTTTCAATACCATGCAACATCCATAAAAAAGTTTCTTTTTGCTCAAAACAGGACCTCACATATGAGAAACGCATACATGCCAATAAACTGGATTCAGACGGGAGACGCCAGATTTTCGAAGACATAAATGCCTTCATTTTGGCTGCCTCCTTCCTGAAATCGTCTCTGCTCCTATGTGGAAGCCAGTGGGAAAATGATCTTCTCCCAATTATTTCTTTTGAAATGTACCACTTTATCTTCTAGAATGTTATGTATGGAAACGAGTGGGGGTTACAAAGATTAATTGCAATAATATTAGTGAGCTAGTGTTGTATATTCTAATGTGGAAATCACGTCACTATCTTTGAATATTAAGGCCCATATTTATACTTTTTTAGTGCCTCGTTTGCGTCATTTTGTGACGTAAAAGCGGCGCAAACTTGCAAAATTCAATTGTATTTTGTAAGTTTGTGCCACTTTTGCGTCAAAAAGTGGCGCAAATGCAGTGCTATAAAAGTATAAATACGGGCATAAGTGAAAACGCATTTAGAGTGTGGACCGGTGTGCCTGTACACTTTCAGTGACCTGGCCAAAGAGGGCATGAATGACGCGAAACTGGATCACGAATCCAAAGCTGTTCTGAACAAGGGCCTCCAGATTACGTTTGGCCCAGGGCCCCCGAAATCCTTAAAATGTCCCTGCCCAGTGCATTGCTGTAGTACTAAACTTGCATACAAAAGCCCTTATATTCCTTAAAAAATAATTATTGACATGAAGTTAATTGCAGAATAATAGCAACGTTCCTTTTTATGCAACATGTTACTTTTGGTTTTTGTTTCCCTTTTTAGTAGGCACAGCGTATTTCAAGAAAAGACCCTTCATCAGGGGATGTTGTATTCAGGCAGTATCTAAGGGCCAGATGTAGCAAAGGTTTTTACCCATTCTGTGTCTATGGGAAAAAGCTTTCGTACATATGGCCCTAAGGGGGATATTCTGACCCTGGCGGTCATTGACCGCCAGGGTCAACGACCACGAGAGCACCGCCAACAGGCTGGCGGTGCTCTCAAGGGCATTCTGACCGCGGCGGTTTGGCCGCGGTCAGAAAGGGAAAACCGGCGGTCTCCCGCCGGTTTTCCGCTGCCCTCAGGAATACTCCATGGCGGCGCAGCTTGCTGCGCCGCCATGGGGATTCCGACACCCCATACTGCCATCCTGTTCCTGGCGGTTCGCCCGCCAGGAACAGGATGGCGGCATGGGGTGTCGTGGGACCCCTGGGGGCCCCTGCAGTGCCCATGCCAAAGGCATGGGCACTGCAGGGGCCCCCGTAAGAGGGCCCCACAAAGAATTTCAGTGTCTGCTTAGCAGACACTGAAATTCGCGACGGGTGCAACTGCACCCGTCGCACCTTCGCACTCCGCCGGCTCCATTCGGAGCCGGCTTCCTCGTGGGAAGGGGTTTTCCGCTGGGCTGGCGGGCGGCCTTCTGTCGGTCGCCCGCCAGCCCAGCGGGAAAGCCAGAATGGCCTCCGCGGTCTTTCGACCGCGGAGCGGCCATATGGCTGTTCCCGCCAGGCGGGCGGCTCCCGCCGCCCTCCGGCCTCAGAATGAGACCCTAAGTGTGTAAACATGTGCCTTATGATGTTAGAGAGGACTTAGAGGCACGTGACAGCATTATATATTACTGTAGTGGCAAGCATGACATTCGTAAAAGTGTTTTGAAAGGAGTTCAATTAATAAATGTGAGCATGTTCAACAGCTTTGAGCAGGATAAGTCCATTACTAAAATATATCCTACTGAATGCTCGATTAGGAAGCAAACGCAGCTCTGGCAAACATGTTCAAACAAGCCATACTCCCCTCCTACTCACTCGCTTAACCCTTTCTTCTTCTGTCTATCCCACTCCTCTCTCGCTTTCTTCTCTGTTGTAGCCCCCTGGGCCTTGTTGGAGAAAATGGTACAGGTGCCAGTAAATCAGGCTCCAGCCCCCGTCCCCGGTAGAAATGGCAGGTGGAAAAAACATGCAGGCAGGGCTTGGTCCTACTGTAAGAAGAGCAGGTTCATATTTATTCTTGTCAAGTTTGCACCACAGAGTTTGGTCGGCATGAAAGTTCAGTGTGCAATGCCAAAAGGTCTATACTGCAATGTTTTACTGGGTTATGGAGCAAGTAAAATAAGAGTAAGTCTGCTTACCTTTGTGTAGAGAAACATTGAGGGACAGACTGATTAAAATGCTGTACAGCACAGTGCAGTGACCAAAGGTTCTGTGCTGTGTTGGGTAGTGGGAAACACACACAGCAGATCCATTTCTACAAAGATACCTAACACTGTTGCGGTCATCCCCTTCACTGGTGCTCAAACCAGCAGCCACACTATGGCCCTTATTATGACCTTGGTGGTCTTAAGATCTCCAGGGTCGTGGTGGCGGTCGGCATGCCGCCAATGTAGCGGTCCGACAGCCACATTACGACCGCAGCGGTAGCGCTGCGGTCTGACCGCCAGCCACGCCACTTTTCCATCACAGGATTGACTGGCGGTGGTGGTAGTCCTAATCCACCAGAGCAGCGCTGCCCTGGGGATTCTGACTTCCCTCTCTGCCAGCGGTTTTATGGTGGTAACATCATCATGAAATGGCTGGCAGAGATGGTGTGCAGAGGGCACCAGGGGTCCCCTGCACTGCCCCTGCACATGGCATGGGCAATGCAGGGGGCCCCCTGGCCACCCCCGTCGCGATCGCAATGGGTGCTGGTGCACCCTATGCACTACAGCATTGCCACAGGCTCTCTTATCAGCTGGAGACACTGCTGTAGGCCATTTCCACCCATTTACCCAGCATGAAACTCGTAATGGGGCCCGCTGGAGGCAGCCGCTCTGATGGCAAACCTGCCTGTCAGGACTTCGGCTGACGGGCTTTTCCAACCGCCGAAGTCAAAATCGACGCCTATGTGTATGCTAAAAACTATCCTAAGCTATACTTTAAAACAGTGTGTTTGGCCAAGTTAAGCACACATGAAAGATTCAGAGAAATTAAAGTATTTTCTATCTCACAGATGCATTATTTTTCAGTGCAAAGCCCTATCTACAAATGGCAATGGGTATTGCTTTGCAATGCATAAAAACATTTGGTGGTAGAACAGGAATGCTCGTGTATCACCCATAAGATGACCCCTTGATTCAAAGTATTTGCAAACTAGCACAACTTTCTAGGACACAAATATTTTTTTTCTGGAAATTAAATAACAAATTAAGACTGCACCGTCTTAGATTATGTAATACCACCACAAAGTGTTGCTAAATCTGTCCCTCTAACTTGTGAGAAGGATTTTAGAGTACTACTGCTTTCATGCTGTCAGGAAAGGAATGCTAACTTGTTATGTATACCAGCCTATGTGGTCACTATAAATGATGATGCTCTAGCTTGTATCTTTAAACCTAGCTTGTATCTTGAAATAAATCCACAGCACACACCATAATACATTGGTTTCTATCACATAAAGAAATGCTACTGCTGGTACTATACATTCAGTTGATGTGGCATTTTCCAAGGTATGACCTTGCAAGATTTGTCTCAAGATAGCAAAAGGAACATCCTTTGTTATAAAAAGTATAGCATACCAATGACATGCTGAGGGGTGAAAACCAGAGGGTAAATGTGGATGACTATATTTGTAGGATCCCTGCTAGTCTGTAACTTCATTTCAAATTATTCACTATAATAAGAAGCATTACACTTCCATTATTTCATTTAAACCTTTTGAGTATGTGCCATGTACGTTTTTAAACCAAATTATTTCTCACTTGAGTAGACATTGGTTGTGATCTCTGCAAGTTATTCTTGCTTCTTTTTCAATTACCTAGAATTTCACTGGATTTATATTATGTCAATATTCATTGACATTTCTAGCCGCAGAGGATGTTTCATTTTTGTTACTTATGTACACTGTTGACATCTCAGTGTTGTAGAGAGTCATGAAAAGACACCGATCAATCTAACAATGGACTACAAAGCAAGAATTCGTGAACCACCTTCCAACATTCATAATTTAACTAATGGGGTTGTGTACCCCTTCATTCAAATGAGGGAAAACGTGATAACAATATGCCACCAAAATCTTTTGCTTGTGCAATGAAGTTTACAGATGAGGACATGCCAGTACTAAGTCACTTCTGTGATACCTTTTTTTTAAAGGGCCTGCTTATCATCCCTTCTTGAGCTCTGCCATTTGATTGATATTCGATGAGAGTAATTGAAAAGGATGCATTCTGTGTATGCAGAGGAAATCTAATAAACAGAGGCTGCTCTTTTATCTCTACACAGAATGCTACTTAAAGAGGCTGATAACAGTCCGGTGCAGTGTGTTCACCCTTTGCTGTGCTTATGTTTGGGTGCTCTAGTTTGGAGATAGCCCTGTCAATACCTGCTGTGAGAGCCATAATCTTTACCAAAGACTGTGTCTGCTCTGCAGAAGGAGAATGTATTTTTGAAAAGCAATCACTTCAAACGCATTATCCCCTGTCTGCAAAATGATTATAAGAGAAGGACAAAATATATCCCACCTTGGTTCCATTTTCTTCATGATCAAGAGAACTGCTGATTTCCAGGGCTGGTGTCCTTGACAACTCTCCCAGAGGTGAGGGGACATCACTTGAAGTCTGTGCCGCCTTGCTGAATGATCTGTGGGTCTACCAGGTGCCTGGGAACCTGCCTGGCCTGCTTGGGGAGGAGGAAGAAGTTTCTGACCTGGCAGGGAAATTACTGCTCAAAGAGAAGAATCCAAGGTGTTGCGGTCAAATCATGGTACAGCCCAGAAGTGCAAACTAAATCAAGGGAGTGTAAATGGTGTTGAGTCTAGAAGTGCATTTCTGACTTTACAGTAGGATGTTTGTCCAAGCTTGTCTGCCTGCACAGTTGACAGCTTGAGAGCATGACTAACCAAATGAATGTGAAGTTTCAACCTGCTGGAAGGATTTGACTGACTTGTGCTCCCATGATGGCAATGACTCTGCAGTCATGGACCTGTGATCAGCAAAAGCCAGCTGCGGGGAGGATAAGTTCCTTGTTGCTTGGGTGGGGGGACCCTCTCCCCAAGCAAGTACATTGTTCTTATGACATTGGGAAAAGGAGTCATAGCCAACTGCTTGCGCCACCACTCATTCTGCTGTTGGCTGAGCCTTGTACTCAAGATTCCAAGTGCCTGATACTTTAGGTAAAACAACCAAGTGAACTTGAACTTTCACTATGTCTATACCACTAAAGTGAATTAACATGTTATTCTCTTGAAGCCTGAGGAAACATTTTTAGTAGTTAGACAAGACTGAACTCATCTATGGGTGACAATATCAGGAATGCTGTTCACATGTGCTATTGCAGAATCATTTGAGTGCTGAGTCTCTACCCCACACCGCCTCCTTCAGAAGCCTTTGACTACTTCCCTCATTACCCTGAGAGTCAACTGTGGGAGGAGTGTGCTTGGCACATATTGGCATATTTCAAAGAATTGGAGCTGGGCAGCTACGCAAGCCTTCTTGCTGGGTTGCCCTATGCCAATGTGAAAGGGCAGTAATGCACCTTATTTAGGAAATACAGTATATTTATGCCCTTCTCCCCTGCACTGGTGCAAGATTGGCTTCCTAGCCCCAACTTAGGTAACCTTGCACCCTGAAAGGGTACCTGTGTTGCATCCAGGGTGGTTTTTGTGCGTGAAGGGACACCTTCCTGCATAAAACCAATCCTGAGAGGCATTTTCCTCTCTCTTTGTTTGCTGCAGAATGCAGCACACATGGAACAAGGAAAAAGCAAGGAGAAATGAAAATATTTCTCCTCATTATGTCTGCTCTGGGCACGCATACGTCCTTGGCACTGCCCCAGGTTTACAGGCTCTTATAAATCTGGGGCAACATCAAAATCCATGGGTGTGGTCTGGGAAAACCCACCACAATACCCATGGAACACCCCCCTGGTGCAGAGAAAGGCAATGCAGCGACTTCCTCTGCTTTGTCTTACTACATATCTATGGGACCATGCAAAGCCACGCAAAGTGGCTTTGCATGGCATCATAGATATGACTGAAAGGCTTGCGCCACCGGAGCATCAAAAAGAAATTACGCTCCAGCAGTGCGAGCCTCTTGTGGCCATGCCTCACAGTTTGCAGTGTTAAAGTTGGTTTATCCCAGGACATCTGTGGAAAAAAGCCTAAATCAGCACAGTTAAGACCCAATACCTGCTGCTTTCCTTGTGACATCAGAATAGGTTCTGAAATTGCAGAGGTGACTCCACTATGCAGCTTCTTTACTTTAGGGTATCCAAAGTGAGAGGTGTTTGTGGATATGAACGAGGACAAATTTACCTAGTGTCTGCCCCCAGAGGTGTTACTGAATCAATCTCAACTGTTACTTCTATCCTCCACAACGTGATGTCTGTACCCGCGGAATTCCCCTCATGACCTCCCCCATTCTGACCACCTGTATGGGGCAGATCCATAGCTTCAGGATCAAGCAAAGCAGCCAGGAGGGGCCCAGGGACCCAGAAAGAGTCCAGGTCAGTAAATCAGCCCCCAGTTCTGGATCCCTGCATGTACATAGCATATGATATTCCTCAGCATTTACCCACTCACTCATATCTCTCTTCCACTCCTTCAATGTGGGAGCCCCGGGGGACAACCATCGTATGGCTAATCTTCTCTCAGCCAGGGTATGTCCCAGAATTGTAAATTTCCTTTTCATTTTCTGGGATTTGTTGCATGGTATTCGCCCTAACAGGCAATATCCAACCTCCCTGGGAAGGTTCTCCCCAGTCAGCTCAGTAGGTCAGCGTCAACGGACAGAGCCACATGATATATAGGAAGTCGGTTCCTACCTGGCCACATCTAGGACAGTTTGAAGGCCTTGTGGGGCTTATTTAATGGAGGGACTTTGGAGAAAGGTACACCTGGCATATGACATTATAATGTGCCACTTTTAATCATGCATTGGAAGAGACCATCCTAACACCAGTATGAACTGTCTCCCAGTCCTTGGGTGGCATCTGTTTATTTAGCAGCGTCTGCCATTTATTTTGTACCGGAAGTAACACCAATGGTGTGTGTCCCCTCAGGATACCAACTACCCCCATCCCCACTCCCCCCAAGGACAGCAAAGCCTCCAGTGTCTAAGACCCAGGAGGCAACCCCGGAAAGGAGGGCCATATTTCTCGTACTGTTTCAGAAATCTTTGCGTACTATAGGAATGCCCCAAGTATTAAACAGAAGTGGCCTGTGTCTTAGGCAATGTGATAAAGCGGCCATCTGGGTGTAAATCACCCAGAGTTTCACATCCTCCTGTCTGCCATCGGACTGCAGCCATCGACCGTGCTATCTGTTGGAAGGGCCTAAGAATTCACAGGAGCAAAAGGCGTGTGGCGCAGGACTCCTTTGACAGCATGGTGCCATGATCTGTCAAGTCACAACCAGGAGCCCCGCCGGCACCCCAGAGACCATCAAGAACAACTCCAGCAGAGTGCACCCCCACCCCATACGTTCCAGCCAACAAGCACTACCTCCCACTTCTCTGAGTCTTCAAACCAGTGTACTGCATGTTGAAGTTGTGTGGACAGGTAATACAGCTCCAAATTAGGCAGTTCTAGTCCTCTGTCCCAGGGCCATCAGAGTGTGGCACGTCGTAGCTCAGCAAACAATTAGTCAATTTCAAAAAATCCTTTTCAAGGGATGTCATGAAACAACCCCTGGAATATGTACAGGCAGTGAGGTACAATGATCATTTTGACCAATGCCACCTTGCCCATTAATGATAAATGTAAAAAATTTCAAAACTGAATGGAAGTTTTTAATTTATCCTAAACCCTACCCAAATTGAGTTACCTGAATTGATGGGCATCATGGGTGAGTCGGATGCCCAAATACCTGATATTATCCACCACCCATGGGATATCCGCGGCTGAACGAGCAGCTAGCGGCCTACCCGTCAGGCCTCTCATAGGCTTTGGCTTTATTAACATTAAGGCCCTATATTTAGGAAAATGCAGTCAGAAGTGGCAATAATATCTGAGCCAAATTCTCGGGGTGTCTAAGATGGAGTAACGCGCCATCGGCGTATAAAGAGGTGACATGGATGTTCGCCCCCTACTTGTACACTTCAGTCTCCCAAAGCCCTGCGCAGTTGACAGGCTTGGGGCTCAACTGCTGTGGGGAAAAGCAGAGGGGACAGGGGGCACCCCTGCAGAGTTCCACAACATAGGGGAAATTGTTTGGACACCGTGCCACCCACCAGTAACCTAGCCATGGGATACCTATATAATTTCCGCACCCAACAAATAAAGCTGCCTCCAGGCTAATTCTGTACATTACCCCCATAAATATTTCCAGGATAGAGAATCAAAGGCTTGTCCTTTGTCTAAAAAAAACAAAGCACATGGGTCCCCCTCATTAAGTAAGGCATGCCAACACATAGCCAGACTCTGCGAGTTACAGGCTGTGTTGTGGCATGGGATAAACCCATATTGGTCTTCATGTATGAGGACAGGTAAGTGAGGAAGTAGCCATTCCACCAAGACTTTACTAAAAATTTTAAGGTCAACATTTAACATGGAGAGGGGGTGGTATGATGAGAGCACCTCCGGCTCTCTATCGGGCTTAGGGACTGTGACTACCACTCCTTCCTGCATGGAGTCTGGGAGTATGCCCTTCCAGAAGGCCTCCGTGTAGACCTCCAGGAGCCTATCGCAGGGAAGTCAGCTCTGTGCTGATAAAAGTTTGTGGGAAGGCCGTCAATGCCTGGGGCCTTGGCGTCTTCAACAACCGTATGGCTGACACATTCGCCTCTTTAGAGAGGGGAGCCCCAAGTCCACCTTCTGCCTCTTTGGGCAGGGACAGGAGGTCTAAGTTCTCCAAGTATCGCACACCCCCACCATCTAGGTGTGCCCACGGTTCTGCATATAACGCCTCTAGACGGGCTGTAAAGGCATCCGTTATACGACGTTGTGTACACAATTTCACCCCCAATTATTTTCAATTCCCGCCACCGGAGGGATTCGAATCTGAGCCTGAAGGAGAGTTGCCAGCATCCTGCTAGCTTTATCCCCTCCAGCCTGAAGTTGTTATCGATAGATGGTGAAGGTAAATTTCTTTAAGCGGTCCCTGGTCTCTAGTAGCTCACGTTTGCTCTCCGTCCAGTCTTTCAGTGTCTGAGGCCTGTCTATGATTGCATGTTCTAAAGTGATTAACTGGTGCTCCAGTGTGTCCAAGGATATGGATAATTGTTGCCTCACTCTGTATGTTGTTTTAAACACTTTACCCTCAGCACTACTTTGATCGCGTCCCACTCAACACCCCTCATTGACGCACTACCTCGATTTTCAGTGAAATAATGATCTATTGTGTTCCTGGCCACTTCTACCAAATCCACGGTCAGGGAGGGCCTCGGGCACATGCACCACAGGGGGATCCCTGGTAGCTCCCCAGAGAACCAGAACTTCACTAACAAAGGGAAATGGTCAGAGATATATCATGCCAAATAAATCGCCTTGACTACGGATTGCAGCATGGGTCAGGTTTCTAAACAATAGTCTAGACGGCTGTATGTGCCAGCCGCTGGGACATGGAAGGAGTATGTCTTAGTCTGGGGTTACGCTCTTGCCACACATCTTGTAGCCCCACCCTAGTCATAACTTCCAACAGGGTGCCATCATGGCAGGTTTCGTGTCCACTCAATGAGGGCATCAGACTACAAAAACCATGGCGGCAGGCCCTATCAGTGACAGGGAATTCCTTCCCTGTCATTGATAGGAGGCCTCCTCCCCCCAACATTCCCCAGATGCCCCCAACTCCCTTCACCCACACTCCTCCTCCCTTCCAACATCCCCCTATACACACACACGCAGACACACACTCATTCACACAAACATACATGCACACATACACACGTGCATCCATTCATTCATGCACACATCCGGACGCGCAGACACGCATTCACATTTCCATGCATACATGCATTCGCACGCATGCATAAACGCATGCAAACAACACTACACACACACACTCGCATTCACGTACACAAAAACATGTACATGCACATACATGCACACACACACAACACCCTCCACCCCCTCCCCTGTCGGAAACCCCACTTACCTGCATACGGTAGGTCTTCCGGCAGGGGACGGGATGGGGCACTGCTACCGCCAACAGAACACCGCCAGGGCGTATTATTTGTCATAATACGTCTGGCGGCCGTCTACTGGCATGGCACTGCTGGTGGTAACAGCACCACCTTACCACCATCCGCAAGAATGGCCACTGCCGGATTACTGCCCTTCTTGTGGCGGCAATCCGGCTGTGGTCATTTTATGGCGGACAGATGGTAGCCATGGCAAGTGTCTTTTGGTGACTGTCGCCGCAGCGGTAGGTGGTTTTGACCGCAAAAGACATAGGGCCTCATTATGACCCTGGCGGGGGTGCGGAGGCCGCCCGCCAGGATGCCGCCCTCCAAAATACCGCACCGCGGTCAAAAGACCGCGGCGGGTATTACAAGTTTTCCCCTGGGCTGGCGGGCGGTTGCTGAAAAACCGCCCGCCAGCCCAGGGGGAAAACGACCTTCCCACAAGGATGCCGGCTCGTAATAGAGCCGGCGGAGTGGGAAGGTGCGACGGGTGCAGTGGCACCCGTCGCGTATTTCAGTGTCTGCAAGGCAGACACTGAAATACTTTGTGGGGCCCTCTTACGGGGGCCCCTGCCGTGCCCATGCCATTGGCATGGGCACGGCAGGGGCCCCCAGGGGCCCCGCGACCCCCCCCTACCGCCATCCTGTTCATGGCGGCTTTCCCGCCATGAACAGGATGGCGGTAGGGGGGGTCAGAATCCTCATGGCTGCGGAGCGCGCTCCGCAGCCATGGAGGATTCACACGAGCAGCGGAAAGTCAGCGGGAGACCGCTGACTTTCCGCTTCTGACCGCGGCTGAACCGCCGCGGTCAGAATGCTCGTGGGAGCACCGCCAGCCTGTTGGTGGTGCTCCCGTGGTCGGTGGCCCTGGCGGCCACCGGCCGCCAGGGTCAGAATGACCCTCATAATGAGGGCCTTAGTCTCTGTGGAGGGATTAGACCTTTCATGTAAAGTCTGTAAAAATCATGATAACATGCGTAATAGGTGTCGGTCTGATACCACTCAAGATTCCCCACCGTGGTGTTATGAGACAAATTAAAGTGTGCATGGAGCAGCCGCTAAATCTGGTAATATCCAGGTACCCAGGTACCCAGGCACCTCTACACTGCATCAAGCTCCGGGAGCCTGAGGGATCTCACCTCACAAATAAGGCGCAGCAGGTTCTACTGCTGGAGATTTTATGATTGGGAGTGAAGCTGAATTGCCACTTCGCGGCCTCTGCTCCCACGGACTACAGTGTATTTTTGAATTTCCTCTGTTCCAGTCGCAAGCCCCCGGAGACCTACAAGGCAAGGGTGCTAGGATGGTTAAGTTCATCTGGTTGCATTAGCCGCTATTCTCATCCCCCAAATAAGGCTTGGAGCTGCACCTGGTCTAATTATAGCAGCTCCAACTGCGCAGACCCACACCGTCATCAAACCTTCCCTCTCAAGTGACTCCAGCACGCAATATGCCTGTGGGATGAGCTACGGCCTACCACACTACTCTAGTTTCCGGCGGCCACGATAACCCACGGGCCGCTCCAATTCTTTATTCCTGACCTGGGAGCTTCCAGCAAAGCCAGGGCCTCACAGAACCTCCTCGGTGACCCAGTCAGGCCCAGTGGCTGGAACATTGACTTGAGGGGTGTTGGGCATGGGCTCTGCTCATCCAGCTCCCCTCCGTGCCACCTCCGATCCTGGGTCCAGCATTGCTTCCAGCAGCCCCACGCCATGCAGGGGGAGCTCGAGTCCCACTCGTCAGGTCATCCAAATCATGCGTCAAATATAAAGTAGCAGTCAGCGATGTCAGGGACACAGTGTGGGGGGTGGCACGGGCTCCACAGTAAACAGGATTAGGTAGGATTATATTTTCCCTGGTGGGGAACTCTGTAAAACATGACCAGGTGGCTATCTTGTTCGGTCACACCCCAGATAACTATCTTATCTTCAGAAGACTATTCAAGAGTTGTCTCTTTCCTTCATAACCACCATATCCAAATAGCAATGGAATCCATTTGTTTGTGTTGGTAAAAATGTATATTCTGATTATGTGTATATATCTAGATATGTGTATTTCTTTAACAAATATGTATAATTACTTTACTATAGTAACAAAATATATACATACTCTATTTTACACATGGTTTAATGAATATATTTGTGTGTGCGTGTGTGTGTATGTATAATATGTGTGCATATATACATATGAATGTATGTAATGTGTATATGTGTGTGTATATACATATATGTGTACATTATTCTATGCTTACATTGTTCATAGGTTATTTCATAGATCCTGGATACGTTGTTAGATTAGATATTTATGAACAAATGTTATCCTAATTATTTATCAGCAAGCATTTAGCTATTGAAATATTGAGGAAAGATAGAATAATGTTAGAAAAGCACACAATTTAATTCACTTCTAATAAGGCTCATCTTGAAAGTCTGTGTTTATGTAAAACAACATTAAATCTCAAAAATATTATGTCCATTATTATATTCCTTACACATATATATTCCCTCACTATGTATTTGCGTATCTATCTATTTATGTATTTATTTATTACTTTAGTCCTAGTTTACAAGAGAAAAATAAACTACTCTCTCGTAAGCTTTACTCTGTCTCCTCATCACCCCATATCTCTATCAATCCATCCTTCATCCCCACTCTCTGACTCATCCCAAACCCATTCTACTACTATAATCTCCAAAATAACCCTATCTAAGCTCTTCCGTCCTATACTGCTCCTGGCTCACCCCAAACCTCAGTTTACTACTATGATCTCTCAAACAACCCTACTAATTTCTCCCTTATTTATCTCACCTTTGACTCATCCAAAAGCCTTTCTACTACTATGATCTCCCTTACCCTTTCTGCAGACTCTTTCCTCCTCCATCTCTCCTTTTCTCATCCCTAGCCTCATCCTATTACTATAAACTCCCAATTAACATTTCTGGATTCTTCCCTCCTCTATCCTCCTATTACTCTATTCAAGCCAACTAACAAACTCACATGTCCTCTGCTCAAATTAACTCATACTAATACTAATGCGGTACTCATGTTTCCCTATATTAATCCACCACTAATTCTTTTGGGGTCTGGAGTAGCATGCTGCTTGCCGGAATGCGCTTCGACGCCACGTCAGGGGTAGTAAGCACTATATAAATACAATAATAAAATGCTAAGTTATTCCTATAGAGGTATCACATCTGCAAATAATGTGTAGACTTAGGCCCATATTTAAACATTTTTAGCGCTGCATTTGTGCTGCTTTTTGATGCAAAAATGGCGCAAACGTACAAAATACAATTGTATTTTGCAAGTTTTTGCTGTTTTTGCATCAAAAAATGACTAAAATGCGGGGCTTAAAAAGTATAAATATGGGCCTTACTGTTTATTCAATGTCTTAAGGGTGATTGGGTATTTATTTTTAAAAGACAATATTCCATTGCAACAGGAAAAGCAGTAAATGTTAAAATAATCGCATTCTTATCAAATATGTTTCCTATAGTGTGAAGGCCGATGCGTCCTATGTAGGCAGGGTTATGTTATATTTGCAATCTAGAATCCAAAAGAAATGTTTGACAAACCTACAGTAAACATGCTTTCTAGCTAAGCCCAATAAATGTCAGCTGCTTGGTACTATGGGGCATGACAAAGGGCCTGCAAAAGACCTTTCAGTTGAGTAGAAGTATATTGCGAACAGGCTAGCTGTTTGAAATCTAACAGGTGCTTGCCAAAATAACATTCTAAATCATTTTTTATTATATTTTTCACAATACAATAAAGAAATTAAAAGGAAAAAAGGTTCAAACACCAGTCTTAAAACATAGAGTTCAGAACAAAAAATAACCTGGTCTGTTTACCAGAGAAATTAATTATTTAAAGATGTATTTAAAAAAGTACCACCTGAAGTAAAATGTCTATATTTGCTTGTAAGTTATTAAAAATTACAAGTTTTGCATATTTTTTCATAGAAATAATTTAAGTTAAGTCAAATATTTATAAAATAGTGCATATATATATATATATATATATATATATATATATATATATGTACACACACCCCACCTATAGTCAAAGTAATTTTTTTTATTAAATGTGATTTTCTACGGTGTTCTATTTTATGTCCCTGCCTCCAATATTTTCTAGGGCGGGGTGTTGCAATATTGGTGGTTAGCCATACAATGTTTGGTTCTGGACTTTCACCTGGTCTGAGCCAGAGTTCATTTACTACTGATTTGGGTCCTCTTTGGCTGTAGTAACTTTAGAAGTAAAGCTTATCAATTGCAATGGGCTTAGGATTGTGGGTAGATGTAGATGTCTAACCCCTACTTAGCCCCCAATCCCCTTCCATTTAGAAGCAAGTATCCCCCATTTACAGCTATGTCTCCTGTTCCCTCCCACATTTACTACTAAGTAATAAACATATATTTTTGAGGACTTCTCATTTGAAAAGATACGAGAGGTGGAGGTGTAGATTTCCACTCATAAGTTTATGAATTACATTTTGTAGTCAGCAAGAAGTACTACTGTAGTGCTGCTTCACGTACTACAAAATGTAGTTTATGAGTCAAGCCCTGTAATTCAACTGGTTCACCTCCTACTTCTGTGACAGTTGAATTAAATAATTCTGGCACAGAACTTAATCTTCACCTTACCACGCATCTGCTGCATTTCTCCAAGACTGAGTTCAAATGTTTCTTCTCACTATATGCTGCTCCTCTCCACCACCCTCTCCGACCATCTGTATGCTTATGATACTCACTTTTTTTCATTTTCAGACTACACCCTCACTTCCACTACTGTTTCTGGGATTACCTAACTGCAGTTCCTCATTTAATTATACTCCGCTAACATATGCTCAGTTTACCCAAAATTGACTCAAACTGTTAACACTTCCCTGCTTCTAGATCACCTCATACTTAATTGACTGTATAGCATTCACACCAAAGATAATTATGATATTGTTAGGCGTACCATGGAATAATCTGGACTCCCAACACTTGGTTATCACCTTGTCATTGGTACCATTTTTAACTCCTCGACCGTGCCAATATCAAAATTCTAATATCAGTTTAGGTGACTTTTTGTTAGAATCAGAACATTGTTTAAACTGCTGACACTCCTCTTTAAATTCCTAGTGGAATACGTCTTCTTTAACTCTCCTGATCACTTTCTTTCTTTACAGTGGAACACAATTAGCACTATGCTGACAGAAGCTTGCTAACCACCACCAAGCCACCCTGCATCTTATCCAGGCGTATCCACCACTGTACTGGAACTCACTTCCTGACATCCTATGGTCACTCATGACCCTGCCCTCTTCTAATCCATTCCAATGGAACACCTTCTCCTGAAAGAGAACCACAAGATGACCTCTTTATTACCCAGAACTACAACGGTATAACTGCTAGGAATCAAAGTATGCACCTATTTTTCTTCATATTTTGCATCTTTATTGTGTAGTACAAATCAGAATGCTTGTCTAGAAATGTATAATGTTTCCATCTCTCACGTCCATATAAGCTCCCCGGCTTCTATGTATGAACACCAATTTTTGACTTCATTCTTAACAGCCTATCTTTTAAAACTTTCTACGAATCACCTGGTAATACAATACGTTTTTCTGTAAAAAGCTGTTACTAAGCAATAATGAAATAGGTTTACTATCAGTACTAGAGCTATTTTTCTAAGGTCCAAGTTTATTTGATCTTTTTCCATGCTAAAGTAAAGGGCCAGATCACAAAAAAATTAATTTGCATGCTCTGTTTATATCTGCAATTTGTAAATTGTTTAGTGCTTCCTGTTACCACCGTTTTGTACAATGTCACTTACTATTCCTTGTCGCCAATAGTATTTCGTGCTGTTGTAAATTGTAACTTGGTCTCTGATTTATAAACATTTGGCGACACATGACATAAAGCAGCACAAATGGTAGCGTCGATCACATTTTGCACATAAAAGGGTTTTGCGATGTAAACCGCAACAGCCGCAGTGCTAAACCACGTTTCAATCGGCAATCCAAAATTCCTTCTAATCTATGCAAAGTAGGTGTTAAAGGGAAGGAACAGAGCAAACGCATGTATAATTTAGTGCTAACCCACACCTACTAAAGTCATGCATATCACTGAAACCTAACATCGGGGTGAACATCTAATTCCAAGTGAACATGGGCGCAGGCAATGGCCATCATTTGAGATGGTATGACATTGCCACATATTTCCATGTATAATTTACAAACGTTACACACTGGAGTCGCCCGTGGTTGGAGTGACGATTTTATGTGAGGGTTTCTCCTGAATACGAAAGTCATGCAAGAAAGCACTTGACCAATACGTGCGCCCAAGTGCAATACTAATCTGGGTTTAACCTCTTTGAGTTCCATGCTATTTAACCACTGAAGCATCATAGGCAGCACCTAATTTGTGAATAAAAGAGAGCCGTGCCTGAAACTCTCCTCAGAAGCCCATGGCCGGTTCAATTAAATGTCCATAAGTAGAATTTCAAGACTGGTAGGCCCGGATTTATGATATGTGCAGCAAAACTGTTATTGCAATTTTGCGGCAAAAAGTTTACCGGCGGCTTGCGTCATTTTACAATGCCAGACGGGCCCCCTATTTATAAAATAGCACAGACCAGTGCTAAGTTTGGGCTAGCGTTAAAAAAAAAGACGCTAGTCGGGTGGGAGTGGCGGGAGGGGTGAAGGGGGTTTTGCATCTAAAACTGACACTAGGCTGGTTAGAGGCAAAAAAACATGCTGCCAACCAGCCTTGAGTCATTTACCAGATGCTTAAACCATCCAAAAACATGACTCCTGTCTTAACAAAGACAGGAGTCATGCCCACCACCCCAATGGCCTTCAGAGGGGACCAGTGTCCCCTGGGCATGGACATTGCACCCAATGCCATGCAGGGGGCCCCATGTCAGGGCCCCCAATGGCACTTGGAACATTTTTAAAGAAAAACCTACCTACCTGGTCCCCCATCCTGTCATGTCGCTGTGGGTGGGGTGTTCCTAAGGTTTGGGGTGGGCACCTGTGGACCTATTCCATGGTGTTTGACCATGGAAATGGGTCCACAGGTCCCCTAATGCCTGGTCTGACCCAGGCATTAAATAATGGTTCTAAGCAAGCTTTGCGCCATTATTTGGGTCCGCCTCCCACCCGTGTGTCATTTTAACACAGGGGGGATAAATACGGCGCTATGGGGATAGCGTCATTTTTTGGACGGGAACGCCGACCTTGCATTTCATTGACACACGGTGGTTCACGCATCCAAAAAATGGTGCGAACTCCAATATTTTGATGCTAGGCAGGTCTAGCATCAAAATATAAATATGGAGTTAAGATTGCTGAGCATTTGTGTAAAAGAATTGTGCAAATGCGGCACAAACAAAGTATAAATATGGCCCGTAGTTTTAAAACAAACTCATACCTCTTTCATCTACCACAAGACAATTCCTCTCCCTATGTCTCACTCCTGCAAGTTCTTGCTTTCTCCTTTTGTGGTGATTTCTCTTCCTGTGCTACTTAAGAGGAACATGCCTCTAACACAGTCTGGCTTTCGGCTTCTACAGGTTTTTTCGTGTCACTTTTAAGAAAATCAGTTTTGTTTTTTTGCTGCATTTGTTTGTTAAAGCGCATTGCGGTACGGTCTGCTTTGTAAGGAACTTTTCCTGGTTGTAAGAGTGCACTGCCTGTTCACAAGACCAACTACTGTTTTAAATTGGCAGGTACTCTCTGGTACTGAGTCCCTGCGCTTCTTCAATTTAGAAAGGAAAATACATGCGCTTCTCAGTATAGCTTTCTATACATTTAATTGGAGATTACAGGTACTTCTCCAGGGCAAAGAAGTACTCTAAAGAGTGAGTACCTGCACCTTTATATTTCCGTTTTGAAGCACTGCGAACAAAGTTAAAAAGGCACAGTATCTGTTTTTTCTATAAGGTGCTTTGGGATGGTGGGTAAATTATCTGATATCGCAAGGTCCAAATTAACAAGATTTGTAGTATGTCTGAACCAAAAGGTACTTGAAAAAATGACTATCCCTAGGTGCAAAACTCAAAGGCAAAAAGACAAGAAAGACTTCTCAAAATGCAGACTGCTATGTAAGGTGTTAGGCTCACTCCGAACAAAAGAGGTATGCTGTTTGTCCACACCTGCGTTTTTAAAATAGATTTGGGGCCCAATTTGTATACATCTGTCAGGTTTTCCACTTTTCTTGAGCTATGCAAGTTTGAAATTACAGTAGACATGGCATATCTTGATGAAAGTAAACACATTTAGGGGCATATTTACAAGAAAGTGGTGCATCAGCTCCAATGCAACACTTTTTTTGCATCGTCCTGCGTCCCCCTAACATCACCATTGTAGCACTGGTGTTACTATGCAGTGCACCATGGCGCACTTTAGCACAATAATGTCATAATTTCTGAGCTGCATGAATGTGACATTGAGTGTGATGTTGGGTTCCTGGCTGTCTGAAACTAGTGCATGCTTTTGGACTGCCACTCTGTCTCTCCTGACCCGTTTCTAAAGAGCATTCACTGTTATTGCAAGTTACTCTTCAATGGCCTGGGAGAAAGTATTTGCATTGCCTACCTTGGCTAACTGTATACCACGTGTCTCCAACCAGTCATCTAGCTACCAGTAGCTCCCACACCCCTTCAGAGTAGCTCACAGCCTGGAGTTCATTTTTGAACAAAGCAAAGGATCACATTTTTTCTTTTACATTTAAGGGAAGGTTGTGTTTATTTTACATTATTATCACCAGATTGCAGTTAGAAGGGCCTTTTAAGGAGCAGTGCTGGAGTCAGATTTGTAACCCAGGGCAAAGAGGTGAAGAATTGAAGCACTAAGGTATTTAACTCTTAAATAAAAGTCCTTGTCATTTCAGTATTGGAGGTGAGAAGAAAATTATGTTTCTCTATGCTTTTAAATAGAAAAATTGAAAAAGAAAAAAATACCTTATAATTAAGTTGACTTTGAATTTTAATTCTCTCAAATCAATTTTTAAATGGGAGAAATGTAAAGTGTAGAAAAATGTTCCACATGATGAAAAGTTTTTGCATTTAAAATTGTTCCCATTTAAAAACATGGTTGTATGTTTGTGTTATACTTGTAATGGTGCCATGTATGGTGAAATGTATGCCCTATGCCAAAAGTACATATGACCCCAGCTCTCAGTTACCCACACACATGTACCCCATTCATATGCACACATGTTCATATATCCCCAAATACCAGCCCTCACTGACACACATGGCAGCCCTGTCATAGTGTTCTTAGTCAAAGTATTTTTTTCAAACCATAGTATCTGGTTCTATGCACATTATGCTTAAAGTCAAGGAAATTTGGCATGAGGGTGTTTGGCACTAACACACAAATTTAGTCTTTCGGTAGCTCACAATGATTTTCACTTATCAGAATTAACTATCGCTACAGAAAAGGTTTGAGGCTCCTGCTGTATATGGTTCATCCCTATCAGTTGCTTTCCTGTTAGTTCTCTGTGAAACATAAAGAGCATTATCTATGACCTGCATGTAATTATTGTGTTTCTATGAGTTGTCCCTGGACGGATGGTAATGGTCATATATCATCTGTGCCTGTAGCTGGTACATGCCATGGGCCACTTATTTCATTTTTGGACAGACTTTGAATAGCAATGATCCAGTGACCTACCAGAGGCTGCACATCTGTTGTTTTTGGTAGCTTTGAAAGAGCATTACTATGGCTGCCTTTATTATTGGTATTATTTATTGTATTGAAAAGTAATTAAAGGATCCAACATATTTTTTTCAGGTTACAAGTAAGCAAATATGATTTAGATGAAATATTATTATTATTGTAATGTTTCGTAGGGAAAGGTAAAAGAAGCAATTGGAGAAATTTATGTTGAAAATAATGCAACATCCATTAGAAAAAATACTTTTCTAATTAGATTAATGCACACTCTGTTAAAGGTTTACAATTTCTAATCTGAAGGACAATTCTTTATCTAAACTCAAAATATGGTGATGTAGATCAATCTGGCACCAACCTACGCAAATATTTACATGCAGATAATGGAAGAGAAACTAATATTACCTCATCAGGGAGGTCCAGAGAGTCGAGCCGCAAGATGGGCGCACTTTAGTGGGGTTCTGCCTGCTTCTGCCTACATCCATCACTTATTGGAGCCCTATTTACCCATCCTGTCTTCATTTTGCCAGACGGGGCTAAGTGGAGGAGGATACTCCTGGCCTGGAATATGTTGTGAGTGGGCAGCCCGCCCGCCTTCTTATAATTTCTGGATATGGGACATGCTAATCTGGCTGAATGGCGAGCCTAGTAACATTACAAAAAAAAACAGCTGAAAGGAACTCCCACAGGATGGTCAAGTAAAAAGGACTTTCCTCTAAGAAAAGCCCTCACCCACCAGGATTACCCCTTGGTGGCATGCTTCATCATTGGGTTTATTCCCATTCCATTATGGAACAGGACGTGCTGCGTCCAACGGGATACGTGGGAGCACTGACGTAGTGTCGTCAATGTGAATCAAATGAGGGATAGGAGTGGTGGGGTCTTAAATAAGTTATAAATACCTGCCTCATAGTGGTTCCAATGGTTTAATAGATCTCCTGGAGATGGTATGGTTGAAAAGGGGCTATGGAAGTTGGGTATGCCATGTACCTTCCTTTCAAGTCTACATGTTTCAGAGTCTTACACCTAGGCCCCTCTTCAGGCCCAAGGTTGACACACTTTTGTACCACTAGTGTAAGCATAAATAATACATGCTACATTAAAACTCACCTAACTAATGTGGTGTCTTAAACATAAAAACACGTAAAGCACACAACAAAGCATGCAAGGTGCATGCATGACCTACTTGATAGTATGCTGGCTATTGTATTGTGTTAGACCTCACAGTATTAGGGTGGTCATCCCTAACTTTTTGCTTGCCTCCCTCCACCTTTTGATACTGTATTTGCTGGTTTTAGGACTCTGCACACTTTACCACTGCTAACCAGTGCTAAAGTGTATATGTTCTCTCCCTTAAAACATGGTGACATTGGGCTCATACCCAAATGACTTATTTAATTTACTTATAAGTCCCTAGTAAAAGTGCAATACATGTGCCCAGGGCCTGTAGATTAAATGCTACTAGTGGACCTGAAGCACTGGGCTGTAGTGACTGGCCATTTTAGTGGTATCCCGTCTGCATCTCAGGCAACTACGATGTCACAGATATGAGTACTAACCTTGCGGGTGGTCATCCGGACACAGTGTAGGTTACATAGGCAAGTGATCATATATACTGCTCTATGAATAGTGCAGTTGGTGAAGTCTCTGATATTCCATGTCATGTTGTCATTGAATGTAACTCTTTTAGTATCTTTCGTTAGATGGCTCACACTGCAACCCCCACATGGGTAGTGTCCTGTGGGTGGTGGTAAGTAGTTGGTATCATCGTTTTCTTACGGAAATGATGTGGACGGGTGTGCACAACCATGTCTCTAAGACTCTTCCATGCTTATGTGAGAACATGGGTTTGGTGATATTCAATGAGCCACTATTGAGGATACACCAGTGTTTGTTGCTTATTTGATTGGAGGCTATATTGAATGTTGCAATGCATATCAGTCTTTCCTGCTTTTCCTTTTAAGGAGGGGTATCCAAAAGGGCTTCTCTGTTGTTATTGCAAGCTCGTTTCATGACTCGATTGGTTATCCGGGGGGGGGGGTATTTCGGTGCCTCCAGGTTCAATGCTAACTTTTGACCTTGCTTCTTGTAAGCCAATATCTCTGAGCAGTTCCTTCTCAATCTAAGGAATTGTCTAAACGGGAGGTTCTCTCTCCAGTGGCGGGGGTTAGCTCTGTCATACAAAAGTAGACCGTTCTCTGCAGTTGGTTTTTAGGGAGTGATTTTCTTGAGAGCGCCATGGGTGGCTATAATGTTTAAATCCAAGAAGATCAGTTGTTTCTTGCTCATTGTGTGGGTGAATCACAGGAACTCATCCTGTCTGTTTAGCCGTTCTAGGAATGTCACCACCTGTGTAGCTTCCCCTTTCCAGGTGACCAGGATATCATCAATATATATTTTCCACAATTCTATGTTCTCTCTGTATGGGTTGGCAGGGTTTAGAATTTTCTGGTTCTTGTGATGGTGGACAAACAGGGCAGCCAGGCTCAGAGTGAAAGTGCTTCCAATGCTGGTCCCATGTTTCTGAAGGTACAGAGTCCCTTCAAACTCAAAAAATGTTTTTGTTAGAGCTCAAAAACAACATTCCGTAACCATGTTACATGGTATTTGGTAGTCCCAGTCTATGTCAAGGATAACCTCCTCAATTATACGTAATGTGTCAAAGCGAGGGAGACTCGTGTATACGCTCTCCACATCCAGTCCTATCAGTATCTCAGTTTCTGGATCAAAGAGTCTGTCTTTTAAGAGACATAGGCGGTCATTCTGACCGCGGCGGGCGGCGGTCGCCGCCCGCTAATCGGTCACCGCCAAATGGCCGCTCCGCGGTCAGGAGACCGCAGATGCCATTCTGGCTTTCCCGCTGGGCCGGCAGGCGACCGCCAAAAGGGCGCCCGCCGGCCCAGCGGGAAAGGCCCTGCATCGAGGAAGCCGGCTCCAAATGGAGCCGGCGGCGTTGCAGGGGTGCGACGGGTGCAGTTGCACCCGTCGCGATTTTCACTGTCTGCAAAGCAGACAGTGAAAATCTTCATGGGGCCCTGTTAGGGGGCCCCTGCACTGCCCATGCCAGTGGCATGGGCAGTGCAGGGTCCCCCAGGGGCCCCACGATACCCGTTCCCGCCATCCTGTTCCTGGTGGTAAGAACCGCCAGAAACAGGGTGGCGGGAAGGGGGGCGGAATCCCCATGGCGGCGCTGCAAGCAGCGCCGCCATGGAGGATTCCCTGGGCCAGGGGAAAACCGGCGGGAAACCGCCGGTTCCCCTTTTCTGACCGCAGCTTTACCGCCATGGTCAGAATGGCCCTGGAAGCACCGCCAGCCTGTTGGCGGTGCTTACGTGGTCCCCGGCCCTGGCGGTCATGGACCGCCAGGGTCGGAATGACCCCCATAGTGCCTCTTTCGTATCTTTGAGGTAGGTGTCTGTGTTTTGGACCATGGCGGGCCTATGGTGGGCCTACCAGTCATGGCTGGTGACTCAGCAAAGAGGCAGGGTGGGGGCAGGGGGAATAACACAAAAATAAAAAAATATATATAAAAGAAACTTACCTGAAGCTCACCGCCTCATCGCACAGGCTCTTAGTCTGCACTGCGGCCAATCATGACGCTGCTCAGAGCAGCATTATGATTGGCAGGAGCACCCTTGCTGGGTGCTCCAAAGCAGACTGGGAGCCTGGGCCTGCTGTCTCTAACCCAGCAACACAGTGCAGTGTTGGAGAGAGCCCTGTGAGCTGTGTGTCCGAGACAGATGGCCAAACATAGATGCGCACTTAGGGGAGCGCTCTGTGCACTCCCCTCCATGGCTGTCATCCCCCATAGTCCCACCCCTTCAAAAATAAAATGATAATAAACCTTGTTTATTATCGTTTTATTTGTAAAGGTTTGCAGCTCCTGCATCTGCTGGGCGGCGACGCTCCTCCACCATAGCCGAGGAGCCACCCCTTGGGCCTTCACAGGAAGGACTGGGCTCTGGGGTCAGGCAGCAAAGTGTTGATTGAGCACAGTGGCTGGGTGCAGCACCTGTAGAGAGAAGGTGTCGGACCTTCACTTGGTGGCTGCACCAGAGGTACGAGAGGCTGGAATTACAGGCATAGAGATTCCAGATGTTGCACGGCTATGAGGATTGCTGTGGGACGCAATGACTGCCATGAACTACTAATTCCATGCTGGCCTCAGTCTGCACGGTGAGGACTGCCCAACTGCCTAGGGAGCTGAGGTCTGCTTGTGAAGAGGTCTGAGGCAGACTGATTTGAGGCCCAGAGAATTTTGTACTTGCTTTATTTGCTCTACCTGTGGTCCCTCGAGTCTGGGGTTGGGAGGACACAGGCAAATTAAGAGGCCAGCTGTTTTTGGAAGATAGGAAGATCTGTAACTATCTGGCCCTGCATTTACCCAGTGGTGGCGTGCTGGCCCTATTGGAGGTGTGAGATGTGCATGGTGCAATTTGACAGCCGCTGGCAGTGGCGAGGGTGAGAGACCAGAGATCTGCTTGTAACCCCCCTGCTTCTCAGGGGGTGGTGGGATCTGGTCCTTGGATAATCACATCAACAAGAGCACCGTAATGAGGGTCTGCGTGGGGGGGGACATTGGGTTATACCGGTCTGACCCCTTACTGCGATGGGTAAGGCAGACCAGATCAGGTGTGGTTCACATTTCAGAGCAAATGGACCACTGGCACAGCAGAGGAGACATGAGGTCACAAGGAGTAGTCTCTGGTGCCTAGTCCTGAGGCACTCTCTGACTAATATATCTGGAAAGGAATTATTGTAATGCACCAGAGCCTCCATCAAATAGACGCTATTAGAAATTGGGTTTCTGGTTGGCAGAGGTGTGCACCCTGGTAAGGCAAATACACACCATAAATTGACTGTGCTCACCCTCTAGTAGCTTAAAACAACATCCACTCCCAGTCACAGATCTGGGTCCAATACATCAGTTTTTTTGTTCACAATGCCATTCCAGTTTGGTCCCAGCCATTTGCACATTGGCCTTGACTCTGCTCCCCATGGGAACAGTCCAGCCTGAACTGCCAGGCCTAGTCCTTCCTGGACCAGAAACAAGCATCCTGGGACCAGTTTCGGGGTATCACCCCTCATTAGCCAGACTAGCTTGAAATTGGTGGCATAGTGAGCACGGGACCCGTTCCTGGCAATATCCTTCACACTTAGGGTAACAAATGCAAAAACAACAGATGATGGAAAGAGTATAGAACAAATCTAACATTCACCCCCAGTCACAGATCTGGGTTTAATTCATCAGTTTTTTTTGTTCACAATGCCATTCCAGTTTGGACCCAGCCTTTTGCAAATCAGTCTTGACCCTGCTCTCCATGGAAACATTCAAGTCTGAACTGCAAGGCGAGGTCCTCCCTGGACCAGAAACAAGCATCCGGGGACCGGATTTAGGGTATAACCCCTCATCAGCCAGGCTAGCTTGCATCTGGCAGCATAGCAAACACAATACCCACATCTGGGCATACCTTTTCCGCTTAGGGTGACAAATGCTAAAACAACAGATGTTAGATGGAATGCAGTCAAACATTCACCCCAACTCACAGATCTGGGTTTAATTTAATCATTCTTTTGCTCACCATGCCATTCCAGTTTGGATCTAGCCATCTGCAAATCAGTCTTGACTCTGCTCCCCATGGGAACCGTCTAGCCTGAACTGCCAGGCCAGGTCCTCCCTGGACCAGAAACAAGCATCTTGTGACAGGTTTCGGCGTATCACCCCTCATCATCAAGGCTAGCTTGCATCTGGTGACCTACGAGCACCGACCCCACGTCTAGGCATACCATTCCCACTTCATGCAACAAATGCAAAAACAACAGATGATGGACGGAATGTTGAACAAATCAAATATTCACCCCCAGTAACAGATCTGGGTTTCATACATCAGTTTTTTTGCATACCATGCCATTCCAATTTTGACCCAGTCATTTGCAACTTAGCCTTTACACTACTCCCCATGCGAACAATCCAGCCTTGTCCTCCTTGAACTAGAAACAAGGTAGGTTGGCACAGAGCAACAGAGCAGGCAGATTTAATTTAGGAGGTAATGTGTAAAGTATTTGGGCAACACTTAGAACAGTAAAACAGTGAAAACACCACATAAAGTGATCCACTCCACGTTAGACATATGAAGCTTAATTTAATGATCAAATTAAGGCCACAGCAACAAAAATCCAATAAGTAGAAGCCTATATGTGAATTTTTGAAGAATATCTGCAAATGTAGTGCCTAGAAACTTAAACACCAACCGGGGCTATCTGTTCCTGGTGGTAAAATCAATGTTCATGCTGACTGCAATAAAGCACAGGACAGAAACAGTGACCTACCTTGTCTCACTGAAAGAATACCTTGTATAGAGGATTGCGTCGACGTCAAGGATACAATGTGAGGAACAGAGGAGGTGATGCAAATGTGATGCATCTGTTCCGATCCGTGCAGTCAGGGATGCGGCGTAGTCGAGTCACACAGTCAATCCTTAAACCGTGGTGTACCATTGAACCCCCTTTGCGAAGAGGATGCATCTTCATAGGCACGCAGCCAGTTGATGCGAAGGGGATGAGTCAAAGGCAATGCATCAGTATCGAGCCATGCAGTGGATGCTGCAATGTCTTTGTCTTCAGTGGCAGGAGCAATACTTTGCTGTTGAGGGAAGACGCGGCGGTACCGATCGAGGCAATGGCTGCAATGCATTTGACATTGAGAGTTGCAGTACCAAAAGAACCCGGTTTCAAGGGCACAGGACTGCACTGGCACTACGTGGCAGGTCAGGACTTACAGGTGACAGAGTCCACGTGCTATTGAAGTGATGCAGGCAGTTTTTGAAGTCCCTGAGACTGCAGAACAGGAGGCAAGCCGGCAAGACCTTGGAGTCACTTGTTTCTGGGGATCTAGAGATTCAGGTTCAGTCCTTCTCACTCCCAGGAAAGGAGGAAGCAACAGCAAAGCAGGCAGAGCAAGTAGAAGTCTAGCAAAGTCCAGCAGAATTCCAGCAGAGTGGCAGTCCCTTCAGCACAGCAATTCTTCTGCCTGGCAGAGTATCCTTAAGTCCAGAAGTGTTTTGATTTGGAAAGGTCAGAAGTCCAGTTCTTATACCCAGTAGTGCCTTTGAAGTGGGAATGACTTCGAAGAAGGGCGTTAAAGTGCACACAGGTCCTCCCTTTCCTGCCCTGGCTCCAGACACGCTACAGGGAGGTATGCAGCATATTGTTTTGGACAGGCACAGCTCTTTTTGGGAGCAAGTGTAAGCTTCTCCCTCCCATCCTCCCCAGGATGGTCCATCAGTATGCTGATGGCTAATCAGGGAGTAAGTGGCCCGTCAGGCACACCTCTGATCTCTTTGTGTATGACTGTCTAGAGGGAATGTACAAAGCCCAGCTGTCACCAAACCCAGACGTGTATTGAGACAGGAGGCAGACACAGGCCTGAAGAGCAGAAAAATGGCAACTTTCTGAAAGTGGCTTTTTTTAAATTGTAATCATAAATCCTACTTTACCAGTAAGGGGAATTTATTATTATAAATTCCAAGGTACCAATCATTCCAGACCTACTCCTTGTCAACCAGGAATTATAATTAATAAATGTATTAAGAAAACCCCAATGTTATCCTATAAGAGGGGAAGGCCTCGCAGTATTGAAAAATGACTTTGGGAGTTTTCCACTACCAGGGCACGTAAAACTTAAAATTACATGCCCTACCTTTTAGTTACATAGCACCCTGCCCTATGGGCTATCTAGGGCCTATCTTAGGGACGACTGTTATGTAGTAAAAGGAAAGGTTAAGTCTTGGCAAGAGGGTTTAAATGCCAAATCTATATAGCAGTGTACACTGCACATACAGGATTTACAGTGGCAGGCCTGGAACATATTTAAGCACTGCTTGAGTCCCACTAGTAGCTTTTAACTACAGGCCCTGTCACATGTAGTGCACTTCACTAATGATTTAAAGATAAATTAAATATGTTAATTAAGTATATACCAATCAAAACATGTTTTAGGGATAGAACACATGCACTTTAGAACTGGTTAGTAGTGGTAAAGTGCTCAGAGTCCTCTGGCTGCCAAAAACAGATTCTGCAAAAATGTGAGGCAAACAGGCAAAACGTTTGGGGATGACCCTGTATGGAGGGCCATTTCCAACAGACGCCAAGATTGACTCTCTCACAAGCAGGCTAGACCACTTGAAGGGGCACATTGATAAGCACGATGACCACCTGGATCAAGGTGAACATTGTGTTTTGTATACTGAAGATGCGGCTATGACACAAAATGAACAACTACTTAAAATGGGAAAAGTGCTAGTTGGCATTAAGGCTAAAAATTAAGATTCAGAGGAGAGCTCCAGATGGAACAATCCCCGTATTCTTGGTCCCCCTGAGTCCACTGCTATAGACAAAATGGAAACATACCTGGAGACTATGTTTCACATGCTATTTGTGGACTCTTTGATGTGACTCTTTTATGTGATGCTGGTACACCAATTCCTGGGCCCAACAACACCTCCCAGGACACAGACCTGACCCATCATTGCATGTTTTTTTAAATTTAGGGATCAAGAAATGATTCTGCACGTCTCAAGGGTGCAAAAAGAATTATAATACCACAGAAACCAACTGTCCATTTAATCTGAATTTACCCTGGTGATCCTAGCGGTCAAACGAGAATTTCTGCCTGCCAGGTTACTCCTACCAAAGGCTAAAGTGTCATACTCACTGATTTAACCTTCGAAATGGCACATCATGGTTAAGGGATTACCAAAGCTCTTTACCGATCGAACGTTTGCCCACAAGTTATGTTGTGGCCTTGTCAGCAACTCAGAAGAGATAGAGGTGGTTTCTGCTGGTGCAAGTGTAGACGCCCTCAGTGACAATGACTGACTGCCTGGTTGCGTTTTTCTGTTTGATGCCTCTGGAAGATATTGGAATATAGTAAGCTTTGACTTTCTGAGCAAATCCTGTTTGGAGTACTATAGGCTTGGCCTTGTTCTAGCCTGTTGAACTTAGACAGAGTGTCCCAGGCCTGTATCCTGGGCACCTGTTAAGCCCTTTGTCTTTATAACTTTCTTGTTGTGCCCAGCCACTGTCCCCTGCTGTTGAGGGGAGTTCCTCTGGCACCCTGACTTCCCCAGGTATGTTTTCCCAAATTTGCTTGATGTTTTGGTTTTTCCATGTGGGTTACTCATTGTGAGCTATTGCTGTTGTGGTAAGAGAGTGGGAAGGTATGTTCTCGACAAATTTGGGTTGTTGGCGTGGGAGGGAGTGGGATTGTATGCTGTTATGTATGTTGAACCAATGCAGACATTACATATGACATTGCTTGGCGTCTACTGGAGTTTCTGATACCTTTGGCACCCTCTTGGATCACTGGATGACCTTATTGTTAGGAAGTTAAGCCTGAGGTGTCCCTTCCGTTCGTAGCACCGTCAAAGACTGATCTGATGCACTCTTCATGACTGATAAGGAATAACAGGAGTGCGCTGCAGGGAAGGGTGTTCAGGTGTAAGCGCTTTGTATGAAAAGACACTCCACAACATGGCAAATTCCAGTCAAAACAAAGTCTGAGATAATAGGATCTATCATGTAAACTAATGGCATGTTGAAAAAGTGACATCAAGTTTAGAGCATGGCTATATATGTGTTTACTTACAGGGGCAGAGATGGGACTAAGGCCCATTTTACATACTTTTTGACGCAAAACTGCGGCGACGCAGTCTTGCGGGAAAAATTTTAATGCCGGCTAACGCCATTTCTTTGAGCCGCTCGGGCGTCAAATTTATACTTTGACGCAACGCGGCAAAAATGACTTTGACCCGGTTTACGGCGTCGCAAACTGGATACGCGCCTTTTTTTGACGCAATTGTGTCAAAAAGCGGCACAAACACTGCAAAATGTGCAATGGAGAGCCAAAATAGATCCCAGAAGCTTGGAGACACCCCAGGAAGATGACAACAGACGAGGAACCAGCCAGGAGGTCCCACACAAGACCCAGGAGAGGGATAAGAAGAAAAGAAAGTGTCAGTTCAGTGCAGAGGAGTAGGAAATACTGGTGCAAGAGGTGACGGAACACCAGCACCAACTTTTTGTCACCTCTAAATTGCCAATTAGTAGGAGAGAGGCAATATGGCAACAAATTGTTGACATGATAAACAGTGTGGCAGAAGTAGAGAGAACAGTCATTGAGTGCAATAAATGCTGGCATGATTGCAAGCGCAGGACCAAGGAAAAGATGGCCAGGAACAGGAAGTCAGCACTGGAGGTGGGAGTCCTGCACTGCAGGAGGCCCTTGACCACATGGAGGAGATGGTGGCAGCCATCATCCCTGAGGAGATCGAAACAGGGATTCAAGGACAGCACAGCACAGACTACCAGGAGACAACACAAATGTAGGGTAAGTGGCATGGGGAACTAAAATGCACAAATGTTGAGCAGGGGGGTGGACATACCTACTACACAATGCATGTAAGTCATGATATTCAGAGAGTGGAATGGGTAAAGGGGCATGGCACAGTGGCATGGCCTGTTCAGAGGAAACCTAGGGCACAGTACTACACTACACCAACAGCCTTTGCATGGGGGTATGCCGCCATGCCAAGGATGTTGGAAAGGTAAAGTCAGTCCAAGAGGGTAGGGTACAACGTAAAACTGGCCTGCTGTCACACGACAGCTGGTATTCTCCCTACATGAACTAGGGCTCAATTAACAGTCTCAGGCCATATCCGCAAGTGGAATGTAACATTGACAACAGTTGCCACTACCACCTCTGCTGTGTGTGCAGGTCAAGTATCTGATGGCAGTTACGTGCCCATGGATCAAACACACCCAAATTAGAGTGTTCAGGATGACAACTTTATCAATCCCCTGTAAACAATACACATGCACTAATCCTGTCAAATGTGAATTTCCATAGTTGCTGCAAACATCAGCCATTGTCATAAACATTATGAGGTACACAGCACTAATGTCACACCCATGCTGTAAATGTCAGGGTCCACCCTGTGCCTGGGTCAAAATAGCTGCAATGACACCATGCAACATCCCAACTGTTATACTGCTCAGACAACAGCATTGAGTGAGAGGACATATGTCACCGGCTAGTGAAATACACCTGCACAGTCAGAAGAGGAAATGGAACACTGCTAGGACCATCAGTGCAATCCTATTTAGCACACATTCCCCAACATCAACATTACACACTACCAATGCTGACATCTGTAGTGTGCCATGCCAATGCTATACATAGTATATGCTTCGTCTCAGCAACATATAGCTGGATGAGAAATATCAGTGACTGGGGCAGTTCCAGATTGTTAAGTGTGGTGCAAGTACCATCAGAACACCAACAGCCAGTGCAAGGCCTCACCATGAGAATGGAAGTAGACGGAGGGTTGAGTAGGACAAGAAGGTGACAATATACAATTTTGGCAGAACCTCCACCTAGAGGATGTTGCACTGACAAGTCCCCAAACTGCCCTCAATACATGTGACATACGGGTGGGGCATAGGCCTGGGAGAATGCTAATATTAAACACAGGAACAATGAACAGGAACCAATATCACAATGTGCAACTAATAGGAAGGCAGGCACATCACATTGCAAATGTCACAACACAGACACACTAATTGTACAATATCTCATTGCAGAGGACGATAGCTCTCCTGGGGATATGCCTGCCCTGGACTTCCCTGATGACATGGATGATGAGCTGACACACATTAGCCAGCAAACCCTCCAAGATGTCCTTGGAACCCTCCAGACCCCACCTTCATACGCAAGGAGGAGCACAGATACAGCAGCCATCACAGAGGACCCACCTCCCCAAATGTACGACCTGCCAGCTCCAACCCAGCTGAGGACTCTGACGACATTGGCACCAACTTTGAGAGAACAGTAGTTGGAGTACAGCGGGAGCTGGCCAAGGAGGTGCGGGTGGGGATGGAAAATATGGCAGCCAGCCTTGAGGGGCTGCGTTCATGCATGATGTCAACTGTATAACAGGCAGCAGCCATGCAAGGGCAAACATCAATCTTGCAAGAGCTTGAAAAAAGTGTGAAGGAAATCAGCACAGCAGCAAGAGAGTTGACACAACACCTCCAACACCAAACCTTTCAACTCGTGTACGAATGCAATACTGACCCACTCAGGGCCGATCTGGCTGCCTATCACAGTGATGTGGCTGCTATTCTTAAGAACCAGCAGCTCCTCCTTGCTGCAGTACTGCCCTTAATAGACCCACAGTTGGCAGCTACCGGGATTTCAGAATCCACGTCTTCAAACACTGAGGTGGGTGTTGACCCTTCACACCCACCACCACCAAGGGCAGAGGAGATAACACACACATCAGATGAAGATGTGGAACAGATCAACTTCACCCGGAAGAGTACCCGTTAGCACTAGTCCCTGCCACCTGGCCACTTATTAACTAAGGTCCTCTGCTTTGTAACATGCCAGTCTTGTAACAGCTGCTCTCAAGCACTATTCTCCAGCCCACTGTTTACCTTGTCACTATGCCCTGGGATTGTCTCTCACTACCTCATTGGCAATTCATGTCCCTCTGCACTGTATGACACTTCACCCCAGCATGTCCAATGACATGTCCTTTTGCACTTGTGTAGGATCACAATGGAAGGTGTCACACTAATGGACTTACAATCATGGACAATGTAAATATAGCACTGCAGCACTTTAAAATAAATAGCACTTACACAACCACTTTGTCTCTTTGTAATGTGACACATCAAACGTAGGGAGATTAGATAGGTTTGCCTCATGTCAATGCCCATAGAATGTCAATATAACTGCCTTGGAAGATTGTGGGCTGATAACTATGCACTGGGGTCTGGATTGTACCATCATCTGCCCTTCCTGAGGGTTAATTCTGAGGGTAAATAGAAAATACAGAGTATAATGGTGTGCCAGACAGAATAGTCTTCTTCAAGGACGTGTAAGCAGAAAAATATTGTCTAATAATCTTTCTTCCAGCCAATCTTTACGTATGTGACAGTTGACTCAAATTTTTCATCACACACACCATACATCAGGAATGGATGTGTATGAGTGTACGTACAAGTAAGTAACCTGGCTGTACAATGTAACAAATGATATGTGTTAGTTATGTATACTATACTACATAAGATTGTACCACCACTCACCTTATCAGGGTTCAAATGAACATCAGACTGTAGGCAGACGAAACACAGTGTCCTCTATACCAAATCTGGTCTCAAAGTATGTCAGATTGAAAACATACCTCCAAACCTAATGACACATTGGGATCCATAGTAACCATGAGTGGTGGGTGCAATGGATGGCAGATGCATAGAGAAGTAGCTTTGGTGTAGCTGCCAATGTGACAGCTCATTTGGGATTCGGATGCAGGATGGAACACAGATGCAAATACTAAATTGACACTGTTCACCCATGCCAAGGCCCTGATCCTCAAGCATATGAGACATACTGTAAAGGAGTACCTAAATATTTATTTAGCTGTAAAAAAAGGATACTAAAACTAGGGGAAACACCTTAACTAACCTAACCTATCCTAACTACACATTACCCACAACTGGCCCTAGCTACCGAAACCTAAACTTACTTATCACATTTAACTAAACACTCTAAACATCAACCCCTCACCCCCTTTATATGACAGACACATGGAGGACAACATATACTAAACTAAACACATACTATCTCATATTAAACAAATATATATTTTTGGATTTTCTTTATTATATATATATATATATATATTTTTTATACACAAAAACCCCAACATCATTCCCCACCCAACCACCCACACACATGAAAACACATGTAGAAAGATCATACCCTCCACCCCCAACCCACTACTACTAACTAAACCAACAGACTATTCTAACCTAACACTAAGCCCCCTAAACCCACTAAATACAAGAACCAAGAAAGAGGAGGGAGGGGAGGGAATGATAGGTGAGGGTATTATAGTCACAAGTTCTTTTGCATGTCACGTTGCTGAGCATGAAAATCAGCAGTGTCAATGACTGCAGCAGGGGTGGTCTGAGTGCCAGTTGTTGTTGGTTGTCCACTTGGTGGTGCCATGCTTGGTGGGGGAGGTGCAGGTGCTGCTGTCAGTGGTCCTGGAGCTGAGGAAGTTGAAGGTCCTGCAGTGGTTGCTGACATCCTTGGTGCCACCTGGGTCGTAGTGGTGGAGCTGGTGGTGGCGGCTGTTGTGGATACAGAAGGGCCCCCTTGGGCGAATGCCCCCCACACTCCTGAGGCTCTTTCATGGCGAACCTAGACTCCACATCCAGAATGTGGCGGTAACGCATCACCCGCCCCTGAAATTTATGGATCTGGCTGGCATCCATGTTGGCTGCTGTTAAAAAAGATAAAGCCAAACATTAGGTACATCATTGTGTGATACAGTGACTGATGAGAATCAGCCAATACACCTAATGTAGCTGAAACAGGCCATATCACCATGCATATCACAGATTCTCCCTGAGGAAGTACATGCCAACACAGCCTACACATGTCCTAGCTAACAGCAGAGCAATGCTCTAAACGATGTGTGCCAACTTAAATGATCTAAGCATCATTGTTCAGCCATTAGTCACATAACAAATGCTGCAAGTCCTCCCACATGTGCCAGGGCAAGTAATGACTATCTTTTGGATGACAATCAAGGGCCACAAGATCTGTGATTTGTAAATGGAATTGCCAGGATGGTATGCAGTTGCAAATCAAGAGTGGGTATCCTAGGTTTGGACAAGTGATTTACAGATTTACATGTCTGTGTACTACACTTGGATCATCACAGCTAGGTACACATTTCATAACCCTAAGCTTGTGCCTCAGGGGGCGATGGACAAGTAACACATACTTTCAAACATCAAGGACACCCAGGAAGCTTTGGACAGCTGTACATGGGTTTAGTCAGTCCACCACATGTACATGACACAAGCCTTGGACAATCCCATCCACATTTATGTTTGTAATTGAAGGCAATTGTCAACATCATTTGATACCACCAATACCTCTCCTACAAGAAGAAGATAGATGCAACCACACATCTGGGCAGGAGCTGCATGCACACCTATGACATTGTACTCAAGTGCCACATACACGTAGCACAACGTGTGGAGCTAGATGCTGCTAGGAAGTCAGACATTCAGTCAAACATGTTCATCAGTAAACACGGAGGCTCAGGTCCGTGGGTAAAACTTTGGCATCCCTATTCTGTGAGATTCAGGGTCTGAATTGCTGACTAAATCATGGATATTGCCCTCTGCTAAATTTTCTTTACTATAAATTTAACAACAAATGTCACCCTATTCACATGGCCATGCCATGCCTACAGGGCTGCACTACAATCCCAAAAGGTAACTATACGCCACTGTTTGTCCAACTCAAATATGGAAAAAAAAGTGAAACTCCAGTCAAGTTACATATCAGATCAGGTGCCAGCACGTCATACCTTGCTATGTGTCCAACATACAGGAGTCAATCACTCAACAGCTGCACACACAACACAGAACAGAAATATCAACACTTACTGGATGTGTCTGGGTGCGCAAATCAAGCCACTTTGTCAATTGTGTAAGGGGCAGGTCCACCTGTAAAGCATGGAACGGTGAAATGTGCTCAATGTCTGTGCACTGTACAACACTGTCAAATAAAATAACTGTGTGTGACATTATATCTGAAAGTCCAGTCTCTCAGGCATGATGATACTCCAATATACATAGCACAGCAAACATGTATAGACCCTGTCACTCCAGTGGGTGATACTCATACATATGCACACATGCAGTGTCCTTAACTATCATGTGGTGACAAACATGAGCCATCAATTGGTTGCAGACTCATTTATGGAGTGTACTCCTTTCATCATTTTTAGTAATGAGAGACATGCAAATCCACATTCCTGGAGCACTGCAATACCAGTCACTCAGGTATTGTGGTTTGTGCATCAAGGGACAATCAGTTACTGTGTGATGCTCATGTGGGTTGATTGAAGGTCATGATTTATTATGCTTTCTATGGTCCCTTACATGTAGGGCCTGTGTTGTGTGTAGGTAATATATGCTACAATAACAGTGTACCCTGAGCCACATATGCCACCTATGACACCATAATGGCAGGTATCCTGTGCGTTACTTGGTGACAATTTGAGACAAAACATGGATCGGCCATTTTCAATATTTAGATACAACAAGGAAATATATGCTGACAGTGTATATTGTGATCATCCATGACAGAATGCATGGTCCCATGTGTAGTGATTGCACCTGAAATGTGTCACTCATTGCCCTGTGTACCCATAATGGGTTTTGGAAATCACAGTTAGCCACATTCATCATCTTACATTTGCCAATTTGGGAGATCCGCGGGTATACAGCAAACTGACACTATCACAATATTGAAACATGGTTTAGCAAATGTACTATTGTGTCAATCATGATGATGTAGGTTTCAAATTGTATGTACCTTCGGAATGGCAGCAGTCACAGGAAGGCTGGTCATCTGATCTTAGCATACACCCATGTCTGTGATAGCCTCCATACTGGGAAGTTAGTTATTGTATATATGCTGCACTAGATCAGCAGGGGTGTACCAAACGTAATCTAGCAAAGTATTTGTGAACTTCACATGTATGATGCATTCCCCAACGTCAGGTATCCCGTGATGACCCCATAACGTATGAGAAGTGCATCGCTATGGAGTAACACAGATGGGAAATGCATTAGCTCTGTTCCAGCTATTGTGCCCAAGACCAATTTAAAACACACAGGTACAATGAACACAGGGCCAGGGATAGTTGTTATCCCTCAATTTGTATAATTTGCTTCATGTTATATGCTACAGCTATGGAACGTAGCACCAAACATTTAGAAATGAACCCGTCTGCATTACTTTGGCCTCCATTCCTTATTTAATTGCTGCACAACCAAGTCAAACTATCAGCCTAAGATATTACCAGAGGTTAGAAAGAAATTGGTACGTATGGGCCAGAATACAATTCAGACATGTAATCGAAATAATTGGGGAACACATTAATTCTTTGACATAGCTGGTGAAAAACATCTCTTTCCTGGTACACTCACAGACCATGGATAAAACCTATTTTAGAGCCGCATTAGCATCATCTATTGACGTGAAGGCAGCACTAATTTACAAGCTCCAGTTGTGTTTTGTAACTTAGTGCAGCTGTTGTATCAACAAATTACGGTAATGTGTAGCAATTATTGTATAACTCAGGGCCACGGTATGTTCAACTTACATTCCACATGTCCAAAAACATTGCCTGCAGCATTTCAACAAATCTGCTACTGTCACTACAGAGCATTTAAATGTGCACATTACTCTGATTTGTACTCACCAACAGGGCCACCAATCACAATACCCAAGTGGTCCAGCAGGTCTTGCTCTCTGGCAACAAGGTCAGCCCAGCGGTGCTTTAGTTGGTGGTCATTGCGCGGTGTGTTGTTGACACCACACATATGGTACAACACCTTTGACCACCGGAGCCTCCTCGCCTCTGTGTGATACCCCTGTATCACCCTGCCACTTGCTTCGATCATCAAGGGGAGGAAGTGGAACACCAGCCAAATTAATCCCCCCAGCTTCTCCTCACCCATTCTCCCCAGATGTGGCCTACCCACCATGACAGAAATAATATGAAAATTAAAGGGTACAGAGGATAATAAAGGGAAAGGAGGGAAGAAAATGAAATAAAAGTAACCCTAAAACAGCCCAACTATCCCCAAACTAACAAGACCCACAACAGACTCCCAACAGTACAAAGACAAAATTAGACACCAAAAATGGCAAATAAACACTTACAATGAGCAACTGAGACAATTACAAATAACACAGATGACAAATTGGATGGCACACAGGAGACAAAGTCACAATTGGGACAGACAAAACTCTAAGCACAGCCACACAGTCTAGAAAAATCACAGACTGCAAAGTGAAAGTACACCCACTGTACCAATTCTGTAAACAGGATATCCTATTACATCACTTCCTGCCTCAAATGCGGTGCATTTTTATTATGATGCGTCAAAATATTATGACGCTTACAGTCTGTGTGTCACTTTTTTTTGACGCACATGCTTAGAAATTACCCCACATCCATAGTTCCCAATATTTTGCATTGGCAACCAATTTTATGGGGTACAGTGTAGGAATTAATGCTCGGGGCCAATCGATGTATCATGGCTGTGGTGTCATTTTTCTATGCATATTCGGTGACTTTTGACGCATATGCGTCTTTTTTGACACGTATGCGTCAAAATGTATGTCTTTTACTGGGTTTGGGTCATTTCTCACATTTTTATAGTACATGACAGCTGTAACTATACATAGATAGGCTGTTTGCACCTACATTGTGCATTCCAGTGTTTGGGCACTTCTTGCAGATCACACTACTGCAGACCATGATCCTCTAGTTGTTGTACCGGATTTGCACTCTTCACTGATGCAATAGATACCCAAACATTTGGAATACAAATTGGTATTACCCAGTTTGAGCAGGTTGTGCATCAATAGAGGATAGCAAGGCTACGCAGCTTAATACATTAACTCTTTGCCTGTGTGTCAATGTCTGTGAATTGGCTATTTTAATTTTAGTTGGCCCTCTGTGTGAACATCACAAGATGTCTTTTCATAATGTGCTTGTATACATGTGTTGTAAATGTGGATAACCATCAGATGCTATTCAGTGTGGAAATGAGTCAGGAAAAGTGTTTGTTATACACGTAGCAACAAATGCTGTTTGAACTTCCCTCACTTTTGGGACAAAAGCATCTCCCATGACAAACTATGCACAGGATAGATAGAGGACGGGTGATAATGGCAATGTTACAAGACTAAGCCATCACATATACTGGAATGTTAGATACCACTTCCTGGTTACTTGTTTGGATACTGCCCATGAGTCAGGCATTGGAAAATGCTATGTATGTACAGTGTTTGTGACACAGAGTCCCAAAAATGTTATGTCACTCCACACTTTGAGTCATATACATTACCTATGTTTCTCTTGTGGCAGTGGAGGACCAGCAGACCAAGCAGCATATTCACATATTTCCAGTGGTTAATTGCACAAAGGTGTCCAGTTCAAGTGTCTGGCCATGCATATCCTGTGTCATTATTGGGGTCCATGTTGTCACAGTTACGTGCAGGTCTATTCATGAGTCTGTGGAGCCATTCCCTGTATTAACAGAGTATCCTTCAAAGCAGAATTGAACAAAAGCCAAAGAGGAATTGAAAACACACATGGGGATAGTCCAGCTATGGCACTGTAGAAGTTTTATGAGACTGACAACAGGGCAACCTTGGTGTACTCACAAAGTTGATGAATCAGTCATTTTAAACCAGAAGGTTTCATCACAACATTTGTACACAGGGTGGCCTCTAAAATTCCCACTGCAACCGGGAACATCAGTGCCTCTGTGCTGATTAATCTCACAGCTATTCACCACGCAAGCCCCATCAATAGTTTGGGGCAAATGTGAATCTGTGTGTGGACCGTCAGGGCACAAACATGTTTTGTCCCTTCATGCACATTAGCAAACGTTGTTTGCTGTGCTGGAGGGACCATACCCAGTCCATGCATACAGCCATAGTACATTGTCACTGTTTGACACTCATGCATACAAGAAACCCAGACAAGGGATGGGCCGTGATTAGGCTCTTTGGAGACATGTCCCACACCATGATACGATAAGTAAACTGATTACGCTATACAATCTATTTAAGGATTCATTTTAGACCTACCAGACACAATACCCCAGGAGGAAAGTGAGGGCATGGAAACCAACTATGAGACAAATGTAGCAACAGGGAACCTTTATGGTAACAGAAAGACAGGAACCAATCAGGCTAACACGATGGAGGCTCTGTCAGGAACTAATATGAACAAGGCAAATACACAGTGAGCAGACTGAGACTGGGAAAAGCTGGAACAACACTGCGGAAAATGAAAACTGTATTTGTCCTGTGGGCTGCAACATTACACAATCACATAAAGCCTGTGTTGCACATGTGATTTATACGGCAATGCATAACAAGGATATACATATAATGGCAGCTTCTAAGCCATTCCAGGCAGCAGCAAGGGCAGTGCAGGGTCAAATTGCTGGTCTGCATGGAAGTGCTCACAGGTGTATGCAGCTTCAGCCTCTCACAAGTCCTGTAGGTGAGACTCAAGTTCAAAGGGCCAACAGTACCTTTCACATGTGAAGCAATGGACAGGTGATTACAGGTTCCACAGACTAGCAGTCAGTGCATTATCTGACCTGAAGGCCATGCAGACAGATGAGCTGTGACTATGGCATGCCATATTAAGGAGGGAAGCACACTGGAGTCAGAATGTGAGTCTGGGTGTGTGTAGATGAAGGATTATCTGGGTACAAATAGTCCATTTCCAGGGCCCCCTAGAGAAGGGTGGGGAGAGACTGAAAACATGGGAGTGGCAGGACTTATGACCCGGGAACTGTGCAGGGCATGTCTTCTGAGCAATGCTTGTCATACCTGGGGCACTCGTGCTATCCATTTGCAGCTTACATGGACATCTTGTCACACATACTCCTTGCAGAGATAACTGATGTCACACTTACTGCTGTCAAGGGTCTGGTCATACATTCCTGTTACCAATGCAATAGCACATCCACCGCCTCATGTATGAAGCAGTTTTTTTCCTTAGGAATGATGGTGTCATAGTTGTGTGCCATTTGCTTCAATGAACCAGGTTGCCAACATGGATGTGTGCCATAGATGTGGTCCTCTGATATTGACCTTCAAATGTGAAATGGACGGGATATATGTCATTTACACTGTGTGTGAAGTTGGGTGTACATTCATACCCATCAAATGTGATGTGGCTTTTTCAGTATCCTAATCTATATATCTGCAATGGTCCATGAGGCTAAACTCTGATTATGAATCCTAGGGATAATGTGATGCATAAATAATTACCCAGACCATGATTTAGTGATTAGAATAGGTGTTTAATGGCATATGGTAAGACAGTGTTGATGGTGACTAGAGTTAAAAGAAGTTTTGTACAATGAGTTGTCTCTAACGTAATCCTGCTGCAATGTTTGGATGGTCCCCCTCATGTTGATGGACAACGTCCTCCTCTTCCTCCTCTTCAGGCATTGGACTGGTTCATAGAGGGGAATGTTCCTCCTTACACAAATGTTGTGCAGTATGGTACAGGTCAAAATGATCTTGCAGACCATTTCAGGTGAGTATAGGAGGCTGCCTTTGGTGATGTTGAGGCACCTGAATCTTGACTTCAGGATACCAAAGGTCCTCTCCACTATGGTGCATGTCCTTCAATGTGCATCATTATAGGCACGCTCTGATCCTGTGCTTGGGTTTGCAAATGGGGTCATGATCCATGGCTGGATCCCATACCCCTGATCAGCTGAAAGAGAAAATGAATGATGGAGTTTGCACCATGATTATCACTTTGCATGGTAGTTGTTCTCTTGTTTGTCTGTGACTCATCTGTGTTTGTGTTATTGTGTGGAATCCTAGACTTCTAGGATGTACCATCGGCATTGGGATGTTTCATTATAAGAACTGGTGTTTGGCTGATTGACCGGATGCCAGCGGTATTTTTGTAGACTTGCAGTACATTGTGTACTCCCATGCATTATGTCATTTGAAAGAGGTGTCCATGTGTCTTAAATGGGGGTGACATGATATTTCCATACACAGAATCAATTCCACAGTGGTGGTAACACGGTTGCCTCTATGTGGCCTGGACATCCCATCCAAATTAACATATGTAATAGCATTTGTTAAACATCACTGAGGCCCTTTGATTTGGGTAGGTGAAAATGTACAACACATCTCCATAAGTTGGCAGCACTGACGTGTTGACAATTGACAATGCACAAATATCCCATGTGTGACAGGTTCTCTGCAGACCTATTTATCTGCCCTCACCGAGTTGACTCATGTTCAAACGTGTACCTGCACTACTGAACCTGGTCCAGTTCAGCTGGCTAACTTGGTTGTGGGGTTGACGAGTTAAGTGTCAGAAGGTCCATATTCCTGTACATCTGTTGTGTATATGTGTAATTGTCTCAAACCGGATGTGTAGGAATGTGCACTTTGCAATATTGTCATATCAATATGTGTTCTTAGCACAGTCCACTTGCTTATTGGTAGTGGGCAATGTCAGACCAGGAGTGATGTGGGGTGTTGGTACAGCCTCAATGATTCCATGTCCCATTCATTAGAGTCATCATCATCATCATGCTATGTGTGTCATGGTGTTATATCTGCAGCGAAACACATTGCATACCCCTTACACTGTACATATTGTTTGGAAGGGTGTGTGATTGAGTGTTATTGATGTCACATTGTAAGATTGATCTTCCAAGTTGTACTGGCAGTTAAGGACATGTCATTGTCACTGCGTGGTTTTAAATTGTTCCCTTGTGTCTGGAGCCTGGAATCTGTTGATACTTGCATCTGTCATTTGTCCATAGGTGTGTATCCCATTGGGTCAGGATATCAAACATGACTAGCAGCGTCACAACCTCAGTGTCTTCCTGGCCACTTGTCAATGTAGTGGTGTATGGGTTGCTGTGCTGTGTGTATATAACTGGGTTTCTGTACTTACCAACAAATAGGCCATTGCCATATCGTCCATCCTAGAAGTGTTGATTGATGGTGCAGTGGCAGAAGCTGAATAAATCATGTTCACTCCCAGGATACTTTGCCACGATGTTGGTGATCAAACCCCGGTGATTGACAATGGCCTACTCATTGATGGAGTGTGTGTGCTTCCTGTTGCGGTATAGATGCTCGGTTGCAGCAGGTGGCACACTCCATACATGTGTGCAGTCAATGGCACCAAGCACGTGTGGGAAGCCATTGATTTGGTAGAAGCCCTGTTTGGTCTCCTGCTGCTTCTGCTGTGTGTTGGGGAAGCTGATGTGCCATGGTGTGAGGGAGATGATGGCATCCAATACCTTGGGTAGGAAGGCAGACAATGAGGGCTGTGAGATCCTGGCAACCAGGGCATCAGTGGTTTGAAACGAGCCACTTGCCAACATGTGGAGGACAGCCATCAACTTGGTCTCTGGTGGAATGATGTGGGGTTTCTGCAAGCTGGGTGCCAACTGTGGCTCAATGTGGCACAGCAGCTACTGAATTGCCAGTTGAGTCTGTACCTCTGGATGATGTCTTGTTGCCTGAGTCCCAGAAGGGTTGTCCTGGTCCTGAATATCCTCTCCTGCCTTCTGCGTTGCCTTTAGGGTCCCTGCTGGTGTGGTGGAAGCTGCTGGTGTTGGTCCTGTGCTCTGCATCTTCGTGCATGCTGGATGAATAGCACCTCCATGTCTTCCTTTTGGAGCTCTGCTGTTGCTTCTCTGTGTTTTCCTTAAGTACTGGTGTGTTTGCCCCATTTAAATAGCTGCCCTGACCCAGGTGTTATTTTTTTATGCAAATCAGGCTGCGCATCATTTTCCGACTCTGCCTCCCAGCCGTGCAGGCTTTTTGTGCAGTAGGATAAATATGGTGCACGGGTGTTTAAGTCATTTTTTGGACGGGAACGCCTACCTTGCATGTCCACGCAAGGCGGTTTCACGCATCCAGAAAATGATGCAAACAGCAGAATTTCGGCATTTACGGGGTCGGGCGTCAAAGTATAAATATAGCGTAGGGTTTGTGCCAAATTTGATTCAAAAATTTTTACGCAAATTCAGCGCAGGCAGAGTATAAATATGCCCCTAAGTGTCCCGTGAATCATTGAGGCAGAATCATGCACAGCAATCTTGGGCGAGCCCAAGTAGAAAGAATAGCACTTCCTGACAGTCGATGCACATAATTCCGAACCATGAGTCTGCAGGGAATCGCAGCAGCTGACTCCTTGATCTGGCCTCTGCAGTTCATCATCGGAGCTCATCCCAGGCTCACATGAAAGGAGAGAATCAGCTCCCTTCCATTGTTATATCCCTGCCTCAGTTTGGTGCTATTGAGTGGCCTCCCAGTGCTAAAAACGAACTCAAGGGTACGCATAAAATGGGGTCCGTTCCTAATGTTAATTAATATTTCTGTTGCCAAATCAAAGGGCTGAGAGTGTCCTGCAGTGAAACAAGACCGGCCCTCATTTCTGAGTGGATTCACCCCAAATGTAGGAGGACAATAACAGAGGTGTCATGCAAACAAAACAGTAAAAGACTCCCACACCAGGATTATACAGAGGACTTCTTGTGACACGTCCTTATAATTGAAACTATGATTAGGCACAGTAACCAAAGAAACATCATGACATCGTATCTGTGAACATTGAGAATTTTTTACTGACACTACCTTTATACTAGTGAGAATACTCAGGAGAGAGACCTTGAAGAATGCTAAGTAAGACTATTTCTAAAACTATGCTTGTGGTATGCATGTTGGTTTGAGTGCTGTTACACTAATGATGTTTGAGGAATAGTGAATACCAGGACTTACAGATGGTCACAGTGTAGTCTCATAGCCCTTTTGGGGATCATTCCCTAACAACGATTGATGCCTCTACCATTACACTGAAAGATTTCCTAGTGCATCATAGGTCTTTAAATCTTTCTGCTAAAATATTGTGATCTAATTAGGTATCGCTTCTGTTGCAGGTCTTCTTTCCTGCTGTTCCCAATGCACACCTTTCCTCCCACTTGATTGCCTCAACATCCTGTGCCTTAATGAAAAGCAAAATTGAGGATATTGAGAGGTGGACCCTTTTGTATGTCGCATTCATCCTGAGGAGCATCAAACAAGCAGTTCTGTGACACTCATACATGGAGCCCAGACACCTGTATACCTCAGGACCAAATCTGCCTTTGGTGAAATTTATCTCTTGTAATATTAGGGTGACATGGCAAGAATGAACCACTAATGGTACCCATGGTGTACTGACAAGATGATAAGCAACACAGATGCCAGATACCTTATACTATGTGAGATAATGCGGGGTAAGCGTACGATGATCGTCTCTCTTTACAGTCCAAACAAAGGTGAACATTGCAATGTGGAAATAGTGATCTGTAGAGGGAATATTTGAAATTGGGTTTATAATTGGCATAGATATGCACCCTCTCCCAGTGGGGACCACAATCCTAGTCATGGTGCGTCAAATACATGACCTAAATTAACCTGGGCTCACCCTCTGGTAACTTGGTAAAGAGCAGCCAGGCTTAACTTAGAGGGCAATGTGTAAAGTTTTTGTGCGACACACATGCAGCAATCATAGTGAAAACACCACAAAAAGACTCCACACAGGTTTATGAAAACTAGGAATTATTGTTCTTTGTAAATCAAGACCAAAACAACAAAAATCCTATTTAGCAGATTATGAAATATCCATATGGTTATTACAAAAAATAGCTTTTAGAAAGGCATGTGCTCTTAAACGATGCAGTGATTTCTGCTATGTGAATGCACTTCGTTTGGATAGATTATGGTTTTGCTTTAATCGTGTTCTTCCATATAGAGTGGGCAGGTGTTGTGTTCTTATTCAAGTCTCTCCCCCAGCGTGGTGTAAAGAAATGCTGTCAAGGCAGTGGAAGAGCTGTTGGAGAGCCAGTGGGTTCAGGGAAATCACCTCTACAGTTGTGGGTTGAGAAGTATGGTGGTATTGCAGTGGCTGGCTCAGGTGTGCATTATGATGCAGGGCATCTCCATTACCTGCACACTTGGGAGGGGACTGCAGCAACTAAAATGAAGTCACTCCGCAGTCCTTGCAGAAGTGGGAAGTAGGTTGCAGGAAGGCCCCTCCAATGACTTAATGGCACGGATGACCAGCTGAGCTGAAGCCACTCCGTGGACTTTGGCAAATGTGAGCGGCAGGCTTCAGGGAAGCCACTCTGCAAACCTTGGCAAAAGCAAGCAGCATACTGCAGGGAAGCTACACTAAAGTCCTGAAAACATAAGCGGCTGGCTGAGATGAAGCCATTCTGCAATTCTTGACAAATGCAGGTCACAGCCTGTCTGGAAACCGCTCTGAGGGCTTTGCTGTCTGGGAGACTCCTAGTAGAACTGGAGGCAAGTCAGCAAGCCCTAGGAGTCACTCTGGGAGTAGTTGTTGGTTAATGGTTTGCAGGGCAGAGATCAGAAGGCAGCAGGGCAGCACAACAAGGTAGAGCAGCAGTTCCTGGGAACATTAAGCCCTGGCAGAGTAACAATCCTGGCTCACAGCACTCTTTCCTCAAGCAGGGTTTCCTTGAGTCCAGAAGAGTACTGTTTTAGGGGGATCAGAGACCCAGTACTTATACCAAAAAGTGACTTTGATCTGGGGGATGATTTCAAAGGTTTTCTCTGAAGTACACAGGTCCCCTTTCAACCCAACCCTGGATCCAGACTATTCATTGCGGGTAATCAGGTCCTTTCTGTGGGCTCAGGCCTTTACCCTTTGAAGTGTAAGTGTGAGGCCTTCCCAACCTCCTCCCCATGAAGACCCATCGGTATGCAGATCAATGCAGATGCAGTTGAGTATCCTGTGTTGTGGGTGTCTGAGGGGATTGCACAAGTGTATCTGTCACCTAGCCCAGGCCAGTTGTGTATTTGAGACATGCTGTAGGCTCACAGGGCAGTGCGGGCAAATAATTGCCACCTTTCTATAAGTGGGATTTCTAGAATAGTAAAAATAAACCAGGCCCTACCAATAAAGAGGATTTATCATTACTATTCCAATGATACTAAACATGACGCAACAATTCCCTAAGCCATTATTAACAAACGTAGTATATGATTAACCCTCTTGATAACGAAGACCAATAGATTTACCTATATTGCTAGACCAACCCTTGCTATAATATTTTTCTTCCCATTGCAATTTTAAACCACACTCAATCTACCTCTATATATTGCCTATATCTCACTACTATCTTATAATGTATATTGTTTATCAAAACATGAAGTGCCATTACACTCTAACGATGTTTTTAACATTCAATCTATACAAGTGACTCGTATTTGTTATATTTTGTATTTAGACCATCAATATTACTATTATGAAAAAAGTTTGCAATAAATATATATCTATGGTATGGTTTTTTCGCCTTTTGTCCATATATCTTCATAAAGGATTGCATGTTTTGTTTCACCCTATGGGACCATCTGGACACCCTGGCTCGTTCACCTACATGTTATATATTTTATGATGTCATGCCAGCACCGCCCTCACTGCTATGTCTCTTTATTGATTCTATTGTACTCTAACTTCACTTTAGGCACAGGTTTCCTGACACTTGTTCAGTCTTCATTAACAAGGATAGGATTACAGTATATTACACTCTGCTGCCCTTCTCAATTCCTTTCTTGATTGGATAATGGGTCTTTTTATTCACTGGGATCACCTTAGGGTCTTATACTTTTCTGTTGTGCTCACTACTTTACTACCTTTACCCAATTTATCGTTCACCAGCACGGAAGGGTTCAAGCCCTGCATGATCACACTAACCTCTAATAATGGGTAGATTACCTTTAATATCTGACTTGCACGGACTTTATTACTTGCAGCCTTGAGAAAGCCCTAGGTGAACACACCATAAGGGGCGAAACACGTGTCGGCTGTTTTTCTTCGTGCAACCTCACGATTTTCTTCAACATTGGATTTCAATGACTGCATAAAAATCATAGGCTATTTTCTTATCTTACAACTTTAAAATTCACTCCTATGGCGGAAATGAACTGCTGCATGTGATCTAAGCTCAGAAAAGAGCTTTTTGCACTTTCATGAAGGAAATAAATGTACTTGAATCACACGTGGACTTGATGAATTATCCACTGCTTGCCACCTGCAATATGCAAATCTAATTCTCTAATACTTATTAAGTGGGCAGTCAACTCTAGTTACTTTTGACTTCTGCTTTTTTAGGGGACTACCGGTCCATACCCCTACCTGAGTTCCCACTTACACATTTGTTAATCTCTTCTGGGCATTCCCTCATGAAGGAAATTTAGACCTCTCTTATCTATGGTTAAACTGACTTCTATCTGGACGTATGGCACCAGATGTTAGGACAGGGCTGCAGCTCTGTGATCTGAGGGGGCAACTTTAATGTGATATATGCAGTGCTAGACTGATCTAGCATCACTAGTCAACCACAACCGAAGGCAACCCACCAACTGGATAATATCATTTCAGATATTGACATGGTTGATGTGTGGAGACTCCACAATGGAGATGATATTGAGGGCACATGTTCCACATATACACTTAATGTGTGCTTCTGGATAGACTATTGGCTGATCACCCAAGATATCTGTCCATGCATGATCAGCATTGAGCACCTGCCCAGAATGCTCTCTGATCCGTCCCCGTTGCTCCTGAAACTCTTGTTAAAGGAAGACCATAGAAGGGCATTTGTGTGAAGGCTTCCAACAGGGGCGCTCCATGACCTACCATTCCTGATAGGTCATGGAGCGCCTCTGTGTGCACTCTCGGAGAGACCTTCAAAGTGGTGATAAAGGTGGTCTGTATGTCTGTACAACTAGGCATATTGCGGTCCTTGCATGACCAACTGACACACCTTGAGGTGGAAATTCAGGGATTGGAGCTGATTTATGCTGCAACCGATAACAAATAGACTGTTGAAGATATTAAACAAAAACACATTGAATATAATGAGCTGGCTGACAGGGATCTACATTATTTGAGCAAAGAAACCAAACCATGGCCAGAGTGTTTGGGGAGGAAGATAGAGTGGGCAAGACCCTGGCCAGGCTTGGATTTTGACTACATACCTCAGATTGTGGGTGTCAGGACCTCACCTGGATTTGTGCAGTAGTGAGCGAAAGTGAACAATGCTATGTCCTAACTCCACTTCCAGCCAAGAGGACCCAACAATCATCAAAGCCATACCAGCCAAATGGGGTAGAAGAGAATGGAAGTTAGACAAACACTGGCTCTGTCTTTAACAGTTTCTCTGCAGTACATCTCTCACTCTGATTGCCTCTAGATATTCTACCAATAATAAAAAGGGAACACATTGAAAAGCTATTCTCACATAGATCAAACAAGAGTTGTTCTTTGAACCTTTATGATGTCTAAAAGTGAGCTACCCTACCTGACTATTCCCTTCTCCCGCTGATGTCTGACGTAGAAACAAATATATTTTGCTGGGCTTCAAAGGAGCAGAAGAGAAGACGTCTAGAATCGGTGATGACAGCTTATGCAATACAAGGATCTCAATAATTACATAACCTCCCTAGCTTACTTTTCCTTTATATGTATGTTTCTGTGTAACAACCTCTACCCATGCAGATGTAGTTTCGTAGAGGACAGGAAATAAGTTTGTCTTGAAGGATATAACCAATGGATAATTAATGGTGCTCCAATACACATATATTAAGGAAAACAAAACATCAATAACACAGAATTTCACAGGCCCCAAATACATAGAGCAAACACATTCGATCATGCTTGCACAAATCGTGCTATACCATTATTAGACAGTACTGCCCGTTATTTAGAGTCCAATTAAAACTATAGTAAATGCTGTAATCTGTGCTTGAAATAAGATTCTTTCCCTTTTCTTATATTGCTGATTGATACCAGTAAGAATGACTTTATATTTCTTGTACCTTCCACTCAATGCCCAGTATATAGGTTAAGCATAGGTGTTCTCTGCGCATTACCCAAACGTTGGTTTCTGGTAACGTCTCTCCTTTGTTTGCAGGTTTATTGCTCGCCACAGTTCAGATTCCTGGCTGGTAGAGTAGTTTAATGCTGTGGGAGCTGCTGATGCCTCCAAATCCACCCAGGATCTCAAGAGAAGCGAATACACCGAGATTAGGTGAATGAATATCCTCACGTAAGTATGCAAGACGGAAGACACAGGAACAGTAAGCAACTTCCCGCGGGGCTGTGCATGGCTTTATAACATGCACAGCCCTACTCACAAAGATGGCCGCTGACCCACCCTTCTGCCATTAAGCAGAAGCGCAGTCATCCCCCTTCAACGTCAGCCAGTCAGGCACAACAGTGGATGAGGTGGGGGAAATGCGCACTGACAGATTCAAGCAGGCCTTTATATGTTTCTATGGCAACTTGTACCAAAGCACAATTAAACCGACTGTGGAGCAGCTGACAGCCTGTTTAAACTACATACAGCTTCTCTGGCTAGACAATGAACAGAGGCATATGCTCCCTTTACAGTTGAGGATGTTGTGTGGGTGATTCATGCCATGCTTGTTGACAAAGCACTGGAGCTGGATGACCTGACACCCTACTTCTATAAGAAGTATGCCCCAATGCTGACACCTCACTTGCTTGCTGTGTATGAGGCGACATTCAAGCTCCGGAGACTGCCATCCTCTTTCCAAATGGAGCTTATTGTCGAATGTTGAAACCAGGTACAACTCCTGAGAGCCAACTCTTACAGACCACTCTATAATAAATGCGGACAATAAGATACTGGCCAGATTGCTCGCAGACAGATTGGCCCCTTCTAACTTTTTTGGAATAAGCTGCCACTGTCTCTAGCAGGCTGGATTGTCATTGCCAAGATGGTTGTCTTGCCCACATTTTTGCATCTTTTTGTAAATATTCTCATCCCTCTAACTAAATGCTTCTTAACACCTCAGGATTACTGTCACTGACCTGGCATGGGTGAGCTCTGGGCACCCAACATGGACCTGTACTTTTACTGTGCTCAGGCCCAGTTTGCATATTACTGGCATCATTCTAAGCCTTTCCAGCTGCACGTGTCTGTTAAACTGCATAATGTGGCACCTTGCTCTTTAACGATTGAGATGTGTCTCTCAATAAAACGACCAAGAACTGTGGTGGATACTTTTCACTATACCGTTTGGGCATGGCACTGGCTGAAAGAACTTGCGGCCTTGACAGTGCTTTTTGACAGTTTGATTCCCACTTTGGGTAACCCAGCTTTACCATTGACTTCAGACTGCAGGGTGTGTGCCTGACTACAAAGACTGCAGGTGACGACACTGCGGCGACTATTGCCTGGGGTCAGTTTTTACTATGCATGATGTCCTGATTGGCCTGAACAATGACCGGTCAGATGCATTTCTGATTCAAGGACTTCATGCTACCGGTCGAGGGGGTGATCCCAACATTCCCTGCTGCTCCACCAGAACTACAAGCATTTGACATCTTGCTGAGCACATCCTCCCCAATGCAGGAGCGAGTGCCCCTCTGTATTCTGAGGGCTCCCAACCTTTGACAACAGGACTTGGGTGTAGAGTTAACGGAAAAACAATGGGTGTACTCTTGTATCTTAACTAGTTTGCTGTCCCAGAACTATTGACTATGCATTGTGCACTTTCAATTCCTTCACAGGCTGTATTACAGTTGGTGTAGTCGGGATTAGATGCTGTTAATCATCAAAACAACACAAGGTGTTGTATTAATAGAGAAACAAGAGCTTGAGGACCTGGAGAAGGCCCTAAAGGAGAACATGGCTTTAGAAAATGCAAAAAAATGTTTAGAGAGGATAAATCAGGATGTTGATGGATATAGAGATTATTTTATGAATAAGAAGTCTGTAAAATTGAGAAAAGACTTCAACAGATTTAATTATGAATTAGTTTATCAGTATCTGCAAAAGGATTTTTATCAAAGCAAAAAAGATCAGGGTGGTGATATGACCCAGGACGGAGAAGGATGGCCACCAAAACAGGAGGGAAGAAGGATGTAACTTTCTCTGAGTCATCGGCATGAGGTAGTGAGGATGAGGTATATACACATAATAGTGTAGAAATGGGAGAACAGAGTAGCAATGTTTTTTTAGAATTGCGCCCCTGATTGAATCGGAGAGGCAGGGCACGGGAGAAAGGGGTGTGCCACAACTGAACCAACCACAACAGGAATACATAAGAACAAGGAATCAAAGATATTGGAGGTAGATAAGGCCACAATAGTTAACTTATCATTAAGGAACCTGACTAATATTGAGATAGAGGTGTTTGAAAAGGGTCTTAGATTTGCTCCTACTGCCAATGTCAATAGATTAGACCTACAGCAGGAATTGAGGGCATTTTTTAGGAAGGTTAGGTTATATAAGTATTTTATGGGGTGTCAACATTCAAGAGAAACCAACAATATCTCTGGTTTGAGACCCAAAGCAACCTTTACCCCTTCGCTTTCACAAGTAGGGAAAGCAGTAGAATTGTTTGAGACATTGGTAGATAAAGAGATTCAGAGAATTGCACGGGATCCTTTTAAACCAAAGAACAACTTAGCGAGGGAGCATTATAGTGCTCTTTGTGCTTTACAGGAGGATGTTAGTATTACGATAAAACCTGCAGATAAAGGCGGGGGTGGTAGTCTTTGATACGAGTGATTATGAGAAGAGGGCTGAAGATCTCTTATCAGTACGAGACCATGATCAAAAAGTACCAATGAATCAGCTGGAGATATTGAAAAAGGAAGTTGGAAAAGTCCTAGATAAGGGACTATTAGAGGGTTGGATTTGTAAGGAAGAGGGATGTTTTTTTTTTAATGAGAGCCCCATTACTCTGGCATTTTATGGCTTGCCTCAAATCCATAAAGATGCCCTAAACCCACCTCTGAGACCGATCATTTCATGCATTGGGTCCCTTCTTGAACCTCTTAGTAAATATGTAGACAGGTTTTTAAAGCCTTTAGTCCTACAACAGAGGTCAGATATAAGGGATTCGACTAACATGATATCTAAGGTGGAGGGTAGACCTTTTGATAGTGGTACGCAGTTCTTAGTTACTCTAGACATAGAAGCACTAAATACAAATATCCCACAAGACCATACTATTGATGTGATAAGGAATTTCTTATAGGTGACGGACCTAAGAGGTGCAAGTAGTGAGTTTATCATTAACTGTGTCTCTTTGGTTCTCAAACATAATCTCTTTTTATTAAAAAATGATCTGTATCTCCACCTTAAAGGGACCAGCATGGGAGCTACTTGTGCCCCAAGTCTTGCTTGCCTTTATGTAGGAGAATTTGAGAATAAGCATATATACAATGAGACAGCACCCTTCTATGAAAGTGTTCTTTCCTGGTACCGATTCATTGATGATATATTTTTTGTATTGGAAGGATCGCAACAGACATTAGATGAGTTTCTTCTGTGGTTGAATACAGGAGATACTAATCTACGTTTTACAGCCCCTATAAACAAGTGGGTGGTTGATTTTCTTGATATTTCTATTAAGGATGATAATGTTTTTTTGGGGGTAGAGTTATTTACAAAACCTACTGATAAGAATACTCTGCTTCATTATAAGAGTTTTCATCCTAAAGCCCAAAGGGATTTTATCCCTTTTGGACAATTTTTGAGATTAAGGAGAAATTGCACAACCTTGGATGATTTTTATAAACACTCAAGTGTTTTGAAACAGAAATTGAAGAATAGAGGGTATCCCAAAAAGCTAATCAGCCACTCTTTCAAAAGAGCTCGGTTTTACAATAGAGATAGTATGTTCGACCAGATCAAAGAAGGAAGGAACATGATCGGATTGATTTTTGTGAGTTTAGTGGGATCAGTAATAAAAATAAAAAATGTGATAAACAGTAGTTGGCATATATCGAATGTTGAAGGTGAGATCATGTTCGATAAGCCCCTCTTTGCATTTAGACATAACCAAAATTTGAGAAATAGATTGGTTCATACCAATAACGAAGATCACCAAGCTGGACAGCTGGGTTTGACTGGTAATATAATTAGAGGGAATTATAAATGTGGAAATTGTAGCTGTTGTGACCTATGTATAGAGAAGAAGGCTATTGAATATGAGTGAGTTATAATCACCTCAAAAACTTTGAATAACTGTTGGAGTAAAAATGTGGTGTACATGATCTTCTACCCCTGTGGACTAGGATATGTGGGGGAGACGGGATGAGAACTGAGAACTCGCTTATGTGAACATAGATCCGCTATTCGAACTAGAAAGATAAATGCACCTCTTGTAGAACACTTTCTGAGTAGTGAACATTCAGAAAGGGACTTAAGGTGGTTCATTCTTGAGAAAATATTCCCTAGGAAGAGAGGGGGTAATTGTGGCCTATTGAGAAAGAAACGAGAATGGTGGTGTATCACTAGGTTTGGTACTATTGAGAAGGGTTTAAAATGTAGGGAAGAATGGTGTTGAGCTAATAGGGGTTTAGAAGGAGACTGGTGATTAGGATCAGTTTTGTAGGTTTTATATTGATTGTTTAGTGGTATATAATAAATTAGGGAGATTTATTGATTAGGATCATTTTACAGATGAAAGTAGTTGGCTTTAAATAAATCGGTTTTATTTAATATTGGGCTATGATGGTTTTATATATTGGATTTTGGCATAGTTTTACTGCCTCTAAGGAGAATGTTGTTTCTCTTTAATTAATTCCCTGCTAGGATGATTATAAATGCAGTAGATTCGTATAATTGTTAATTGTTGGGCGATTTTGCCATGATTGAGGAGAATGTATTTATTTTGAATGGACGCGCGATTCCAAGATGCCGCCCGCATTGAGACAGTAGTTGCGGTCTAGTGGTTCACTTCCGTTAAACAGGAAGTGAACTTTGAAGAAAGGAAAGCAATTGAGCTCCCGAGTCCACACCTGATGGTGGGTACTTTGTGTATATATAGGACGGCGTGAGGAGAGTCGGGTCCTTTAATGACAAATTGAAAGAAGAAGTGAACCAAGCTCTGCCACGCAGGTTTATCGGTAAGAAGAGGGTTTTTGGGCAGGTTAAAGGGGGCACTTTTTTTAACCTGATACATAAATGAATAAATATCGTGAATGAAGCACTATGAAATATAATACCTTTATATGGTACCAGTTTATTCTGCTGTAACAAAGATATGGGGGGGGGAAGAGCTTTAAAATAAATTGCTAACCATTTAGTAGGCTAAAGGTAGGGAATTATAGGATAATGTTAATACCAATTAGGAATGTTGGTATTAAAATGGTCATCATTAATCTGGGTAAAACAGTGAGGTATGAGATCAGTGTTGGGTGAGAAAAGGTATCTCTATATCTTTATTTAGGAAAAGTTAAAATTGTAAGAAGGGTTTTAAGGTAGTTTTTAGATTGGCATGTTATTATGCATCATTTTTTATTATAATTGTTTGATTTTTATTGTAGAAATAAGGTTAGAACCGGATGGACAATAAACAGTCCTGGTTCATTATATTATAGGACATGTGGATTCCATGGTAAGTTCCATGGACATTATAAGTTCACACTAATCTCACATTTTATGTTTTTAAAAAAAAGTTTGTGTTTCCTTTGATTTTCATGCATGCTATATAAAATTAAGAGAATTTGAGACTGCATGACACACATGAATTTGATTTTTTATTATGATATTTCTCACATTCTATATGCACTTATGAGGGTAATAACCAATACGTTGTGGATGGATTGGATAAGGAATATTGGACACTCTTTTGGATATCACATGGTGATTTGATGAGGGTCCACTTTAGATGAGGAGCAATTTATTAATGGATCTTTTATCTTGCCTATGTAGAAATATATTCCCAAAAAGAGTGTGGGAAATCGATGAAAGTATTTATGCTAATATTTGGATCGGTTTGGATGATTTGATTTGGCATTTATGGAGGTGAGTGTTGAAGATAAGGTAAATGTTTTTATAAATAAGTTTAAAAAAAATATATATTTTATATTTAATGAAAAAAGGTTTTTTATACATATACATATATATATTTATATATATATATATTTTTATATATATATATATATATATATATGTATTTATTTATACTTATATCTTTCTCGTATAGAGTGATTCTGAATGCAGGCAATTAAATCTCTCTTATTGACGATGGATATAAAAGGAATCTAGGTGTGTGTAAAAAAAATTTATGGGTTGTATTTGGGGAATAAAATGTGTATATTGGGGTGGTTTTAGGTGGGACATGGGGGACATTGGTGATATGTTGTAGTGTGTGTATATATACATATATGTTTTTTTGTGTTGGTTTATTTAGGCTTCATTTAATAAGTATTGGGAGCATATTAGCTAGTCCTGAAGAAGGTGGTGAAAAGGTCTGAAAGCCCACCGAAGCGCGTCAACCCTATATTTTATCACTGGACCAACAGGAGGAGGCCGGTATCGAATAAGGATTGATGACAGCAATCAATTGGCCTATGTCTACCAGAACTGGGACAGTTTAATTTTAATAGACTATTGTATATCTCTTTTTTTTTGTCTCCCTTTTATTGGATTTGATTGGTTTTACAGATGGTTTTGATTGATGTTTTGTTTTGTGATTATTATGATATTGGGTTTTGATTTGGGATTATATTAAATATATACCTGTAGATTCCTTTGTTTTGAGATTGATCATTTGAGAGATTCATTGATTGTGAGTGTGTGGGGTGATTGCATTATTTTACCTTGGGGGAATTTGTTTATTTCACTGTATTACACTCCAGGCACGCTACGTAAAATGGGTCGGCTGGAGGAGGCTGGAAGTGCGCTGAACACCTTGGGTGCATTTCGCCTACATATTGTACACATCGATGTGTGCTGGATATGGATTTCCTACACCTGGCATGGCACTGTCCTGGGGTGGGGGCCTTCTAGGACTCTGTGCTGGACACTGTGGTCATTATAATAGATGGACAGCTCGACAGAACCCTGTTAGTGGTCCTCCTGTATTATGTTCGGGATGTCCTGAGAAAAGTGCAATGTCTCATTGCCATGCTCTTTATCCTTGCTAAGAGACAGTTTGCGCTGCATTGGGGTAGACGGCCTGTACCCGATGCTGTCTGCGAGATTGTGTACCCTGCTGTGAGCAGTTGATAGTAACTGGGAACTTATTCCTCCTAGCTCAGGGCCCAAGGACATATGGGGGCCCCTGCTTGCACATCTAGCTCTGAGAGAGACCCTAAACAGTCCCTCCTGCCGGGCTGTGGATGCTGAAGTACCTGTGCCACTGCTCCTTGGAGTGGGGGAGCCTGGAGATAGCCCTGGACACAGTCAGAGCTCCCCTGCATGGGGTGACACTGACACCTGAACGTTCACACTGCTGCTTCTCGGATGTGTGAGGGCCATATCACCGCAGAAGGGGGAATATTATGGGTTTATGGATGTCTTTGTTGCTCTAGTGAAGCTGATTATGACTAAATGTTATGCTTCATGTATTTTCATGGAAATGTGATGCTCTGCAGTGCCACCGTGCTATTGTTAAGCGGGGGGACGTTCATCCGTCTGTATCTTCTGTGTTTGATTACTTACTGAAATTCAATAAATTCATTAAAAAAATATTACTTTATCGAACGTGTCAACAAAACAGCAAACCCTCTGGTGGGGATACATCAATGATTTTGGGGGATTTAGAGGAGCACAGAACAGGATCTGGAAGAATTTGTACGATATGTAGGCGACATGCACCCAAGGAGTTCAGTTAAAACAGTAATTGATAACCCATGGCTAACTTCCTGGCGTGAAAGTGACTATAAAGAATAGAACATTTAAACTGATTGGTACGTTGAGCACTGACAACAATATTCTTCGCTTAGGTATGAGTTTCTATCCAAAAGCAATCACATGAAGCCTTCGTTTTAGCCCAATGCTATGAATAAAAAGTATCGTTTCTGACAACAAAAGATAATAGGATTGTATGGTAGAAATGAAAGTGTAATTGCAGAATTGCAAATATGAAGTAGAACTACTGAATGCATTCCGTGAGTGAGTAAATTACATTTGGAGAATACATTCTTGATAAAAGTTGATTAGGACAAATAGTTAAATTGGAGTTAAGAAATTTATTTTTTTCTGAATGATGACGATATGTTAAAAGTATTCAGCAATTAAAAACCCTGAAACCTACACAGAGAAGAGAAATAAAAGAGACATTCTCATCAAGGCAGACAACATAAGTCCACAAGCAACATAAAGACCGTTGTTGCGCCATATTTTAACTACTATTCCATGTCTAAACAGCCAAAGTTGAGGATATGTAATGGATGGATGTGAAATAATGAATCCTATCGAGTGGGGAAAGGATATAAATAGCTCAATTAATGCAATTTGTTATATTTGATTAACTGTACAAGTGGACGTGCATATGTTGGACATATGTCTTAAAAAATAAAAATAATGGAAAAAAATCCACTATAAGGGTTTGCGATATTGGATCATATGTGGCAAAACACTTTTAGGTAATTGTCATTGTTAGAAATGGGGTCTCTAGTTGGCAGTCAGTTTACACCCTGTCCAAGTAGGGACCCACACTCCAGTCAGAGTAAGGGAGTCACACTCCGAAGGTAACCCCTGCGCACCTTGGTAGCTTGGCACAAGCAGTCAGGCTAATCTCAGAGGCAATGTGTTAAGTATTTGTACCCACACACACACAGTGACACAGTGAAAACACAACAAATGGACACCACATAAGTTTAGAAAGATAGCCAATATTACCTAAGTAACACAAGACCAAAATGACAAAAATCCAACATACACAAGCAAAGATATGAATTTTTATATATTAAATCTTAATAAAAGGGCTTAGAAACACAATAGCTCCAACTAGAGATATCATGACGTCGTTGACACAGTTGTTCCCAACAGTCCAACCCCACTTGCGAGGGAGTGTGGTACCATTCACCGAGTCGTATGGATCATGGCTTCGAGTGCAGGCAGTGGTGTAGAGTCGGGCAGCGGAGCCAATTCTGGACTCGTCCAGAGTTGATGCACCTGGTTCTTCTGATTTTTAGACCAGCTTTCCCTCCCAAGGGCCCAGGAACTGGAGTGGGCACCACCTGGTGAGTCTCAGTCCTCAGCAAGAGAACCTAGAGGCTGGTAGGTAAAGTATTTGCCTGAGACTTCTTAACAGGAGGCAAACTCAGTCCAAGTCCTTGGAGAAAATTAACAAGCAGGATACACAGCAAAGTCCATTTTTTGTCCTCACCAAAGCAGAAGCAGCAACTGCAGGCCAACCCTCAAAGCACACACCGGAAAGGAGCAGTACTCCTCCTCATAGTTCTTCAGCTCTTCTCCTTGGTAGACTTTCCTCTTGATCCAGAAGTGTTCTAATAAAGTGATGTCAGCAGTCCAATACTTATACTCATTTCTGCCTTTGCAGTAGGCTAACTTCAAAGGGAAATCTTTGTCGTGCACAAAACCCTGCCTTTCCTGCCCTGGTCCCAGAAACACTCTAGAGGGTTGGAGACTGCATTGTGTAAGGATAGACACAGTCCTATTCAGGTGCAAGTGTCAGCTCCTCCCACCATTCTAGCCCAGAAAGGCCCATCAGGATATGCAGGGCACACCTCAGCTCCCTTTGTGTCACTCTCTACGGTGAATTCACAAACAACCCAACTGTCGTCCTGACCTAGATGTGTATTCCAGCAGACAGGCAGAGGCACAGAATGGTGAAGCAAGGAAATGCCCATTTTCTAAAAGTGACCTTTTCAAACTTACAATCTAAAAACCAACTTCACCAAAAGATGTATTTTTAAATTGTGGGTTTAGAGACCCCAAACCCCAGATCTCTATCTGCTCCCAATAGGAAATTACACTTGAAAGATATTTCAAGACAATCCCTATGTTAACCTGTGGGAGAGATAAGCCTTGCAACAGTGAAAAACAATTTTGCCAGTATTTCACTATCAGGACATGTAAAACACACCAATATATGTCCTTCCTTTTAAATACACCGCACCCCACCCATGAGGCTACCTTGTGCCTACCGTAGGAGTTCCTAACATGGTCTGAAAGGGAAGGTTTTGGGCTTGGCAAGTGGATGCATTGACTAGGTCAGCATGGCAGTTTAAAACTGCACACACAGACACTGCAGTGGCAGGTCTGAGACAGATTTACAGGGCTACTCGTGTGGGTAGCACAATCATAGCTGCAGGCCCACTAGTAGCATTTCATTTACAGGCCCTGGGCACACATGATGCACTATACTAGGGACTTACTAGGAAATCAAATTTTTCAATCATGGATAACTAATCATAATCACAATTAACACAGGGGTCACTTACACTTTAGCACTGATCAGCAGTGGTAAAGTGCTCAGAGTACCAAAACCAGAAAAAAACGTTATACAGCACACAGCCAAAAATGCGGAAGGCAGAGGCAAAAAGAAAGGGGAAATCACACCAAGGATGCCAGGTCTAAACAGTCATCAAATATTGCAAATACATTTTCCAGTTTGTGAAATGGTTCAAAATCCAGTATGAGGTAATTGCATGAAATAGAATTATTAAAGGGAGTACTACTATTTGTCATTTTCTGCATACTTGCACCAACATCTAACTGCTAGGGTCAGATTTAGTTCAAAGGGAGAACTTTCTGATGGTTTTATCTTGCACCGTGGTATAAGACAAAGTTGTGTGCTAGCTTTGTTATTATTTATTTTATATATTAACTAAGTTAATGACATTTTGAGCACAGCAACTCAAGATATTCCTGAGGTTAATTCAGTTCCTATACCTGTACTTTTGTACGCTGATGACGCTGTGTTTCTTGCCCGAACTCCAAGTGTGTTATGGTGTTCTATTTTTGCTAAATCTCATACATGGCATGTAGCCTAAAGCATTATTTGCTACATACTCTCTATGTTAAAGGGAACTGTTTAGAGTCTGTGCCAAGATTTCCTTATCAGGGGCTTGTTTTTCATTCTACTGGATCCTTGATAGAAAATGTAAGGTGTAGAAACACTGAGGGGCATATATATAGGGCCCTAGCACCACCTTGTGCCACATTAATGACATGAATTTTGACATTATTGTGGCCCAACAAGGCCAAAATCCCTGCGCCATATTTACAGACTGGCGCAATGCATGCATTATCTTATCTGTTCCATAAAGAAACAAATAACAAAATGGTGGCTCATAACTATGAATTTCAGGATCATTATGGGATGAATGCAATTTCATTAAGGGGAAGAAAATGAAAGGATTATGACTTTATAAAGGACTTATTGGATTCAAATCTATGTGGTTGTATTCAGCAAGAAATATATTCATTCAGACATCTGCTGTACCATTCCAATGAAATCACAAAATGGAGCACTCTTATGATCCTTCAAGGTGTTTTTATGTATGAATGTAATGGGCATTGTAGATCCCATCACCTTTCTTTTGAAACAAAGCTTGACTCAGTGATTACTTAAATTCACCTCGGTGACACAAAGAGAGAATACCTGCATAACAAAAGAATGTCTTTATTAAAAATTATGATTTATGATATTGCGTAGGAAATTGCCCCTTTTTGACATGGTCACCCCCACTTTTTGCCTGGTATTTGATGTAATTTTGAGTGAAAGTGCACTGGGTTCCTGACAACCAGGTCCCCAGTGCCAGATCTTTTTTCCTAAAAGTGTGCAATTGTTCCTCAATTGCCAATACATTTTGGCCCCCTGTAAGTCTCTAGTAAATGGTACGCCTGGTACCTAGGCCATGGATCCCAAAGAGGGTCCCCAAGGGCTGCGGCATGTATTGTGCCACCCTCAGAGACCCCTCAGCTAGCACACACAGACTGCAATTGCAGGCTGCGTGTCTTGGTGTAGCTAAAAGTGAAAACACGGCCTAGTACACAGCCTGTGTGCTATGTCTTCTAACACTGCATGCAATATATGTAAGTCACCCCTACAGCATGCCTTACAGCCCTCAGGCAATGTGAAATATGTTACATGTGAGGGCATATCTGCACAAGCATATATGCCCCTTCTATGTCTTTGTTGATTCAGAGACATAGTAAGTGAACAGAGAATCTATTTTAAATACATGTGATGGGCATTGGCTACTATGTGTTTCCCAGCCAAATGGTGGCTTCACTGAAAATAGGGATGTTTGGCAGCATACATCTTGTATTAATTAACCCTCACTAATGCCATTGATGGATTTATTAAAATATGCACCCAGAGGGCACCTTAGAGGTGCCCCCTGAAAACCTACCATGTATCCGTGTGCCGACTGACCAGATTCAGCCAGCCTGCCACCACCAGACATGAGTCAGACCCTCCAAGGGTGAAAGCCTTTGCACTGGGAGAGGTATTTACACCCCCCACCCAACCCCCCACCCAACCCAACCCAACCTGCAAACTTGCATTCCAAGGCAGGTGTCTCCAAAGAAGCCATCCGCCCTTGGTATGCAGATCTGGCTTCACTCACAGAAGGGATGCCAACCATTGCCTCAGGGGCCATTTGGCAACTGGACAGGCGGCACATTTAGTATTCAGGGTAGTGTGTCCATCTTTGTAGGTCAAATCCAGCCCTATGGTGAGCTACCTGATGTAGATACAACTTTTAGAAATCTGTCATCTTTAAGAACTCTGGGGCAGGGTTATGCCCACCTCCCACAGAAGCTCTAGTGCCACATTAACATCATTGTTTTACACTAATGTGGCGTTAGGCTTCTAAAATTGCTGCACCATATTTACAAAGTGGCACAATGCATGCATTGCGCCACTTTATAACCCTTTGCACCTCATTATGCATGTGCCATGAATAATGTATGCAAAAGGGGTGTTTCCCCATTAGGGGGACCGCAGAAATGGGGCCGTAGACTCCTCTAAGGGCCAGATATATCAAAGGGTTTTACCCATCCGATGTCTATGGGAAAAAGTGTTTGTACATGTGGCCCTAAGAGATTCCACTGTGTTCGTTTTTGTGGCTACTTTTAACGCCTGCTTAGAGTAGGCGTTAAAAGGGGTCATACTATTGGTTACAATGGGCCCCTATTTACTGTTCAGGGTTAGCACCAAAATTTTGAGGCTAACCCTGAACAGTACATCAATAGCATCAACATGTTTGATGCTATTGCCACTTCCCTGCGTCATGGTGCACCATATTTTAAATATGGTGCACACATGGTAGTGGTAGGGGGGCGCTAGAGTGTGCAAGAAAAGTGGCACTGCATTGGTGCAGAGCCACTTTTCTTAAATGTGTCCCTAAGCCAAGCACTAGCTCCAAATACTACGGATTTAGTAGTAGTTTCTTAAGAAGAAGCATGTTTATTGCTCACTTGACAACCATTTCTCTCTGGTATTAGCTTGGATAATAAAAACAACCCTGAACAAAACAAATGCATAGACTGTTAAACAAAAAGAATGTATCTGGTTAGCTTACAGCCCTCTTAATATTCACTCTTTTTCCTGTTGACTTGGAGCACTGTGCTCCCTTAAAAATACCTCATCACTCTCAATAGATTGATTAAACTGCAGTGCCACAAAATCATTGCGAAAGCGTTACCTGTACAGGAATAAGATAACGTTTTACGTTTTATCACTGAAAGGGTTTAATGTATCATTTTAGTGACCTTTGCAGTGACGCATCGCTATTTGTTTTACCTTTATCTGTTGTGCTTGATAGAGATTTATTAGCCTTCCGTCATTGGAAGGTAGGCCTGGTATTGATGCTGCTGGTAAGAAGTAGGTTAGTGATTGCTTAACACTGTTTATTGACAGTATTCTGAGATTGTGATAGCCTCTGCACGGTTTTTTGTTTCTCCAATGTCTGTGCCAGAGAACACTGGCATGCTGCCCATCAGCTACGTTTAATAACTAGTAGGCAAGAGCCGCACCACCACTTTCTCCTAACTTCCCTGCGATATCTTGACAATGGTGAACAGTGATCCAACTATCATGATAACGTAAATGCTTATGATGTGCAGACTTAATGAGGCATAATGAAGCATTTACGAGGAATGATAGAGATTGTTATAAACATACTTTTTTATTTGTTTGACTGTGTCAATTGAGACATGCATTTATGCTTATTTTATTTAGCAGTTCTAATTGGCATTTTATAATACATAATCCATTGAAATGATTAGCATGACGTTTTGGTGTGAGATATGTTCAGTGTGGCATCAGGCGTGCTAGATCAATTTGCTCAGTAAATGTATAGTTTTGCTCTTACTTGTAAACGAAGCCGTTCTCCTTCAAGAAAAACAATACCAAATGCGTATTTTCTTGATTGTGAAACAGCAACCTTTTTATGGTGTTAGTTTTCTTCCACATACTTTCCTCTATTGAAATGTCTTTACTCGGTGTTTCAAATATACATCTGGAAATCAGCACGTATCACAAAAGGAGAGTTGGAGGTATACCACAGCACACTCTTCAAAATACAACAGAAAACACAAAAATAATGTGACAGCGAACCTTCTAATGCCAAATTAGGCATCGAAGTAGATCATTTGTCAGAGAATGCCCTGTTGGCAATCCTGAATGAGGTTATGCTTTACCACAGAGTGCCAAATAGATTGGAGAAGGAAACGGCTCCGACCGATCTTGGTATGCTTCATCATCCGCAATTTTAGGGATCATACCAGGGACTTGTAGTTTTCGGAGGCATGCAGTGTTCGCAATCGCATTCCTGTTATGGTTTCTTTCATTTGGAAATCTGGACATGTTTCTGGTTAGTCCCTTTATTTATCACACTCGCAAAACTCAAAAGCAATTTGCATATACAGCAATGCAAGATGCATATTTGAGAATTACAAACATTTTAGTTGAACATATATTCTATGTTTTAATGAGTGTAAATCAATTAGGTATGAATTATCCATTTTTAAATCGACCATAGCATATAGATAAGAACAGGATGATAGATTTTGAAAAGGAAATTGTACTTTAAAAGAGCCCAGTTCCCAAAAGTGGAAGCTCGCTCACATACAGCTCCACTTATGTTTGGAGCAGATTTTTGCCTTTTAAGAAATTCGCAGAGAATTCCTGGAATGCGCCTGGCAATTTACTAATGTTGCATTTTACCAATAGTACTCACGTGTGCATATACAACATTTTAACAAGTGTACATTTCCGCATGTTAAACGTGCCTAAAGAGTACTATTGTACATGAAAAACGTTATTTTTTCTCCACAGCATTTTCCACATGGAGATCCCCCTTTCAATTTGTGTGGGTGTTGCCTCCAAATTTTCAGCCTAGAAAAGCATTTATAAGTCACACTGACTGCAGTAAATTTGACCTCCCCAGTGTGGGGAATATGCAGACATTGGGGTGCATGTCAGAAATTCCAATACACAATCACCTACTGCTAATTTTGTAAACAAAGCGATCCTACCATAGTGTGACATTTATATACGTCAGATCCTGATTCAGAGAGCAAATATCATTCGTTTTTAATTTTGTGGATGAGGAATAAGATTTTTCCATCCCAAATTGCTTCTTTTATACACCTAAATGTAAATTTGGTACCGAAAATCTTTCAGAACCGGACTTGGTACCTAAATACAGCCCAATAACAAACAGGCTCAGCAGAACAGACTAACTATGAAAAACAATTTTACTAACTATTTTAAAAAGACAGTATAAGTTTAAGGGTCTGAATACGAGTTTGGCAGTCAGACCGCCATGTTGGCAGTCATAAAAGAGCCACTGCGCAGGAGGTCCCTAGTTCACTGTATTATGAGGGAAATAGGTAGAACTGCCACCTGCAAAGGGAAAGAACAGACCGTCAACATCCCAGGCAACGATGCACCCCTCAACCTGTGTGCCTAGCACACTTTCCACCATCTTGTGCACCCCAGTCCTGGATGCTGAGGTGCAAGGGCACAGGTTTGTGGGGATAGGGTGTGTGGGAGGTATGCTGTGGACCAATGGAGTGAGGACACTGGGGCTGCTGTCAGCCAGGACACCATTGATAACGTATTAGGGGTCTATCAGGAGTCTCAAGGTATAATGCACCAGGTGTTGACTAAACTCAGAGAAATGAAGCAGCTTCAGAGGTTCATGACTGAAACAATGGAAGGCCATAACAGCAAATTGGGCACCCTAACAGGGGTGCTGAGCGAAATCAACACCACCCTGAGCAGGGGTTTCAGCCCACCATCTACCCCTTCCAGTGTGGCAACTACATCACACCAAAGTACATCAGCGACAGCCACAAGAAGAGAAATCCTGCCAGAGGCACAACTACTCACAGGCACCCCTGCCTCTGCAGCAGCTGATCCCCACCTCTGCAAGCGGGACATCCAGCAAAGAATCCAGGAGGTACGGATGGCAAGACACCCATCACTTCCAGTAATAAAACTCTTCCTTAAAGTCCTTTTTTGTGTGTCACACATACACTCTGTGAACTGTGGCTACCAGATGGCTATTAGATGTGGAGAGATAGGAGCAATATGGGTACTTCTCTTTGATGAAAGAGTGACTATAAGAGGCACCCACCCCGAACAGACCATGAGGCACTGTGCTCTTAGTCACTAGGTAAATTAACCTCGTGACTGCTAGAAGAGAGGTGTGACCCCTCTATATACTGGGATTCATTTAGTCTGATTCAGTAAAAGGTCCCCTTTGGAAGCCCTGATAAATGTCCAAGACCTACATAGGCTGACCAAGGCCAGAAACATATTGGCACCTCACAGGTAAGGAAGGGACATGGCACCCACTAACGTTCTCTGATTATACTTTATAAGTATTTTTATCTGACCCCATGGGGACCATCTAATGAAGGATTCTTTGTGGTTTACACTCAGGGGTTTTTAACAGTATCAACTGGATGCCAAAGACTGGTCCAAAGAAAAATTGTTTCTAAGAACTCCCTCAAAGCAGTCCAACCTGAGTTGAGTCCACCCTAGTAGTATCTTCTTACCAGAGTGGGATGAAGTGGCCGATGATAAAGCATGTCACATTACGTGAGTGAGCCCACCTCATCCAAATCTTGGAATGACCAGGACTGAAAATAGAATACGAAGGACTGATTGTAGATAGACAGATCTTTTGAAGGACATATGGAAATTATCAAATGTTCCTAACGGGTTACTACGTCATTTAGTGTGTTGGTTGTTAATAGAGGCGGGCATGGGATGTAATTGTGCCTCCTTTTTAACATTAGTGTTACAGACTGATCCTGAACCACATACCATTTCCAATGGGAGGAATACTCTGAACATTGGAGTTCAAATGGAGTGGCATCTACTTCAGTCATTCACCACAACTGACTCTTTCACTTTATATTTTTGTTAATTTCTGTCACAAATATTTTCTGTCAGTAGGAGCATTGCAATAAATTCAGCCATCACAAAATCATTGCCTGCTGTCTTTTATCTCACTTTTATCCATGTAGGTATGTCAGACCATGTGAACCATACAACGATGACCCAAGGTACTTGCGCAAGCAGGGATATGTTGCATGTACACAGTGTCTAGCTCCGGATTACAACCATTCCACATAAACACATATATACAAGTGTTTTATCAAAAAAGAAATTCTATTACATTGGTCAGCACATAGGCTGTCAATATGTCTGAATCATAGCAAATCATACATGATTGAATCATACTAGGTAAATCATCAAATTTACAGCTGCGGACTGTAATACAATGAAAGGAATGGACTTATCTGACATTGTCCTGTAGAATAGGCAAATACTAAAGTGGTTGATGTCATCTGCTAGAGTCACATAGCCTAACACACAAAAGTAACTGTAGTGAAATGTGTATTTTGACCACTGACTTTGTGTTGCACCACTTTACACCTGGCCTAGCTATCCAGTTTTCACCAGTTACAGACTCCATTTTGTATTCAGTTTAGCCTTAGCTTCATTCTGCCTATGGACTTTATCGTGGAGTACTGAGGTTACTCCATGACCCAGTACATATGTGCATCTTGTCTCATTGTCAATGAGTGTCATTAGCTTATGACAGGTACCTTACTACCTGTCTACCTGTCTACCCAAGGGTAGGTCGCTCCCCCTGCCGCTGCAGCTCCTCCAGGTTCCTGAGTTCCTGAGACCCACCTCACAGTAAGTACCCCCCACCTCCCAGCCCCTCGCCCTGCCCCGCGCTACTCACCCTCTCTCCTGCTCCTGCTTCTTTTCTTCTTTTCTTCTTCTCTGTTCTTCCTCCTCGCTCCTTGCCTGTAATCTTCTTCTGTACTCTTCTTCTCCCCGTCTTCTCTCTTCTTCTGTGTGCTTCTCTGCCTCTCCCGTCGCCTCTCTTCTTCTTCATCTTCTTCTGAGGTCTTCTGCCTGTCTTCTGCCTTCTGTTCTTCGTATCTTCATCTGTGATCTTCTGCTCTTCTGTGAACTTCTGCTCTTCTGAGTTCTTCTGGACTCCTGTTCTTCTGTTCTCCTGTTCTTCCGTTCTTCTGTTCTTCCGGTCTTCTGTTCTTCTGTTCTTCTGTTCTTCCGGTCTTCTGTTCTTCTGTCTTCTGTTCTTCCGGTCTTCTGTTCTTCTGTCTTCTGTTCTTCTGTCTTCTCTCTTCTGTCTTCGGCTCCTCTGCCCCCTCCGTCTTCTGCTCCCCGCGCCTGCCCTCCTGCTCCTGCCTCATCCCCCTCCCTCACTCGCCTCCCCCTCTCTATCACCCCTATCTAACCCATTCGCTATCTACCTCCCTCTCTCCTCCTATCCACCTATCTCTCTATCTCACTATCTAACTCCCTCACTCTCCACCTCCTCCTATCTACCTATCTCTCTATCTATCTATTTCTCTATCTATCGATTTCTCTATCTATCAATTTTCTCTATCTATTTCTCTATCTCTCCCCCCTTCCCGCCACCCCCTCTATTACCTATTCTTCCTATCCTCTCATGCTACCTTTCACCCTCACCCACCTCTACAACCCCCCCTCCCCTATCTTCACAACCCTACTCCTATCTCTCTTCCTAATCTCCCAAACCTCCTAACACTCTCCCCCCTTCACCCTTAAACTCCCCTCCCCCAGCTCTTCTCACTCTACCTGTCCCCCCTCCCTCGCGCTTTCCCGCCGCGACCTCCTGCACGCCCCTGCCCCACCAGCTCCCATTCGCCCCCAGCTGACCCCTCCCCCCCCTCCTACCTCATATGGCGGCCGCTGCGCGACAGTGGTAGCGACCCTTGACCCAAGGGTAGGTCGCTCCCCCTGCTGCTACAGCTCCTCCAGCTCCTCCAGGTTCCTGAGTTCCTGAGACCCACCTCACAGTAAGTACCCCCCACCTCCCAGCCCCTCGCCCTGCCCCGCGCTACTCACCCTCTCTCCTGCTCCTGCTTCTTTTCTTCTTTTCTTCTTCTCTGTTCTTCCTCCTCGCTCCTGCGCCACGAACCCTGGTCCCCAGCTCTCCCAAACCCTGCTGATCCGCTACGACCCCACCACCCTCCTTGCCCTCAACCCAGGACGCTCCAACACCTGCTTCCAAGCTCACCCCAAACGCACCCATGGACCCTTCGCCTGCAACTCCTGCAAACGCATCTTCCACCACGCAACTACCACGACCACAAGCCCACGCGCCATCAACCACCTCAAGTGCATCCTGGTCAACGCTCGATCCGTCCACAAGCACGCCGTTGAACTCTGGGACCTCCTGGACTCCACAGCACCGGACGTCGCCTTCATCACGGAGACCTGGATGAACGCCTCCTCTGCTCCAGACATCGCCACCGCCATCCCCGAAGGCTACAAGATCTCCAGAAAAGACCGCACCAACCAAGTAGGAGGAGGTATCGCCATCGTCTTCAAAGACTCCATCAGCGTCACCACCTCCACCAAAGACACCCCTCTCGCCGCTGAACACCTGCATTTTCAGATTCGCACCGACCCGAGGACCACCCTCAAAGGATCCCTCGTCTACCGTCCTCCCGGACCGCGCGCCCCCTTCAGCGACGCCATAGCCGACTTCATCTCCCCGAACGACCTCGCCTCACCGGACTACATCCTCCTAGGCGACCTCAACTTCCATCTGGAACAAAACAACGACCCCAACAGCACCACCCTGCTCGACAACCTCGCCAACCTCGGCCTCAAACAACTGGTGAACACCGCCACCCACATCGCCGGACACACGCTTGAACCTATCTTCTCCGCCAGCAAACACGTCTTCTTCAGCCACACCTCCGCTCAACACTGGACCGACCACAGCTGTGTCCACTTCACATTCCGACGCGAGACCCGCCACCTCCGCACTCAACCCATCCCTCGTCGACAGTGGAACAAGATCCCCGAAGAGCAACTCTTCTCAGCACTCACCGCCAACCAACCCACCCTCACCACCGACCCCAACGACGCAGCCCTCAGCCTCACAAACTGGATCTCCAACTGCGCAGACAACCTTGCTCCCCTCAAACGCACGCATCGACAGACCAACACCAAAAAACCTCTCTGGTTCTCTGACACCCTCAAAGAATCAAAGAAAACTTGTCGCGCCCTCGAGAAGGCCTGGCGCAAGGACCACACTGCTGACAACATGACCGCCCTCAAGAACGCTACCCGCGAACACCACCGCCTGATCCGCGCTGCTAAAAATAACTTTTTCACCGACAGACTGGACAAAAACAGCCACAACAGCAGAGAACTCTTCAGCATCGTCAAGGAGTTCTCCAACCCCAACGCCAACGCCGTCATGCCCTCACAGGATTTGTGCGAATCCCTCGCCACTTTCTTCCATCGCAAGATCAGCAACCTCCACGACAGCTTCGGACACCAGACCCAACATAACACCACCGAACCCGCACCCCCGGCCATTACCCTCAACAACTGGACCCACATCAACACTGAAGAAACCAAATCCATCATGAACTCTATCCACTCCGGCGCCCCTTCGGACCCCTGCCATCACTTCATCTTTAACAAAGCAGACGACATCATCGCCCCGCACCTCCAGACCGTCATCAACTCTTCTTTTTCTTCTGCTACCTTCCCCGAATGCTGGAAACACGCCGAAGTCAACGCCCTACTAAAGAAACCTACGGCTGACCCGAGCGACCTGAAAAACTTCCGCCCCATCTCTCTTCTGCCTTTCCCAGCCAAGGTAATAGAGAAGACCGTCAACAAACAGCTGACCACCTTCCTGGAAAACAACAACCTGCTCGACCCTTCACAAACCGGTTTCCGAACCAACCACAGCACGGAAACCGCCCTCATCTCAGTCACTGACCACATCAGAACCCTGATGGACAACGGTGAAACAGTCGCCCTCATTCTCCTCGACCTCTCGGCTGCCTTCGACACTGTCTGTCACCGCACCCTAATCACCCGCCTCCGCTCACCGGGATCCAAGGCCAGGCCCTAGACTGGATCGCCTCCTTCCTCTCAAACCGTTCCCAAAGAGTTTACCTCCCTCTGTTTCGCTCAGAACCCACCGAGATCATCTGCGGCGTACCTCAAGGCTCATCGCTCAGCCCGACACTCTTCAATGTCTACATGAGCCCCCTCGCCAACATCGTTCACAAGCACGACATCATCATTACCTCCTACGCCGACGACACCCAACTTATACTCTCCCTCACCAAGGACCCCGCCAGCGCCAAGACCAACCTACAAGAGGGTATGAAGGACGTCGCAGATTGGATGAGGCTCAGCCGCCTAAAGCTGAACTCTGAAAAAACGGAAGTCCTCATCCTCGGCAATACCCCGTCCGCCTGGGACGACTCCTGGTGGCCCACGCCCCTCGGCACCGCACCGACCCCCACAGACCACGCCCGCAACCTCGGTTCATCTTGGGCCCTCTTCTCACCATGACCAAGCATGTCAACGCCGTGTCCTCCGCCTGCTTCCTCACCCTCCGCCTGCTCCGCAAGATCTTCCACTGGATCCCCGCCGACACTAGAAAAACCATGACCCACGCCCTCGTCACGAGCCGCCTGGACTATGGCAACACCCTCTACGCCGGGACCACAGCCAAACTCCAAAATCACCTGCAACGCATTCAAAACACATCGGCACGCCTCATCATCGACGTACCCCGCAACAGCCACATCTTCGCACACCTGAGACACCTGCATTGGCTCCCAGTCAGCAAAAGGATCACCTTTCGACTTCTCACCCACGCACACAAAGCCCTCCACAACAAGGGACCGGAATACCTCAACCAACGCCTCAGCTTCTACGTCCCCACCCGCCTCCTCCGTTCCTCTGGTCTCACACTCGCTGCTGTCCCTCGCATCCGCCGCTCCACGGCGGGTGGGAGATCTTTTTCCTTCCTGGCGGCCAAGACCTGGAACTCCCTCCCCACCAGCCTCAGGACCACCCAGGACCACCCCGCTTTCCGGAGACTCCTAAAAACCTGGCTATTCGAGCAGCAGTAACCCCCCCTTTCCCCTAGCGCCTTGAGACTCGCACGGGTAAATAGCGCGCTTTATAAATGTTAATGATTTGATTTGATTTGATTACTCCCTCACCTCTGTTGTCCGAGTCTGGGGAGGGCATGGCATGTGACTCATTAGCTTTGTTACATGCAACCAATCAGACTAAACTGACCTAAGTGTGCTGGATGCCATCTCTGTAGGATAGCCACATATGTTGAAAAGTGTGTTCTGTCCTACAAGAACATACCGCACAAACCCACTCTGAAGTGGTATGAGTTGACATTGAGTAGCCCACATGTCCACACATGCACAGGAAAAAGACCTTCTGTGTCACCCATGGCAGCCCCTTCATTGTCACTTAAGTGTTAGGGTGAAGTCTGTACTTTTGTAGCTGCCTGGAGGTAATGTATGCATTGAGTCGATGTGGCTGGATGGGCATGTCCGGTCTGGCCCAAGGAGTTTACCCTTCAGAAGGCTACAATGGTGTGTTGTGTGTCATTTTGGCACAGTGCATGTTGCTTGAGCCTGTTCGAAATGGTTGTCAGTAGGCTTGCTAAGTCAGTGTAGGCCATGAGAAGGGTAGTGAGTTAGTCTGCAGATGACTCCAAAAGTGTGTAGTCATATCCATGTGCTTATCAGCATGTGTGTTTTATTATTAGAAAATGTTTGTGGCTGGTATTTCTGAAATGTGTTTGAGACAACCATTTGTGAAAAAAATGGATTTGTAAACTTTTGATTTGTCTCTTGCATTAATATAAGTCAACACCTATAAGAAGAAAGGTATTTGGAGAGTCATCGCCTGGAAGGTGTGGACCCTGGGGTTCCATATCCGGCGGAGCACCCACGGTTGCATGAGATGGGAGGACCTTAGATGCTGGGCACAGATAATTGCAGAGGTCCAGCTGGGGCTGTCTGCCCAATGTGGGTAGCCTGCATGTCGGAGCCTGACCCCCCCAGTGGCCGGCATTCTGGCGGTTGCCTACCCAAGCTTGATGGGCATTTGAGGGAAGCACAGCAGCAACATGTCATGAGCATATGCTTGCCTATTACATTGCCAAGTTGATGTGTTAGAGTCTGCCATCTCCTGCTGAATATTGGAGATGGGCGATGTGTGACAAACAAGATGAGTGACTGTTTTTGAAGGTATGGTAGTTGGTGCATCTTTAGCAACACAAAATGATGGCGGACGGAGTGCTGAAAAATGCAAACACTCACCCCCAGTCACAGATCTGGGTTTAATCCATGGTTCTTTTGCTCACATTGCCACCCCAGTTTGGACCCAGACATATGCAAATCAGTCTTGACCCTGGTCCTCCCTGGACCGGAAACAAGCATCCTGGGACCGGTTTCAGGGTTTCACCCTTCATCAGCCAGGCTAGCTTGAATCCAGTGGCACAGTGAGCAAGGGACCCACGTCTGGGCATACCCTTCCCACTTAGGGCAACTTTAGCAACACAAAATGATGACCGACGGAGTGCTGAACAATGCAAACACTCACCCCCAGTCACAGATCTGGGTTTAATCCATTGTTCTTTTGCTCACCATGCCACCCCAGTTTGGACCCAGACATATGCAAATCAGTCTTGGACTTTTTTTCAGTTGGTGCATGCTGATGTGCATTGCCTGTTGGCCCAGTGACCTAGGTAACAACAGAGTACAGGCCACAACCAATTACATCTCCATGGCCAGAACATGGCTGAGTGCAGTTATCAATCAGGTCATGTTGTTTGTGTTGTGGGTGTTATTTGTACCCAACAGTCCACTTGGCTTTGGTGTGTCAGCCCAAATGACCTGGAGTAATAGATCACTGTACTCATCTATGTGTCTGCTCAGTGAGTCTCTTGGCATATGTCCCCTACAGAACACTTGTCTTTAGTATGTGACGAGCGCTGGTGCCTCACTACTGTCTTCCATGTGAAGGTTGCCATCATACATGTGACGGAACATACATTGCCCTTTGGGTGCAGTCTCAGATCAATATTTTCCCTTGGTAAGAGGTGGTTGTCCAGTGACATGATTTTGGTCACATCACTGTTGCCATCATTTCTTGTGGCTACATGTTAGCATGTGCACCTTTCACTTTTTCCATATCATTTTCACTGCCGTTTCATGCATGGTCTGCCTGTCTTCATGAGATGATGTGTGATTCCCTCACATATGTGTGCATGCCAACATGAATTTGGAATTGGACAAATGTGATGTGGCTACAGTACATATGGTGCCACAGACAAGAGTGTGTCACCATTGATTGATGGCTCACATACCTTCACCCATCATTCTATGTAATTTTGCATGTACAAGTGCAATAGCAATGAAGGACATGAAAGGTAGAACTGCAGTTTTTACCCACAATGTGCTTTCCCATGCCATTGATGTAGAATCATTTCGCAACATGCTTAGCACATGGTAAATGATGAATCTTCATGATCTAAGTGTTGACATGCATCAGGGAGTGACTTGCAGTAATGGTAATGTGAGAATCATATGTTGTTGTGTACAACCATTCATCCAAGGAAATCTGTGTATGCATCACAAAAAGAGAAAGTGATATGCCTTCCCAATGAGCAACATCTTTAGGGATTTCTACAGGTTCTTGAGAATCCCTAGGCCTATTGGCTTCTACTGATGCAATCAGAGTATGGTATTGTCAGGAGTACCAATCTAGAGAAGCAATTTCCCTGGGGCTACCCGATTCATTGTGGTGTGGATTTTGTAGACACATATCGCTGACATTTTTTCCAACTTGTGTCCAGTGTACATTTCTGGGCAAGATGTGTTATCTATATGGGGAACATTTGTACAACATCCAGGAGTCCATTTAGACAATGTACATATAGTGAAGTGACCATTATTGTTTTTTTCCAGTGTGACAAGGGTGTTTCCATGTCACCTTCTTCCAGTTACTGTACTTCCTCAGCAACATGGCTGGATTATTTGGAGGGATGGTTCGTGAGGCAAACCATTGAAGGTGATGAGATCTCCTACTTGTTTAAAGGGTACTATGACTGCACATCTTCACCACGCAATTGGAGTTGTCTGTGATTCTGAATTTCCTGTGGGCAACTGTTGACAGTTCATGTAGCATGCATGCATTTTGTGTGGATAATGTTGGAGCCACTTTGCTGGAGCGTATGGCTGGTAGCTACTGGAAGTCATGATCAAGTTTGCTAATCACAGCTGTTGTTCAAGTGCAATCAGGCACATGTAGTGATCCTATTTGCCTTGCAATTTCAGCATTATCTCAGGCAAGCAGAGGAGACAGTGCCGAACCAAGTAGGGAAACAGCTGGCCACGGTACCTACAGTCATGAGACAACCAACACGGAGGAACCTAGTGGCCTGGAGGGTGAGTGGAGTGCCACGGACGCCACAGGATCCACTCCCTAATAGTGGTGGAGCCATCAGGACCTGCTCCTGCTGTATCCTTGTCCTCCACCTTCAGTTCCATCTCGAACCTCGCTGTTGCTACCCACTCAGTTAGCCGTCCCTGCTCACCCAAGAGGGTGGGTGTCTCCTTCACCACAGGCACTTCACCCCCTGACCCTGTAACCCCTGCTGCCCTGAGTGAGGAGGCTATTGACCTCCTGAGGAGTATCTCTGTGGGTCATACTGCTATTCTGAATGCCATCCAGGTGTAGGGCAGCCAGCTCCAGCAGATTGTTGTGTACCTGGAAGCCATTCATAGTGCAATGTCTGGCCTACAGAGATCTTTTCATGCTCTAGCCTCATCACTGACGGCAGCCATCCAATGCCCACAATACTCTACCCACCACCTATGTGTTCTCCATCCAATTTCCCTATTCTCCTACCTGTCCCAAGCATACAGACACATCCACAAGTACCCACCTCAACACACACAAGGAGCATACATAAACACAAGCACCACAAGACATACTGGCACCAAAGCACTCAGCAGTCACTCACACACACCACAACAACCACCCCAACACCCACTGACACATCCACCCCATCCAACATTCCCCCAGACACCACCTCAACACCCATAGACCCACATTTCACAGACACCATAATCCAAGACACCACGCTAATACCTACAGACACAGCCAGCACATCTATCATGCCCCCAGACACAACCCCATCACCCAAAAAAACAGTCACCACATCCACCATACCCCCAGACACCACCTCAATACCCACAGACACAACCACCACATTCATCATATCCATGGACACCACACCATCATGCACACACACACAGCCACCACTCCCACATTACCCAGGACTCTACCTCACAGGTTCCCAAGAAACACAAACACTCAAACTCACACACACAACAGACACTGCCCAAACCGAAGCATTCCTCAGGCACACACACACCAGCTGCATCAACACCCACAGGCAAGACAAGCACTCACTAAATCTCTCAACCCCTAACCCCTTCTGCAAACCCTACCCATTTCCCAAAATAAAGTTTCCTTTTTAACCTTACACCTGTGATCCCCACTCCTCCCAAATCAATAGACCTCCCACCCACATCCAAACTCATCCCTTCCACATCCAAGTCCTCCCTTGTCACATCTGTCTCCCCACCAAACAGCCATTGCCCTCCCACCCCAAAGAAGAAGGCCACCCCTCCAAATATAAAGACCACACTTCCCAAACCCAAACCCACCCATCCCAATTCCAAATGCACCCACCTAAGAATGATTCCTGAGGGGCCTGCATGCCCACTTGATGCCCCTTCCTGTGGAGGTCCTTTGGCAGTTATTAGGGTAACACTGGTGCACAGTACTGTGCAGAGACTTTCTAATAGACTGGTAAATTGACTTTAACTCTCATTATTCTTCAGTTAATAAGCCCAAGGAGGTTTTTGGGTTCACATTTGTCCTGCCATTACTTTTCTACCTTTTTGTTGCTCCTGAGTAACATGTGTTGTATGCTTACATTGAGTGTGATTCATTCTGATTGCTGTTTTATTTGCTGTGGTTGTCAAGATCTGACTTTGGGGGTAGTACTGGTGTCATCCAGGACAAGAGTAGAAGTTCACTGTATGGATATGTGGGTGGTAATCCAATTGAGGTGAACTTGCATTGTGTGATGCTTGATATGGTGAGTACTTCATTTTGGCTTGGCTGATGTCAACATGTAGGCCCTCATATTAACATTGGCAATAAATCCCACTTACCGCCGCCGAGGCAGATATCTGTTTACCATATTATGACACACACACACCAATCCGTCAGTGTTCAGTTACATACACAAATCCGCCACACCAAAGGTCAGTAATAAACCGGTGGTATCAAAACCCACACCGTTACGCCAACAGAACTACCCCCACCACATTATGACTCAAGAACCACCACAATGGACATTAAACGGCGGTAAACCATTGGCGGTACACACCGCCACGCTCACAATGGACCTCCACATACAAAACAACACCACACTGGACAATTCAACAACACACACCTAATACCCATACACACACCACACCCACACACCCACACCACTATAAAACACACACCCACATTACCCACAACCCTTTACAAACAACAATAACTGGCAGGAAATTGACAACAAGACCACTGACACAACTAGAGCCACAAACTATTCACACCTATACACCTCTCACTCACTACATATCACACACCCCAACACATCACCCAACACACCCTCACCAACACACCTCACAGAACACCCATGGCACCACAAAGGCACCCCTGTTTCACAGTGGAGGCGCTAAGGGTTTGGAGCACAGGTAAAGCAGATAGCTATAGCTAGGAAGATGGAGCTGTGGTGGATAATCGTGGACAGGGTCAACGCTGTGAGACAGCACCCAAGAACTAGGGGTTACATCAGGAAGAGGTGGAACAACCTACGGGGGAAGGTACATTCCATTGCAGCAAGACACCACCTCACAGTACAGAGGAATGGCGGTGGACCTCCACCTCTTCCCCTACAACTCACAATATGGGAATATAGGATGAGCAAGTTTTGGCAATACTGCATCCTGAGGGCCTGGGCGGAGTAGTCGGAGGACTGGTCCTTGGTAGGTCAACTCTCTACTACTATCATCCGCCCTACCTGCATGCCATCACATATCCTCACCTTCACCCTCACTCCCAACACCCCACTACTTCCCACACACCCCACCATCACATCTCACTCATCCCAATGCCAAGCTCTGCATGCCGTACCAATGCATGGACACCCCTCACAGCCCTGCATGGACACTCATCAGTAAAGCATGCACACCATAGAGAACTAACAATCCCACCATACACTAACATACACAAGTGAAAGGTGCCATGGCAAATCCAAACAGAGAGGGGAAGCCACGCATGTACAATATATCAGACACAGAAACCATAATACATCATTCACATCCCCACAGGTATCCTAGCCAATGTCAGCGCAAAGCAGGTGCCAGCTCTATCCAGTCCCCCAACTGAAGAGGCCCACAATGATGACCGTAACTCAGGTCTTCAGGATATGGATGATCTACCTGGCCCATCAGGGACCACTGGACAGCCGGTTACCCAGAGCCTCCCCCATCTGGAAACACCACCAAGGCACCCACCCAGCGTACCCATACCTCTGTCCCCAGGACATGCCAATCAGCAGTGTGTCCACCTCTACAGGGACCCAGGGCACATCTCGCCCCCAAGACAATCAGGGACCTGGGGTCAGTGGCAGTGGGCACAAGGTTCAGGGGGCAGAAGGACAGGCCAACAGGGAAACTGGGAGGACTGCTGTGTGCCGGGGGAGGACAGGTCCAGGGAACTGACTCTCCAGGAGTCTCTTGCAAAGATCCTGGGAGCCTATCAACATTCCCAGGACACGATGGGCCAGATCCTGGACAATGTGCAGGAGAACAGGTGGCTGCAGGAGGGACAGTACCAGGGGATCAGGGAGGACTTGCAGGTCATCATCAATACCCTGATCTCCATTGCTGGGGTGCTGGCAGACATGGCCAACATTATGGGGGGGCAGTCTCACACCAGCGGTCCCCTGTCACTAGCCAGACATCTGAATAGCCTTCCTTCTCCACTGCTGTCAGTGGCCAGGATGCCCCGCCACAGGACTCACAGGCCACCAGCACCCCTACCCCTGCAGAAGGTGAACCACCCCGCAAACGTTCCCTGCAATCCAGACAGAAGCCAGAGACACTTGCAAAGTCTCCCGCCAGGAAATGAGACTCTCCTGATTGTCACCCTTGTGTCCCACTCTGTCACCCTGTCCACCTTGAACTGCCATTGCTCCCCTTCCTATGTCTCCATGGACAATGCACCTGTGCGTGCTACAAATAGACTGGAACAATACCCTGGACTTTCCTGGATCATCACCCCATCCCATTGCACTTGCCCCTCCATATATTAGCACTTTAATAAACACCATTTGAAAGAACAACATTTGGAGTATGTCATGTATATCAAATATGTATTCATTGTAACATGTGCAAACATTGCAAATCAACTGTACCGAGAATGAACATAGATTAATGACCTGTAGCTGTCTGTAGTGATCACACCAGGAGTATATATCAGGCCACCAACATCTGCAAAATGAATTGCCAGAGGGAACAGTAAGTGGGCATAGAAGTTGAAAATATCAGCATGCCATTGGCACACAAATTAAAACAAAAGTCATAGAAATGTGAAGTAACACTTTCCTACCAGTGTATCTTTGGAAGTATTGTTGGATAACATTTGTTCAGTTGTCCTCATCCTCATCCTCTGCCTCCTCATCCTCACTGTCCACAGGGTCTACTGCTGCCACACGGGCATCTCCAGCCTCCTCCTTATGCAGGAATGGGACATGGCGTCTGAGGGCCAGGTTATGCAACATGAAGCATGCCACCACTATCTGGCAGACCTCCTTTTGTGAGTAGCATAAGGATACACCTGTTAGATGGAGGCACCAGAACCTGACCTTCAGGAGGCCAAAGGTTCTTTCAATTACCCTTCTGGTTCACCCATGTACCTCATTATGACATTCTTCTGCCCATGTCCTGGCATTCCTCACAGGGGTCAGCACCCATGATAGGTTTGGGTAACCAGAGTCACCTGCAAATATTGAGGGACAACATTTAGCCACACAGTATCCTATATGGCCCACACCATACCCATACACCAAGAGAAGCTGGGTGGGAACCAGGGCTCCCCTATTAGCCACACTCTGTGCCTCTGTAGTATGCCCATCATATTTGGGATGCTGCTATTCATCAGGACAAAAGCACCATGCACCGACCCAGGATACTTATCATTGACGTGGGAGATGTTCTGGTCCGCCAACCACACCATCTGAACATTCATAGAGTGGGAACTCTTACGATTCTTGAACACCTGTTCATTCTGGCGGGGCACAAATGCAATATGTGTTCCATCAATCGCCCCAATTATGTAGGGGATATGCCCCATTGCAAAAAGCTCAGCCTTCATTGTGGCCAAATCCTTAACCTGGGGGAAAAAAATGTAGCTGCACATGTGTTTTATCCAGGCAGACAACACTCTTGACAGCACTATTCAGAACATTGGCTGTGACATTCCGGCTACCAAGCCCACTGTAACTTTGAAAGAACCAGTTAGCAGGAAATGGAGTACAGATAGCACTTGCACAAGAGAGATCCCAGAGGGGTGACGGATAGCAGATATCAGGTCAGGCTCCATTTGGGCACACAGCTCAGTGATTGTGGCCCTGTCCAGTCAATAGGTGAGGATAATGTGCCTGTTCTCCAGTGTTGCCAAGTCCACCAGGGTTCTGTACACGGGGGTATGTCTCCATCTCCTATTCATCCGCAGTGGTAGGTATCTAATGGACACAGGAGTGAGGAGCTGGTGACAAACAGAACCATGGAACCAGAACATAACTTTGCTGCCTGTAAACATGAAATGGGTCATTGTGATTTGTCTAGTATGTGCTAATATCTCCTGTGATGCAGCATTCTTCCAGGGCCTGCCCCCCACAGCCCTGAAATGGCATCCGCCTGTCCTGTGTGGAGGGACAGGTGGAAGTGAGGTAATTCTGCTGATGTTGTCCGCCGTTGCGGGAGGCGGTCGGGAACTGCCATGCAACTCCTCATTGGCTAACATTGGGCCCTATGGATTACAGTGACCAATGGTGATCTACGCCGGTGCTGAGGGTATGCTCCGCCGCGGACGTGACTGCTATTTTCTATCTGATTCCTCACTTGTTACCTGACCTTCCATAGGACAGGACCTATACTGCATGTGCTGCTGTGACCTGTGTCTGGAACCTACCATGGCCTGTGTGACCAGGGAAAGATCCCCAGCCTTCATTTCGGAGGAGTTGGGGAGACTGGTGGATGGGGTCCAGACCAACAGGTGAGTACACTGTGAGCACGATGCATGTGGCATGAATGCATGGAGTTGTGTGTGTGATGGCCTCATGTAAGGGGGGGTGGGTGGATGTCCTCTTGGTGGCGTACAGGTGTGCTGGGCCATGTGTGTGTAAATGGTGATGTGAAGGGGTATGGTGGGCCATATGTGTAACAGGCAGGACTGTTTGTCTAATGCTATTTTCCTGTCTCTATTGCCTCTGCAGGACACCGCCCATTAAAAGAAAGGTGCCATCTCCAAGGAGGTGCGGACCCTGGGGTCTATGGCAGGTGGGGCACCCACTGTCGCAAATGGTAGGAGGGCCTGAGATGCTGGGCATGGAAGACGGCAGAGGCCCAGCTGGGGATGGCGTCCCAACGAGGAAGGGGTGCTTGTCGAACCCTGACCCCCTGATGGCCTGCATACTGGCAGTGGCCTATCCAGAGCTGGATGGGTGCTTGAGGCCAACTCAGCAGCCACAAGAGGGTGAGTACAGTGCCCATCATTACAACTTATGCATGGTAGGGTGGTACCTGGGTGGGGGATGTGTGTCAGTGGGTGCCCCTAGGGCAGGTCTGACATTGCAGCGTAGGTCCCCTGGTGGCTAGGATGCAGAAAGGCAAATTTAGCTACCTAGCTCATAGGCATCCACTACAGGTCATGGCTGCGTTGGTCCCAGGTGTGCTGCATTTGGCAGTGTGTTCCCCTCCCCATGCCTTGGAGGCATGCTATTTCTCTGGTAGTGCAATGCATATTGCGTAGGCCTGTTCCCTGTGTGTGAGGGTGCTGTATATGCCAACTGTGGTGTTAGTGCAGCCATTGACCCAGTGTATCCTTTGTCTCTCTTCCCCCCTTTCTTGTTTTGTCATCCTGTCCTTATGTGCATTAGCATAATCTGGTGGAGGAGCAGAGGCACCGGCGATGGAGGGAGCTGCATCCCACAGGATCCAGGAGGCAGAGTCCACTGACACTGAGGGCACCAGTGAGACAGAGGGTGAAGTGAGCACCACGGCGGGGACTGGAGGGAACACCTCAGACACAGATACCTCCTCTGATGGAAGCTCCCTGGTGGTGGCGGACACTTCTATGACCTCCCCAGCATGAGGTACATTAGCCACCTGCTGTACCAGCACCGCCCTCCAAGCAGCCCCTGATCGAGTTGCCCGTGCCCTCTCACCCAGGAGGGTGGGCATCTCCTCACCCCAGGCCCCTCAGCCCTGCCCCAGTGAGCCATGCTGCCCTGAGTGAGGAGGCTATTGACATCCTGAGATCTATCTCTGTAGGGCAGTTAACCATAGTGAATGCCATCCAGGGGCTGGCAGCCCAGATGCTACAATGTAATGCATTCCTGGAGGGCATTCACACTAGATTGGCAGCCCAACAGGGATCGATTCAGGCTCTGGACTCCTCTCTTATGGCAGCCATTGTCCCTGTTTCTACCGTCCCCCCCCAACTTCCACTGCCCAGTCCCACTCACTTAACCCCAACCTATCCCAAGCACACATACAGACAAGCATGCACACAAGACAACACCCAAGAGTGTCACAGGCAAACACAAGCACCAGACTTCCCGCAGGCACTCACACAAAGACCATCCAGTTGCAGACACACCAACATCCACTATTTCCACTGTCACCCCCTCCACCACTGCCCTCCCAGCCATGTCCAGACACACACCTGCATGCACTACATCATCATCCACTACCAGCATCATCACCACACCAAGCGGAACACACACCTCACTGGCAGACACCTCCACAACATCAATGCACATGTCCCCTGTGTCCTCTCCCACTGTGTCTGCTCCCCCTTCCTAAGGTACACAAATGCAAGCACTCAGACACCCAACAGCCATACACCTCACAACAGCATTCAGCCCATGCACCTGCATCCAAAAGCAGCAGACAGACACCTCCAACAACAACTCCCTCATCCTCCACTCCCATTCCTTCTCCCTCTTCCCACCCCAATGGCCATAAAAAACAGTTCCTATCCACTATTGACTTCCCTGCCCCTCCCCCTGTCCTGCATGCATGGGCAGGGTATCACGAACACGAACCCAGCCAAGCACCTCTGCCACACAGTCCATGGGCCCAGTCCTAACCACACCCCATCGTGGTGGAAAGGGATCCAGGCCACATGTAATGAAGGGGAAGGAGCCTGCACCAGCCAGCCTCAGGGGGAGGGAGACAGCCCCTACCGTCAAGAAGCACAAGGAGCCTGAACCTGCCACATGAAAGGCCAAGGAGTCAGCCCCAGCAGGCAGGAAGATCAAGGAGTCTGCACTAGCAGGCAGGAAGATCAAGAAGCCTGCCCCAGCAGGCAGGAAGGACAAGGAGCCTGTTCCAGCAGGCAGGAAGATCAAGGAGGCTGCACCAGCAGCCAGGAAGGGCAAGGAGCCTGGACACGAAGCCCACACCAACAACCATGGTCGTGCAGCCATCCGAGTTTGCAGGGGATGGGCAGGAGCCTCCCCTGTCAGCAGCACCACCATTGTGCAGCCGTCTGAGGTTGCAGTGGATGGGCAGGAGCCTCCCCCCCACCAGCAGCACCACCACTGTGCAGCCGTCACAGCTGGCGTACCATATGTAATCCTGCGTCCATGGGCTGCTGTGTGACCTTTTCACTCCAGAACCAGTGGGTATGACACCCACCTGAGAGACGGTGATCCATCACTTTCCAGTTTCAAGCACAGGGCAAGTTGACCCCTCCAGAACTAATGAGTATGACACCCACCTTAAAGACTGTGGCCCATCACTCCCCAGGATCAAGCACAGGGCACGTTGCCCCCTCCAGAACCAGTGGGTATGACACAAACCCTAGAGACTGTGGCCCATCACTCCCCAGGATCAAGCACAGGGCACGTTGCCCCCTCAAGAACCAGTGGGAATGACACCCACCTGAGAGACTATGGCCCATCACTCCCCAGGATCAAGCACAGGGCACGTTGCCCCCTCCAGAACCAGTGGTCTTGTTACATCTCCGGGCTCAGGTGCCCCCGTCCCCTGTCCTCCTGAGGTACCTGCCTATTTACAAACGGATGCCCCTGCAGTGCTCTCTCTGTGTTGAAGCAGGTGACATGTGTGGCCTTGGACTTTGGCCTGTGGCCATGTGGCCTATGGAAACTGAGGACTGGGCTGTGTCCCTTTTTCTGTACATATGTATATATCTATTATCTTGCCTAACTTATTATTTCTACTGTGTTGATCTTATTACATACAATTTTGTGAAATCGCTTTGTCCTTGCATTATTCAGACGAGTTACAGGGTGTTTTTTTAATGCATCTGGTTGTCTGTATGGTGTGTGTGTGTGTGGGGTGTGTGCGGTGCGTGTGTGTGTATCACTGTAGTTTTCTTCCCCCCTCCCTTGTGTGCTAGGCGGCTGTACTCACTGTCGTTGTCTTTGCCGGCGTTGGTGTTCGTGGTGGAGCAGAACGTAGAATAACATCGGGAACACATGCAGTTCTGGTCCCATGGCAGCGTGGTTGTTCCCTGTGTCTACAGTGGTGAGTCCTTTGACTTCTGAGCTCAGTTTCCGCCAGGCTTTTGATGTAATTGGTACCGCCCTGGAAAAGGTGGCGGAATGTCTGGTCATAATATGGTGAGCGGAACATTGACTTCTGTCTGGCTGTAGGTGGCTCCCACTGTGGTGGCTGTTGTTTTCCGCCCTGGCGGTCGCTGTGGTACATTGGCTGTCTTTCTGAGATCTTTCCGCCATGGTCATAATTTGGCTGTAAGTACCGCCAGCCAGTTGGCGGTATTACCGCCACTTTATCACCAGCCGCCAGAGTCGTAATGAGGGCTGTATTCTGTTAGATTTGTCCCCCTCTGTTGATAGGACATGTGTATCATGTGTGCAGGCTAGAGTTTTGTTTGGCCACACATGGAGGGTGTTTAATTCTGCTACCTTCCTATACATTTGACTATTTGACTGATCATGTGTTTATTTCCATGCTTGTACCATGCAGCTACTTCATCTACATGTGTGACCCACGCTGTTGCTGTTGTATTTGCCTTGTTGACTTGCACTTACACATATGGCAGATTGGGATGTCACTTCCCTCTACTGTTGGTTATCCCTGAGATATATGAAGGCCCAGGTCCTCTGTAAATAGTGTTTTCAGAGATTGTACTATATGAAATGTGTCCGAGGGCAGCATCCTTCCTGCAGTGCTCCTGTTCCCCCATCCCTGTTGTGTAGGTATTGTTTATATTATGAGGTTTGGATATTTGGCTCACAAAATATTATGCATCCCATTGACCTTCCAATGTCTTGAAATGTGGGTGATATGTGTGGCTCCATCACAGGGATGTTTTATGGAAGGTGTGTTTGGATAAAATGACACATCCTTACATATGTGTCATATGTCATGGCATGAGAGCAATGTGAGCAATGTGAGGGTGTCTGTTTAATTATTTTTGATGTTGATGTTGGGTTTAAGTTGTGTGACACAATGTTCTGTACACTTCACTGTCCCAGAAACTGAAATGAGCAGGAGTGTGTTTTTGTGGGGTTTGTTGGTGCAGTGTCAGTGACCCGCTCAAAGGGGGCACATGTGGCTGTCTATAGGTCATGCATTGTGAACAACTTTGACCTAGGACACAAAAAATGTGTACTTTGTCCACAAGCTGAAACACACATACCAGCTGGATTGCGATGCATCGATCGGATGTTGCGTTTCAGAACATGGGTCGGTGTTTTGTCTTACTATCGGTTGCGTCCACTTCAGTGTTGATTTTGGGCTCCATCTATCAGCATAAGCAGCCGCAGGATGTGTGTGATCAGTTCCATGGCAGCACAGGATGTGTGAAGCTGCCTGCATGTAATTTCCTTCCTCTAATATCTCTGTTTCTGCCCGCTGGGATGTGGTGGTTGGGCTGCCACAGTCATGTTGGCAGACGTCAACATCATAGTCTGTCCTGAGGAAGCACAGGCTCCAAAGGCCTTATTGGCCTATCTCGCCACTGCAGGTGTTCTGCGTTGCCTCACGGCACCAGCAGGATGGTGATGGTGCTTGGTCTATGGAACTGCATACATCACAATACGGTGATCTAACCACCGCTGCGACCATGGCAGTCCACAGACCGCCAAACTTGTAATCAAGCTAGAAGTCTTTTAGAAAGTTATCAATATTATCAGTCACTAATATGAGATGAAGAATAGGTATGCCTGCCAATCACATTGTTCTTGCTATAGACATTTTCATTATTGTCGAAGATTTAGATGAAACTATTTCTCTTGCAGAAATTAGTGACAGGGCTGCTTTGCTTTGAAAATGTCATCCATAGAGGAATTCTCTGTCAGAAATTCCTTTACAGGTCGAAGTGAATTGCCAATATCTTTGGAATTCCCCTATATGTGGATTTAATGGGGCCTATTCATAAACTGCATTTTGTAGTATGTTTAGTAGTACTACAATAATACTACTAAACTCCTACAAAATGCTATTTACCAAACTATGAATGTACTTCTCCACCTCTCATTTCTATGGGGAGATCCCCAAACATGTACTTTCATTAATTACCAGTAAATATCTGCGTGATTGGCTGGAAAAAAGGGCATACTTACTACTTAATAATAGGGGTTTAGGGAAGAGTAAGGAGGGATTTAGGGAGATTTACAGAGGTTTAGGGAGGGGTTTAGGGAGCAATATGCACCCTCCCACAATAGAGTATGTCATTGTGATCCACAAACAACACTTCTAAAGTTGCTACTGCAAAAAAAGGACCAACAAGATCTGCAGTAACTCTAGCACTACACAGGGCCAACTACTGGTATTTCAACACCCACCCACAGGAAATAATGGAAGTTGACATTTATACTAAAAACCCACAGATAATAATGTTAAATAACATTGTTATAAATAGTCAAAAATATAAATAAATACAATTTATTGTTAAAAATCTGAAAATAAAGCATATGTGTTGTTTCATTATGAAATATTTTATGAACATTTGTGAACCTACACATTAATGTAACATGAAATTCTATTAAAATATAATTCATTACCTTAAATTAATTCTACGCAACACTTTTAGTTATTATTGTTGTGCAATTAAAAATGTATTTTTACTTTAGGCCAGAATTTATTTTTGATCTCAACTTCAGAAATGTATTTTATATTGAATGCAATATATTTAAATAATTTAAATATGTAATTCAACATTAAGGTAATAGCGTTGTTGCATGTCTTATTTGCTTCTACAATTAAAACAAATATCTAAAATGAATTTGAATTATTCTTTAACATGAGTATATTTTTAGTAATTATTATGGAGTTAAATAACATTTTTTACTCTTCCCTTTTCTTTACATCAGGGAGACTGAACATCTGGGATGGTGCATCTCCCTACTGGTAAAGTATATTTAAAATAAAAAGGTTTTTCAACTTTATAATGAATTAGTAAAATGTTTTATTTAAGTCTCTGTCTCCATTAATTTCTATGTGACGGTGTTGTAGTAGCAATAGGTTTCCATGTGTGGTGCTGGACTTATTTACTGTTTTGTTTTTTGGCATTAATATCTTACAATTGAAAATTTGATTCACCCCCTTTTTCAGCAGGTAAAGTAACTAAGTAACTTAACACTCAAATTTTGTGAACAACCTTAAATAGCAAAAGTACTCAATACTGTAAGAGTAAATTACACAGGTAAATTACTCTAATGGGTAAGTTACCTTTGTGACTATCCAGGAAAATTTGTGTTATCTACTAAAATGTTGTTTTTCCTCTAAGTCTCAGACTAAAAGTCAGATGGAGCAAAGGTAATACTGGACGTCTTCACCTAATTCTAAGTTGGTAGGCTACTCCACACCAATTGTTTTCAGATGTGGCAAAACCACATCTGACTTTGCAGGCCGAAAAGCCAAAGTCTCGTTCCACATGTGTTCTGGAAGAATGAAGATACAATGTCACTGATGCATGAAGTTTCTTTCCCTTTTACAAGTGGACAAAGTGGTCTTGTACAGTAATTCCCCATTCAAAGGGGCTCATGTAGTAATTAGATGGTTCTTGGGTAGATTTACCACATTGTAACAGTACTTTTGCGTACAGATTTACTGTTACCCTGCATGTTCAACTCGCAATCAGTGCCATACTATTCCTTTGCAATTTTGAATGGGAGAAAAATGTTTAATTTGCATTTTGGGAGGAAACATTTGGTCAGGCCTAGTGGAATAGGGTGACACAGTACAATTTAATACTCAGAGTACAATTTAAAACTTAAGCTTAGCTCAGGCCATGGTCAGTAGCTGTGGAATGAGGACTGGGAGAATGAAAAGAGATATGAGGTGGATAAAGAGGAAAAGGGGAGAGATAAATATAAGCTCAATAACAAATAAAAACGTTCCTTCCCTTAAATATTCAGTCGAATGATACATCTCATACAATTTGAATACTGGGAGAGTGATATGCTTCTGGGTGGAGCTAACCCAACAATAGAGAAGGAATCCATGGAATCAAGAGCAGACCACTAAGAAAGACAACAAGACCATCCAGTCAAGAGATGGGGGCTGTCCCAAAACCCACTTTAAGTATATTTAATGTATTGGAACCAATGGTACTGCTTATAGACAGTTACATCTGTAAGTAAATGCGATCTAAAGGGGAAGCACTGTGCACAAGAATCTTAACCTGAAGATATGTGGCTACAACTCTATAAACATGGCTATATTGAGCTAACCCTGGGAATGGGATGTTTGCCTGGACATAAGTAGTTAAGTATTTATTAATGGAGTGCACTGTACAGACCTAAACAGAAGGGCAATATAGTGCCTTAGGAAACATTTGACTAAACTGGCATATCATTGTTAGTCTTGCAGGTGGTAAGTTCTGGGTCTCTCCAGAGTGATATTAATAGTTGACTGGATCTTCAAGTAAACAGTTCCCGAATTTTGGAGCCCTTTAAATGTAGTCCTTTTTCAAAGGTTTGACATTTACGTTCTAGTTTTTCAGGATTTCCAGAAGCAATTGGGATTTTCCTTCTGTGTTGCCTCATGTAAGGAAAAGCTTGCCTTTCTGGTAAGTGGGCAGTGCAGCAAGTAAATCTTTGTTAGTTATATAAGCCTTTTACAGTTGAATCTGGCTTTTGAGAGGTAAATCCGGTGGAGATCTTCAGAACGGGAGTTATGCAAAGATTTTGTATCTTTAAGAAGGTAGCTGTGGCATGAAGAATATCTTTAAGGGATTTTGGCAAGATTTATGGAGGCCATGCCAGTCATCTAGGTATTAAAGGACTCAGGCTTGTTCAATTGTCTAGAAGTCTGAGGGACAAGGGGATCATCTGTGTTTTCCACAAGTTGAACAAAATGTACTTTTGATGATATGAAGCTCAATCTGAGGATTAGCCTGGGCATGTGAAGTTGGACCTGTGCAAATATAGTAAGACAGAGGTCTCTCTCTACACAGACAAATGAAGCAATATCCACATATATGATGCAACAATGGCTACCTGAAGCGATACATGGGTGTGTGTACAGCTATACTTGGGTATTGACACCAACATGACACTATACTTAGACATATAGATGTCTCAATATGTGAGGCCTAATACAGTTGCACAGTACTATGTCTTGTCATAGCCAATTTACTGGGTTTATAAAGCTACTACCAATAGGCTTTTTCTGGGCATATGAGTCTACACATAGGAATAAAAAGTTGTACTGATCACACAAGGATAAACTGGCACATGGGACAGTACTATACAAATACAGCTTGGCCTGGGAAGTTATTGCCATATAAATGGGAAAAAGGTGGAACCTGATAATGTGCGGCTGCACTTTGCATATTATGACATACTTTGGCAAAAAAGCTTTCAATTTGCATATGTTATTGACTAGGCAACCGTTTATGAGTAATTTATTGGTTGAAAAGGCTGTAGTTGAGCAAATGGCTCTGTATCTGGTCGCTGGAAGGTGTTCCTGCGTATATGAGGCTATGTCTTCGCAAAGGAGGCTATATGAGGGCATATAAAAATGCAGTTAGGATTAGGAGGGTAAACCAGGGCATATAAAGCAGCACTAGACAACAAATGACATAATGTGACAAATGTGGATTTACAAGAGTATATAGGCCTACAGCTTTGATTATAAGACTGGAGTATACCACACCAAGGCCCAGATTTATGTTAAAGTGGTGCACCATGCTGCACCAATTTAGAAACACAGAGGTGGGCTGTATTTAGAGGACTATAGTGCACCCATGCGTTTACTCCTGCACTGGCACTGAATTAAGCGGCCTTGCTCCAACACAGGCATCCTTGCACCATAGTGCAAGAGTGCCTGAATTGGGGGTTAGATTGTTTATGTGTAATGGCTATTTGGCACTTCTGCGTCATGTTGAATGATTGTGTATATGCAGGAAGTTGTCTGTTCCTGCACGTAAACAATCATCCATAGCACTTTGTTTCTTCAATGTTACTGCAGAATGCAAAAAAGCAAAAAATGAGGAGGAATGAAAGCATTCCTCCTCATTTTGCCATACTAATGCTACCCCTGGGGTGGTGTTAGTTTTTGACGCTGCTTCAGGTTTGTAAATCTGAGACAGCGTCAAAACCAATGAGTGTTGCTGTGGAATGCCTACCGCAACACCCATTGCATGCCCCTCTGATGCAGAAAACTACGTCTGAGGGGCCTATATTTACAAAGAGGCGTAATGCCACAAAAAAGTGGCAGTACACATCCGTGTAAATATGGAGTGGTGCTTAGCGCCACCCGAGCATCACGAAAAGTGACCCTCAGGTGGCGCTATGGTCTTTTAAATATGCCCCTAGTCAAACCCCTTAAGTGCTAATTTAGCACAGCATGCAAATGTAGGGGTATTGATTTCAAGTTATCGTATTGTTTTTAAAAATATTGTTGTGCATAATATTGTTTACTTTATTATCCTATTTATAAATAACATTGTTAATTGATTAAAAATACTCAATCATCATATTATTTTACATGTTAATATATTTAATGTGATCATTTTGATTTTTAAGTGTAGGTTTTAATATTTAATGCGCATTTTTAACATTTAATTAGTAATTTAGGATTTAGTAGCTGGCTTTTGAGTTTGTGTAGGAATAGCGTGGGAGGTTACGTAAATTATAGAATATTGTTCTTTATTTGTAATTATTTCTGTATGTAAATTAAAGATTCAATTAATGATTGTAAATTGATCAACTGATTATTTATTATTGAAATTATTTAAGTGCATTTTGTGATATTTAATATATATCATATTTTTATAGTTAAATTAGTAATTTATATTTTAGTTGCTGCTTAGTTGCAGATTGTTTAGTTTGTAAGGGAATATAATGGAGAGTTATTAACATTATTTTTTTAACTCATTTTTTATTGATATTTATGTTATTTATAATTGTTTACCTGTCATCTTCATTTTTCATTGTTTTTAATTCATTGTTAATTAATTCATGTGTGTATTTAACAACAACATTAATAAAGTGTATTTTATGTTTGATATTTAATTTTATTTGTTGCATTTAATAACTAATAATGTTATTATTGTTTTATTGATAATTTATTATATTTTTCTGGGGTAGGAAATTTAGGTAGGAAAGTTTTTTTAAAAAATTAGTTTAAAATAGTGTTGTATTATTGTTCTTTTACATTGACTTTTATTTATTGATACAGTATGCATTTTTTTTATTTTGAATATATTTTAATCATTTTTTGTTATTAATAATTATGGAGGTAATTATGAGTTCACCGCCTGCCAAACTTCAGATGAGGAGGTTGCCGCCACACAGGCTACCTCCGAGCCGGCCCCATTAAGAGTTTCCTGCTAGGCAGGCGGGCAGAAACCTTGTTTTCGGCCTGCCATCCTAGCAGGAAACAGGCTACAGCATTGTCACCGGCTCGTATTCAAACTGGTGGCAATGCATTGTTCACTGTGTGCAGGGGTGCTGGGCATAGTGGGCCCTGCACTGCCCATGTCAAGTGCATGGACAGCGCAGGGGCACCCCTGTGGCCCCCTGCACCTGTTCTCCACCAGCCTTTTCATGACGGACCATCATGAAAAGGCTGGGGTAGAACGAGGTTGTAATCCCCAAGACAATGCTGCAGCAGTGCTGCACTGGCGGATTAGGATCTCCGCCACCTCCAGACCGCCAGGATCCCAGATCCTGGCAGAGCTGGCGGTTCCCTGGTAGTCCAACCGCCAGGGTTTTAATGTGGCAGTCGGACAGCTACATTGGTGGTGGTCCAGACCACCACCGCAAGTGTGACGGTCTATAGACCACTACACTCGTAATGAGCCCCTCAATGTTTGTTTAAAGCTGGATAAAATTTGGAATACTATATGTAAGCTTTCCTAAATAAATCACTTTCCCTGATTTTGTAAATTTTACTGATAGTAAATTTACCCCTCCAATGTCCATTACTTTCCCTACCTTACTTAAGATGGAAGTGGAAGTGGGAATAATGGGAATAGTAAATATAACCCTTCCAAAGCCCAACACATTTCCTGAATTTGCTTATGTTATAGTGGGAATAGTGAATTTAACTCACACAAAAACAACACTTTCCCTACTGTGGCTTAGATTGGTGTGAGATAAATAAGTCTAACCCTTCTAAAATCCAGCACTTTCCCCACTGCTGTTTAGATTGGAGTGGCAATAGTAAAACTAACCTCTCAGATGTCCAACAGTTTCCCTACTGTTGTTTAGATTGGAGTGGGGTTACTAAATCAAACCCCTCCAAAGTCCAACACTTTCCCTACAGTTGCTTAGATTGGAGTGTTCAAAGTAATTTTAACCCTTTCATTGTCCAACCATTTGCATATGGCATTTAGGGCATGGTTACAACTTTGATGGTCGGACCATCATAATGGCGGCCTCCAAAAAAACCATCATGTTGGTGGTCATACAGACCGCCAATTTACGAGTTACACAGGCAAGACCGCCAAAAGACAACCAAAAAATCAACACCGCCAGCACTTCTGAGGGTGGGAAATAGGCATTCCAAACACCAGCACCGCCAGCCCATCAACCAACCACGGAACCTATTACAAGTACAAACTTGCAGTGGCGGTTCAGCAATGACGGTCCTATCACATCCATTTCCACCTAATTACTCCATTTATTCTCTGTCACCTGTTTATTTCCCAGCACCCATCAATTTTTATTTTACCACCATCATGTCCCCCCAGAAAAATCTCTGTTTCACTGAAGGTGAGTTGAGTCATGGTGGATGAAATTATTAGAGTAGAGCCTCAATTATTTGGAGGCCATATACAGAAAACTTATATCACAAGGAAAATGGAAATGTGGCAAAGGATAGCCACCCTACGCACAAGGGATGACGCAGCAAGAGATGAAACAACCTCGGGGGATGGTCTGTTCCATGGCACCCAGGCACCGGCTGCAGCCCCGGAATGCTGGCGATGGTCCCCCACCTCCTCCCTTACAGCTCACATCCTGGGAGCAGAAGGTCTTGGCCATCCTGCATCCTGAGGGCTTGACAGGAATACCTGTGGAAGTGAAGTAGGGCAAGTCACAACACAAATATATCACACCTAAATGTATTGTCAGGTATGCTCACTGCTCACCTCTAACCACCTTCGTTGGCACCCCACTCACCAGCCCTTTCCCATTCTGTCCACAGACCACTGTCTGCTATCTCACATGTGAACTAGACTCACCTGGGGATCTACATCTCTGTATACTGGGTGTAGTACAAGGAATGACAGAACTACAATTCCCAGCAGGCACTGTTCTGCATTTTCAAAAACCAGAACAGTGTATCACACTCAAAATTACCTTGTTTTGCAAATCCCTAGTCAAGTGTACCAACCTGAGAGGATGACATCCATATAGTGTGGGTGTAAGACAGGCACTGACAGGACTGCTAAGGCCAGGAGGCACTAGTAGTGTAACTCCACTCAGCCAACACAGTGTTTGCTGCTACAATGACTGTTATCCCTTTAATCAGCCATTGAACTGTACCCACCTTAGAGGATGACAACTGTATATTATGCATGTGTAGTACAGGCACTGTCAGGACTGTTAAGGCCAGGGGACAGGAGTAGTGTAACCCCACTCAGCCAACACAGTAGTCTCTGTTACAATGACCCCTTCTCCCTCCACTCATTCAGAACTGTACCCACCTGAGAGGATAACAACTGTAAAGTGTGTGTGTGTAGTACAGGCACTAACAGGACTGCTAAGGCCAGGAGGCACAAGTAGTGTAACACCTCTCAGCCAACACAGTGTTTCCTGCTATAATGACCTTTCTCCCTCTACCGAGCCATTGAACTGTATCCATCTAGAAAGGATCACACCAGTATAGTGTGTGTGATACAGAGAGTGAAATGGCTACAACTCACAGGAGGATCCTGTAGTGTCTCTCCAAGCAACAATTCAGTGTACACCTGCCAAAATACCTTTCTTTAGGAATTCATACATGAAGTGCACTCACATGGGGGAATGACATATAAAAATTGAATGAAGTACAGGAAGTCACCTGACTGCTAAGGCCTGGAGGCTCTGTGTATCCACTTCAAAACACCACCCCACTGCATATGTTCAAATATCCTTGTAGGTTAATGCGCAATGGAAGTGTACTCACCTCAGAGGATGACCTATGTATACTGTGTGTAGTACTCGGAGAAACATCACTGTAAATCCCAAGAGGGCCAATCCATGTAACTCCAATCACCAGGCTAGTGTCCATATGACAATGTGCCAATGTCCGTGAACTCACTCTAGAAGTTAACTCACCTGGGAGGGACAAAGGTATAGGTCATGGTATACCCTGTGATGTGGCTACACACCCAGATCCTTGTTGAGCTGCTATGCCATGATGAAAATGTTGTGGACAGGAAGGACAGCTCAAACTGTTTGAAGTTTCTTTTTGAGACAGATCAATGGCCCCAAGATGTATCAACTGAGTGGTATTGGCAGCAGTCATATCCACAATGCATTGACCACATGATGACAACTATCACATTAACTATAAGGTTCTGGGTCTGCCTGCATAACAGTCAACTGTTATGCAGGCAGACCCATAACCTGCCTGGTCTTAAGATAACCTAAAGATAGTCTTAAGACTATCTTAAGATAACCTAAACACATCCTGCCCGGCCACTATTTTACCTGCACTGCGGGCAAGATATGAGTCTATGACCATCCCTTCAAGTGCTAATAAACTCAGACATTCTGAAGCTAGTTGAATGAAATGGAATTGGTATGTTACTCAAATGTCAGGTCAATACAATTGATAGCATGTGTACCTGTCACATAAGGGAAATCTGCTTATCCACTGTGTACATGGCCCTAGCCAAATGTCACTGTCAACTATTGAAGGTAGATGTCACAATACAACATTGTGTCTCTCGCATCCACAGGTCAAGCAGCCACTGGGAATACCGACATTACTGAAGAGACTACCACTACCCACGTGGATGAAGCCCTCAGTGAGGACACAGCTAATGGACATGTGGACCTTGAGAACGGTTCTGGCCCATCCTGGCAACCTGGTCAGACGACACCAGTGAGCCTCATTTGACCACATTGACTCCTCTCAGCCCCATGGCTTCAAAATCTCAGGCAGCCAGTCACTCTTAAACCCTTTGTCCCGAGGACAATTACAAGCATCTTGTGTCCCCCCCATTCCAGGTACCTAAGTCACAGCAATTCAACTCTGACAATGAAGGACCTGGAACCATTAGAAGGGGGCAAGCTTTCCAAGGTACAGGCACTTGGGGGTAGGGTGCGTGGGATGGATGGTGTGCCCCAGCAGCAAGAGGCTGCTGGTGATGGTCCTGGCCAGTTTACCATCAGCCAGGTCTTGCAAGCTTACCAACAATCCCAAGGCGTGATGGGCCAGGTACTTACCGAACTCAGGGAGATGAAGTAGCTGCAGAGGGACTTCTATCGAGAAGCCATGGAAAAGTGGGAGGCCTGCAACACCATCCTGGCCTCCCTAACAGGGGTGTTCAAGGAGATCTGCAGTACCCTGATCAGGGACTGTGAATAACAACACATCCCCTCCTTTGGCCCAGCAACATCAACCCCTTCAACATCTGTGGCAGCCACTGGAAGGGAGGCCCTGCCAGAAGAAGCATCTGCCTCAGATATCCCTGCCTCTGTAGCAGCTTAACCCTCTGCCAGCGGGGACGTCCACCCAAAAATCCAGGAGATGCGGATGGCAATATACCAACCACTGCCAGCAAGTGACCTCTTCTTGATTTCACTCCTTTGTGTGGCACAGATTCACTCTTTTAACTGTAGTTTACCCACTTTCCATTTTTCCATGGTAGCAGGACACTGGACTTTGTACTTTAAATGTTGTGACATCTACTCCAATGATTACATCCACCATGACTGATCCCTTCACATTATTTTTTGAGTATCACAGTTATTTCCTGTATAAATGTAAATAAACACATCTATCGCAATACACTGCCTACCACCCCTTTTTTCCACATTTTGATATGTTGAATGGTAAACCCATGTGATGCACATGAGGTAGACATAAGATGGTAATGCAAGGAGGGAACATGTCTCAGGTAGTGTCATGCTGAGGACGACAAGCAACACAACAACACAAGTGCCTGGTCACACCAAACATTTTATTTTACTGTACTGCACATAGGCCCTCATTACAACATTGGCGGTAAATGCTGCTTACCACTGTGCAGAAGACCGCCAACACACCGCCACAACTGTGGAATTCCGCCACAGCTATTATGACCCACAGCTCAGAAACCGCCAAAATCTAGACACCCACACAAGTCCGCCACACCAAAGGTCAGTGATAAACTGGCGATACAAAAACCTTCAACGTCACGCCAACAGGAATACATCCACACTATCACAACCCACGAATCCAAGCGGTGGTCTTTCAACCGCGGTATTCCATTGGCGGTACACCCCGCCACGCTCAAAACACACACACATTTACAAAACACTTCCACATTGGACAAATCGAATACACATACACACACCACTCCCACACACCCAATACAATATAAAACACACACCCACATTACCCACAAACCCTTACTACCCAAAAATTTGAAGAAGGCTAGAGAGACAGCAATGCAAAGACAACACCAGCATACAGATGCACAAAACACCATCACACATACACATCCACGCACAAAGCACCACACACCCCTAAACGTCACCCCACACATCACAACACACACCACCTCACACATCACTCACACCACCCCATGGCACCGCAAAGACACCCTAGGTTTTCTGAGGAGGAGCTCAGGGTCATGGTGGAGGAAATCATCTGGGTAGAGCCACAGCTATTCGGATCACAGGTGCAGCACACCACCATAGCTAGGAAGATGGAGCTATGGTGCAGAATCGTGGACGGCACCCAAGAACGCGGGATGACATCAGGAAGAGGTGTAACGACCTACGTGGAAAGGTGCGTTCCGCGATCTCCAGATTCCACATTGCGGTTCAGAGGAATGGCGGCGGACCCCCACCTCCTCCCCCACAACTAACAACATGGGAGGAGCAGGTCTTGGCTATACTGCATCCTGAGGGCCTCGCAGGAGTAGCTGGAGGAATGGACTCTGGTAAGTTAAATATTTAACTACTTCATCCCCCACCCTACCTGCATGCTATCACATACCCCCACCTTCGCCCTCACCCCATCCCTCCAACTCCTCACATATGTCCCACTATCACAAACCACACATCCCAACACCAAGCCCTGCATGCAACAACAAAGCATGGACAACCATCACCAATTCATGTCCACCACACATACCCACACAGACCCCTAAACAATTATCACACGAGGTCCTACACAGGAATGGAAGCACTGGGGTACAGGGTCACCCACCCGTTGCACACCATGGCACGCACATATGCAATAATCATGCCTTTACACCCCTGTAGGACCCCTACGCGATGTCACTGGACAGGAGGTTCCAGACATGTCCACTCTACCCACAGAAGAGGCCCACAGTGATGACAGCAGCTCTGTCCAACTGGATCTAGATGACCAGCCCGGCCCATCTGGGACCTCAGGACTGTCGGTTCCCCTCACACAGTCACAGGTCACCACAGAGCCTCCCCCTCAGGAAACACCAGCACAGTACCCACCCAGCGGGCCCATCCCTCTGTCCCCAGGACACATCAAGCAGCAGTGTGTCCACACTACAGGTAGCCCAGGTAGCCCAGGCTAACCTACCACCCCAAGAACAGCAGGGACCTGGGGGCAGTGGTAGTGGGCACACGGTTCAGGAAACAGAGGCCAAGGAAAACCGGGGAACTGGGAGGGCTGCTGTGCGACAGGGGGAAGACAGGCCCACAGAACCCACTCTCCTCGAGGCCCTCTCCAACATCATGGGAGCCTACCATCATTCCCAGGAGACGATGGCAACGGTACTGACCAAGTTTCAGGAGACCCAGCGGATGCAGGAGGAACAGTATTTGGAGTTCAGGGAGGAACTCAAATCCATCAATACCACCCTGGGCACCATTGTAGGGGTGCTGAAGGACCTTGTGAACACCAGGAGGGACACTGTGGCACAACAAGGGGCCCCTGACACTAGCCTGGACGATGAACTGCCCACCACCTCCGCCGGCGCTAGTGGACATTAGGCACCGCCACAGGACCACGACACCAGCACCCCACCCCCTGCAGATGGAGAATCACCCCGCAAATGGTCCCTGAGATCCAGGACAAAGACAGAGATCAATGCCAAGACCCCCGCCAAGAAATGAGACCACCCTGATTGTCATCCTTCTGTCTCACTTTGTCATTCTGTCCATCCTTAAACTGCCCTAGCTCCACTTCCTATGTCCCTTTGGACAATGCACCTGTGAGACAAATAGACTGGACTCTGCCATGGCCATTCCTCCACCATCACCCCTGACCATTTTACAACCCCCTGCACTAATTTGCACTTAAATAAACACCCTTGAATCACAAAAGTCAGTCTGTGCTTTCACAAATGTGTATTTGCTATAACTAAGGAAAATACCAATGTCCATTGTATTGTCAACCTACCTATGTCACACAGCTCTAGTCCATGAGGTAACATAGCAGAGGTCACACAGTGGGACCCACATCTGTGAAATCGAAAGGGAAAGTGACAAATCAGGGTCCATACACTGGGTGAAAGTGACAGACAGATGAGAGGTCGAACAATTTTATCAGATGTAGGAGGCAGTGAGGTCTTCTTACCTGTGTCTCACTGGAAGTATTGATGGATCACAGTGTATCTGTTGTCTATGTCCTCTTCTTTTGCCTCCTCTTCTTCACTGTCCTCAGGCTCCAAAGCTGCTACCACACCTCCTTCAGGACCATCCTCCTGCAGAAAAGGCACCTGTAGTCGCAAAGCCAAGTTGTGCAGCATACAGCAGGCCACGGTGATCTGGCACACTTTCTTTGGTGAGTAGTACAGGGAACCACCTGTCATATAGAGGCACCTGAACCTGGCCTTCAGGAGGCCGAAGGTACTCTCTATAACCCTCCTAGTTTGATCATGTGCCTCATTGTAGCGTTCCTCTGCCCTTGTCCTGGGATTCCTCACTGGGGTCAGTAGCCATGACAGGTTGGGGTAGCCAGAGTCACCTGCAAATGTCGAGGGACAACTGTTAGAAACACACTAACCCGTAGGGACAACCCCAGACCCAGAAAACTATTCACACTGTATAGGGTCCATGTCCTCACCTAATAGCCACACACGGTGCCTCTGGAGTTGCCCCATCACATAAGGGATGCTGCTATTACTTAGAATGTAAGCATCATGCACTGAGCCAGGAAACTTGGCATTCACATGGGAGATGTACTGGTCTGCCAAACACACCATCTGCACATTTATTGAATGGTAACTCTTTCGGTTTCTGTACACCTGTTCACTCCTGCGGGGGGGTACCAAGGCCACATGTGTCCCATCAATGGCACCTATGATGTTGGGGATATGTCCCAGGGCATAGAAATCACCTTTCACTGTAGGCAAATCCTCCACCTTAGGGAACACGATGTAGCCGTGCATGTGTTTCAGCAGGGCAACAACACTCTGGACAACACGTTGGAGAACATAGGCTGGGACATGCCTGATGCAATGGCCACTGTTGTTTGAAAGGACCCACTTGCCAGGAAATGGAGTACTGAAAGGACCTGCACTAGTGGGGTTATCCCTGCGGGATGGCGGATAGCTGACATCAGGTCTGGCTCCAACTGGGCACACAGTTCCTGGATTGTGGCACAATCAAGTCTGTAGGTGACAATTACATGTCGCTCTTGCATTGTCGACAGGTCCACCAGCGGTCTGTACACCGGAGGATGCCGCCATCTCCTCACCTGCCCCAGCGGACGTGCTCTATGGATGAGAACAGCGATCAGAGGGTCAGCCAACACTGAGGTACAAAATAAACAACTTTATTGCACACATTTTCAATCCGCTATGTACCTGTCTTAGTGTGTATGGAAGGCCTAGATATGTGTGACGCATTTAAAATTCATGCCATGTGGTCCCCTAAAATGGCGGCTGCCTGACCTGTAATGTGGGACAAGGGGATATGAGGTAACTGCGCTGCCGTTGTAAACCGTCGCTGTAGGCGGTCGAAGACCACGACACAATCCTACATTGGTTAACATTGGACCCTGTGGGTCCCAGGAGCCAATGACGATGTACACCGGCGGTGATGGTTCGCACAACCACGGACGTGGCCGCCATTTTCTCTCTGTTCACTCACTTGATACCTGATCTCCAACAGGAGAGGACCTACACTGCAAGTGCTGCTGTGACCTCAGTCTGGAAGCTACAATGGCTCAAGTGTCTGCCTTCACATCAGAGGAGTTGGACAAACTAGTGGATGGGGTCCTCCCCTAGTACACGCTACTCTACAGTCGTCCAGACAAACAGGTGAGTACACTGTGAGCATGCTATATGGGCAATGCCTGTTTGGAGTGGTGTGGATGGGAGAGGGGGGGGGAATGAGGCGTGAATGAAACGTCAGTGAGTGGATGTGCATCAGGGCAAGGGTGGGAACATGGGCCAATGACTGTGACGGTCCAGACGGGTATAGTTTTTCCTTTTCCCCTGTACTATTCCTGTAGGTCAGCGCCCACCAGAAGAAGGATATTTGGTGTGCCATCGACAAGGACGTCCGGGCCCTGGGGGTCCACCACAGACGGAGCACCCACTGCCGTAAAAGATGGGAGGACATTCGCTGCTGAAGCAAGAAGACAGAGGAGGCCCAGCTGGGGTTGGCCTCCCAATGTGGGAGGGGTGCCGTCGCACCATGACCCCACTGATGTTCTGGATCCTGGCGGTGGCGTCACATCCATCTGATTCTGCATGCATTAGAGGTGTCTGGGTGGGGAAGGTGGGCTGTAGGTTCCCCTAGGCCAGGGTGAGTTTTGTAGGCAAGGTCCCTTCGTGAGGCAGGCTATATGGCACCCCACCCCACCAGTGTTAAGAGCCATCTACCCCTAGTCAGGCTCCTGTGACTTCCATGTGTGCAGCAAATGGGCATAGGCCTTGTACCCCATATCCCTGTGATTAATTAGGGAACTATAAGTGCATGGCGTAGTGCAGAGGGCTGCTGTGTATGTAGTGTCCGCCAACGGTAGCGGTATTGCATGCACTGAACATGTCTTTCTACTTTCTTTCCCCCCCTTCTTGTGGTCTCCCTATTCTTGTGTGCATTAGCATCATCAGGCGGACGAGCTGTGCCACCAGAGCAGGAAGGAGCTGTATCCCACATGGCCCTGGAGGGCGAGACTACGGACTCAGAATTCTCCCTTGGGACGGAGGGCGAGGGGAGCTCCACAGCGGGGACAGGAGCTGAGACCAGCGACACTGACTCCTCCTCTGATGGGAGCTCCCTTGTGGTGGCGGGCCCCTCTGTGCCCACTGCATCTACAGGTACAGCCGCCACCCCCCCTACCAGCACCGCCCTCCCAGCAGCCCCTCAGCGTGTGCCCCGTGGCCGCTCACCAAGGAGGGTGGGCATCTCCTTCGCCCCAGGCACCTCAGCCCCTGCCCCAGTCAGCCCTGCTGCCCTCAGTGAGGAGGCCATTGACCTCCTCAGATCCCTCACTGTTGGGCAGTCTTCCATTCTGAATGCCATCCAGGGTGTAAAGAGGCAGTTGCAACAGACAAATGCATACCTGAAGGGCATTCATTCAAGTCAGTCAGCCCAACAGCAAGCTTTTCAAACTCTGGCCTCAGCACTGATGGCAGCCATTGTCCCTGTGTCCAGCCTCCCCCCCTCCAACTTCCTCCCCCCAAACCCAATCCCCAGTACCTCAGCCTATCCCAAGCACACCATCAGACCAGAATACAAACACCTCAACACACAAGGGTAGCTCTGGCAAAAATGAGCACCACACATCCCACAGGCACTCACACAAGCATCATACCCAGGCAGACATACCAACAGCCACTGCCTCCACTGTGTCCCCCTCCTCCACGTCTCCCTCCTCCCTCCCTGTCACGTCGCCACTCACACCTGCATGCACTACATCTTCAGCCACTACGTCCATCACCAGCAAGCCCATCACCACACACCGCTCACGTGCACTCACCACCCCATTACCATTCACACATCCCCTGTGTCCTCTCCCAGTGTGTCTGTGAGCCCTCCTCCCAAAGTAAACAAACACAGTCACACACCCACGCAACAGCCATCCACCTCACAACAGCCTCCAGCCCATGCACCTTCAACCAAAGTCAGCAAACGAACACCTCCTACAACCAATACCTCTTCCTCCACTCCCAAACCCCCTCCATCTACCAGTCCCAGTTTGTCTAAAAAACTTTTCCTGTCAAACCTTGACCTCTTCCCTTCACCTCCCCCACCCCTTCCGTCTCCTAGGGCCCGCCTTTCCAGGTCCCAACGCAGCACCTCAGCCACCACATCACCGGGAACAGCGGTGCCAGCAGTAACCGGCTTCTGGAGTGCACCAAGCAGCAGGGCAGCCAGTGTCGCAAGGAGCCAGGCCAAGGACATTCCCCCACCTCCAAAACAAAAGAAGTTGCCCACAGCCCAGAGGGCGAAGGCCAAAACACCTGCCACCAAGGACTCAGCCAGGACAACAGTTGGGAGTGGCAAGACAGCTGTGCCACCATCCAAGGTGGATAAGGGCCAGAGAAAGAAAGGGAAGTCGCCGCCAACCTGCACGGTGGACAAGACCGCCACCGGCAATGCCACATGCACCGCCGCCACAGGCACCGCCGCTCAAGACACCGCCGCCAGCAGCACGCTCAGTGAGCCCCCCACCAGCACTGCCGCCCAGGACACCGCCGCCAGAAGCACGCTCTGTGAGCCCCCCACTAGCACTGCTGCTCCGGACACCGCCGCCAGCTGCATGCTCAGTGACCCCCTCACCAGCACCGCTGCCCAATAAGCCCCACAAGCGCCGCCGCTACTGAGGCCGCCGCCAGCACCACCAGCGGCCACGCCACATCCTGTGCCAGTGGCACCACCACAGACATGGCTGCCATTCCCAGTGGTCAGTCGTGCGAGGCTGGTGGTCATTTCCAGGGGCCTGGACAGCTTCCATTTTGCCCCACCATCAGTGGAGTGTCAGATCAACTACCTCAGTCCTTGGCAGGATGAAGCACTGGGCATAGAGCCCCCTCCAGAACCAGTGGAGAATGACATCCACTACCTCTGTCCTTGGCAGGATGAAGCACTCTGGGCACAAAGCCCCCTCCAGAACCAGTGGAGAATTACATCCTCTACCTCTGTCCTTGGCAGGATGAAGCACTCTGGGCACAAAGCCCCCTCCAGAACCAGTGGGGAATGACATCCACTACCTCTGACCTTAGCAGGATGAAGCACTGGGTGATATGTTTCAAGGACACATGATCACACACATGAGACAATTGGACCAACACACCACATCAAACCAGTGTATAGTGCACTTCAGATTTCCACCCACCCACAGTCCAAGCTGCTTTGGCACAGGACTCATATACCCCAAATCTGTGACCAACATTACCTGGATCAATCCATATCCATTTCTTATGTCAGAACAGCAACAGCTAACTGCCAATGTCACAACTCTGAAATCCCCACATGAGGTTATGATGAAGGCATCATGGACGGAACCCGGATAACGGGCACAGTCCTGGGAAATGTAGATGTTTGCTGAACATACACCTTGGACACTGATGGAATGGAAGTTCTTCCTGTTCTGATAGACAAGTTTATTGCCATGCAGTGGGACCAAGGCCACATGTGTGCCATCAATGGCTCCCACCACATGTGGGATATGCGCCAAACCATAGATGTTAGCTTTCACATGGGGGAAATCCTCACATTGAGGAAACCAGATGTAGCTGTCCAAGTGTTTTAACATTGCTGAGAGTACATCCTTCAAAACAAAACTTAACATAGGCTGAGACATCCCAGCAGACATTGCCACTGTATTTTGTGAGGACCGTGTGTCCAGGAACTGCAACACTGCCATAACTTGTGTAATGGGTGGTATGCTATTTGGATGATTAATGGTAGGCATTAGATCTGGCTCCAACTGATGACAGAGATCCACAATTGTTTGCTTATTCAAGCGGTAGATCTGGATGATGTTTCTGCCTTCCATGGCCTGAAGGTCTGGCAGTGGGCAATACAATGAAGGATGTCTGTTCCTTCCCCTCCCCGGGTACCTACGTAGGACAAAACGTGAGCATAGTCATCATTCAATGTATACCTTGCAACATAAATAATGCATGTCATTGACAAAGGCATGTCAGAAGGACATGATACACAGTATACATCACCACTGACAGTTGCACAGAATGATATGATATGATATGATATGATATGATATGATATGATATGAAATGATATGAGATATTTGTAAAGCACATGGCTACCCTAAGGCCTCCAAGCACTAGAGGAGGGATAAAACCAACTATAATGCACTCCAGTCTGGCTATGTATTGAATATAGCTTAAATAGTGAGTTGTAGAAAGACCCAGGTTTTTATTCATTTCCTAAATCTAGATTCCTCGGTTTCTGATCTAATCTGCGTCTGTAGAGCATTCCAGAGTTGTTGAACCAGATAGGCATGAGATCTGCCACCCCATTTCACTCTCCTAACTCTTGGGACCTTCAGGAGATGACTTTGCGCTGATCTAAGAGGTCTGGAGGGGTGGCATTGTGTCAGTAAGCCTCTTAGTTTCTGCGGGCCTTTATTATGAATCACTTTATGAGCTAGACGTAGTGCTTTAAACTTGACTCTTACTTCAATTGGTAGCCAATGCCTTCTTTGTTGATTGTAACTTGGGGTTTTCAAGAGCGTTTTAGCGGCTGCATTTTTTACTACATGCAGCTTTTTTATAACACATTTCAGCGAGCCTGGGTAGAGAGAGTTACCGTAATCCAGGCGGGAGGTTACCACAGCCTGTATCACAGTTTTTCTTATGTTTTCTGGGAGTAATGTGATGATTCTGTACTGTGCTAGGCTCTGAAGCCCATCTGCGATGGATGCAGAAGTTGATTGGCTTCCAGAGGGCAAGATAAAGTTAACATGTTTCTCCAAAATCTTACCCATGACTGGAAGAAGTGACATGGGTCTATAGTTATTAGTGTCTATAGGATCTAAGTGGAGTTTTTTCTGCAATAGTCTAATGATGGCATGTTTCCATCTGCTAGAAACTGTTCCCAGCTCTAGAGATCCATTTAGAATCTTTGTAACACTTGCAAGAAGTATGTTAGCTCATTCCACTACGTGTGGAGCAGCTGGGTCTAATGGGGATCCCGATTTTACAGTTCTCATGATTTCCTGAACCCTGTTCTCTGTCAGCTTAGGAATCATATTAAATTGAGTAATGTTTATGGCATATTTCAAAATTTGAGTTTGCTGAGGGCCCTCTTCTCGAATGGCCAGTAGGTAACTGCAAATTTTCAATACTTTTTCCTGAAAAAAGTGGCCAATTCATTACATCTCTCTATTGTTGATGATGCAGGAATCATGCCCGATTTATCTAATTTCAAGGTCTTCACAATTTTAAATAGAGGGATTTGGGGCATTTAGGATGATTTGCATGGGCCTTTTTCAGTTCTTTTTGATAGTGTTTTATTGCTGTTTTATATTCCTGCTTCCTCTAGGGGCAGTATCACTTTCTCCATGCTCTTTCTATTTTTTTGCAAAGTGTCTTCATGGATGCCAGATTGGTGTTAAACCAAGGTGTAGTTTTAGTTTGCTCTTTTTCTTTGAAAACAGTAATTGGGATGCACATATCCAACGCGTGTGTTATCCAGTCTTCCCAATTATTATAGGTATTGTCAAATTTTATACTCTCTTTTAGCATGGACTGTGATCTTAGTAACATTTCCTCACAATCTTTTTCTGCCAGCTTTCCCTTGTCATTGCTTGCCATTTCATGCATGTTCTAGCCATGTTGATGAGATGATGTCTGTATTCCCTCTCATATATGTGCACAGGAAACTGTTAGTGGAATAGTATATTACAATTATATGATATGATATGATAAGTAACATGTTTCCCCCTTGCATTCACACAAATGTGCACACATCCTCTATCTGGTGTGCAACAATTTGTGCAATGAGACTTGCCATTCGGACTGTGAGTTGCTGTCCCAAAACCTAAATTGCCCTTGGACTAGGGCTGTGCCCCCATGCAAGTTGCCATATTTGCTTAGAATTGTACAAAAATGGTGTCAAGGTTGAAGGACCTATATGACAGGACAAGACCAGCACTTATCATTTGTATATTTTTGGAGTTGTGATGCATTTTTATAAGCCATAGTCAGCATATAGGGCCTGATTCTGACTATGGCGGACGGCGGAGGCCGTCCGCCATAGTCCCGCCGCCAAATGACCGCACCGCGGTCAAAAGACCGCGGCGGCCATTCAGACATTTCCTCTGGGCCGGCGGGCGCTCTCCAAAAGAGCGCCCGCCGGCCCAGAGGAAATGCCCCTGCAACGAGGACGCCGGCTCAGAATTGAGCCAGCGTAGTTGCAGGGGTGCGACGGGTGCAGTTGCACCCGTCGCGTATTTCAGTGTCTGCAAAGCAGACACTGAAATACTTTTTGGGGCCCTCTTACGGGGGCCCCTGCAGTGCCCATGCCATTGGCATGGGCACTGCAGGGGCCCCCAGGGGCCCCGCGGCACCCCCTACCGCCATCCTGTTCATGGCGGGTTTCCCGCCATGAACAGGATGGCGGTAGGGGGTGTCTGAATCCCCATGGCGGCGGAGCGCGCTCCGCCGCCATGGAGGATTCAATGGGGCAGCGGTAAACCGGCGGGAGACCGCCGGTTTACCCTTTCTGACCGCGGCTGAACCGCCGCGGTCAGAATGCCCTCGGGAGCACCGCCAGCCTGTTGGCGGTGCTCCCGTGGTCGGTGACCCTGGCGGTCACCGGCCGCCAGGGTCAGAATGACCCCCATAATGCCTCTAAAATGGCAGCTGCCTGACCTACTCCACTGGACATTAGGAACCGCACACGACTGCATGCGGAAGTCGTTAAAGCAGTAGGTGGATGCAACCGCAGTGGTCACAGCTGTAAGATAATGCTGTTGCCAGCGGCCAATGGCTGTGTCCGCTGGCGGTGATAGCCCCATACACAATAGACTTGACTGCCATGTTCTGCAAAATCCCTCACTTGACTCCTGACACTGCTGCCAGCAAGACCTCCCCTACATTAGCTGCTGTGTACCACCTCTGGGAACAATCATGCCATGTCCAGCAAGTGAAAGGGCCCCTGCCTTCTCCTCGGAGGAGCTGGGGAGGCTAGTGGAGGAAGACCTAACCCTGTATGACCAGCTTAATGGTGCACCGGAGTAGCAGGTAAGTGCCTCAGGTCCACTTTTGTCCATGTATTTCACCATATGTTTTCCTCTGCAAAGGATAGAATGTGTCCATGTGTGTCAGAATGTAAAGTCAAGGACATGGGGGTGAAGTTGGTTTGGCATCAATGGGAGAGTCATTGTGCATGTAACTGTGATCAGTGCCAAATGTTGAGTCCTCAGACTTTTGTGTTTGTGCTTTCACTGTACCTGTTGTACTTTTTGTTGGATGCACAGAACTAGGTGAGGTGACATCACAGCCATCCCCATACAGCACTTGACACATGGATGTTGTATATGTGAGACCGCGTGTAGTTCCATGACAGCATGAACTGCATATGCATGTTGTATGTGTGAGATGTGTGTAAAGTGAGCAATGTGTATGTTGCCACTGAGCTTCAAACCACAGCTGGCCTTGCTAATCTGTTGTTTTGAAGGCATATCCTGGCTCACTCTACCCTTCAGGTTGCCACATACACAGCACATGCCAAATTGTTGTTGGCTAGATGATGTACATGCAAAGAAGTGTTGGGAATAGATTTCCATGTAGGTTCTGTCTGCACAGCCTGCAGTGACAAGGGACTGTCAAATGCTTCTCCGTGTATGGGTCCAAGTCTAGACTTTTGTTGAGTCATTTTGACTATGCAACTGTGACACTATCTCCACTCCCTGTATCCCAGTTTATCCTGTCATGTGGACTAATCTAGGCTCTGTTCTAAGTTGAAGCATATTGAGGTTCTTTCACTGATGAGTATGTACATGGTATTAGTAAGGAGTCAATGGTCTGTGATCACTGTGCACTTGGCATCATTGTCAATGTGTGTCTCTGACCCCTGACAGGTCCCTTACTCCCACAGCCCAAATGTCATCATCACAAAGGTCAGTTTTGTCCTGTGCATGCTTCTTGCGTTAACAATGGTGTTCCATTTCATGCTGTGACACAAACAGCAGTGTGTCACCTTTGTTTATTGTCTGTCTGACCAACACCTTTAGGCATCATAGTATGTCATTTGACATGCAGAACTGCACTATAACTGAGGCACATGGCAGGCAGACCAAGATTGTGAAACCACTCTGTGTTCCTCTATGCCCTTGATGTGGCATTATGTGGAAAAGTGCACCACACCAGTGTGATGGTTGGCGATTTTGCCTTGACTATTGGCACGCATCATGGAGTGACTTGCAGTGATGTTAACAGTCATGTTTGGCTTCAGGCATTCATCCATAGACAGATACCAGCCTTGCCATGTCTGAGATGTGGTAGTGATGTTGCTTCTCATTGGATAACAGGTTAGGGTCCTTCTTTTAGCCATTGCAAGTTTTGTGTCTCTCCAACATGCAAGGAACAGAAGTTTACAACAAACACACTCAACAATGCCATGTCTGAGATGTGGTAGTGATGTTGCTTCTCATTGGATAACAGGTTAGGGTCCTTCTTTTAGCCATTGCAAGTTTTGTGTCTCTCCAACATGCAAGGAACAAAAGTTTAGAACAAACACACTCAACAATGTCATTGTAATGGGTGTCAGACATTAGTAGTGGCTATCCTGGTTCTTGCTGATGGGGTTGCTGCATGTGGCACAGCTTTGAGGATGGAGATGACACCTATTTGTTGTCTGGTTATTGTGGTTGCCAGGCTTTATCCGTGCAATTGTAGTTGTCTGAGAGCCTGCATTTCTTTTGTGCAACTTTGGTCAATCCAGATGGCATGCATGCATGTGTTATGGCATATGAATGTGCTACTTAGTTGAACATTTTTGCTGGGACTACTTGACATGAAGGTATTGTTTGTCACACAGAGTTGTCAATGAAGTGTTACCATGTACATGTTATGACCTTATTTCGATTTCTTTTTGTAGCATTAGCACAGGCTTGTAAAGGAGACAGGGCACAGCTCAGTGAGGAAGCACCCAGCCACAGGACCTCGGGTCAAGATACCACCGTCACAGAGGGACCCAGTGGCCCAGATGGCGAGGGGAGTGCCATGGGGAGACATGATCTACATCCTCACCATCAAATTCCTCTTTAAGTGGCCACTCCCTAGTGGTGGTGGACCCATTAAGGAAACCCCCAGTACCTTCCTTGTCCACCGCCCTCCCTATTGCTTCCCATCTAGTTGGCCGTGTCCCCCTCACCCATGAGGGTGGGCATCTTCTTTGGTGCAGGGACCTCTGCCCCAGCCCCTGTTACCCCTGCTGCTCTCAGTGAAGAGGCTATTGACCTCCTGAGGAAAATCTCTGTGGGTCCGTCAGCCATCGTGAATGCCATCCAGGGACTGGCGACCCAACTGCAGCAGACAAACGCGTTCCTGGAAGGCATCAATAGTGCAATGGCTGACCTAAAGAGATCCTTTCAGGCTCTGGCCTTCAGACTGATAGCAGCCAGTCATCCCCCAGCTTCCATGCCCCCTCCAACTCCCTCTTCTCATTCCAAATCCCCCTTCCCCGACCTAACCAAGGCACATAGACAGATACACATGCATCCACCTCAACAGACAGAAATAGCACACACAAACACAAGTACCACAAGACACACCGGCACACACTCAGACAACATGCACCCCACAGACACAGCAACAGTCACTACTTTTCCTGACACCCCCAACACTCCAGCATCACACACGACATTCAGCATACCTACAGACACCACCACAACCATCACTGACACAGCCAGCACCCCCATCCTATCTGCAGAAACCACCCCAGCAGACCATCAGCCATGCACCAGAAGCTCCACACCCACAAACACCACAACTACAGACACACCTACATCCAGCACATCCACCATACCTGTAGTCACCACCCCAGGGCATTCCACAGGACTTCCACAATCCCTAAGCCCAAGACACATAAACACCCTCACTCACCCACCCAACAGACACCCACCACACACAAGCATACCTCGCATAAGCATGCACCCATGACATCCAAACCTACACATCAGGCAACCACTTCCTCAACCTCCAGATCACGACCCCCTTCTGATGGCCATCCTAGTAATGAAATAAAAACTTGCTCATTCATTTTCTTTTTTTTTTTTTTATTTAGGTACATACAAGTTTTGGTTATGTATATTTTAGTTAAGTTTTGATTTTAAGGCTTTGTTAATATATTTAATACAATTTCAAAATTATTTAATTTGTCTAATTTAAAATTGACCATTGATTGCAATTACACTGTTTAGGTTGCGTTTAACGTTTAGGTTGAGAATGTTGATTAGACAAACGACACTGGTAAAGCTGAGCAGTGTGGTTGAGGTTTTTAATTATATATCATTCTTGGCGACTTAGTAGGTGATGAAAAGGGAATCAGACTGTGACTGGACTTCCCATTGGATGATCTGTAAATCAGATGTTCCTGTATTATGGAAGATAATCCACTGGTTTAACAACATGCCAGCGAAAAACGTATTTTGAAACCCCTTCATCTTGTTTATTAAACATATTCAGATATATAATATAGAAGAGCTTATTTGTGTGGCTATGTGTACAACATTTTGTAGAATGTGCTATGGTTGAAACCGATTTTTTCTTTTTTGTTTCCACTATTAAAAAAATATATAATTTGTATTCCCTATTTACCAAGCTGTTCCTTTACAGTATTAGCCATAACTCAGTGCCTTACCCACCTTGCACCTTCAGTGGCTCGCTACTAATAAAACGACTGCTTGCTCTGTGATAGATTTAGCTATTCTGGAGATTAGGCTTACTTGTACCTGCCAGACTTAATTTGTTCATTTGGTTGCCTGTCTGCTTGAATAGGAATGCATACATTAATGGGTAATATATTTCCAAGAGAATTCAGGGATTTCAACAGGCAGTGCAAAGACTGTATATTAAACAGAATGTAAGGCATTAATTTTCACCCTGCTGACGCTTCTCCACATTGCGAGATTAAGCAGTATCCATCTTCCTTCATCCATGGTTACTGGTTGTAGGAGCGAATCAAGAAAGGTACGTAAACATTTTTGTGCTCCCTTCGAAATATGTTACCAATGCCCTCATTTACAAGGGCATTGCACCATCTGAACGTCACTTTTACCACCGTTCCGGTGGCGTAATGCCATGCCCTATTTTTGTGGCTTAAAGCAGCTTTGTAAATATTTACACGTATCACTTTGCGTGAAAGGGTCGTGCAATGGGTGTTTCTGTGGGCATTCCGCTGCAATACCGATTGCATTTTGATACTGACTCAGATTTACAAGGATTCATAAACCTGAGGCAGCGCCAAAAACTAATGCCGCACAAGAGGTGGCGTTAGCACGGTGCAACAAGGAGAAATACTTTTATTTCTCCTCGTTTTTGATTTTTCTATCTGTGCTATGTGTGCTGTATCCTGCAGCACACATAGGAAGAGTAAAACGCCATTAATGATTGTTTATATCCAGGATGGTGTCCCTTCCTGCACATAAACAATCATTAAATAATGATGATTTGCTACTTCTATGTATACTGCATTGTGAAGCACTCCTAGGACTAGCAAATCGCCATTACTGATTGTTTATGTGCAGGAAGACACACCTTCCTGCACATAAGTAAACATTCCATGCAATGCAGGTGCAAGGCAGCTAATTTTAGTGTCAGAGATGGGGAAAACACAGGGGTGCGCCATATTGTATTAAATACGGCGCATCCCTATTTTTCTGAAGTGTCGGAGCGCGGAGCTGCCAAATCTGGCACAGCACTGCGCCACTTCTTAGTAAATGAGGCCCCAAGGCTCTTGATAACATTTAATGGACAAGTGAGGAAAATGTACAAGTGAACTGTTTTTTAGATCACCAGCACCCACACTTACAGCCTCAATGTGTGAGTCTATAAGATAACTATAAAGGTATCACAACAATGTATTTTTTCTTTATTGCATTCAAAACTTGATTGTCTATTTATTTGATTACCTTCATATAAATGAAAAGTGAAATATATCATTAAAACAGCTGCCCAACTTTACTAGGATTAAAACACTGAGCCACATTTACTAAAATATTACGCCATGCAGCACAGCAAATTAAGTTGCCGTGCTGGATTCATCGAATGGAGAGCACAGGACAGTTCAGTATCTACAAAGATATGGCACTGATTATCTCTCTTCTAGCTTAGTTTAGTATGCTAACACCACGCAGGCACCTTTGCAGCAGAGTGCAAGGATGTGTGTGTGATGTATAGTATAGGTTTTATGTTGGGAGTGTGTCATTCCAGTGCAAAGTACTATGCTTACACCTAGTTAATAGGTTTTCTGACTTTGTATGTCTGCTATACCTTGCTGGTCACATTTAAACTTAGAAAAGATATTAGAAAAGAAAGATTTCTCACCTGTTATGCCTGCCTCAAGGAGTATTTTTTGATGCAAATCTCTGTATACTTTTTTAGTCAATAGGGATTTACGTCAGCAACCATGGATTGCTTCTTAGAAATGCCCATGTATCACCCATAGTATGCCCGCATGAGGCAAAGTAGTACAAAGTAGTTCATAGTGTTACTTTGCATTACTTCTAGCCTATTTTAGCAAGGTTTCTAAATCCCATTTCAACAGTTTGCACCAGTCACTTTTGCGTTAAAATCCTGTGCAAAGTGTTACTAAATTAGGGCCAATGTATATATAATACAAGATCAAAGGCTGCTTTAAAACCATTTTTTTTCACTGGTGCAAATTAAATGGCAAAGACTCTTAGCTCTAGTTTGCTCCTTGTGTACGATGATATTGGGGAAACTCATATAAACCATGTTGCTCCTTGTGTACGATGATATTGGGGAAACTCATATAAACCATGTCCATTTTAGAGAAAGGGTTTTGCACCTTGGTAAAAAACAGAAAGTGGGATGTAGAACCATTGCTAAATATACATAACACAATTTTGCCAGTTTATGTTGTTGAGCAAAAACATCCTAGTCCATTGGTAAACCGTTTATTAGGAAAAAAAGGAACAAACTAAGGCCCAAATTTAAGACGGGCCTCGCGCCACCTAGCGCCATATTAGCGTCATTTTTGTGATGCTAATGTGGCGTTAGGTTGGCAAAAACCCTGGATAAAATTTTCAAAGTGGTGCGATGCACGTATTTCACCACTTTGAAAACCCTTGCGCCACATTATGCCCGCACCAGGCCTAATGTATGCAAGGGGGCGTTCCTCAGTTAGGAGGCCCAGAAAATGGTGCAGTGGAATCTCTGAGATTCCACTGCACCATTTTTAGCGTAGTTTTTAAAGCCTGATCAGAGAGGCGTTAAATTGAGGTACACCATTGTTCACAATGGGCCTCCATGTACTTTGCAGGATTAGTGCCGAATGTTTTGGCGCTAATCCTGCAAAGTACCACAATAGCATCAGAAATTATGATGCTATTGATCCTAACGTACGCCATGGTGGGCCGTATCATTAATACGGCACACACATGATGGCGTTAAGGGAGCACAATGGGGTGCAAGAAAAGTGGCGCTTCATTTAATGAAGAGCCACTTTTCTTAAAAAGAGCCACTTTTCTTAAATCTGGCTTTATTTTGTGGTCTTTTGCTATTTCTTTAATAAACACACTGATTTTGCATCATAGGAAATCTTGTTTTTTACAATTGAAAAGAAAATACGTTTTCCCCACTTCTTACTTAAATACAGCAATGAGTAGAAGAGATAATTTAGTAAAATGTTATCTTTATTTTTTGTCCTCATCTCACTAATCCGTGCCAATAAAGGAAGGATCCACTACTCCTGGACCCCCAGGTGTATAGCCCCACAATATCAACGGGCCACTCCACCTGCCACTCTCTTCCGTGAATCCCCCCGTGACCTTGGCAAATCCTTCCCAACTATCCACCTAGTACCATAAGTGAACAATACGCCTAGACGCGCGGAAGGGGGAGCAGGTATAATCATCGGACTTCATAACCAAACTGAGCATCTCCAATCAAGTAAGGATTTGACAAACATTTTCCCATCCCAGCCCAAAAATATCTCTTTTGCTAATAGGCCCGGCTCTGTCCAACTTATATAGTCGATCTACCGAGTTCTGCCACTCTTGCACTGTGGGAGGTAGTGAGCATACCTATTTATAACAGATTAGCCACCGGGCAATAAGCATCAAAACAAACAAAAGACATTGCTGTGTTTAGGTTTTCAAGTCACAAACCCCAAATAAAACTAAAACAGGATTCAATGTTATTCCTTCACCAAATATATTGTTTAGGACTTTCTGCACGGCTTCCCAAAAATTAGCCAGGCTGGGACAATTCCAAAACATATGAATATCATCTGCATTTGGGTCATCACATCGTGGACAGTTTTTCTGAGTTTTACCAATGCGGGACAGCCTTGCTGGACTCCAGTACACTCTATTTAAAGTAAACAAATGGTTCCTCCTCATTGCCGCTGATTTAACAGCGGACCAAAGATTTGAACATGACCTTTGCCACAATGATATTATATCAATAGTTGGAAAAACCTCTCCCCACTTCTGGAGTGAGAGGGGGGGGGGGTCCTCCTCAGTTGCCTCCAACAAGGCTTGATACCAAAACGTGATTTCCTTTAGTAAAGGTCTCTGAGTTAATTTCTCCTCCCAACTAGATCTACCAATTTCTCCTTCTTGTAATGATTTAATCCATCTAGCCAACTGATAATATTTAAATTTAGAAACTGACCCCCGCTCTCTCCAAAAATGTAGCCCATGGAATCAACTTCACATCCTCTATAATCTGTCCCCACCGTAGTACCCCACTCACTTTCAGCGGGATTGATAGCTTATCAAGAAGACATAGCGGGGGACCTGGTGAATCCCAAATTGGGGCTAATCCAGAATAATAGGCTATCCCTAGTAGGTTACGAATCTGTAGCCAGACCTTACAGGCCTGCAGTGGAATCTTAAGTCTGACTTTTACAAAAAAACTTATTCTGCGTGTGCTGTCAAGGCTTCCCACATTGGGGTATACTCGGACTTTGTACTTAAAAGAATTCTGCTATTCTTAAATTGAAAAGCCAAATAATACTTATAGAAATCAGGTGCTGCTATCCCCCCCCATTCCTTCTTCTTACACAACTTCTTCCAAGATATCCTTATTCCCTTATGTGCCCAGACAAACGAAGACAAATCTCCCTGCAGTTTTGTAAACCACTTACCCTTGAATTCCAAGGGGATAGCGTTAAATAAGAAAGTAAATTTTGGCAAAATTATCATCTTCAAAATGTTAGATCTACCTATTAAAGAGAGAGGGAGAGCGGCCCATGCTCTAAGGAGTTTCTTAGTCTTGAAATGGACTTTCTCAAAATTTATCCTTGCTAGCTCCTCCAGATCTTTTATAATCTGAACTCTTAAATATCTAATCTCTTGTTTAACTAACGGGGATTCATATAACATATTCCAGCACATAATCTCTGTCTTCTCAACATTAACATTGTAGCTTGACATTCTACCAAAACCTTCTATCACCGAATTTATAGAGGGAAGTGAAAAAGAAAGATCCCTAGTATAAATCATCAGATCATCTGCATACAATGCAACTTTCTTCTCCCAACCCTTACTCTGAAAGGAAAGAATTTCCCCGTTATTTCTAAGCGATATCGCAAGAGGCTCAATATATAAATCAAATAATAGAGGGGATAAGGGACAACCCTGACGTGTCCCTCTAAAAATGCCTACTTCCTGTGATAGCACATCATTAATCAAAATTCTCGCTGTTGGTGACCTATCTAGCTCTTTGACTGCTCTAATAAAAGTGCTCCCTAATCCAAACATCTCCATTACAACCTGCAAAAATAGCCAATTTACCTGATCAAATGCCTTAGCCGCGTCAAAAGTTATTGTTGCCAGAGGGAGCCTCTCAGCTAAGGCCAGGTCCATTGCCGCCATGCACTAATTACTGCAGCTGTCTACCTTTAATAAACCCTTTCTGATCTGGATGGACTAGTCCAGAAATGACTTTCCCCAACCTTTTAGATAACAGGCTTGTATAAATTTTATAATCTGAATTAAGTAATGAAATAGGCCGATAAGAAGAACATTGTGTTGGATCTTTACTGGGTTTCAAAATCAAATAAATTACAGCCCCAGCCCAAGAACTCAGTGCACGAGCCTCTTCCAGAAGCATATAGTTGAACAATTTCAATAAAATCGGGATTAGTTCTTCCCTCAGTACAAAATACAGCTCATTCGGGAGGTTATCTGGGCCAGATGCCTTCCCTCTCTTCAAACCCTTAAAAACCTCAATTAGTTCCATCTCAGTTAACTCTCCTTCTAATAAATGTCATGCTGAGTTCTCCAGGCCAGGCAATCTAACCTTAGTCAAGAAGTCCCTAATGTGCTCCTCAGAATTCCGCGACTCATCTGAATACAAGGTTTGAAAAAAGGAAACAAAAGCAGCTTCTATTTCTGTTCTTTCTACACAGATCTGCCCGGTAACCTCAGACCTTATTGAAGAAATATATTTCTTTGAACGAACTGACTTTGTTTTCCAAGCTAATAATTTACTGCATCCTTCCCCATATTCATAATGGGCATACTGACTAGCTTCCCATTTCTTCCTTTCTTGGCTTTCTAAAAAACACTGTAAGTTCAAATGTGCTTTTTCATATTGCTGCTCAAGTATCCTTAATTGAACCTTATTCTCCGTTTTCTGTGCAGCCCGTATGGACTCCTGCAAAGTTGCCATTCTGGTCTCAATGTTACCTAACTTCTCTCTTTCCTCACTACGCCTTTATGCGGCCAAACTAATCAATCTCCCCCTTATATAGGCTTTGTATGCATCCCATATTATTTGCAAGCTATCTGAACCCTGATTCAGCTAAAAAAATACTCTTGTATCTTTTCTTAATATCTCAATTATCAAGTCATCCAATAATAATGAACGGCTTATTGTACACAAAACCCTAGAAACTTGCATCGTAAAGGAAAGATACAACTTCACAGCAGCATGATCTGAAAGATGTGCCGGGGCATGAGCTATATAAGAAACGTTCCCAAGCAGGCTATTTTGCAATACAACAAAATCTATTCTGGACTTATGCCCATATTTCTTATTATAAAAGGTGACTATGGGCCCTACCCCCCCCTTAACCTGCCACACATCCGCAAGCCCCAAAATCAATCATCGCCTGTTTAACCATTAACCTACTTCTAGGGGAGTTAACCGTCACCCGGGTGGTGGATTTGTCCAAATCCAAATTCAACAATATATTAAAGTACCCTCCTAACACAACCAGATACTTAGTTTTCAAAAGAAGGTTATACAGTTCTGTAAACGGGGTAAAATCATCCATATTGGGGCCATAATAGCCTGCAATCGTAAGCCATAGCCCAAAAAAACAAACCTCAGCCACCACCCATCTACCCTTTGAATCTGCCTGCACGTCGCCTATGCGTAACCCCTTAGTTTTTTTCTCTTTAAAAAGATTAGCAACATCTTTAATCAGGCACAATTGATTAGTCACTATCCCCCAGGAAATCCACTGTGTGTTTTTAAGCACATTTTCCCATTCTTCTTGTGAGAGATGCGTCTCCTGTAAAATAATCACATCATCTTCTGCCTGTTTGAGAAACTCCAGAATCTTTCTTCTTCTGCGCTCGACCCTTAACCCATTGATATTCCATGAAATTATTTTTAGGAGTAAACCCTCCTGCTTACCCATCTTCTAGAGAAACTTCTTGGGTCCTTCCCTTCTCTAATTGTAACAAAACCATCCTGAGGACTTTTATATCTTTATATTTTTTTCCCCCATGCTCCCACACCCAAAACAACACACTCCCTACACCACACCATGCCCCCTCATACCCATGACCCACCCACCCATGGGAACCCTCCTTTCTTTTAATAGGACAACCATAATTATCCCATAGAGCACTCCGTACACCGGGCTGTATCCAATCATACCAACATTATAACATTATTGAGACGGCTTCATCTGTTCTATAAAGGCCCTAACCTCCTCTGGATCTCTTATGTTATGTGTTTTATTCTGCCACATAATCCGTAGGGTCGCGGGAAATCTCAGCTGCACTGTTGCCCCCAAGGAACGAAGCTTTTGCATTAATTTCCCCAACTCCCACTGTCTGTCCAAGGTCACTCTAGAGACATCCGACCGTATTCTAAAAGACCAGTCATCTTTACCAAAATTTCCCACCTTCAAAGCCTCGGACAGGATCTTCTCTTTTATTGAATAATTAGCAAAATTCACTAGGATTCTTCAGAGGGATTTCCTGCCAGCGTTCTTTTTTGAACGGATCTCGATGTATTCTTTGAATATCGTCCTCCAACTTCAAATGTGCTAAACCTGGCATTGTGTCTTTTATCAGTGAGACAATATATCCCTTAAGATCCACCCCTTCCATCCCCTCCGGGACTCCAAGAACCCTAATATTGTTTCTTCTCATATTGTTCTCCAAAAATTATAATTTATCCTGCAGGTTCCTCTCCCCGCGTTTAAGTTGCAAGATATCTTGAGTGTTAACCAACACCTGGCCTTTTTGCTGTTCCACGGCCTCCTCCACCTTACCAACCCGGTCTGTTAACTGATTAATCTTGGTCTCCATAACCATACACGCTTCCTGTATCTTAGCTTGATTACTCTCAGAGATATCAAACTTTTCCCGAATCTCTTTCGTGAGGGAAAGCAAAAGTTCGTAGACAACCCCATTGCTGGGCTCTGCGGGGGCTGAGGTATTGGGCTCAAAAGAGGGGCCCTGTAAGAGCAAGGGATCCCCCCTGCCTCCTGAAAGGCCACTCCTTATTTGAGGCGTCTGGGACATCTGAGCCTCACACCTCTCCAGAGACTCCGGTTCCAATGCCTCCGAGCCCCCTAAGGCCAATTGTGCTTCCATAGGTGAAGGAGAAATCTCACTTGCCTCCTCCACCCCTGGCTGAAAGTATTTAGTTATTGAGCCTAGGGTAGCACTTTTCCCCCCAGAGTCACCGGTACCGGCCAGAGTCACCGGTACCGCCCGTATAGTTCTCCAACTCTCCCAGACTCCCTTTTATTGGAGATTGGCCCCAGCTTTTAGTTAAGCATATATTGAGGGACTAGACGGTGGGGAACATGGCGGTCAGCTAAGCTGCTGAGCCGCGAGTGCTCCGTACAGGGGCGAACTGACGCGATGCGACGGAGGAGGAGGAGGGGCTTGCCGGGCGCCCTGAGTCAGCGCTAGGTTGGGTGCCGGCCGCTCCGACGCGAGCCCAGTTTGTTTTTGTCTTCTCGAACTGCGTTTCTTTAGTTTTTTTTAAATCCCTTGCGCCAAGGAAACCCTGGCTATTGGCCATCAGGCATTGGAGCTATTTTGTTTCAGGGATGCTGAAGAGTATATATTTCCTGTAAATACTTTCAACTTTAACTGTGAAAGAGCCCTGTCTTGGATTATAGCCTCTGAGTTTGTGGCAAACTCCGAGGCGAGCCTGTTTTTTTTTTTTTGGGGGGGGGTTTGCATTATTCCTTTTTTTTTTGTTTCTCTTTTCTCTCTCTCTTTCCCAGGCGGCAGTGGGAGGCTGTAAACCACTGCAAAGCAATTTTGGAGTTCTGGCCCATACCTATGCTGGGGCCGGTGTAGCGGCGGGTAGAAGCGCAATTGAAGGTTCATGTGGAGAGGGACGTTGGAGGTCTCACTCAACCTCGGGAGTGTGGAGCGAGGCTGTAAGGGGTGTGCATCAGGGAAGACGCTTCACCTCCATTTGCAGTCTTCGAGGTCCAAGGACATTTCCTGGGGCTGGCTTAACAGAAGTAAAGAAGCAAAGAGAAGAGACATCTGTACCAGCATTAATGTCACTGGTTAAGCATTATTTGAAAGGTCCTCAGGTAGGCGCTGGCAAGCTAGGGGTGACGCAAAAAGGTAAGCCCGGCTCCCGGGGACTGGAAAATATTATAACTGTGGACAAAGTAAAATGTTATCTTGATGCAACCACTTTTTATTCCATTCTATTAAACATGAGCATAAATGGTGCCGATGGTTTGCTCCTGGTTTCTTTTTCACACAGCTGCTCATTTTATGTAACACAGCCCCACAATTCTATGATAAAACAGAGAAGGTGATACAAAGTGAGGTAGAAAGCAACATTACATTCATTTAGTGTTTGTCTTAATCATTCCAGCCCTTACTTAAATAGGATTTCCCCTAATTATTCAGACATAATATGCTTACCCAATTACAAATGATGCAGAAAAAAGTAATATGCTTGTAATTTGATCCCCCGGAAAGGCTCCTACCCTTCAATTTAGCCTAAAAGAGGGATCACAATAGTTAGCGCCTGTAATATAGTAACCAAAATAAATATGACAAATAATCATGGACGTCTAGCATTCTCTGGTAGGATGAGTGAGGCTCTGTCAAGGTTGTGGGAGCCTCGTATTCTTGAGTGGGATGAGTCGAACTGTTACAAGAAAGCAGTGCTTAATTTGTAAATAAAAAGGTGCTGGTGCCCAAAGCCCTCCTCTTAAACACGTGGCTGCTGCAATTAAATGTGCGACAGGGAATACTGAGGCAGGGTAATTCTGAAGCCATCTCATGCCTCTTTAATACATTTACAGCCACTCCCTGCCCCTTAGGCTCATTCCTGCAGCTTCCTGCTCGCCCCCATTTGAGACGCTTTTTCGTGTTTCCTTTCCTCCATCTTTCCCATGTGTGTCTTTTGCTCGCAGCAAATGCTTGAGGCAGAAGAATAAGCCCCGGCCCTTAAAAATAAGTGCTGGTGCTCCGCACTGGAAACAACAAGCACAAATTAAGCACTGCAAGAAAGACTTCAGAAAACTGGTCAGTAACCAGGCAGTTTATAGATAACTAGTCAGTAGCCAGGCTAATTGCTCCCCGTTATCTATCTTCCTCGACCCACTCCTTAATGATTGAGGATGAGTCCCAGCTGACATCTGACACAGCTGCCTCAATAACAAATAACATGAACAAACTTGTGATATATTGCTAACTCAATTAAAAACTTTCTTTCAAAACACAATTAATAATTTCCAAGACACTGCTGAAGCTAACATCTGAGCTCTAACGTCTAACAGTGGCAACAATATGCAGTTGTGCTGTATAATAAAAGTGGGTGGAAAAGATCAAGTTGCTACAAAACAATTATATTTTATGAAAACACCATTAAATACTGCTCAAGGAATGACTACCCCTTTGCTGGAGCTATTCTCCACTGACCAGGGAGAGTTTTTCCTGCTGTAGAATAGACCGGGGAATTTGTGAAGCATAATTAATGACATAAAGTTGCCAATAACTGGCAAAGGCCCTACGGGGGTGAGCCAAATGTGACCAACAATCAATCAGTACATGCCAGCGCACTCTCTGGAAAGTCAATAGATCAGTTAAGGAGATCAGTAACATTATGTTATATGCAAAGGGATATTAAACTGTATGATGAAAAGAGAGACCACCTCAAACCACATAATCACACAATGTGATCACTCCTGGTCTTTTCTGTAGCCTACCAATACATTTTGGCCTACTTCTATGGACCTTCTTAGACAGACACAATTAACATTAACATCTCATTAGTTGTTAAGTGCAGGAGAAGTTACAGTGTTCACAAAAACAGTAAGTGATGTGCCCAACCTAGTGAACTCAGGGCTTGATTTAGAACTTGATGGATGGAATACTCCATCGCAAACGTGACAAATATCCTGTCTGCCATATATACAGGATATAATGGGATCGTAATATGGCGGACAGGATATCCGTCATGTTTGTGACATAGTATTCCCCTCCGCCATGTTCTAAAATCGCCCTTAGTCACCAGTGTCATGCATGTATGATGTGTACTTTCATACATCTGTCACATTACATTGCCTACACATTATCACCATCTGAAGCACTTCACATATCTTAGCAATGTAGATAAGCATGTGTACTTTGACTGTAAAATTGGCACACACACACACACATAAACACACAAGTACACACACCTGTGCCACACTTCTATGTGATTCTGGATTTTCCATAATATGTGGCTACTAGCCACTGTCAATGTGAATGAACATGCTTAAAATAGGACAAACAAAATATCATGTATCAAGTTGTGAACCAAAATGGAACATGCTTCAGAACTTTTGAAGGGGTGTGTCCGATATCTGTGGCACACTGATGGAATTTTGCTTTACAAGCCAGACAACATAAAACACATTAGACTGAGGTGAACATGGCCAATGCCTTAGAACCAGGAGAATGCATAAGATGCAAGTGATGAATAAGACAAGGCAGAAGTAGGACATATGAAACACTGACTTTCAAATTATGGCATTGTTATAGTTGCTTCTGCTTTTTCAGACTTAACAATGTCATACTTTATTGGTAAATAATGCACTGTACAAAAATCAACATAGTCCAAGATTTCTTGGGAGCAATTAACAGCAACATCCATGTGTCCTGAAAAGGCAATTGACCAATATTTAAATCATATTTTAAGGGCACTCTCCGTGACAGACTCAGACAGTTGCATTGTACTGGCAGGTCTTCTCACTATAGTTTGTGGTGAGATTAGTTAGGACTTTAACATGAATGGGGGAATGATAGGGTGGCGCAGTTTAAGCTGTATTGCTGTCAATAGCAGCAAAGTGGGTCATGTGGAGGAAACCATTTCCTGCTACTCATGCAGTAGTCCATTGCTGAGCTTTTTGGTCCATAGCATTCAATCATCCTGGCAGTTGAGGGTCAGTATGGAAGCAGTTAGCTGAGTCAGACTGCTGGTGTGTGGCCTGGCAAAGCACCATTGTTCGCTGAACAGACTGAGGGCCTCATTCCATGTTTGTCAGTCCCACGAGCTGTACGCCAAACTCGCGGGGAGAATGCCACCCCCATGGCAGGTGCATCCCTCCCAAGCGTACCTGTGGGAACATTGTATGACACCATTCCTGCCAGGGTGACTGGTGAGAACAGTGCTATGGTATCGCTCTCGGCTCCCTTAAGAGAACCAAGGCCAATACCGTAGCACACCAGAACCATCGGAATGTACACTGTCTGCTCTGCATAACTTTGGCGCTAGATGTGTCTAGCCCACAGTATAAATATGGAGTTGCATTTGTGCTGAATTAGCATAAACAAAGGATGCTAATTCAGCGCAAACCAAGTATCAATATGGACCCTAGTCTGACCACGGACGGGCCATCTGGCCAGTACTAGTCAGCGGGTATATGGCACAACTGTTTCTGTGGTATATGTTGTTTTAAAACATCTATGATTTAGGTTAAGGATGACTTTGGATTAAATGCAAAAAAAAATTATTTTCATAGTTCACATTTCTTTAGGCAAAAAGTGTATGTGGGTGGGATAATATATTTTGTTGCTTCGGGGCGATCTGTGTTGTTGTTATTTTTGTTTTTGGCAACATTGCTGAATTAATGGTAGTGTTTTCTTCATTAGTTGTTACGCCTCCATTGTCTGGCCAGTGTGTGTGTGTGTTAGGCCACCTTTTTGTCTTTGTTCTCAGTGCCAGTGGCATTTGTGTTGTCAGAGGCCTGCATGTGTTCTTTGTTGTCTATGCCCCTTTGGTTGTATTGTTTGAACATAGGGCTTGTGGTCATATTGTGTGGCCAGCCAATGTGCTCTTGCCATAGGCCTGTATGTGTTCTTTGTTGCCCATGCATACTTGCGTGTTGTTGTTTAACTATGTGCCCGGCAGCCATTTTGGGGTAGTCAGCCACTGTGCTTTTGCCATAGGCCTGCATATGTTGTTTGTTGTCCAAGCCTCTTTTCTTGTTGTTGTTTGAAAATGTGGCTGTCAGCCATTTTCTGCAGTCAGCAAGTGTGCTTTTGCCATAGGCCTGAATGTATTGTTTGTTTTGCATGCCTCCTTGCTTGTTTGTGTTTTAACGTTTGACCATTTTGTGTACCCAGCCAGTGTGTTAAATCCATGTTTCCAGTTTTCAAAGACATTTTCTAGGGACAATGATAGAAGAGGGCTATGACTTTTTGTTTTTTGGTCATTTTTTACTTTTTTCCCTGATATCAGTTTAATGTCCTTGAGAATCATTGTAGTATATATGTGCAGTGTTTATAAAATATAATATATATTTTTTCCACCTTCCCCTGGACATCCTAGCCTCCCAAACAATTTCTCGTAGTCCCTAGTGAGACACCAGCATTTTTGTATATATTATTAGATTTTTCCCTGCACCCCCTGCCAATCATAGGTCTCTTAGACTGTAGGCATACACCAATATTCACTTTTTTAAAGATTATTATTCAATTTTTTGCTGCACCCCCTACATGTCATAGCTCTAATTAGGCCACAGGTGCAAATCAGCATTCACTTTTTTTAAAGATTATTCAATTTTTCCCTGCACTCCGGGTCTGCCATAGGTCTCTTAGGCCATCGGTGCACACCGGCATTCACTTTTGTAAGGATAATTATTCAATTTACCCTGCACCTCCAGTCTACCGTAGGTCTTTTAGGCCACAGGCACACACCAGCATTAATGGTTTTTAAGGATTATTCAATTTTTTACTGCCCTCCAGCCTGTCATAGGTCTAATTAGGCCACAGGTGCAGACCAGCATTCACTTTTTTTAAAGATTATTAAATTTTTCCCTGCACTCCGGGCCTGCCATAGGTCTCTTAGGCCATAGGTGCACACCTGCATTCACTTTTTAAAGAATAATTATTCAATTTACCCTGCACCTCGTGTCTACCGTAGGTCTTTTAGGCCAAAGGAGCACACCAGCATACATTTTTTTAAGGATTATTACATCTTTCCTTGCACCCTCTACCTGCCAAAGGTCTCTTTGGCCATAGGTGTGCATCAGCATTCACTTTCTCAACGATTATTCAGTTTTTCCCTGCACACCCTGCTTTTCATAGGACTCTTAGGCCATAGGCACACCAGCATTACCTTTAAGGATTATTCCATTTCTTCCTGTATCCCATGCCTGCCAAAGATCTCTTAGGTCAGAGGCACACAAGCACTTTTTTTAAGGGTTATTATTCCATTTTTCCCTGCACCCAGCCTGCCACAATACTCTTAGGCCATAGGAACACCCCAGCATTCACTTTTTTAATGATTGTTCCATCTTTCCATGCACCCTCTGCCTGCCATAAGTCTCTTAGGCCAGAGGTGTACACTAGCATTCACTTTTTTGGGAATTATTATTCAATTTTCCCCTGCACCCCCTACCTGACATAGTTAATTTGGGTCATAGGCATGCACCAGCATTCACTTTTTGGGGATTATTCCATTGTTCCCTGCACTCCCTGCCTGTCATAGGTCTCTCAGGCCATAGGTGCGCACCAGCATTCACTTTTTGGAAGGATTATTCCATCTTTCCCTGCACTCACCTCCTGACTGCCACCGATGTATCAGTTTAGAGGCACATAAAGAAAACGTTCTTGGGAGAGATTATAGCTGGAGAGGTAGCGGATAGGTCAGAAGAGAAACTAAAGATGCGAAGAATTAGAGGTAAAGATTCAGTGGCTAGAGGATGAGTTCACATGAACACCTGTAGACAGTGTTGCTAGACAATTGGAAATATCAGAGCAGAAAACAAAGCGGTAGCCACAAATGAAGTCAAAATATTATATCAAGTCCAACTGCGCCGAACATATGAAAGCATAGATAAAGCTGAGAAACTGCTGGCATGGCTGGCATGGCTGGCATGGCTGGCAGCCAGGGAATAAGGAGGGTCCCACATAGCAGAAATGACCAACTCTAGAGGGGATATAATGGATACTAATGGAGATAGCAGAGATTGTGGCAGGATACCTGAAGAATTCTGTAGAGGGACATATGGATACACAAAGGAGGAGCTCCAGGCATTTGGAGGTAAACCTAGAAGTGGAAGAGATAGGAACATCACTGGTACAGCTACAGACAGGGACAACACCAGGACCAAACTGACTCCCAGTGGAGGCCTTTCACCATTTTGCCAGACTGATGGTGTCACGCCTATATAAGATACATACACGGGTTTATGAACAAGGGACACTGCCTGAGGACCTTGAAACAGCCACATTGATTCCTATATTGAAGCCTGGGAAACCAGCGAACAAATGAGACTCATATAGACCCTTGTCCATGCTGAATGTGTCTCACAAACTGAATAGTGGGAGTAATACTAGAGTTGGTACACCCAGATCAAAACGGGTTCATGCCACATTGCTCTATCAGTTTCACTCTTAAAAGACTATATAATAATCTGGCAACATCTTCGAGCCTGCAGGTACTAAAGGCAGTGGCCTTCTTGGACACCCATAAGGCATTTGACTCAATGGAGTGGTCTTACATGTTTGCTATGCTAAAGAAGATGGGGTTTGGTCCCAAGATACTGCAATGGATAAAATTGCTTTAAACTAAACCACAAGCGAGGGTGAAGGTGAAGGTGGTGTTCCCCCGTACATTCTCGAAAGGGAGAGGAACGTGCCAGGGATGGCTACTTGCCTTAGAGCCACTAGTGGAATGGGTTCGACATGATGCACTGATAGAGGAGTGGAGATGGAGCTTGTCATGGGAAGAACATATATCATTATACTCTACCTATAAGACCACAATAAACATCTAGACCACATCAGGGAAATGTTTGAGATTTTTGGTGAGTACGCCAGCCTCCACATCAAGCGGGATACGTCACTGGTATTCTCAGAAGGCACATGGAAGGCAAAGGAACTCCCATTGCTGCTTAAAATTGAAAAAAAAAACACTTTCAATATCTGGGTCTTTGGATCTCTACAACCCTTAATATGCACTATGAGAACAACATAGCACCACTGTTGAAGGGACTAGAAGGGGACATCAAACATTGGTAAAGCTACCGCTCTCACTACTGGGCAGGGCTTCCTAAGTTTCTCTATGTCCTATAAAATATTTCCAACAAATTATCAAGGCACTTCTTCATGGAGGTAGATGCACTGCTGCATGTTCTCCTCTGGCAGGGTGGAGCCCCACGAATAGTGCTTGCTCACCTTCAGCGATCGTTTTGTGAAGGGGATTCTCTCTCCCTTGTTTGCGGAAATATCATGAGGCGGCACACCTGTCCATGATCAAAGACTGGACATTTGCCGCGCAGTCTCACCCGGCATTCTGGATGGAAAGAGAGGTGATGGGAAGTAAGGGATACCTTCATGCGCTCTATGGAGGGAAATTGGGGGGAGATGTCCCCCCTGCCACAAGACTGACAGTGGATCTGTGGCATCAGCTACACAAAGAAATGGGCTGGGAGGGCAGATAGACCCCAGGGACCCCACTGTGGGTGGGCACCAGACTGCCGGGGATAGCTGCACTGGAGGGTTTTAGATGATGGGACCTAATAGGAATAAGCACATTAGCAGATGTATGGGATGCTAATGGAATGGTACCATTCCCATATCTTCAAGGCAAGTGTGACATACATGCCTCACAGCAGTTCGGGCATCTCCAATTGAATCATGCTTTGAAAGCACAGATATTGGCAGAGGAGGAGACCGTGAAGTCTTCTCCATTGGAGTTCAGGCTTCTGGACTCGCCCCTGGTCACAATATTGCTATCATGTACATACCAAACCCTTATCAGGAACACACAGGAAGATTTAGATACACTGCATCACAAATGGCAGATGGATGTTGGAGAATTGGGAGGGGAGGATTAGACAGAAGCTCTGCAATTCCCTGAACAGGTAGCAATCAAAGCTCGTTATAAGATAATACAATTTAAAATCCCATATAGAGTCTATTACATTAGAATATATCTACACAAGATTGGGAAAATGTCAGACTCCTCTTGTCTCTGCCAATGTGGGCAAATAGGGACCCTCTATCATATACTCTGGGAAGCCCGGCATTGACAGACTTCTGGAACGGGTACACCAAAGGTTGAAGGAGACTACTGAACAAACATTCATTAACCTGTGTTTCCTCTTGGCACAGAGGGAAATAGCATGAAAATGAGGGTCAGCTGAGTCACCCAAAATGTCTAACTGTGAACAAGAAATGGGCATATGCTTTATACAGGAAAAGATCATATATGAAGGCAGAAGATGCCCCAAAATGTTTGATAAAATATGGAATGGATGGACAAAAAACCTATGATTATTGACAACCTGGCATCAAGGAGGGGGTGGGTGAAGAATGTGGGGGGAGGCATGGGGGAAATATGTTTAGTACTATATACTTGGTTCTTGATGAAAAACAATAAAGTGCTATTTAAAAAAAGAAACCTTTAAGGGCATTCAGCGGCATGCAATTGTAGCAATGTTTGCCATGGAGAAATACCATACAGTTGCAATCATCTTGGAAGATTTTAACAGCAAAGTGTTGAATGGCTGTGAACCAGAGGTCTCTGAATTGGATTTGTTGGCCACAGACAATGGCAGTAATATATATATAGTCAAGGCCTTGGCAGATGATGGATATTTCAGGGTCCTGTGTTTGGCACATTGCATCAACCTGCTTGTGTAGGACTTTCTAAAAAAATAAGAGATAGTCAACAACATACTTGGCGCCTGGAAGGATTTGCACTCATTTCAGTCATTCTTTTTAAAGCCTGGAAGCAGTTGAGGATCATTCAGCCTGCTCATAAAGTACAGGTTAAAGCTCTCTTACAAGAGGTGCCAACACATTGGAACTCGACCTACTGCATGTTTTAACATCTGTTTGTGAAGTACAGACCGATCACTCCTCCGACTATATCATCAAAAGAGGAGGGGATGAAACTCAGAAACGCATAACCATGAGAAGGACAAATGGGGCCTAGTCAAACACCTGACACAAATGTTACTTTCTTTTGAGTATTTCACATGGGAAGTCAGCAAGGAGTACAGTACGATGAGCCAAGCAATCCTGTTGCCTCACCTGACATAGGACCAGTTAAAAAAGATGTTGCAAAGGTTCGCCGGTGTGATGGAAGAAGCAAATGAGTTGCTTGCCTGTTAATACAAGGCTGCAAATGGAAATCATGTCCGCCAAAGAGTACATCTGTGCCACAAAACTTGATCCATGGTGGAAAAAAAATAGTTTCCACTCTCACTGCTTTTTCTGACGGGGATGTTTCTCCATACAAGACATGGATTACTGAGCTAGTGACAGACCTAGAAGAAGAATGACTTTAAGTTAGAGTCCTAGACAGAAGTTCTGGTGTGTAGCTTTCAACTTCCAGAGAGGGCAGTGCTGTTGTCTCACAGCAGCCAATAACAGCAACATCAGCAGCAACACCAGCAACAATTCCAGCAACAGAAGAAGCCTAGAGGCCTACTCAGCCCTGTGGACTGGAGAGAGGTGTGGTGATTTGTGAAATGCTGAGTAGTATACTGTTGCAAATCAAATGTCAAACTTCTCTAATTAAGTGGTTGTGGTAGGAGGGTACTGTAACTGGAGACAGACATGTCACATGATGGATGCACTCAGCTAAATGTTATAACAGTTGTGATATTGATCAGGCAGGTAAATGCAGCTACTTGTCTCAGACTGGTTGTAAAATCTTTCTCAATTCTCAGTTAATCGCACATGAGTCACCATGATTGCAGTGCAGCAGCCTATATTCTTGATCTGCCTCTTGGGCCACTCCTTATGAAGCTTGCCTTCTCCGTTACTCTACAATGTCAACATTTACTGTTTTACAATCCACAGGCCTCCTTTTCTTCTGCATGAAAGGTCCAAACATATTACTCCTACTTACCTAACCGGACTGGTTCAGCCCTGCACCCTAGATGGAGATTCCAAGAAGAATGCAGATGCACCCCGCCAGTTTGGCATTTATATACAGTCTAATTTTTCTTTTATCAGTCATTATTTTTAGAACTGTATGGGTTCACTCATCCCTAATTTGTATTTTTCAATTGTAGGGTCATATATAGATATTGGTGGAGGGGTTAATCTGCCACAGAGGTGACGGATATCCCATCTGCGGAAATCTAAATTCATTTATATTCTAAGGGATTTAGATTTCGGCAGACGGGATATCAGTCACAGTTTTACTAGCGTAACCCTTCCGCCAGTCACTATTGACAAAACAGTAGATAATAAGTGTAACTTGGGCCTCTGGGACTGAAGGACTGTTTGCAATGCATTTAACTAAACTGTGCCATTCCTTCATTTACTTCCATAACAGATTTGATGATAATGATGTGCTGCTAATCAACCTGATGAACATTGTTGTTGTGTTGTGTTTGTCTTTGTCACACCTTTCCTCAACTCCCTGTTCCCATCCATTCATTGAACCCCTATCCCCTATCCCTTTCCCTCAGGATGTGTGATATATTGAGTTGTGACTTCCAAATCTACACCATAAATGGATCACACACTTGGTGGGGTGGATGTGCTTAAAACAACACCAACTCATTGCAGGATCTTTTTAACTGAACAATAGTCCACGTCAGGCCCACTTACTCACCCAGGAATGTGAGAAAGAACATGTCATCGTATGAGAGGTAGTACTAGTGTGAACTATCTGGCCTGGTGCACACAGTTACACCTGCTATTTTGCTGTAAGTTCACTGTTGTACTGTAATGAACAACCAGAAGTCTGCCACTACACGTAGTAACTTCACGAGTAGTAATTAACTAGAAGTAGTAACTCATTTTTAAGGTGATAGGGATTGCTTACTAATCGCAAAGTTACAACTCGTGAAGTTACTGATGGAAAAGTTACTAGCTGTAAACTTACACTGGAAGAGTAAATAAACTAACACCAAAAGAGTAATTTTACCTTTGTGAATCAGGCCTTCCTTGTGGGGTGTGGCTTGTGCAGCCAAGATAGTGGACATTCTTTAATAAAACGGCCCTGAAAACCCCTTTCTCTGACAATTATCCCCCGAATCCAGCATCATTGATCCCCATCCCACACTGCAGCATCTCTGCATGGGGGTGGCCTCGGGGTGCTGTAGATGAGGTTTCAGCACCAAGGTATTTTCTGGTATAGGATCGCAGGCTTGACTGCCCTGCTGGGGCCCATGCATATGGTACGAGGAATGGTAGTGGCATGCCGTGGTGTTGTCGATGCTGAAAGAGGTGCAGATTGGTGTTCTGGAGGTCAACACCTTTCTCAGTAGCAGGACGTATAGCTTTAACAAAAATGATAATGCTGCCTCACTCATGAAATACTTTCACATGGCAGTGATGAAAATTAGTCCACAGGGAGGTAATTTATAGGGATCTGGCTAGGTTGAGGTTTAAATCAAGTATTACTCTTTTGCTTCTTAGTCACATTGATTGATGGGGAAAATATTGGAATCAGTAATCTGTAATAAAAGACATAAAATATGACTTTACTTGAGCAGAGAAATGTGGCACAGACATCTCATGACAAGATAGAATTTACTTTTTCAGGTAGTCTATGACAGAAAGACAGAGTATTTGTAGGAGTGAGTGGCATGATGAGTTGACAATCATGGCAAAAATCAGCCCAAACGGGCACCTGCCTAAATCAAACTGGAACAGAATCCTGGCAGTGTCATTCATTTGACTTCCACTCCCCTCTTACATTCCTTACTGAGGGCCTGATTTAGATCTTGATGGTATTACTGCCAATCTGCTGTGGCAGCGGACCCGAGTATGCCATCAAGTAGACAGTGTTCTTCCACCGTATTTAGATGTATTGCGGCTAAGCAGCCGACTACCAGGACGGAGTGCTCTTCCTACCCATCAGGCCTTATTTAGATGTCACTGTTCTGCATCCAGTGCACTGGCGGCAAATTTCTGATGGGGAGGCCATCACAAGACCTAATGGACAGTGGGTATGGAACAGATGTAAGTCTCACACCCTCTCACACACACACCATACCCTAGCCATATGTGTCCTCCTGCACTACACACTTCACAACACACCACAAACACACTATCTTCCAGTGCTATTCCACCACAACACATGTACATGCCATAAGCACACATTGTCATGCATCCATGACACAACGTACACACACTATCGACACTACGCCCACACACAACACAACCATGACAACCAATACAACTAGACACTCATCTACATAAACACACTCACACAAAAGCACAACTGCACACATCACTACATCGACCACCACACAGGTCGCCTTGCCATGTGCACACATGGACATAATTGACAAGTGTGAATATTACATCTTTGTGGTGACAGCTTCCATTTGGCAATGACTACTGATACCAAAATGGCATCTGTGTATATGTTCTATATGTGCGTTGTACCGGTATGTCACCATCCATGTCTGACCCAATTGCGTCACCAACATATGAATGTCACAGTAATTTCTAAAAAATACTATCACGTGTATATGATTGTAGTGGTCTTGAGCTAATGTGCTGTTAACATACCACGCAGACCTGCAATGCAGATTCCCTACCTTCAGTCTAACGACAGGGGATTGTGTTTTCTCTGTCGTCCAGTGTCAGCAGTGACAGAAGGTCTTGTCCAGTCATGTCCAGTTGAAAACAGAACTGGAATCTGGAAAAAAGGTAGGTTTTTACCTCATTTCCCCCCAAACCACCAACTCAGTTGTGGAGGTGGCACCGCCACAGTTGGCTTGAAAAGAAGGCATATCGAAATGTGCTCAGAGGGAAAGGTGTCTGGAGTCCCTCCATTAGCCGCTTTCTCATATGGCACGGTCAACGCAGTTGGGAAGGTCTGGTGGCGTTGGCGGGAAACTGGTGGGTTGTCGGCTATGGGACCGTGAACATCTAAATCAGACGGGCAGACCACCTAGTAGGCAGACTGATTTTCTGTTGAAAAAATAGATGGTGGGACCATTACCTCCAAGATCTAAATCAAGCCCTGAGTTCCTACATCAAAGTGTCTGTTTCTGCACAACACAATCTAGGGTGCTGTGCCCTGTAACATGGCATCCTTGAAATATCATGGCGCAGTGGTGCCTGCACTGGGATGCTAGGCAGAACTTGGTGTGGCAGCGCAGGGATAGAGCATAAATGAGACATCTTAATAAATAAATGTCACATTTCTGCCCTCTCCCTTGAACACAGTGCAGCAAGTTGTCTTGCTGCCCTATATGAAATTTTGATAACTTGGCACTGGCCACTGGTACACTCAGCACTGTATTGATAAACTCAGAGTATTATTTTTACGTCATGCCTACACTCCTTTGGGAATAAAGACAGTGGATGCAACTGTTAGCACTCTGATGCTAAAAAGTGTGTTTATTTATGTGAGTAGTAAACATTACAATTTTATTTTTAAAACCTATTGTATAAACATGGGTCCACACTCATAAATAAATTATCCTTTTTGGCTTTGCTCCAGAGCTGCACATGTGGTCACTGGCCACAATCATTGCTGCAAAGATATATCTATATATCATTATCTATATTCATATCTATATATGTCTATATATTACCTACTGGCAATAGCCAGCATGTAGATAGAGTTAAGAACTACTTTCCATAGGAAAACCATTTTTGTTTTGCCTATAACTTTGATGCCATTTGAAGAATCTTAATGAAAATCTGAAAACTAGTTTGCCACTCACTTCAGCTGCTGTCTGGAAAGTTTCAGGATGATTTGTCATGTGGGGGCTGAGAAAGAGGGGGCCCAAACTGTGTTTTCCACATGTAATTTCTCATAAGGATTTCCAACATGACTACAGCCCAAACCGCTGGACGGAATTACACCAAGTTGGAAGATGGCTAGAACTTGGTCCAGAAAGATCTTTTGTGATTTGGTACAAATCTGTTCAGTAGCTTTGGAGTTATTAAAGAAAATAGATTTATGTATTTCTACGGATGCAGATCCACCACAGATCCACTGCAGTGGATCCACGAGCCAAAAGCAAGGCCCTGATTGGCTATTTGCAACTTGAGAGAAAAGTTGCAGCTCCCATTTTATCAGCTCGGTCCTGGGGGAAAATGACAATGAAAAGTGATATATGGGGTCAGGATACCTCTATCCTGACCCCTTATGACTTATGGAGGGGTCCCTAAGGGATCCCTAATGGGCATGAAATTGCCCCAAACCTTTATTTGGGGACTTGTGGGGATCTACAAATTCTCCACTGCTCTCAACAGGACCCCCCAATCCATGAGGGATCCGTGAGGGATCCGTGGGTCCAAACCTAAGTGAAAAATAATACAACTCACACACTCACTCACCAAACCACCATCATGCACAGCCAAGGTTGTGCATACTGTGGGGTTGGCTGCATGTGGAGTATTGACCTCAGGCCAGGCCCTGTAGCCATTCCCCCCAGTGCACCCAGTGCACAGTGTCCAGGCCCTGCGACCAAACTATGACTTGTGATGTAAAGTAACTTTAGGTCATGAGTTATAGTTTCTTAACATAGGTATAACATCCCTGTAACCTTTGTTTTTTAGTGATATATATATATATATATATATATATATATATATATATATATATATATATATATATATATATATATGCTATATGTGGTGGGAAACACTGGAACATTTTACTGAGTGACAGTGACATTGCCAAAGCTTTTGGCACACGACCACTCTTTACATACAAAAAAGTGAAATCACTGAAGGACAGACTGGTGAGGAGTCACTTTATGGATCCTCTACTGAGCAATTGGCTAAATAAACATAACAAAGGAGCTGTGCAGCCACTGAGCAAACCATCTTGTACTACCTGAGGAAGGCGGAAACTGAAACGTTGAAGTGGAAATATATTTTAGTTCTTTGGTAAGACCATCTGTTTAGGTTACCATCTTTCTTGGATATTACATTTTCTTGTGACTCATCGTATCCTTTGGGATCTAGATTTTTGCCCTAGGTGGCTGTTGTTTTCTTGTGATCCTTCATCTTCTAGTATACTGTTTTTGGAATTACAAACCTGTATCCTCCTTGGATCCGATGCTCAAGTCAGAAGCAATCACCATGTCAAGAACACATCTACATCCTAGCTATGCACTGGTCATCCAGAAGAAAATCAGTAAGTGCCAATTTACAATAGCACATTTACAGATCTATAAATAACTTAACATCCATCCCATGGGGTTGGAGATTAAATCTAAGCCACCTTTCAAACTAAGTAACTGTGAATGGTCTGCTTCATGGAATATTTTACTGCATAACTCAACAATGGCCCTAATGTCAGTATGGGCCTGATTCTAACTTTGGAGGACGGTGTTAAACTGTCCCAAAAGTGGCGGATATACCACCTACCGTATTACGAGTTCCATAGGATATAATGGACTCGTAATACGGTAGGTGGTATATCCGCCACTTTTGGGACGGTTTAACACCGTCCTCCAAAGTTAGAATCAGGCCCTATATGTTAAAGTAACCATTTAGAAAATGCAGATGCTTAAAACCGAGCTACAAAAAGAATTGGCGCCCAGCTACAGAAATATAATGGAAACAACTTTTCCCTGACTATCCACTTGTGAAAAATTGCAAAAACTTTTTCCAAAACCACCAGTCATTGCTTACCCAGAGCTCCCAATTTATGATTGCTTATTGTGAGAGTTGAACTTAAGCAAGCTGTGACAAATGCAGAAGTTCATTGCTGTGATTCTAAAAGATGCATTACATGTGAATTCCTTTTGCAAACATCATCAGTAACTAGCTCTCTTACAAGAAGGACCTATGGAATAAGACAGCATCTTATATGTCGCTCACAATGCTTTATGTGATTCAGTGCCAACACCAGCACCTTAAAAAACAATATGTAGGCCAAACATTGAATGACCTCCGTACACGATTTAGGGACCACAAATCAGCAATAATTAACAAGAAATTTGACAAGCCTGTAGCCAATAATTTTAACATTGTGGACCATTTACTATCAGATTTGAAGATTTTCCCTGTGGAACATGTCTTAAAGGAAGAACTACTGGACATCAGAGAAAACTTCTGGATGTACCCTTTAAAATCACTGCATCCAGATGGACTGAACATCACTGATAATACCACTTGATTTCTGCATATCTGAAGAGTTCTCAGGACTGCATTGATTCCACATTCCAATTGGAATCTTCATTTATGATGCTTTTTGAAAATGAAAATCCAGCAGTGTCAGATGTGCAGCCTCTGAGCAAACCATCTTGTACTACCTGAGGAAGGCGGAAGCGGACACGTTGTAGTGGAAATATATTTTTGTTCTTTGGTGAGACCATCTGTCTGAGTCACTTCTTTCTTGGATATATATATATATATATCTATATATATCAAATATATATATATCTATCTCTCTCTCCCTCTCTCTATATATATATATATATATATATATATATATATATATATATATATGTATATATATATATATATATGTATATAGGCCCGATGGTCAACCCCTCTGCAGCTAAGCTATAACTTGTGCTGTGAAGTAGCTTTAGGCCATGTGTTACAGTGTCACGTTAACTTAACAAATATTAGAATTTTTAGAAAACCAAATCTATTATTTACTCACTGAGCACTGCAACCTCGACACCCAGCAGATGGAGCAGGGCCTGCTCCTGGTTAGTGACGTCTGCCAAGCAGTGCATCAGCTTCTGCTGGGTGTGTGCAATCGTAATGCAGTGGCTCATACACCGCTGCACTCACCTCAAGAGCGCTTTCTGGTTCCACAGGGCATAGCCCTTGCCAAGCCTGCTGCATGCTGCCAGCATATAGGTGAAGTGGCGTTGCACTCAGAGAAGGAGGAGAGGCAGGGTAAAAGTCAGGAGAAAAGGCACTGAAACATAAAATAAACAGAAAAGTAAACACAGGAAAAGTGAGACAATTACAAAACAAGTAGAAACAAAGTTGGGATTTGGGAATAGGGAGGATCAGATGGGTTTGGATTGGGTTAGATGGAGGAAAGAGCAGACAGCAAGGAGTGAGGAACAGAAGCAAGTAAAGAAAATTACCTTTTGCTTGCGCACGTCATGGCGCTGTTCATGATTATTTTTTAGTGCGGAACATGCTATTGCCCAGAAAACAACAGCACAAATAATCAGGTGAGCACTTTTACCCCTGTTCACGGAATTCAGTGGAATTTCACAGAGTTTTTTTGTAATTCCACAAGTTCCGCCCAGGCCAAAAAATTAGTTTCCTGCATTTCTAACTCCATATGGCCTTGAAGGACCTTGGCTTGTTGCACAGCGCTCCATTTCCTACTACTCCCCATAGTATTTAGTGTATCACTTTTTGCTAATCATAAGTGAATTGTATTTTGTGGTTTAAAATTCATATCTAATGGCCACATGATCAGACTGCCCCCATGTTACATCCAACAAGTCACCCACATCTGACAAATCGCAGAGAGATGCATTATTGACTTACTCTCCTCTGCACATCCACATTCGTAGCATGAAACCCATAAGGATGTACTGCAGAAGCTGATTCTGAAATGCCTATACAAATGCCCACACACCTACATAGGTGCAGCTTACAGCCATGCATATTGACTGGCACAGTGTCATCCAAAATGAGGACATTGCACAGTTGCATTTACATTATAGTGCAATTTGTAGCAATTCTCAAGCACTTTCATGTCTCTCGTGCTGCTTCCACCCTCCATTCCTTGACTAATGCCCTTGATCTTAATAAATCCAGGATCCTCATCATCTTATCCTCCCTTGGTGTGAGATACAATTGGGATGGGGCTTCATTGCCTATGGCCTGGATCCCTCACCATTGATGTGCATCATGATCCCGCACCTCCTCTTCAGGTCACTGAATTGTTTCTTTCCATGGGGGTGATGAGACAGCATTGACTTTATCACTTCATTACATATCTGATGACACAGTCCTGTGTAAGTTTCTGGCAGTGTTTTGAGCACTGGGATGCCTAACAGGAACTCATGCTCCTTCATGACATGTGTGCTGTCAGGATGCACTAATGCTTTGCGTGGGATCCAAAAGAAGCAATGCTTTTTTGTGTCTCTACCACACAAACCAGTGACCATGTACACAGGAATATGAGGGCCAGTGTTAGAAGCAGAGCAGGGGAATGGGGCAAGAGAGAAAGTAGATACACGGGACTCCATGTCGTGACACATCTCTACTGTGGTTAAAGACAATGCAAGATGTAATGGGAATTTACAAAACAAGCAGGGGCATATTTATACTCTGTTTGCGCCGAATTTGCGTCTTTTTCGACGCAAATTCGGCGCAAAACTAACGCCATATTTATACTTTGGCGTTAGACGCGTCTAGCGCCAAAGTATGAGGAATGAGCGTCATTTTTTTGCGTGAACGCCTTCCTTGCGTTAATGAGATGCAAGGTAGGCGTTCCCGTCTAAAAAAATGACTGCGACGCAATGCGTCGTATTTATACTCCCGGGCTAAAATCACGCCCGGGAGTGGGCGGGGCAAAAAACCCCGCATTTGCGCCTCTTTTTAACGCCTGGGTCAGGGCAGGCGTTAAGGGACCTGTGGGCTCAAAATGAGCCCACAGCTGCCCTCCCATGCCCCCAGGGACCCCCCCTGCCACCCTTGCCCACCCCAGGAGGACACCCAAGGATGGAGGGACCCATCCCAGGGACATTCAGGTAAGTTCAGGTAAGTATAATTTTGTTTTTTTTTTATATTTTTTTTTGGCATAGGGGGGCCTGATTTGTGCCCCCCTACATGCCACAATGCCCAATGCCCAATGACCATGCCCAGGGGACATAAGTCCCCTGGGCATGGCCATTGGGCAAGGGGGCATGACTCCTGGACAGGAGTCATGTAAATGGCGTCTGGGCGTCGTTAAAAATGGCGCAAATCGGGTGGAGGTGATTTTTTTGCCTCAACCTGACTTGCCCCATTTTAAGACGCCCTAACGCCATTTTCCCCAACGCCGGCGCTGCCTGGTGTACGTGGTTTTTTTCCACGCACACCAGGCAGCGCCGGTCTGCTAGCGCCGGCTAACGCCATTCAATAAATTCGGCGCCCGCATGGCGCTTCAGAATGGCGTTAGCCGGCGCTAAACTTTTTCACGCTAAACTGCGTTAGCGCAGTTTAGCGTCAAAAAGTATAAATACGGGCCGCCGTGTCTTTAACTAACGTGACATTTAGGGTTCAATGCTTAACTTTAATAGTGTATGCATGTAACTAACAATATTTCAGTTTTTTAAATGTCACCGTAACTCCGAGATGGCAATATAGTACCATTTTAAAAATGGTACTCATGGATATTTTTATATTACATATGCATTTTAGAACTCAGCGTCAACAAGCTGTTTTGTTCAAAGTGCAGTTAAAATGGTGACTGACTGAAATTAGAATGTTTAGGATGTGTTTATATTTCTTAAGTAAGTTGTTGATAAAATAATGGAGACTGAAAGGGTCAGTGGATGTAGGTGACCCTGTCTGTGGATTTTTACCACATAATTCTAGGTTTTCTAAATTTCCCACAAAATTTTACACATAATTGCAAACATTGCACATTTCTCCTAAAATGTTTCGATCTCAGTTGGAGAATTAATAGTAGAGAATGTGCTTCATAGTTTGCATTTTGACAAATAAATTAGCTAACTTTGCACTTCTTCCTATGCATGGAATAACTACTTTACATCTCATCGCCAAGCTCTCCCTTGCGTAAAATGAATTTTTTTTTTAATTGATTGTGGTTGAACTGCAAGATAATCCATAATGGTAAAATCCTGCCATCCAGCCATTTCAAGCATACATACGAGAATACTAATACCCCGTGCATGTTATTTATATATACACGTGAAACAGAGCTCAAAGTAAGATTTTTTTCTGTTCCATCACAGGAACCATTAGTATAATGTAATATCCCAAGTCTTCAGAAGAACTCAGCTACATGTGCAAGGGAGTAGTTCAAAGTTTGCTTTTACTAACTACACAGTTTTTTAGACTACTTCCCTGAAATTGTCTTCCAGTGTCTATCGGTACAAAACATTAGGAAGCAATAGGTCTTGGCAATAAAACATGGATTCAAGTAGCTATGTCCTAGATACAGCAGCATTGTACTAAGAATGACATAGGACACCAAGGGAAGGTATACCCAATGATCCAAGATGGCTACATCCTTAAAGAAGACGCAAGAGTGTGTGGCTTACTTGGAATCGTAGCTGAATGTCTTCATGCTGCGGCGTAGCACTTTCTCCACTCACAAAGCCTCAGTCTAAACAGCGGCAGCATTCAGTGATGAACATTAGCCTTTCCTCCTCTGAAAGGAAGGTAGTGTTAGCAGGTTTGGAGTACCACTGCCCCATGCTCCAACTACGCTTTAAGGCAGTATCTCCGGTTCCATTTCCTGACATATGCAAGGATCTTTATCTCTGAGTCCGCGAACCTTTAATTCCTCTGCTTGCTGGCAGCTATTTGATGCCTTCTGCAAGGGTGCCCACTAGGGGTTCTGCAAGACACCAGAGGATGACGTAGGTCATGCCTGGTGGTTTCGCAAGAGTGGTTTTCCAGCATAATGGAGTCTTATTGCCTGCTTCTGATTTGGTGGCGACAGCAAGCCTGCTTTGGAGCCTGCATGTATTTCTGTGGGTTCTGCCATGCTCCAGGTGCATCCTCCTGGGTTGGACTTCAATCTAGAGTTTCAGTGCGACACATATTGTAAATATATTGCAGCTGCTGAATTCAACTTATGGTAAATATTGCATGTGATTATAAAAAAATAGAATGTTACAATATTTGATATAAATACTACTTGCTAAAAACATTGATACTATTGCACGAATACATCTTCAGCTTGCTGTGCACGAAAAAACTTTGGGGCATATTTATACTCCGTTTGCGCCGATTGTGCGTCCAAAAATTTGACGCACAATCAGCGCAAACGTTGCCCCATATTTAAACTCTGACGTCCGCGGACGAAATAAATCCGCTGTGTGCGTCATTTTTTGGATGCGGCAACCCGCCCTGCGTTAATGATATGCAGGGTAGGCGTTCCCGTCCAAAAAACGATGCAAACGACCGGGTGTCGTATTTATGCTTCCGGGCAAAAATGACTCTCGGTCGGGAGGCGGAGGAAAAAAATGACGCACAGCCCGATTTGCGTCAAAATTTAACGCCTGGGTCAGGGCAGGCATTAAAATGGGGCAAACACACCTGTATTTAATCAGAACACAGAACAAACAGCAGAGAAGCAGAGCAGCAACAGGGAGGCATGGAGGTGATTTTTTTCCAGCGTGCACGTAGACGCAGAGCCCTGCAGCAACAACAGCAGCTACAGCAACAACAGCAGGGACCCCAAAGGCAGCGCAGAAGGCAGGACAGGATATTCCGCCCAAGAACAACACTGCATGGCCTCAGGGAACACGACATCATACAGAGGTACTGGTTGAACTGGCAGGCCATTCAGCAGCTGCTGCGCAACATTGAACAGCAGTTGTCCCCCACTTTAGTGACACCCCGCACCATCCCAACAGAAACAAAGCGGCTTGCCGTACTTCACCTGCTGGCAAGTGGCTCGTTTCAAACAACTGGTGCCCTGGTTGGCGGAATATCACAACCATCATTCTCCGCATTTCTGCCAAAAGTACTGGATGCCATCATTCAACTGACACCCCGTCACATCTGCTTCCCTAACACACTGCAGAAGCAGCAGGAAACAAAACAGGGGTTCTACGCCATCAGTGGCTTCCCACACGTCCTTGGTGCAATCGACTGCACACACGTACGCCTTGTGCCACCTTCTGCAATAGAACACCTCTACCGCAACAGGAAGCACACACATTCCATCAACATGCAGGCCATAGTCGATCACTAGGGATTGATCAGCAACATCATGGCTAAATATCCTGGGAGTGTACATGACTCATTCATCTTCCGTCACAGCACCATCAACCAACACTTCCAGGATGGACGGTATGGCAATGGCCTACTTGTTGGTAAGTACAAAAACCTACTTATATACACACTGCACAGCAACCCTCTAGGACACACAACACATACACCACAACAGCAACATCTAGACAGGAACACACTGAGGTCCTTACATCACTAGCCATGTTTCTTAAGTCACCATTGAACCTGTCACACATCGGAATTTACTGTACAGCCTAATGTTAAGACATCAATGAGTGTGGTTGCCTAAATGACACCTTGCAAATTGTAGGTGTCACAATGACCTTTACATTAATACATTGCATAAGTTTCAAGGTATGGGATGTACAGGGTACTTTGATATGAACGTGTTAACAACACTGACAATTTTAAATGTGCATGGAACTATCATCTCACCCTCAGTGAAGACACACGGACACCTGTATCAGAAGTCACAATGCTAGTGAGGGCACACTGTACTGCAAAAGCCAAAACATATTGATGATAAACGGTTAGCAGACAAACACTTGCTCAGCCAAGGAAACAACACACTGCAGATGGTATAGCCTACAAGTATAGGATGTCACATCAGTACACAAAAGAGTCACAGACAACACAAGACAACTACTGCCATTAAAGGTCTTTTCAATAGTGCCAGCTACATCTACATTGACCCAATTCTGTGTTTTTCTTTCAGCTGATCAGGGGTATGGCATCCAGCCATGGCTAATGACACCATTTGGGAACCCGAGTACTGCTGCAGAGCGGGCATACAACGACGCCCATAAGAGGACACGCAGCATTGTCGAGCACACCTTTGGGATCCTAAAGTCAAGGTTCCGCTGCCTTGACATCACTGGCGGTAGCCTACTATATTCCCCCGAGATGGTCTGTAGGATCATACTCACATGTGCAATATTGCACAACATTTGTGTAAAAAGGAACATTCCCCTCCTCGAACCAGACCCATACATGCCTGAAGACGACGAAGAGGAGGATGCTGGCCTGCAACAGGAGGGGGAACAACCAAACACGGCTGCTGGAGTGCGTAGGCGCCAACAGATTGTAAATAATTTATTTTCATAATTATCACCATCACCACTTAATGCACTATTGTAAATAAACACTGATAACAAACACCACATCATGGTTTGGCCTATTCATTTCTGCCCACCTTTAGCTTAGAATATCTGAAGAAGAATGTCGTCTCATTGAGCAATAATTATATAACAATCATGACACAAAAATATACACCACAAATGTAATGGCCACCATACAATGGTCAAATACACACACAATGTAAACGACAGACATCCTGTACAGTTCACCTTTGAAGGGCAATAGCTAAGGACCACACATATGACTCACATACATGTAGGAAACATGGATCATCGCAGCAGATGGCACACAACTCAAACACCATCACTCAACTAGGGGAAAACAGGCCTCATACATCAGGCAGTTCACGTGCTAATGCTTCAGGAACAGGAATGTAGGAATACACTCTTGCCAACAGTAATTCCAACTACTTACTATCATTGCAATGACTATCTGTCACTAGAGTTACACATAAGCAGAACACACACAGCACAAGTGCTACACCTTTGACAAGCATCCAGCACAACACATCCCATCTACATGTCAGCCCTTTTCTAAAAACATTACACACACTTGCAGCTGCTTACACCCCACCTGTCTGAAGAGGTCCCTAGAATGCCGATTTGTGTACACTGAGATTCCCTCATCTACACACACACACTCACAAGAGTCATCCAGTGTGCCACACCCTTTACTATGCCTACCATTGTCAAACTACCATCTCAATGCATGGAACTCAGCTCATATAATACACTGGCTTGGAGTTTATAAGGCCTGGTATCACCTGTAGATTGATTCTTCTGTGAAAGGTACTGTAGGCTATTTATCAGCAAATCCCAACTGACAGGACACAGAGGGAGGCCACACCAGTGATCCCCTCCATGCACACCACCCAAATGTACATGCCCCTCCCTGCTGATGCCTCCTACTGCATACATGTTGGAATTTGAGCTATTACATCATTAAGCTTTGACACTAATGTTGCAGTAGAAAACTTTATCAGGGTTCATGTGTCACCTTCAAAACAACACAGGACATACACAGTGTGACATCTCAACTGTCTACTGCTCCCTCTGACCAGTCCTAGTCAGAACACGTGATCATGTAATTACTGAAAGAACTTGCTCCTGATTGACCCAGCATCCTGTCAGCCTGACTGGCACCTGTCCGTGGGTCACTCTACAGATACCTGGGGTCCACCTATGGACCACACGTGCTGTCCAAAACCTCTTGTACCTCAGACACTAATTTGTCATTAGCCTAATCAATGTATACTCAAATACATAGTATTGCATCATATGACTGTTATTTGTATCAGATTTGTGACAGTGCCCTTGAATAGCCAAATCTTGGCCCTTCCGTTGTCTGGCCCTCATTAATGCCTAAACTACAAAGTGTGACAGTGGACCAGGACCATACTGTATGATGGTGTAAATGGCCTCCATCAAAACCAGCAACCTCAGATAATGTCCATGAAAAGGTAACACATATGAGGACCCTGACTGTTCAAACGCTGAGTAACATTTTTCAAACGATAAAGATGAGTCGTGTGTTGAATACCAGCCATTTACTTCTGCACAGAGGCTATGATGTTTCCTGAGACATTACCATCCACAGAGGCCAACTGGAGTAGAAATGTTGCAATGACACATGCCGGATCCAGACACCTGAGACATTCTCTCACTCAGCACACCAAGGTTGCCCAGTTGAAAGTCTCATTACACGTTTTCAGTGACAGGGTGGGACCATCCATGTGTAGGTGACCATGTCCTCAATGGCTTCTCTCAAATTTAGCTACAAACAATACCCAATTGAAACAAGATTAGCTGCCACTAACTCATGCGGAGACCTGGAAGTTACAGTGACAACATACACCCTGACAGTTGACACTGGATCAATATTTGACCACACACATATCAATGTACCATCCAATCAACAAATTATTTGCAAGCAGCCGATCACAGTAGTGTCCCAGTTGTAACCTAGCAGGAAGAATGAAACATTCCACTAAACCAGGTAATGCATAAAGGGCCACATACATCAACAACCTATTTGCCCTCAGGAAATGAGGAATGTTGAGATTTAGCCAAAAATATCAATGCAAAATGGTATGTCATATTTCTCCCAAGAATCAATAGGGCAAACGTCAAATGGGCAAATGGGATTACAGAATTGCAAACAGTGAATCATACCCTATTTGCTTCCATGAGCCTGCTGCTGCAGGTTTAGCATTACTGAATTTGGGAATCCCTTGGATAAATTTGCAAGTCTGGAAGAGCAAACCCTAGGGTGCTAGGGGCCTAAGTCCACCTCTACTGCCCCCCAAATAGACATTATATATGCACATGTGAATCACACACATGCATAAGGCGCATGTGTGCCCTACATGTCAAAAAGAAAACACATTGAAGATACATTAACTCGTAATTAGGACATGGTTATCCCCTTAAAAAGTGATGGCGACAATTGCACTACCTATTTGGCCTTTATATAAGTTTGCTTACCATGATAAATGTGGACACATTATAGCTAAGGTATACATCCTGGTATACCATTCATATTTTGAAATTAGCCATCAGCAATTACCCACATATGTGTACAATTATGAGTAATATCCATTCTGACCAATCATTACTATTGCACTGTGAATACCTTCTATACATCCTATAAGGGTCATTTGTCATAGCTAACCCCAAATGTGTGTTACTTAGCACCGTTTGGTAATGACAAAATTCTTTTCACAATTTGACAAATGAAAGACATATTTGTCATAATGCGTCATATTTCCACGCATAAAGCTTGTGCGTCATCATTTTTGACGCATAGGAGTGCAGATAAGGCTGAGTCAAAAAAATATCAGAAAAATAGATATAATACTATCCAGCATTACATGGCCACCATTTTTTACATAATGTGTCATATTTCCATGCATACAGCTTGTGCGTCATAATTTTTGACACACAGGAGTGCAGATAATGCAGAGTCAAAATTAATTTTCATATTTAGATATCATAATTGCCAGCGGCTTAATTTTCAACTCTAGAACTGTAAAATAAGCCTCAAACAAATATAATGGTCCAATGATGAACATTTTTGACTCTGCATTATGTGCACTCCTATGCGTCAAAAAATATGACGCACAATCTGTATGCGTGAAAAAATTACGCATAGCGGGAAAAAAACGGCGGCCATTTTATCCAGGATGTGATGTAATAGGATATCCTGTTTATAGAATCCGTACAGTGGGTGTACTTTCACTTTCACTTTGCAGTCTCAGATTATTCTAGACTGTGTGGCTGTGTGGAAAGTGTTGTCCTGTGTATTAGTGCTTTTGTGTCCTTTGTAGCTTCTCAATTATGCTTTTGTCATCATTGTCTTGTTGTTGAATACTGTCAGAGTCTGTGTTGTATTATTTTGTCTAGTCCAGTGTTTCTTTTATTGTCTGTGGGAGTCTGTTGTGGGTAGTGTAATATAGGGGTTAGTTGGGCTCTTCTTCTTAAGTTTTCTTTGTTTTTCACTACTCTACCTTTCCCCATTTCCCCCTTTTCCTTTTTCTCCAACTTTTTCACCTTTGTCAGTGCTGACATGTCTGGTAGGCCACGGCTTGCCAGGATGGGTGAGGAGGAATTGGGGGGGTTTATATGGCTTGTTTGCCATTTCCTCCCACTCATGCTGGAGGCTGGGGGTAGGGTGATACAGGGGTATCACACGGAAGCCCGTAGAGTCCGGTGGGGGAAGGTGCGCCATCACTTGGTCCGTGTCTATGGTAGCCTGAGGAATGAACATCAACTTAAGCACCGCTGGGCTGATCTGATATCCAGGGAGCAAGATCTGCTGGACCACCTGGGAATCAGGATTGGTGGCCATGTTGGTGAGTACACATCAATTAAATGTGCACAATTTAAAGCTGTGTGGCGACATGTGATGATTGTTACCCAATCTGCCAGATAAGTAGCTGACTGTGTGTAATCCTAGGGAAACCTACTGGGTAATTGATGCACAATGTGAAGGAAGACAAATGCTAGCAGTCAGGTAGCTCATGTTTTCTACACATACCGGTTGCCTGTAGCAGTATGTAATGTAGTGCTGCCTTTGTGTCAGACAAGCAACACGTTAATGACTCAATTAGAACTCTACAGGTCACAATAGCCAGTGAAAAATGGATGTTGAAACATCATATCTACATATGTAGAGGCCATAGCTAAACTGACATTTGTAAACCCAATATGATGCTATAAATGAGTGCTGCCTTCACGTCAATTGAAGTTAGCAATGTTGTCCACACATATGTCACATGTGTGTCTGGTTGGTGTGTGGAGAAAATGACCACATAGGCTGTTTGAGTTTGAAAGGTCATGCAGTCCTCAAGTAACCAGCTTTTGGATGTCTCCCTTGGATGCACATGATGAGATGAATGCACCCCTATATTGTTCGGGCATACTAATGGAGGTGCATCTTTGACACCACATGACTGTCTGGGCCACTGCATGTGTGTAGTAGGGTGTGTAACTGTAGCAGGACACTCATCCAAAGTAAATGTTGCTCAAGAATAATTCCATGCAGTATGAGCATGTGTGAAAGTGTTTTATTACGTATGTCATATTCTCACATTGTCTTTGTAATTGCAATTGTTTGTCAGTGCATGGATTCTGAGTATATTCTACCTTCCATGCTTTACAGGTGGACCTGCACCGTACACTGTGGGAGAGGTGGCTCATTTTGCGGACCCCGACACCTACAGTGAGTGTTGCATGTGTGCTATTTTTATTGTTTGCTGGTGATGCATGATGGACTACTGTGTGTTCAACAGAATTCAAGGTTTGATGCGCTGCCCATTCATTAGTATTGTTCCATTAGTGGGATTTCAAATATCACTTCAGTTTGAGTAGACCTATGCTTATCCATTTCTCAGATTTTGGGTCTGTAGGCCATTCCAGTAGGGCCCGCTATGGGGAATGGGGTGAGTCATGTGGAATACACTGGTTAATGTAAGAGTTGCTCTGGGACTCGTCTCGGACTGAGTCTGCATTTCAGACTGACATTCTCCCAGATAGCTTCTGCAGAAGGCTTGTCTGAAATATGCTGCTTCCCTAGTTAACGATGGACTGAGTACACTGTAGGTTGGATCTTGCGGGGGCATGTACTTCCACAAGTTGAACTAGAAGTTTGTGGGACTAGAGTGCAATGGCCTAGGTGTACATTCTACTCATGATCATGGGTGTTCTTGCTCCTCTGTGTGTGTGGTAAAATATGCCTCACTGGTAGTATGTGATGTTGGCCTAAGTCAGTACATTTTGACATGTGTGGACCTTGGATAGGACAAGGTTTAGCTGACTCCAATTTGTTGCTAGGCCTTCACTGGTGTTGTGTGTGTGGAGGCAAAAACTTGTTGAGCTTTCTAGACACTCCTGGGTGTGCATTGAATATGGGATTGTTGGTTGTTCTTCCCACCCCACCCTCAAAGACTGCCATGTGTTTGGGAATAGGGTACCTAGGACTGTAGCAACCAGTATGTTACACATACTTGTGACCATTTGCAACTTTGTTTTGAACCTAGTGTACACACTCGGTTATGGCACATGAGTTCTATACTAGCAAAAACAATTACAAATGGCAGATATTGAGGGTTGTGATTGTTATCACATAGACTGACATATGTAGTGAAGGCAGTAGGCGGAGGAGGTGCAGCCATAATGTCAGCTGCATTACCAATTATTTGGATGAGATGTTTAGGCTGAAGTCACCCATCATGTAGAGACATGGATATGCTAGGTGTGAGATGCCCTTTTGTATGCAGGCTTCCCATGTAATTCCTCTGAGACTTTCAATGATCTATGTGGTGAAATTAGCTGTTACAACAACAGTAAAAGTAATGTCCAATTGAGCCATTGTGCTATTCCACCCATTACATTTCCTATGGTAAATAGTTGCCCTTTCTCTTCACAGCTGCAAACATGAGTGCCGCACAGAGGCATGATTTTGAAAGGCGGACAATGAGATACCGGCACATCCTGCAGGTGCAGTCGGGGTTCCGACGGATGGCCCGAAAATACCAGGCGGATCGGGCCTCCGGAGCATGGTGGGCCTCACCACAGGGTGGCCCAACGTTGCCCACTACAGCCACCACCACCACATCCACCAGTTCTTCCCAAATGGCCCCAGCAACGGCGGGGACAGTTGTCCCTGCCTCAGGAGTACGACCTGGACCCAGCAATTTCAGAGCTGCAGGACAGTCCAGTGGGCTACCAACAACTCCCACACCGAGCACCTCTGCCAGCACACAGACAGCAGCAGCACCTCCTATTGACCCTGCGGCATTCCAGGCTTTAGAGAGGAAAATGGACAAGTTCATTCATAAGGTGGACAAGCTGAGCCAGGATGTGGCGTACATTAAGAAGCGGGTTAGGTCCATCAGGCGGAACCTACGGAGGGCCAACCTCTAGGACTTATTTGATTCATTTAAATGTATCCCTCCCCTCTCTCCTCTTTCCTTTTTATCATGACAGGTGGGTTTTGGGGATTAGTGTTAGGTTAGTATAGGTTGTTAGCTTAGTTAGTGTTAGGGAGGAGGGTGGGGGGTCCTTATTCTTTCTATTTTTCATTTTTGAGTGTGTTGGTCAATGTTGGGATTCCTGTCTGTTTAAATAAAATAAAATAAAAATCATTAAAAAAAAATATTAAAAAAAATAACAAAAAAATATATGATTGTTTAGGATAGTATAGTATGTGTGTAGGTTAGTATGTGTTGTCCTGCATGTGTCCTGTCTCATAATGGTGGGTGGGGGGTTGATGTTTAGATCGATTCGTTATATGTGTAGAGTAAGTTTAGATTAGGTTAGTTAGGGACAGTTGTGGGTTAGGAGTAGTCAGGTTAGATTAGTGTAGGTATGACTTTTCCCTTAGTTGCCTCTGGTGTGAATACATATGAATAAATATATAGTTAACCCTTTGCATTATGTGTTAACTGCTACTTGATCATGGCCTTGACATCAGTGTAGGTGATTGTTTTTCTATGACATTTGTGTCCTATGCTACACACCAAAGAAAATAGAGGTTTTAAATGACAGCTACCCCTGTGCTAACTTGGTAAGTATCCACCATTTGATAGAACTACCATTAGTAGTTTACATGGATCACCAAGGAATTGTGTTGATGAGTATGTATTCTACATCACAAAGTGTGCTTCCAGAATTGGTATTGTGGGTAATTTATTAGGTCGGACTGCAGTGTGATGTTCAGGGACATCTTTGTAGATGAGGTGTTGTTGACAGTCTTGTCGTGTTGTCTTCATTGCTGACATAGATCATGTGTGCAAAAATTCAGCATGACTTCCCTTCATGGAAGTATACTCTGAAAGGGTGATTGATGCTGTGTTTAGTTGTGTTTGCTTAGATTTTACTGCATAATTTCATGTTTTAGTATTGCATGGTGCCTACATTTATCAGCCACCATTAGTTGACTTTGATTGCTATAGATGGAGCATTATTCTGTCCAACACAGCATGATTGTGTGTGGTTTGTCCCTTCATCAGTTATTCTCCCCAGGATGGTCAGGCTATGATGCAATCCTGGACACTGCACATATGTCTCAGACTACATGATGTCAGGACAGTTGTATTGCCAAGCTGCATGGTTGTCACACAGGCACTTTAGAGTTATCTACTGCACAGTTGATGTGTCAAATAACACAGAGACATATTAGGTGTGAAAGTGCTATTTATTGATAGGTGCTGTTGTGCAAAATGTACATTGTCCATGTTTGCTGAGTCCGTTCTGGTGCATTCTTACATGGTGATCCTACAGAAGGGGTGTGGATGATGCTCCTGACATGCTGGGGTGATGTAACAGACAGTGCAGAGGGACTGGATTTGCCGATTAGTAGGAGAGAGACATTCACTGGCAATGCTGACAAGTCATACAGTGGTTAGCAGAACAGTCATTGAGTATAGTTGTAGTGAGACTGCCATTTGACAAAACGTAGGACCTTGGTCAAAGTAGGCCATGGTGCAGGGACTAGTGCTTCCGGGTACTCTTCCGTGTGAATGTGATCTGTTCCATGTCTTCTTCTTCTGATGTGTGTGTTGCCTGCTTTGTCCTTGTTGTTGTTGGTTGTGAAGGGGCAACACACACCTCAGTGTTAGAAGACGTGGAGTCAGACATCCCGGTGGCTGCTCCCTATGAAGTTCTTAAGGGCAGTACTGCAGCAAGGAGGGCCTGCTGGTTTTTGAGAATAGCAGCTACATCACGATGGTAGGCAACCAGGTCGGCCCTGAGGGAGTCATGATTGCATTCGTGCATGCAGTGGAAAGTTTGGGGTGCGAGGTGTTGTGGCAACTCCCTTACTGCAGTGGTGAATTCCTTTATAGTTTCTTGTAGTCCTTGCAGTATGGATGTTAGGGCTTGCATAGCTGTTGCCTGATCTGCAGATGACATCATGCACGAGCGCACCCCCTCAAGGCTGGCTGCCATAGTTTGCATCCCCACCCGCACCTCCTTGGCCAGCTCCCGCTGTACTCCAACTACAGTTCTTTCAAAGCTTGTGCCAGTGTCGTCAGAGTCCTCAGCTGTGTAGGAGCTGGCAGGTGTTGCAATTGGGGTGGTGGGTGGTTCTTCTGTGATGGCTGCTTGTTCTGTGCTCCTCCTTGTGACTGAAGGTGAGGTCTGGAGGGTTTCAAGGACCTTTTGGATGGTCTCCTGGTGAATGTTTATGGGCTCGTCATCCATGTCATCAGGGAAATCAGGGACAGGCATATCGGCAGGAGATCCATGTTCCTCTGCAATGAAACAGGGTACAATTAGTGTATCTGTGTTGTGACAATTTTGCCGTAACATGCCAGCCTTTTGATGACTTCACTTTGTGATCTTGTTTGGTATTGGTATCTGCTGTCCTTCATATGGGCATTGTTATAGGCCTATGGCCCACCTGTGTGTCACATGTATGATATAGAGTTATCAGACTTGTCTGCCTAATCGCCTCTAGGTGTTGCTTTGTACCAAATAGGGAATAGCCATCTTTTTGTCCTACTTGACCCTCCGTGTATATCTATTCTTATGGTGAGACCTTTCACTGGCTGTGGGTGTTCTGATTGCCCTGGCAGCACACTTGCCTCTCAGGACCTGCCCCAATCCCTGATTGTTTATATTGACTTAATTGTAAATGACATGTGGCATATCCTATGCATGGCAATGTTATGATGTGATATGGATGTAGACATTGTTCATGTGTCCAGCTGATGTTGGGTAATGTGTGTTACATTGGATTGCCCTGTTTATCGTATCAATGTCCTATATGGTCCTCTGACTGTGCAGGTGTATTTAAGTGACCAGTTGCATGTGTCCCCTCCTCAATGCTGTTGTCTGAGCAGTCTGACATTTGTGATGTGCCTTGTTAGCCAGGCACGTGAAGGACCCTGACATATGCAGCATGTGTGTGTCCTTAGTGCTGTGTGGCTCCTATTGCCGTTTACTTTGGCTGATGTATGTGACAACTATGGGCATTGACATATGAGTGTACTAGGGCCTTTGTCTTGTTTCAGGAGATTGTTGCAGATGTCATCCTCACCCCCTAATTTAGGTATGTATGTTCCATGGGGAGGTTACTGCCATTGGCTACTTGTGCTGCACAGAGATCAGAGGTGGTAGTGTCAACTGTTTTGGCAGTTACATTGCAGTTGTTGTTTTGGCTACTAGATTACTGATAGGGACCTAGTTGATGTAGGAGATATTTTGGCTGACGAGTGCCAGGATGTAAGTTTGAGGTAGTGGCCTTCCCACCTCTCGAGGCTTTCCCTTAGCTCCATTGTTGTCATGACAGGATGCCCCCATGGGACTGTTGTTGGTGTTGTGTAATGTCGTGCCCCAGCTTCTGTATGTGCAGGGCATGCCCACATACCATGCCCCTTTACCCATGCCACTCCATGTATATGCTGACTTACATGCAATGTGTAGTGGTATTTCCCCCCCTGCTTACAGTCCACATTAATGCATTATAATTCCCCATGCGACTTAACCTGCATGTGCGTTGTTTCCTGGTAGTCTGCGCTGTCCTGTCCTTGAATCCCTGTGACGATCTCCTCAGGGATGACGTCTGTGACCATCTCCTCCATGTGGTCCAGGGCCTCCTGGTGTGCTGGACTCCCACCTCCAGTCTGCAGTGCTGCCTTCCTGTTCCTGGCCATTTTTTCCTTTGTCCTAAGTTTGCGGTCATGTGAGCGTTTCTTACACTCAGTGACTGTTCTGCGTACTTAACCCCTTCGCTGCCAGGCCTTTTCCCCCTCCTGTGCCAGGCCTTTTTTTGTCTATTTGGGGCAGTTCGCGCTTAGGCCCTCATAACTTTTTGTCCACATAAGCTAACCAAGCCAAATTTGCATCCTTTTTTTCCAACATCCTAGGGATTCTAGAGGTACCCAGACTTAGTGGGTTCCCTTGAAGGAGGCCAAGAAATTGGCCAAAATACAGTGAAAATTTAGTTTTTTTCAAAAAAATTGGAAAAAGTGGCTGCAGAAGAAGGCTTGTGGATTTCCCCCTGAAAATGGCATCAACAAAGGGTTTGCAGTGCTAAACTCAGCAGCTTCCTAGCTTTCAGGAACAGGCAGACTTGAATCAGAAAACCCAATTTTTCAACACAATTTTGGCATTTTACTGGGGCATACATCATTTTTGCAATTTTTTGTGCTTTCAGCCTCCTTCCAGTCAGTGACAGGAATGGGCATGAAACCAATGCTGGATCCCAGAAACCTAACCATTTCTGAAGAGTAGACACAATTCTGAATTCAGCAAGGGGTCATTTGTGTAGATCCTACAAGGGTTTCCTACAGAAAATAACAGCTGAAAAAGAAAAATATTGAAATTGAGGTGAAAAAACCATCAATTTTTCTCGACGTTTTACTCTGTAATTTTTCCCTGCAATATCAGATTATGGAAAGCAATATACCGTTACGTCTGCTGGACTCCTCTGGTTGCGGGGATATATAGGGCTTGTAGGTTCATCAAGAACTCGAGGAACCCAGAGCCAATAAATGAGCTGCACCCTGCAGTGCGTTTTCATTCTATACCGGGTATACAGCAATTCATTTGCTGAAATATAAAGAGTAAAAAATTGCTATCAAGAAAACCTTTGCATTTCCAAAAAGGGCACAAGATAAGGTGCTGAGGAGCAGGGGTTATTTGCACATCTCTGAATTCCGGGGTGACCATACTAGTATGTGAATTATAGGGAATTTCTCAAATACACACTCTCCTATATTTGGAAGGAAAACATTTCGAGAAAGACAAGGGGCAATAGCACTTGTTTTGCTAATCTATGTTCCCTCAAGTCTCCCGATAAAAATGATACCTCACTTGTGTGGGTAGGCCTAGCGCCCGCGACAGGAAACACCCCAAAACGCAACGTGGACATATCCCATTTTTTTGAAAGAAAACAGAGGTGTTTTTTGCGAAGTGCCTACCTGTAGATTTTGGCCTCTAGCTCAGCCGGCACCTAGGGAAACCTACCAAACCTGTGCATTTCTGAAAACTAGAGACCTAGGGGAATCCAAGATAGGGTGACTTGCGGGGCTCGGACCAGGTTCTGTTACCCAGAATCCTTTGCAAACCTCAAAATTTGGCTAAAAAAACACATGTTCCTCACATTTCTGTGGCAGAAAGTTCTGGAATCTGAGAGAAGCCACAGATTTCCTTCCACCCAGCGTTCCCCCAAGTCTCCCGATAAAAATGATACCTCACTTGCGTGGGTAGGCCTAGCGCCCGCGACAGGAAACACCCCAAAGCGCAACGTGGACACATCCAAAATTTGGGAAGAAAACAGAGGTGTTTTTTGCGAAGTGCCTACCTGTAGATTTTGGCCTCTAGCTCAGCCGGCACCTAGGGAAACCTACCAAACCTGTGCATTTCTGAAAACTAGAGACCTAGGGGAATCCAAGATGGGGTGACTTGCGGGGCTCGGACCAGGTTCTGTTACCCAGAATCCTTTGCAAACCTCAAAATTTGGCTAAAAAAACACATGTTCCTCACATTTCTGTGGCAGAAAGTTCTGGAATCTGAGAGGAGCCACAAATTTCCTTCCACCCAGCGTTCCCCCAAGTCTCCCAATAAAAATGATACCTCACTTGCCTGGGTAGGCCTAGCGCCCGCGACAGGAAACACCCCAAAGCGCAACGTGGACACATCCAAAATTTTGGAAGAAAACAGAGGTGTTTTTTGCGAAGTGCCTACCTGTAGATTTTGGCCTCTAGCTCAGCCGGCACCTAGGGAAACCTACCAAACCTGTGCTTTTCTGAAAATTAGAGACCTAGGGGAATCCAAGGAGGGGTGACTTGCGGGGCTCGGACCAGGTATTGTTACCCAGAATCCTTTGCAAACCTCAAAATTTGGCTAAAAAAACACATGTTCCTCACATTTCTGTGGCAGAAAGTTCTGGCATCTGAGAGGAGCCACAAATTTCCTTCTACCCAGCGTTCCCCAAAGTCTCCCGATAAAAATGATACCTCACTTGCGTGGTTAGGCCTAGCGCCCGCGACAGGAAACACCCCAAAGCGCAACGTGGACACATCCAAAATTTTGGAAGAAAACAGAGGTGTTTTTTGCGAAGTACCTACCTGTAGATTTTTGCCTCTAGCTCAGCCGGCACCTAGGGAAACCTACCAAACCTGTGCATTTCTGAAAACTAGAGACCTAGGGGAATACAAGATGGGGTGATTTGCGGGGCTCGGACCAGGTTCTGTTACCCAGAATCCTTTGCAAACCTCAAAATTTGGCTAAAAAAACACATGTTCCTCACATTTCTGTGGCAGAAAGTTCTGGAATCTGAGAGGAGCCACAAATTTCCTTCCACCCAGCGTTCCCCCAAGTCTCCTGATAAAAATGATACCTCACTTGCGTGGGTAGGCCTAGCGCCCGCGACAGGAAACACCCCAAAGCGCAACGTGGACACATCCAAAATTTTGGAAGAAAACAGAGGTGTTTTTTGCGAAGTGCCTACCTGTAGATTTTGGCCTCTAGCTCAGCCGGCACCTAGGGAAACCTACCAAACCTGTGCATTTCTGAAAACTAGAGACCTAGGGGAATCCAAGATGGGGTGACTTGCGGGGCTCGGACCAGGTTCTGTTACCCAGAATCCTTTGCAAACCTCAAAATTTGGCTAAAAAAACACATGTTCCTCACATTTCTGTGGCAGAAAGTTCTGGAATCTGAGAGGAGCCACAAATTTTCTTCCACCCAGCGTTCCCCCAAGTCTCCCGATAAAAATGATACCTCACTTGCGTGGGTAGGCCTAGCGCCCGCGACAGGAAACACCCCAAAGCGCAACGTGGACACATCCAAAATTTTGGAAAAAAACAGAGGTGTTTTTTGCGAAGTGCCTACCTGTAGATTTTGGCCTCTAGCTCAGCCGGCACCTAGGGAAACCTACCAAACCTGTGCATTTCTGAAAACTAGAGACCTAGGGGAATCCAAGATAGGGTGACTTGCGGGGCTCGGACCAGGTTCTGTTACCCAGAATCCTTTGCAAACCTCAAAATTTGGCTAAAAAAACACATGTTCCTCACATTTCTGTGGCAGAAAGTTCTGGAATCTGAGAGAAGCCACAGATTTCCTTCCACCCAGCGTTCCCCCAAGTCTCCCGATAAAAATGATACCTCACTTGCGTGGGTAGGCCTAGCGCCCGCGACAGGAAACACCCCAAAGCGCAACGTGGACACATCCAAAATTTGGGAAGAAAACAGAGGTGTTTTTTGCGAAGTGCCTACCTGTAGATTTTGGCCTCTAGCTCAGCCGGCACCTAGGGAAACCTACCAAACCTGTGCATTTCTGAAAACTAGAGACCTAGGGGAATCCAAGATGGGGTGACTTGCGGGGCTCGGACCAGGTTCTGTTACCCAGAATCCTTTGCAAACCTCAAAATTTGGCTAAAAAAACACATGTTCCTCACATTTCTGTGGCAGAAAGTTCTGGAATCTGAGAGGAGCCACAAATTTCCTTCCACCCAGCGTTCCCCCAAGTCTCCCGATAAAAATGATACCTCACTTGCGTGGGTAGGCCTAGCGCCCGCAACAGGAAACACCCCAAAGCGCAACGTGGACACATCCAAAATTTTGGAAGAAAACAGAGGTGTTTTTTGCGAAGTGCCTACCTGTAGATTTTGGCCTCTAGCTCAGCCGGCACCTAGGGAAACCTACCAAACCTGTGCTTTTCTGAAAATTAGAGACCTAGGGGAATCCAAGGAGGGGTGATTTGCGGGGCTCGGACCAGGTTCTGTTACCCAGAATCCTTTGCAAACCTCAAAATTTGGCTAAAAAAACACATGTTCCTCATATTTCTGTGGCAGAAAGTTCTGGAATCTGAGAGGAGCCACAAATTTCCTTCCACCCAGCGTTCCCCCAAGTCTCCTGATAAAAATGATACCTCACTTGCGTGGGTAGGCCTAGCGCCCGCGACAGGAAACACCCCAAAGCGCAACGTGGACACATCCAAAATTTTGGAAGAAAACAGAGGTGTTTTTTGCGAAGTGCCTACCTGTAGATTTTGGCCTCTAGCTCAGCCGGCACCTAGGGAAACCTACCAAACCTGTGCATTTCTGAAAACTAGAGACCTAGGGGAATCCAAGATGGGGTGACTTGCGGGGCTCGGACCAGGTTCTGTTACCCAGAATCCTTTGCAAACCTCAAAATTTGGCTAAAAAAACACATGTTCCTCACATTTCTGTGGCAGAAAGTTCTGGAATCTGAGAGGAGCCACAAATTTCCTTCCACCCAGCGTTCCCCCCAGTCTCCCGATAAAAATGATACCTCACTTGCGTGGGTAGGCCTAGCGCCCGCGACAGGAAACACCCCAAAGCGCAACGTGGACACATCCAAAATTTTGGAAGAAAACAGAGGTGTTTTTTGCGAAGTGCTTACCTGTAGATTTTGGCCTCTAGCTCAGCCGGCACCTAGGGAAACCTACCAAACCTGTGCATTTCTGAAAACTAGAGACCTAGGGGAATCCAAGATGGGGTGACTTGCGGGGCTCGGACCAGGTTCTGTTACCCAGAATCCTTTGCAAACCTCAAAATTTGGCTAAAAAAACACATGTTCCTCACATTTCTGTGGCAGAAAGTTCTGGAATCTGAGAGGAGCCACAAATTTCCTTCCACCCAGCGTTCCCCCAAGTCTCCCGATAAAAATGATACCTCACTTGCGTGGGTAGGCCTAGCGCCCGCGACAGGAAACACCCCAAAGCGCAACGTGGACACATCCAAAATTTTGGAAGAAAACAGAGGTGTTTTTTGCGAAGTGCTTACCTGTAGATTTTGGCCTCTAGCTCAGCCGGCACCTAGGGAAACCTACCAAACCTGTGCTTTTCTGAAAATTAGAGACCTAGGGGAATCCAAGGAGGGGTGACTTGCGGGGCTCGGACCAGGTATTGTTACCCAGAATCCTTTGCAAACCTCAAAATTTGGCTAAAAAAACACACGTTCCTCACATTTCTGTGGCAGAAAGTTCTGGCATCTGAGAGGAGCCACAAATTTCCTTCTACCCAGCGTTCCCCCAAGTCTCCCGATAAAAATGATACCTCACTTGCGTGGTTAGGCCTAGCGCCCGCGACAGGAAACACCCCAAAGCGCAACGTGGACACATCCAAAATTTTGGAAGAAAACAGAGGTGTTTTTTGCGAAGTACCTACCTGTAGATTTTGGCCTCTAGCTCAGCCGGCACCTAGGGAAACCTACCAAACCTGTGCATTTCTGAAAACTAGAGACCTAGGGGAATCCAAGATGGGGTGATTTGCGGGACTCGGACCAGGTTCTGTTACCCAGAATCCTTTGCAAACCTCAAAATTTGGCTAAAAAAACACATGTTCCTCACATTTCTGTGGCAGAAAGTTCTGGAATCTGAGAGGAGCCACAAATTTCCTTCCACCCTGCGTTCCCCCAAGTCTCCCGATAAAAATGAGACCTCACTTGCGTGGGTAGGCCTAGCGCCCGCAACAGGAAACACCCCAAAGCGCAACATGGACACATCCAAAATTTTGGAAGAAAACAGAGGTGTTTTTTGCGAAGTGCCTACCTGTAGATTTTGGCCTCTAGCTCAGCCGGCACCTAGGGAAACCTACCAAACCTGTGCATTTCTGAAAACTAGAGACCTAGGGGAATCCAAGATGGGGTGACTTGCGGGGCTCGGACCAGGTTCTGTTACCCAGAATCCTTTGCAAACCTCAAAATTTGGCTAAAAAAACACATGTTCCTCACATTTCTGTGGCAGAAAGTTCTGGAATCTGAGAGGAGCCACAAATTTCCTTCCACCCAGCGTTCCCCCAAGTCTCTCGATAAAAATTATACCTCACTTGCGTGGGTAGGCCTAGCGCCCGCGACAGGAAACGCCCCAAAACGCAACATGGACACGTCCCATTTTTTTAAAGAAAACATTGCCTACCTGTGGATTTTGGCCTGTCGCTCAGCCGGCACCTAGGGAAACCTACCAAACCTGTGCATTTCTGAAAACTAGAGACCTAGGGGAATCCAAGATGGGGTGACTTGCGGGGCTCGGACCAGGTTCTGTTAACCAGAATCCTTTGCAAACCTCAAAATGTGGCTAAAAAAACTCATGTTCCTCACATTTCTGTGGGAGAAAGTTCTGGAATCTGAGAGGAGCCACAAATTTCCTTCCACCCAGCGTTCCCCCAAGTCTCCCGATAAAAAAGATACCTCACTTGTGTGGGTGGGCCAGGTGCCTGCAACAGAATAAGGCCCAAAACCTGAAGGGATAGAAGGGATAGCACAGCAAGTTTATAAGGGCATATTCTTTTATACATCTTGAGACGGACTCTGCTTTGGGGACCCACATAAGTGAGGTGTCATTTTACTTGGGAGACTGAGGGGAAAACTGGGTGAGTAGGAATTTTGTGCTGGAGCGGTGATCCTACTAAGAAAAATCAGGAAAATATGCTTTTTTATGCAAATTGTGAGGTTTACAGAGGAGTCTGGGTAAGAAAATGTTAGGGGGGCCACGTAAGCCACACCTCCCTGGACTCCTTGGGGTGCCTAGTTTTAAAAAGTTTCTGTGTTTTGTAGGTTTCCCTACATGAAGGCCGCACCCAGGACCAAAAACATAGGTGGGCCCTCCCCCCCAAACACAGGTATTTTTGGAATATATATCACTTTGATGTGTGCACATACATCCGTGATGTGCCAAACACTAAAATTGTGAAAAGAAACACACTTAGGTTATGTGAAGAAGACCCCTCACCCACCAACCAAGTTGGTGGCATGCTTCATCATCGGGGTCCCACCCGAGGCACCTAGCGTGTCACAGGTGTGCTGCGACGCCTGATTACAGCGGAGCAGGTTTTGTCATTTTTTACAACACATACTGGTTGGATTTGGCATGAGGGTGAGTGATGGTTCAGTGGATCAAATTTTATTAACAAGAGATTTCACAAAAATGAAATGCACTGCTAATAAGTGAAAGGCAAAAAAGTGAACCAATGACTCACAGCTCGTGAGCTGTAAAGCCGCGACAAGGCACCAACCGCTTTACAGTCCATTCACACACCTTTCATACATGACACGCACAAGACCATTCACACCGCCAGCCACGGGCCCAGCACATTACAACACTCACATCGACAGACCGCGCCACTCAAGGGCCCATCACTTACATACGCCCACATGCCTGATACAAGAATCACACTAGCTGATGGGAGTGTGGACTGCCGTTTGGCTGGCACCGCCAGCCAAGCAACACCCCACGCACACCGCCAGCCAAGCGCCACCCCACACACACCGCCAGCCAAGCGCCACCCCACGCACACCGCCAGCCAAGCGCCACCCCATGCACACCGCCAGCCAAGCGCCACCCCAAGCACATCGCCAGCCATACGCCACCCCACGCACACCGCCAGCCAAGCGCCACCCCACGCACACCGCCAGCCAAGCGCCACCCCACGGACACCGCAATCACTTTTTTTTATTTATAAACAACAAAGAAACTACTAATTATAAAATAAGCACAAAACTACAAACACAAAAGCTCTAACTAAATACACAACAGATGCCAACCGTGAAACATATGAAAATATAAAACAGACAGCTTACGCTCACGGTATTTCCCCAAAGTTTTTCCTTGTGTGGTAACTTCTAAAACAGCTGGGCACACACAGCCCAGGCTTTGAAGGGCATTCGGGGCAGTACATCCGGCTCTCCCTCCGGATTGATCTCCGGGCACATACTCTACATTTCTTTGTGGGCATGTCTTTTTTGGGAGTGGGAGGAATGTGATCTGGAAAGTGCCGATCTTTCAATCTAGCCACATCCTCCACCACTTCTACTCTAGGAACTCTTGCCGGTTCCACCACAATAAGGCTTTCTATCACCGACTCCTGAAATTTAACAAATGTAATCCTTGACTCGGGTGAACAATCCTTGTATACAATAAAGGCATTAAAAGTTGCCAAATGAAATAAATGTAGGGCCAACTTTTTATACCACACATATGACTTACGAAGAGCAGTGTAAGGTTCTAACCTCTGATCTACTCTATCAACACCACCCATGTGCCTATTGTAGTCCAAAATGCACGCAGGTTTGCGCACTTCCGCAACCTGACCCCAAACAGCCACAGGGGAAGTACTCTCATCATGGATGGTCGATAGCATGTACACATCCCTCCTGTCTGAAAATTTCAGAGCTAGCAGCTCATTATTCCGCAAGGCACTGCACTGTCCCCTCTCAAGTTTTTTACAGACAAGCTCCCTTGGATAGCCTTTCCGGTTAGAACGGATTGTGCCACAAGCAACAGTGTCCACCCTAAACAACTCCTTGAACAACTGCACTCCAGTGTAGAAATTATCTACGTACAAATGGTGACCTTTGTTAAACAGCCGTCTAGCAAGTTCCCACACAATTTTTTCGCTAACTCCAAAAGTGGCCGGACAACCAGGAGGGTCAATACTGGAATCCCTACCAGTGTAGACCCGGAAATTATACACATATCCTGTACTGCTTTCTGACAGCAGATACAATTTAATCCCATACCGTGCCCTCTTACTAGGAATGTACTGCTTAAAAACTAAACGCCCCTTGAAAAGGACCAAAGACTCGTCCACACTTATCTCTTTGCCTGGGACATAGACCTCTGAAAACCGATCCACAAAATGATCAAGGACAGGCCTAATCTTAAAAAGGCGGTCACAATCAGGGTGATCTCGTGGCAAGGCTAAAGCATTGTCTACAAAATGCAGCATACGAAGAAGAAGCAAATACCAATTACGTGTCATAGTTGCAGGAAATATAGCAGTTGCCATCAAGGGACTAGTAGACCAATAAGAAGCCAGTGACGGCTTCCTGATCAACCCCATCAAAAAAGACAAACCTAAAAACCTTTTCATCTCTTCCAGATATGTGGGAACCCAATGAGTAGCTCTAGACTGAGGCTTAAGTCTGGCAGCGTTGTCCCGCAAATATTGCTCTGCATACACATTTGTCTGCTCCACAATCTCTTCCAAAACTACATCGTCCATAAACAAGTGAAAGAAATGGCCAGGCAGAAAGTTTTCCGTATTAACTCTACACCCTGGGAGACCAGTAAATGCAGGTAACTGTGGCTGCTCCATGTTTGGGGCAATCCAGGTGTCAGGTCTTCCAATGGGAAACCCTGCAGCCCCAGGCTGCTGCACTCTTGGCACATCAATGTCCTCCTCTAACACAGGCCCTTCATCTGCACTGAGAGTAGCTTCCTCATCAGAAGAATACTCTCGGACAGAAAACTCACTTCCAGAATCTCCTGCTTCCTCCTCTGCCTCAGATGCAGAGTCAGTGTCGTAATCATGGTCTGAAGACGACTCAAAGAGCATGCGAACAACCTGCTGAGCGGTCACTTTGCGGCTAGCCATGATCCTAACAACAAATGGATTGCCAACAACAACTAGCACTAAAATAAGTATTAAACAAAGTGTAGCTTTATCACAAAGAGTTATGTACTACAAAAACCTATACCACACAGTTGCCTGAAATAGCTACTCACCAAGCAACTACTCTGCACAGACAGCAATCACCAATGATATCCCACTAAAAAGAAAAAAGAAAAAAGCAATTTAGACATATGACAACACAAACACCACTGTGCTCAAATCTAAGGACAATGTCAAACACACAATACTGCATTTAGTACACCACCTACAAACATGTCAACAATACTCCTTTGGAGTAAATTGCGTTCACTTACCTAAAACATGCAACTATGCAAACCACAGGACAACTACTGCCAAAACCGCAAAGATCCACAGCAAAGGAAGCAAAAGCGTTGAACTAGAAGAAAAAGAAGAAATAAATTGTTATAATCACAAATACAAATACTTTGCCAGTTGACAAACACCCCACCACCAAGAACTTAGAAGTTGTCCCTGGTACCTAAGTGGATCCTGCCCCCCTCGGGGGTAGATGGGCGTAAAAAAATTGGCCAATCTGACCCCAAGGGGGGCAGAAATGGGCAACACCTCTGTGCCCCCTTTCAGGGGGCGACCCTTCCCAAAGGGGGCACCCCCAGCACAACACAAAACAAAAAAATCCCTACCGTATTGGTGGTCTCTGCCCTCCTTGGGGGCAGATGGCCCTACAAAATTACGGGCAGAGATGGGCAATACAAATTTTCCCCACCTTAGGGGGGCGACCGTTGCCCAAGGGGTGCCCCCAAACACACACCAAACACAATCCCTGGCACCTAGTGTGCTTCCACCCCCCCCCCGGGCCAGATCGTCCAAAAAATGGCTGGTGTGCCATCGGGGGGGGGGGGGGGGGGGGGGCCGAAACAGAAAAAAAAAAAGCTCCCCAGGGGAGCGACCCTTGCCCAAGGAGTTGCCCCCAAAATAAACAATAAAAACAAAATCCCTGGTGTCTAGTGGTTTTCGCCCCCCCCGGGGGTAGATCAGCCCAAAAATCGGCTGATCTGCCCCCACGGGGGGGCAAAATACAAAAACAATTGCCCCCGGGGGGGGCGACCCTTACCCAAGGGGTCGCCCCCAAAAACACACATAAACAAACATATCCCTGGTGTCTAGTGGTTTTCGCCCCCCCCCCCCCCGGGGGCAGATCCGCCGAAAAATCGGCGGATCTGCCCCCAGGGGGGGGCGAAATACAAATAAATATTGCCCCCGGGGGGGGCGACCCTTGCCCAAGGGGTCGCCCCCAAAAACACACATAAACAAAGATATCCCTGGTGTCTAGTGGTTTTCGCTCCCCCCCGGGGGCAGATCCGCCGAAAAATCGCCGGATCTGCCCCCAGGGGGGGGCGAAATACAAATAAAAATTGCCCCCGGGGGGGCGACCCTTGCCCAAGGGGTCGCCCCCAAATTTAGCCAAAAAGAAAATCCCTGGTGGCTAGTGGAGATTCCTGCTCCACGATCGCGGGCCCTGCCCACGATCGTGGAGCAGGAATCTTGAGAAAAAGACACAGGGGGAAAGGAAAAACCCTTTCCTTTCCCACCGTGTCTGTTTTCTCAACCCCCCCGCCCCCCAAAAACGGAGAGGACTCACCTTAGAGGTCCTACTCCGAAGACGCGCTGGAAGCAAATGGCTTCCAGCGCGCCGGCAACACTAAATGACGTCAGCGCGCTGTGCGCGCGCTGATGTCATCGGATTGCCGTGGGGCGGGCGGGTGTGGAAGGGGAAGGTCTTCCCCTTCCATCCCCGCCAGGGGGGGAGGGGGGTGCACGGATCTCGTCCAAGGCACAGGGGAACTGTAGCCTTGGACGAGATCACCTCGTCCAAGGCACAGAACCGGTTAAGCCACACTGTTGATCTTGTCAACAATTTGTTGCCATATGGTCTCTTTCCTGCTGATTGGCAACTTAGAGGTGATGAACAGTTGGTGCTGGTGTTCTGTCACCTCTTTAACCAGGATTTCCTGCTCCTCTGCACTGAAGCGACACTTTCTTTTTTTTCTATATATGTCCTGGTTCCTGTATGGATCATCCTGGCTGGTTCCTGGTCTGCTGTCATCTTCCTGGGGTCTGTAGTGGCATCTGGGATCCATTTTGGCTCTCCTCTGCTGAAAGGGCAGTGTTCGCGGGTAATTTTGGCGCTTTCCGGGTTGCGCTGTCGTAAATCGACCCACAGTCATTTACGTCGCGTTAACGTTGTTTTTCTTTACGACTAGACGCCGCGATGTGCGTAAAAAAAAATTACTCCCACCTGGTGGTTGCGCCGCCGTGCGTCAAAGTATAAATTTGACGCCCGCACGGCGCATCGAAATGGCGTTAGCCGGTGGTAAAATTTTGGACGCAAAACTGCGCCGGCGCAGCTTTGCGTCAAAAAGTATAAATATGGCCGTTTGCACGTTAAAAGTACAGGAAAGTTAGGAAACCTCACAAACTACATACATGGTGGAAAACAGAAAGAATCAAAACTTTGAGAGCAAAAAAAAACCTCTGCAAACGCATACAAAAAGGTAACAGTTAATTGCATTGCTCTTTTTCCGTATCTAACATTTACATTGGGTCTTCCATTTTAAAGAAAAGTGAAGTAAGTTCTACCAATGTGCGTAAGATAGTGAAAAACATAGGTACAGTTTAAATGCAGAGATAGAAAGCAGGTTAATCGAGTCATTGGGCCATTAAATATTGATGTTCCTATCATTGAGGAGAAGATTATTGGAAACACAGGATGTGCAATTCGAATGTGGGGAGATGTTAAACAAATAATGAAGGGTACACATGAACCTCAGCTAATTAAAGTGCTTAATAGCTAATGCACTCAAAACATGGTAGAGCCAGAGCCAAAAAATAGTTTCTGTCATTTTTGAGGAATTTCATTAACAAATATCAATCTATAGTGGTAGATGCAGTGTTAACAGAACATTTTTTTGACATTGCTTGCTTGGAACAAAGATCTTCACTATTTAGACATGATTTTTGGTGTACAAAATATGTACAGCTGAATAATGACTATCACTATATCGTCATGGTAAGGATGTATAGGTAAGTACAGATCTTTTATTCTTATTTCCACACATATCCACAGACATCTGTATCATCGAGGTTTGTGGATGAAGAGTTAAGGATATAGGGGGTCATTCCGACCCTGGCGGTCATGGACCGCCAGGGCCAGGGTTGGAGGATGCACCGCCAACAGGCTGGCGGTGCATCAAGGGCAATTCTGACCGCGGCGGTAAAGTCGCGGTCAGAAAAGGGAAACTGGCGGTTTCCTGCTGGTTTTCCCCTGCCCCTGTGAATCCTCCACGGCGGCGCTGCAAGCAGCGCCGCCATGGGGATTCCGACCCCCTTCCCGCCAGCCTGGTTCTGGCGGTTTTCACTGCCAGAACCAGGCTGGCGGGAACGGGTGTTGTGGGGCCCCTGGGGGCCCCTGCAGTGCCCATGCCAATGGCATGGGCACTGCAGGGGCCCCCTAACAGGGCCCCACATTGATTTTCACTGTCTGCCTAGCAGACACTGAAAATCGCGACAGGTGCAGTTCCAGCAACTCCGCCGGCTCCATTCGGAGCCGGCTTCCTCGTTGCTGGTGCTTTCCCGCTGGGCGGGCGGGCGGCCTTTTGGCGGTCGCCCGCCAGCCCAGCGGTAAAGTCAGAATGACCGCCGCGGTCTTTTGACTGCGGTACGGTCTTCTGGCGGTTCCCGCCAGGCGGGCGGCTTCCGCCGCCGGCGGGGGTCAGAATGACCCCCATAGTCTTATAACCTGAGGTAGGGGGCTGGACCATCCATTAAAGACCTGCTCCAGTGTTTCGGCCTACAACAAGAGAACAGGACCTTAATGGCTACTATAGCTCGCTACAGTGGACTATGAAGCTACTAGAACATTCCATCCCATGAGGGAATAATGTATTAATTAAAATCAAAGGCTTCCCAGGAGATAGAGTAACTTTAAACCTCTTGCAGCTCCAAAGGCTTTGTTTCACAGCTCTTGCTGTGCATGTTTAACAATTTCAGCCGCACGCAGTGCCACAGTGGTGAACTGTTGATCATACAAAGCAATAGCTGTGAAAGTAGGCTGAAGTCCATGGTTCTCTCCGGGCTCGACCAAACTGCTTTTCCTCATTCACCTGAGTCAGGGAATCTCATGAGCTGAGCATAATTCCCCCACAACAATGGCACTGTGGGCTACAGGAACAGGGAGGGAGGGAAAGATCCTGTATGCCATGCTCCACAGCCATGCCCAATCAACATATCCTGGAGAGGTAGAGGTTGTGGATTAGGGCATTGTACTGTTAAAAGCAGCAGGTCTACACCAGTGTTTATAAAGGCACTCTCAACACTAATAGTAAATCTATACTCAACTATATACACATGCTTGACAATATAGTACTAATCGATATTCTGGAAGCAATTAACGCCTGGGTCAGGGCAGGTGTTAAAATGGGGCAAACACACCTGTATTTAATCAGAACACACAGAAGCAACAGCAGAGCAGCAAAAGGGAGACATGGAGGTGCTTCTCATCCAGCGTGCACACAGACGCAGAGCACAGCAACAACAAAAGCAGCTACCACAACACCAGCAGGGACCCCAGGGACCCCAAAGGCAGCGCAGAAGGCAGGAGAGAATATTCCGCACCAGAACAACCCTTCATGGCCTCAGGGAACATGACATCATCAAGAGGTACAGGTTGAATGGGCAGGCCATTCAGCAGCTGCTGCGAAACATAGAGCCACAGTTGGCACCCAACTTGCTGACACCCTGCACCATCCCAACAGAAACCAAGCTGCTAGCTGTACTTCACATGCTGGCAAGTGGCTCCTTTCAAAGCACTGGCGCCATGGTTGCCGGAATATCACAGCCATCATTTTCTGCCTCCTTGCGCAAGTACTGGATGTCATCATTGGGCTCACACCCCACCACATCTGCTTCCCAAACACACTGCAGAAGCAGCAGGAGACAAAACAGGGGTTTTACCTCATTAGTGGCTTCCCACACGTCCTTGGTGCCATCAACTTCACACATGTACGCCTTGTGCCACCTGCTGCAACTGAAGACCTCTACCGCAACAGGAAGCACACACATTCCATCAATGTGCAGGCCATTGTCGATCACCAAGGATTGTTCACCAACATCATGGCAAGGTATCATGGGAGTGTCCATGACTCATTCATCTTCCGTCACTCTACCATCAATCAACACTTCCAGGATGGACGATATGGCAATGGACTACTTGTTGGTAAGTACATGAACCTACTTATATACACACTGCACAGCAACCCTCTAGGACACACAACACATACACCACGACAGCAACATGTGAACAGGAACACACTGAGGTCGTGACATCACTAGCCATGTTTCATAGGTCTGCAGTCAGCCTGTCACACATCTGAAATTAGTGTACAGTCTAATATTAAGACGTCAATGATCACATCGTATGGAGAGGTTTGGCCAATTGTCACCTTGTAAAATGTAAGCGGCTCACTGATGTTTAAATTAGTCCATTGCAGAAGTCTAAAGGTATGGAATGTCCAGGGTACATAGATGCTAACGTGTTACCACCACTGTCAAAATGAATCTATGCATGGAACTATCATCTCACCCCCAGTGAAGACACAGGGACACCTGTATCACAAGTCACAATGCTAGGTAGTGCACACTACTGCAAATACCCAAACATACTGCTGACAACCGGTCAGCAGGCAAACACTTGTTCAGCCAAGGAAACAACCCAATGCAGATGGTACATCCTACAAGCCTAGGAAGGAACACAATAATACAAAAGAGTCACAGACAAGACAAGACAACTACTGCCATGCAAGCTGATATCAATGGGGCAAGCTACATCAACATGATCCCATTCATTTTCTTTTTCAGCTGATCAGGGGTATGGGATCCAGCCATGGATTATGACACCATTTGGCAACCCAAGCACTGCAGCAAAGCGTGCCTACAATGACGCACATAGGAGGACACACAGCATAGTTGAGAGGACCTTCAGCATCCTTAAGTCGAGATTCAGGTGCCTCAACATCACTGGTGGCAGTCTCCTATATTTCCCAGAACTGGTCTGTAAGATCATTCTAACATGTGCCATCCTGCACAGCATTTGTATACGAAGGAACATTCCCCTCTTAGAATCAGAGCCACACATGCCTGAAGAGGAGGAAGAGGAGGATGCTGGCCTGCAACATGAGGGGGAACAACAAAACACAGCTACTGGAGTGCATAGGCACCAACATATTGTGAACAATTTCTTTTAAACCAACTCACCATCACCACTGTATTAACTAATGAAAATAAACACCGTTAATAATCACCATATCATGGTCTGGGTAATCATTTTTGCTCACCTTTATCGCCAACTATCAGAATAATAGTGTAGCCTCATGGAGCATTGCTGATATACCGATCAGGACACAGAAATTTCCTGAGCAATTGTGATGCGTATCATACAACAGTCACATACACACACAATGTAAATGACATATATCCTGTACGTTTCACCCTTGAAGGGCAATAGCAGAGGACTACACCTATTTCACACATACATGTTGGCAACATGGTTCATCGCAGCATATGACACACAACTAAGACACCATCAGTCACTAAGGGAAAAAATGCCTCATACATGACGCAGTGGATGTGCAATTGCATTGGTAACAGGAATGTATGACCAGACCCTTTACAGCAGTAAGTCGTACAGCACCTATCTTTGCAAGGACTATCTGTGACTAGAGTTCCATAGAAGCAGAACATAGACAGCACAAGTACCACACCTATGACAAGCATTGCGCACATGACATTCCATGTTTATGTCAGCACATTTCCTGACTCCTGACACCCATGCCCCTGGTCTCAACCCACCTGTCTGAAGAGGTCCCTGGAATGGTAATATGTGTACCCCTATATTCCCTCCTCTACACACACAGACTAACAATAGTCATCCAGTGTGCTACACCCTTTCCTATGTTACGCCATTGTCATAGTACACCTGACTGCATGGACGTCCGGTCAATTAATACACTGGCTTGTAGTTTCTAAGCCCTGTTATCACCTGTAGATTACTTCCCGTGTGAAAGGTACAGTTGGCCATTTGAACTCGGATCTCACCTACAGGACTTCTGAGAAACTGATGCAGCACACACCTGTGATCACCTCCATGCACAAAACCCATTTCAACATGCCCTGCGCATGCAAATGGTTGGAACAGCATAGAATTTGACATTTAGTAAAATACACTGTTATGCATTGTTAGTATTTAAGCCGTGTGACACAGCCCTTGGGTTTATGTGTCACCTTCAAAAACACAGGACATACACAGTTTTCCTTGTCAACTGTCTTGTTCTTCCTCCGAACATTCTTAGTCAGACCACTGAGTATGTACCTTGTGAAATTGCAGAATCCTGATTGACCCTGCAGCCTGTCAGCCTGTCAGCCTGACTGGCACCTGTCTGTGCATTACCCTAAAGGTCCCTTGTGGCTACATATGTACCACACTTGGGTTACCAAACCTCACATTCCCCAGGGGGTATTTCGTCAGGTGCTTCCTCATTGCATAACCAAATACATTGTATAGCATCATCTGCTTTTTAATTGTACCATATTAGTAAAATTGTCTTTGAATACCAACATCATGGCCTATCCCTTGTCTGGGTCTCATGTATGCATGAACGACAAGGTGTGACAGTGTACCAGGGCCGTATGCAGGGATTGGGTACGGTGCCTCCAGCAGAACCAGCTACCTCTGATAATGTGCATGAAAAGTCCACACATGTTAGGACCCCGACAGTTCACACCCCTAAAAATATACTGGATCAACATTGGACCACACACATGAACCAGACACCTCTGTGCAATTGACTGCAGGAAATATGTGGCCATGTGCTGCCTCGTCTGCTGGTCCACCACTGCCACTGGAGAGTTGTGGCTCAATCATATGACCACAACTGTAGCGTGATATAACAGTTGGGGGTCACCTTTGGCTATCTGTGCCAATAACATGGTACCCACTTAGTCTGTACATTTGGCAGATTCACAGTGATTTCACCAACAAGTGCCTAGGAAACAGGTACCAAATTTCTAGGACATGGGATGGGCAACTTGTGGACCATTGACATGAACAAGCGCCTGCCATCTATCCGGTGGATGCTTTGTCATTTGTGGTGTCTATGTTACCCAAAATCTTGGAAGTGCAGACAACAGATGTTGCTACATGTATGACTAGCACATGTCCTCTCTCATTTCCACACTGACTTGCATCTAAGGTTCGGCCACATTGACTTCACATTCATACAAGCATATTTTCAATAATGCATCTTGTGATGCACACACACTGGGTCAACAACTACATTAGTAGCCAATGCACACACAGTGAGCCATAGGCATTGAGGTATTGTACTTATGTGCGTCAACTTGCTATCCTCTCCTGATGCAAAACATGGCCAATTTGTGCAATACATATATGTAGGCCACACATATGGCCATCTAGTGCATCAGCCAAGCATGAGAATAATGTTAAGGAATTAGTGGATCATGTCCGCAGCAGTATGATGTCTCACATGTGACCATACACCGTCAACACCAAAGTGGGTGCAATCAGCCTATCTCAGTTGTGTCACAAATGTAACATTACATTAATATCGCAAAATTACCCAAACCCAGTTAATGCCCTGAAATTTTGACGCATACGCATCAAAAAATGACGCACAAGCATCAAAAAATGACACTCATGCCAGAAATACAACGCATTATGCCCTTGCAATTGGTTAACTGTTAAGACTATTTCCAAATATATGGATGCGGCCTAATTTTTACTCCTGTGGGTCGAAAAAAATGCCGCACATACTGTATGCGTCAAAAATTATGACGCATAAAGATAAAAACGCCGGCCATTTTATCCAGGAAGTGATGTAATAGGATATCCTGTTTACAGAATATGTACACTGGGGGTACTTTCAAGTTGCAGTCTGTGATTTTTCTAGACTGTGTGGCTGTGTTCTGAGTTTTGTCCAGTGAAATTGTGCTTTTGTCTCCTGTGTGCTCCATTACTTGTTAGTTTGTTATCTAACTTTGTTGTTGTATACTGTCTGAGTGTTTATTGTGTACTATTGTCCAGTATTGTAATGTCTTTGTTTTTTTGTGGGAGTCTGTTGTGGGTAGTGCTAGTTTGGGGATAGTTGGGCTCTTTTAGTTGTTAAGTTTACTTTTTTGTCATTCTACTTGCCCCCTTTTCTCCTTTGTTCTTCTTTATCCCCTATTCCCCTTTTTCAGTGCTAAGATGTTGGGTAGGCCACGTCTTGGCAAAATGGGTGAGGAGGAGCTTGGAGGGTTTATATGGCTGGTGTGCCATTTCCTCCCACTGATGATTGAGGCGGGGGGCGGGTGATACAGGGGTATCACACCGAGACACGTCGAATCCGGTGGGGAAAGGTCCTGCATCACTTGCAGCACGTGTATCGGAGCCAGAGGAATGACCACCAGCTGAAGCACCGCTGGGCTGACCTCATCACCAGGGTACAAGATCTGCTGGACCACCTGGGAATAGTGATTGGTGGCCCTGTTGGTGAGTACAAATCATGTAAATGTGCACAATTAACAGCTCCATAGTGACATCAGATGATTGTACAATAACTGCCGGCTATGTTGTTGAGTGTGTGGAATGCTTCGGAAACATACAGGGTCATTGATGGACTATGTGAAGGACCACAATTGCTAGCTGTCAGGAAGCAAGTGCTCTGCAAACTTACTGAATACCTTTGCTTAATGTAATTTGGTGTGGCCTTTGTGTCAGACAGCAACACAAATTAGGAGCCAATCATGTCTATATAGGTCACATTTGCCAGTGAAGTATAGATTTTCCAAAATATTACCAACCTTTGTTGACACAACAACCAGACTGAATTTAGAAACACTACATGATGCAGAAAATGAGTGCAGGCTTCGGGTCAATTGATGATAGCAATAGGAACAAGACATATGTCTCATGTGTGTCTGGCGAGTGTGTAAGGAAAGCGTTCACGGAAGTTCCATGAATGTTAGGGATTATTGTGGTCCTTCTTCATTTTGGATACATGTCAGATCTGGATTTGGAAACAGAGGGAAAAAGTGTAAGGTGCCCTCAGCTAACATCTTACACTGGTATTTGGTGTTTGGTGTTCCACCTTTCGTTTAGGGATGGCAGGCCAAAGGTATGCACATGGGTTCATATCTCTATTGTTGGTGCAAATCACCATAGCTGGGCCACATCAAATGATGAAACTGTAACAACATGATGGCTTACAAATGTCCCTGCCCCTCTGTACATTGTCCCTATGTGTCATAAATTTGTCATGGCCACAATGGCTGTTTGACTGGTAATGCACTCCTCAAGTAAACAGGCTTTGGATGTCTCTCTTGGATGCACATGATGAGACAAATACACGCCATTATTATGTCTGCTCACTAATGAAGGAGTATGTTTACCACCACATGATAGTTAGGGCCACTGCATGTGTGCAGATGTGTGTTTAATTGCACAGGAGACCCATGCTATGTACATGTTAGCCATGCTATATCAGATGCAGTATTATCATGTCTGAGTGGCTTTACTTACTTATGTCATCTTACACATAGTTTTTGTCTCTGGAATTGTTGGTCAGTGCACAGATTTTGAGCACATTTCTTCCTTCGATGCCTTACAGGTGGACCAGCACCCTACACTGTGGGCGAGGTGGCTTCATTTGAGGACCCCAACAACTCCAGTAAGTGTTGATATGTCTGTTATGTGTTGTGTTTGCTGGTGATGTGTGATAGACTCCTGTGTGTTGAACACGCAGCAAGGTGTGATGCGCTGGCCCATCATTTGTCTTGTTCCATGAGTGGTATTTCATTATCTCAGCATTTTGGAGTTTGCCAATGCTTATCCTATTGTCTTATCTAGGGATTCTAGGTCATTCCTGTAGGCCCCGCAATGTGAATTGGGGTGAGTCATGTGGATAACGCTTGTATCAACAAGAGTCGCACTGGACCTAATCTCAGATTTAGTCTGCCTGTCTGACCCACATTTTCCCATAATGGGGCTGCAAAATGCTTAACCACAGACTTCTGCTTCCCTGTTCACTAATGTACTTATGAAACTGTAGGTTGAACTTCCTAGCAGAATGTAGATCCACATGTAGTACTACAAGTATGTGGCACTTGAGTGCAATGGCCTAGGTGTGCATGCAAATCATGGCCAGGGGTGTTCTTGCAACTCGGTGTCTGTTGTAAGTCATGCCTTACTGGAAGTATATGATTTGGACAAAGGTCTGCATTTCCAGACATGTGTGGCGCTGGGATTGGTCAAGGGTTTGCTGTCTCCTATTTGTAGATACACCTTACCTGTGGTGTGTGTGTAGAGCCAAACGCATGTCCAGCTTTCCTAAGCTTCCTGGGTGTCCATGTTGTTTGAAATTATTAGTTGTTTCTCTACCCCCCCACCCTCAAACACAGGCATGGGTTTGTGAATAGTGTACCTAGGACTGATGATACAAGTATGTTACAAAGACATGTAAATCAGTGAATCTTTAGTCGGAACCTAGTATACACACTCAGGTATAGCACGAGTACTATACTAGCAAGTCCGTTTACAACTTGCAGATCATGTGGCCCTAGATTTCCATCCCGTACACTGACATTTGTACCCCTGGCATTGGGGGAGGATGTGCTGCATGATTGTTAGGTGACAACTGGCAGAACTCTGATGCCAAATTCATGCCAGTTGTTACCCATCTTGTAGGGTTTGGATGTGCTATGTGTGATACGACCTTTGTAGGCTGGTCTGCCATGTACTTCCTCAGAGACATTCAATGATCTGTATGATGATATGAACTGTTAGAAGTACAGTAGATGTACTGTCTGATTTACTTCTTGTGCCATTTCACACAATGCAGTTCCTAATGTAATTTTTTGCCTTTGTCTTCACAGCTGCTAACATGACACCCATCCAGGTCTGTGAGTTCCAGAGGTGGGCAATGCGTTACCAGCATATCCTGCTGGTAGAGTTGGGGTACAGACGGATCGCCCAAAGATACAGGACCGAACGTGCCTCCGGAGCCTGGAGGGCTTTCCCACAGGGTGGCCCTACTTTGCCCACCACAGCCACCACCAGCACAACCACCACTTCCACCCAGTTGGCACCACCCAAAGCTGGGACTGTTGTCCCAACAACATCTGCAAGTGCTCCAGGCCCTAGCAGTGGACCACCTTCAGGGCTGCCCACAGGCATTGACAATACACGGCCACACACGTCCTCAGCTGGTACCCCAGCTGCAACAATTGACCCTGCTGCTTTTCAGGACATACAGTGCAAAATGGACCGTGTCCTCCATAACATTAGTCACCTGAGCCGGGATGTTCACCATATGAACAGGCGTGTGCGGTCCATTAAGCGGACCCTCCGGAGGGCCAACCTCTAGACTTTGTTAATGGACATGATTTCCTCCCCTCCCTCCTCTTTCCTTATTCTTATACTTAGTGGGCTTAGTGTTAGGTTAGTATAGGCTGTTAGTTTAGTTAGTGTTAGTGGGTGGGGGGTGAGGGGTCCTGATTATTTAAATTTTTTCTTTTTATGTGTGTATGGGTATGTTGGGGTTCTTGTGTGTTTAGAAAACAAAATACAAAAAAATATATATTTGTTTAGTATAGGATAGTATGTGTTTAGGTTAGTATCTGTTGTCCTCCATGTGTCCCATCTCATAAGGGAGGGGTTGATGTTTAGAACGTTTCGTTACATGTGATAAGTAAGTTTAGCTTAGGTTAGTGAGGGACAGTTGTGGGTAATGAGTAGTTAGGATAGATTAGGGTAAGTAAGACTTTTCCCCCAGCTTCCTCTTCTGTTATTAACATTTAATAAATATGTAGTGAACCCCTTACAGTATGTGTAAAATGCTTGTTGATCAGGGCCTTGGCATAAGTGTACATTAATTTTGTTCTATTACATTTGTGTCCTATGCTACGAACAAATCCCAACTGAGCTGTAAGATTGGCAGCTACCCCAGAGCTACCTTGCTAAGATTTCACCATTCATTGCAACCACCAATCACAGTTACTATAGATCCCAACGTCTTTTTTTCATTACGTATGTTTTCAAAGTCACAAACAGTGCTTCCAGATTTGGTATTGTGGAAACTGTTTTATGTCTGACTGCAGTGTGATGTTCAAGGAAACCCTTATTAGCTGAGTGGTCTTAAGCACTCTTGTAGTATCGTGTTCATGACTCACATAGATCATCTGTGACTCTGTTCAGCATGATTACTTATTTAGATGTAAACTCAGACACCTTCATTCATGCAGTTTGTTGACTGTTTTCTTAGATTTGTGGGCACTGTTATGTGTGTTAGTATTGCATGGTGGTAACATTTTGCTGCCACTACTTGATGACATAGATATCTCTTGAGGAAGCATTATTCTGTCCAACACAGCATGATGTTGTATGGTTTCTCTTTACATCAGATATTACCCTCAGGAAGGGCAGAGTATGGTGCAATCCAGGCCACTGTGCATAGTTATCAGACTACATATTTTCAGGACAGTTGTATTGACAAGCTATGTAATTTGACAGGAGGAACATTTCAGTTATCTACTACACAGTTGATGTGTCACATTACACAGAGACAAAGTGGTTGTGTAAGTGCTATTAATTGAAAAGTGCTGTAGGGGTATATGTACATTGTCCATGATTGTGAGTCCATTATAGTGACATCTTCCATTGTGATCCTACACAAGTGGTAAAGGAAAATGCATTTGACATGCTGGGGTGATGTGTCACACAGTGCAGAGGGACATGATTTGCCAATGAGTAAGTGTGAGACAATCACTGGGCAGGATGACAAGATAAATAGTGGTTTGCAGGTCATTGAGTACAGTTGTTGTAAGACTGGCATGTTACAAAGCGCTGGACCTTGGTAATAGTTGGCCATGTGGCAGGGACTAGTGCTTCCGGGTACTTTTCCATGTGAAGGTGATCTGTTCCATGTCTTCTTCTTCTGATGTGTGTGTTGCCTCCTCTGTCCTTGGTGGTGGTGGTTGTGAAGGAGCAACACACACCTCAATGTTAGAAGACGTGGAGTCAGACATTCCGGTCGCTGCTACCTGTGAAGATCTTAAGGGCAGTACTGCTGCAAGGAGGATCTGCTGATTCTTAAGAATAGCAGCCACATCACTATGGTAGGCAGCCAGGTCGGCCCTGAGGGGGTCATGATTGCATTCGTGCAAGCAGTGGAAGGTTTGGGGTGCGAGGTATTGTGGTAACTCTCTTACTGCAGTGGTGAATTCCTTGACAGTTTGTTGTAGTCCTTGCAGGATGGGTGTTAGCGCTTGCACGGCTGATGCCTGATCTGAAGATGACATCATGCACAAACGCACCCCCTCTAGGCTGGCTGCCATAGTTTGCATCCCCACCCGCACCTCCTTGGCCAGCTCCCGCTGTGCTCCGACTACAGTTCTCTCAAAGCTGGTGCCTGTGTCGCCTGAGTCCTCAGCTGTATTGGAGCTGGCAGGTCTTACAATTGGTGTTGTGGGTTGGTCCACTGTGATGGCTGCTTGTTCTGAGCTCCTCCTTGTGACAGAAGGTGGGGTCTGGAGGGTTCCAAGGACATAGTGGAGGGTCTGGTGGCTGATGTTTGTCAGCTCGTCATCCATGTCATCAGGGTATTCCTGGACAGGCATATCCGCAGGAGATCCATCATCCTCTGCAATGAAATAGGGTACAACAAGTGTGTCTGTGTTGTGGCATTAGTGATGTGACATGCCTGCCTTTTGATGTTTTCACATTGTGATCTTGTTTCCTGTTCTCTGCTCCAGTCTTTCTCTTTCAGATGGGCATCCTCCCAGGCCTATAGCCCACCTGCATGTCACATGTATTGTGGTAAGTTATTAGACTTGTTGGCATCATCCCTTCTAGTGTTGTTTTAGGCCAAATAGTGAATTGCCACCTTCTTGTCCTAATCAACCCTCCGTCTACATCCGTTCTAATGGCGAGGCCTTTCACTGGCTGTGGATGTTCTGATGGCACTAGCAGCACACTTAACAATCTAGACCTGCCCCAGTCTCTGATCTATCACATCCACTTATATGTAGTTGACATGTAGCGTATTCTATGCATAGCATTGTTATGGCACGATATGGATGTTAGCATTGGCAATGTGTACAGCTGATGTTGGGGAATGTGTGGAGATTGGATTGCCCTGATAGTCGTAGCAGTGTCCTATTTCCTTCTCTGACTGTGCAGGTGTATTTCAGTGACCAGTTACATGTGTCCTCCCCCTCAATGCTGTTGTCTGAGCAGTATGACATTTGGGATGTTGCATTGTGACCCAGGCACAGGATGGACCCTGGCATATGCAGCATGGGTGTGTCCTTAGTGCTGTGTAGCTCCCACTATTGATGACATTGGCTGATGTTTGCGGCAACTGTGGGCATTCACAATTTCAAGGACTGAAGCATTTGTCTTGTTTCAGGGGATTGTTAAAGTTGTCATCCTCAAACCACTAATTTAGGTGTGTATGATCCATGGGGACATTACTGCCATTGGCAACTTGAGCTGCACACAGAGTGGAGGTGGTAGTGGCAACTGTTGTCACTGTTACATTCCAGTTGTCGGTATGGCTAGAGGTTTGTTAATTGGGCCCTAGTTAATGTAGGGGGTATAGTGGCTGATGTGTGCCGGTATGTCAGTTTGACGTTGTGCCCTTCCCTCCTGGAGCGGCTTTACCTTTGCTCCATCGTTGGCATGGCAGCATGCCCCCATGGGACAGTTGTTGGTGTAGTGTTATGGTGTGCCCCAGCTTCTCTCTCTACAGGCCATGCCACACCCCTTTACCCATGCCACTCCATGTATATGATGACTTCCATGCATTTTGTGGTTGGTATCCCCCCTGCTTACAGTTGACATTAGTGCATTTTAATTCCCCATGTGACTTACCCTGCATGTGCGTTATCTCCTGGTAGTCTGCGCTGTCCTGTCCTTGAATCCCTGTGACGATCTCCTCAGGGATGACGGCTGTGACCATCTCCTCCATGTGGTCCAGGGCCTCCTGGTGTGCTGGACTCCCACCTCCAGTCTGCAGTGCTGCCTTCCTGTTCTTGGCCATTTTTTCCTTGGTCCTGCGCTTGCAGTCTTCCAGCGTTTCTTGCACTCGATGATTGTTCTGCGTACTTCTGCCACACTGTTAATCTTGTCAACAATTTGTTGCAATATTGCCTCTCTCCTACTGATTGGCAACTTTGAGGTGACAAACAGTTGGTGCTGGTGTTCCATCACCTCTTTAACCAGAATTTCCTGTTCCTCTGCACTGAAGCGACACTTTCTTTTCTTCTTAAAACTGTCCTGGTTCTTGTGTGTGTCCTCCTGGCTAGTTTCTGGTCTGTTGTCATCTTCCTGGGGTCTGTACAGGCATCTTGGATCCATTTTGGTTCTCCTCTGCTGAAATGGCTGTGTTTGCGGGCAATTTTGACGCTATTGCATCAAAAATACACCGCATATCCGGTGTGCGGGGTCGTAAATAGACCCACAGTCATTTCCGTCGTGTTAATGTCATTTTGCTTTATAACTTGACACTGTGGTGTGCTTAAAAAAAAATGACTTACACCTGTGGTTTGCGCCTCTGTATGTCAAAGTATAAATTTGACACCCACACAGGGCACCGAAATGGCGTGAGCCAGCGGTAATATTTTTGATGCAAAACTGCGCCGGCACAGTTTTGCATCAAAAAGTACAAATATGGGCCTTAGAGTGCAAAAACATAAACGTACTGTTGTGAAGGACCACTTTGGAGCGCCAAAATAATATGGATGATGTGACATGGTGAGAAGCTTAAGAGCCTGAAAGATGGAAAGAGAACATGGCACTGCAATCCTCGTTTCATTTGTGGGTTTGTACAGACTTCTTTCTTTATTCTGTTAGTATTTCTTTGCAGCTTTTATATCCTGAAGATGGCCTTGGTGAAAATGGAAATAGCTCATAAGAATGGAATACCACACCACACAAAACTACAGTCATTAAAACCACTACTATCACCAGTACCATCATCATTACCACCAATAATACCACACCAACACCACCAATGTCACAACCAATACTACTGCCATCATCACCACAACCACTAATACCACACTAGTACCACAAAATATAAGAACCACACCATCAGTACCACAGCCACCAATATCATCAACATCACAAGTACATCCACCACCAATACGAACTCTACCAATACCTCAGCACTAATACTACTGCCCCAATACCGATTACACTAACAAAATACCACAAGACCACCAATACCACACCAACAGTACGGCCACAACTTCCAATGCCACCAAATACCACCAACATTAGCACCACCCCTATTAATACCGTAACCAACAATATTACCAACAGAGCACGCAGCACCCCCACTATCCCAATAACACAACTAATATAACCACAATACCACCACTGATATTACACCACAAGCAACACTACCAACACACACTGGTAAAACCAGAAGGTCTGGTTTTAAAATACTATTGCGTGGACACATCATTTCATAATCCCTTTGTTTGAACGTGTTGTCATATTCAAATCAGGCCTTTTGCTTTTGCCAGTGCATGTGTTTAATGTTGCCTATTTCAATGTCCCAAAGAATGTACTATTCTCGAACAAATTCCAAACTTCTAGAATTCCAAACTTCTAGTTTGATCAGTGCTGCACAGAACGGATGACTGGGTGGACGTGTGCTGTCACTAAAAGTGCACATAGCACTGGCTACAATTGACTCAATGGAAACATATTTGCATCAATACCATTGACTGCAGATTATTTATAAGATTTTTATTTTACAGACCGGGCCCCAGGGGGGACTGGAGTGCTGCACAATCAAGATGCACAGATGTAAAGAAACAATTATTGGTGGCAGTTCTTATGGTTGATGCATCGTTTGGAAACTGCAAATGTGGCAGGATCTACAAAGAACAGTTTCCTTTATTGATTGGTATGTTAGTCCATTTTTAGCTCGCTCCTAAAGGTTAGTGTCTCATTTTGAAAAGGCTTGTGAATTTCAGTTGATTTTACTCATATGACAGGCTGAGGGCCAGAACAAAAGTTCAAATATACCACATATTTTGACTGTATCCATTTTCAACAAAGATTTAATACTGCATACATGAATCGTTTAAGCAGACAGGAAAAACTATTTCGAGCTTTTAAACTGAACTAAAAAAGTGATGTAAACCACATGATTAATATATATGCAATAATATAGTGGTAGCCAATGTCAACAATCAATACTGCACCCACGAAGTGTACAAATCATGTACATGCGCCCAACACCTCAATCAAGGGTCTTGTAGAGCATAAACTTGTCACCCCAGGGGGTCCACAGGTGCTGGAGGGATGCTGCAGCCTTGTCCAGCTGGCGATGGCGTTAGGTGTTGTGGAGGGCCTTGTATGTGAACGTGAGGAGCTTGATGAGGCATTTTTGCTGGATGGGGGTCTAGTAGAGGGCCCTGTGGTGGGGAGTAATGCTGGTTCTTTTGGGGAGGTTGAGGAAGAGTCTTGCTGCCGCATTATGGATAGTCTGAAGGCAGTTTATGAGCAGTTTCATGGTTCCGGCGTAGAGCTTGTTACTGTAGTCGAGTCGGCTGGAGATGAGGGCATAGGTGACTGTTTTCCTGGTAGAGATGGTGATCCATAGGAAGATCTTACGGAGCATGCAGAGGATGTGGAAGTAGGGAGATGAGATGATCTTGATCTGTTGCTTCATGGTCAGTTGGGTATCCAGGATAATCCAGAGGTTGCATGCGTGGTTGGTGGATGTGAGTAGCGGACCAATGGCAGTGGACCCCCATGTGTCATCCCCGGGGGAGGGCTTGTTCCCAAAGATGAGGATCTCTCTTTTGTCTGAAGTTAGCTTGAGGCAGTTGGTCCTCATCCAGGTGGCGATGTTGGTCATGGTGTTTTGGAAGCTGGTTTGTGTAGTGGCGTTGTTGTCTGTGAAGGATAGGACGAGCTGGGTGTTGTCAGCGTAGGAGACGAAGTTGAGCCGGGGTGTGCATGCGATGTCTGCCAGTGGAGTCATGGAGGTGTGGAAGAGGGTGGGGCTGAAGGATGAGCCGTGGGGGATGCCACAGATGATGTCTTTGGGTGAAGAGATGAAGGGAGGGCGGAGGATCATCTGTGTCTGGCCAGAGAGGAAGGAGGAGATCCAGTTGAGTGTGTTGTCTTGGATGCCAATGTTCTGGAGTCTGGTGATGAGAGTGTGGCGGGAGACGGTATCGAAGGCTGCCGATAAGTCGAGGAGGATGAGGGCTGCTGTCTTCCCTAGGTCGAGGAGGCATCTGATGTCATCTGTTGCTGCAATCAAGGTGGTCTTGGTGCAGTGATTAGGCTGGAATTCAGATTGGTATGGGTCGAGCCTGTTGTTGTCTTCGAGGTAGTCCATGAGCTGGTGGTTGATGGCCTTTTCCAAGACTTTGATGGGGAATGGGAGGAGCAAAATAGGCGGTAGATTTTGAGCTTGTTGGGGTCAGCTGAGGGTTTCTTCAGAAGGGGCTTGATATTGGCATGCTGGGGACAGTGGCTGTGGAGATGGAGGTATTAAGGAGTTCTGTGATGGAGGCTCTGATTACTTCTCATCCTAGGTTGTAGAAGTGGTGGGGGCAGGGGTCCAAAGGGATCTGGAGTGGTTGGAGAGCATGATGGAGATGGTGTCTTTTGTAGATAGAAGATCTTATTCAGTGATTAAGTGGGGAGGGAGTGGTGGGTTAGGGTGCTGTGGGCTGGGGTTGAAGTTGCTGCAGATGTTGCGATCTTGTGGTGAAAGTAGTCCGATAGCTTGTCACAGAGGGCTTGGGAGGGGTGTATCGTGTTCTATGTGGCTTAGAGATAGGAGAATTCTTTGATGATGCTGAAGAGTTCTTTGGCGTGATTGGTGCTTGCCTCAATGTGGGTAGTGAGTGCTTCTTTCTTGGTCTCCCTGAGTTGGTGGTGGAATCTGTTGAGGGCGTACCGGAAGGTGTCGAGGTTGGAGGGGTCTTGTTGGAGCGCCAGTGTCTCTTTAGTTTCCTGCAGTGTTGTTTGAGGGTCAGAAGTTCTGGAATGAACCATTTGGCTTGTTTGGTGGGCTTACTGCTGGTGGAGCTCTTCAGGGGGGTGAGGGTGTAGGTGGCTGAAGAGATCCAGTTTAAGAAGTTTTGAACACGGTGTTTGAGTGTGTCTGCGGGGATGGTCTAGCTTCTTTGACTGCCACGATCCAGGATGTTTCAGTGACTTTATCACAGTTGTGGTGGGGGATGGAGGAGGATCTTGTTAGGGTTCAAGCAGTCCATTGATGGTGAAGTGAATGATGTTGTGGTCGGTCCATGTTACCTCAGTGAGGTTGGCGAACTCTCCGAGTGGCTCTGTCACTGGTGGAGAAAATGGGTCCCAGTGTGACCTGTGCTGTGTGTGGGGGCGGTGACCCACTGAGAGAGGCTGATGATGCTCATGTTTTCGAGGAGTGAGGCAGAGTTGCCATCATCTGTGTCTTCTAGGTTGAAGTTCAGGTCCCCCAGGAAGATGTAGTGGTAGGAGTTAATTGCTAGGGGGCATTGAAGTACAGAAGCTGTGGAGGGGGTCAGGGAGTCTGTAGGTGAGGGTTCCTCTGATGGTGGATTTGGCATCAGGTTTGATCTAGAAGTTGAGGTGTTCCATGACAGGTGTTGTGTCGTCGTTGTCTGAGGTCATGCAGTAGAGGGAGCCCTTGTGGATGATGGCGATGACTCTGCTGTATCTGTTAGGGCGGTCACAGTGGATCATCTTGTGTCCAGGGGGTTTTGCAGTGGCGATGTCTGGTGCAGATGTGGGAGTGAGTCAGGTTTCAGTGACAAACATGAGGCAAGGGGTCTGCTGGGTGGAGGTTGTGGTGGTTCCTACATCCCATGAGAAACAGCAGTTGTGGGAGAAGGGGCCTTCAGTGGATTGAGACGAGTTTTTTTATCTAATCAGAGGAGTACCAGTGCTAGGTTGCAAATCGAGGGGTCCTGGCACTGGTGTGGTTTATGCATGGATGGGCACAGACAGTCTTGCCTTTGGCGTGCCCGCTGCATGGCAATGCAACGATCTCCATTAAGTAGGTCCTGTGAAGGTGGGGTGCGGTAGGGGTGCAGAACGGGAAAAACTTCAGGATGCAGGGGGCCTGAGCAGGGGCAGAATAAAGTGGGAAGAGCACAGGGTATGGGGGCTGAAAAGCAAGCTAGGAGGGCAACAGGAGGCAGCAACCATGGGGCAGAGGAAGCAGTGGCACTATACTGCAGGCACTATTTAGCACTTAGCAGTAGTGCCCTGGGAGCTTGAGGGGCCTGCTCAGTAGGGTCACGCAGCAATCGCCATTACGTAGGTCCTGGGGGGGCAGAGCGCAGCTGGGGTGGGGAAAAATGGCAGGACATGAGAGGACCTGAGTGGGGGCAGAAAAGAGTTGGAGGGGCCTGCTTAATGGGTTCACGCATTGACCACCATTAAGTAGGTCCTGGGGATGGTGAGGGGCAGGAGGGAAGCAGAGTGGGAAAAAAAATACAGGACTCGCGAGGCCTGAGCCGGCTGCACAAAAGAGCGCAGGGAAAGCGGATGGTCCTGAATAGCAAGCTAGGAGAGCAACATGAGGCAGCAACCAGGGGACAGAGAAAGCATATCAACACATATCAATACAACTGCTATTTTACATAACATCAAGTGTAACAGTAACATGTGCATGACTTGACCCAGCTATTGGACCATCCAAATTGTTTAAAATAAAGAAACTCTTCTTTACACCTTCTTTACAGCATGTTTTAGGTTTGTGTCATAACCTCACAAGAAATCATCATTAATGAGTTGCTACTCAATTCATCAAAATTATTATCACATCAGGGAATTCACATGGCCCCTCTAATAAGGGTGGCCTGTGGTATTTTGTCATCTTTCAGCAGACACATCCCAAGGGTGTCCAATAAACCTTTTACCTGGCCCCTCAAATATCAAGAACTGCTCACCCTATTCAGTGATACATGCAGCCATATCTAACAAATCCTTCAAAATTCAGGCACTGATATCCCTAGCCAGCATGTTTGACAGTACCAGAGTGACACACTTTTCACTGGCCTCCAAAAACTAAGGTTTGAGGAATCTTCTGGGTCTTCGAGACATAAAAAATCAGTCTTGTGCTTCTGTTACAGAAGTCTAAAGGGAACAGACGCTGTGTACAGTAGGGCCTGATAGAAAAGTTGCATGGCCCTTTAGATTGAGTGTGGGATATTGGGGTGGATTGGACAGGGGTGGGTAGACTGGATTTGGGTGGGATGGACTGGACTGTTGTGGATTTGAATGGAGTGGATTTTTTTAAATTGGATTGGTGTGGATTGGAGTAAGGTGGATTGGATTGGAGTTAGGTGGATTGACTAGAGAGTGGTGTACTGGACAGAAGTGTGGTAGATTAAGGTGGTTTGGAGTGCAGTGGATTTGACTGGAGTAGGGTGGATTAAGGTGGACTAGATTTGACTGAGTGGGGTGGATTAAAGTGGATTGTGTTGGAGTGGGGTAGACTGTATTGGAATGAGGTGAATTGGGGAGCACTGGAATTGATTGTAGTGGGGTGGCCTGGATTGGAATGGGGTGGGTTGGATTGGAGTAGGGTGGGTTGGATTAGACTGGGGTGGGATGATTGGAGTGGGGTGGGTTGGATTGGAGTGGGCTACAGTGGGTTGGATTGCTTTAGAGTGGATCGGACTGCAGTGGGGTGGATTGGAGTGGGGTGGACTGGACTGAACTGGAGTGTGGTGGATTAGGGTGAGGTGATTGGATTCAGTGGGGTAGATTGGATTGGGTTGGATTGGGGTGGATTGGATTGGATTGATGTGGGATCGACTGGGTTGTCGTGGGATGGATTGGAGTGGGGTGATTTGGAATGGAGTGGGTTGGAATGGGGTGAGGTGAGGTAGATTGGATTGGAGTAGGGCAGATTGTTTTAGATTGGAAAAGGTTGTTTGGCATTGTAGCAGGGCAGGTTGTTTTGGAGTAAGGTGGGACAGATCAGAGTGGGGCAGGTTGAAATGCATTGGAGTGGGTCAGGTTATTTTGGATTGAAGTGGGGCAGATTGTTTTGGATTAGAGGGGCCAGATTGGAGTCGGGCAGATTGTTTTAGATTGGACTGGGGCAGGCTGTATTAGGGTGGATTGGAGTGGGGTGGATTGGGTTAGTGTGGTGTTGATTGGATGGGAGTGGGTGGATTGGGGTGGGATGAACTGGGATGGAATGCAGTGGATTGAATTGGGGTGAGGTGGATTGGATTGGAGTGAGGCTCATTGTTTTGAATTGGAGTGGGGCAGATTGGAGGGGGGCGAACTGTTTTTGATTGGAGTGGGGCAGACTGGAGTGTGGCACATTGGAGTGGGGTAGATTGTTTTCGATTGGAGTGCGGAAGATTGGAGTGGAACAGATTTGAGTGGGACACATTGGTTTGTATTGAAGTGGGCCAGATGGGAGTGGGGCGGATTACAGTGGTGCAGATTGGAGTGAGGCAGATTGTTTTGGATTGGAGTGCAGCAGATTGCAGTGGGGCAGATTGTTTTGCATTGGAGCGTATTGGAGTGGAGCCGATTGTTTTGGGTTGGAGTGGGGCATATTGTTTTGGATTGGACTGGGGCAAGGGTGCTGTTGCACTCTGCGAGGCTACAGCATTGCCGCCGGCTCGATTATGAGCTGGAGACAAGGCTGTAGCCTGTTTCCCACTAGGCTGTTGGGTGGAAACCGAGGTTTCTGCCCGCCGACCTAGCGGGAAACTCCTAACAGGTCCAGTGGTGCCCACACTGTTGGGAGTTTGGTGGATGGGCTTTCCCATCAGCCAAACTCAAAATGAGGGCCTGTGTGTTAACACATCATTTCACAGACTCCACATAATAAATAAACACTGTCGTTTTGCAATATTTTGAACAAGTTAATTGTCATCTTTTCAGAACAGTGCCCACAACCAGAAACAAAAGGAAACTGAGAAAAGACAACTTGGCAAAATAAAACAAATTTAGCTTTAAAAAATAAACATTTGCAATGTTGGTTGTCCTTCTGGGCATGTTTTTGGCAGTCACAAGCCTTCTGTTTGTGAGGCACTAGAAGTTAAAAAAAATAACAAAATAGTACCTCGATCATGTCAGGAGCAGCGGATGGGCACCAATTAAGTTGAATCAATTAGTGCAACTTGAGCTGGCGTTAAAAGTGCTGTAAAAAATGGCATAGGGAAATCTCACAGATTTCCTTACGCCATCTTCTGGCTCCCTTAATGGGGGAATGCCCCCTTCACATACATTATGCCTGGTGCAGGCATAATGTAGCACATAGGGTTATAGGGTGGCACAATGCATACATTGCGTCACCCTGTAAATAAGGCGCAGGGATTTCTACCTCGTTGGGCCACATTCACTGCAAAATCAATTACGTCAAGGTGGCGCTAGGGCACTATAAATATGCCCCTAAGTTGTCTCGCCCTTGGGACTTTCACTCTAATTCGGCCCTCCCTCTAATATGAGGAAGGGTAGAACTAGAATATTTAACACTGCTTCTCCAACCAGGCCCCTCTCCATCTTGTCATAGACAGGAGTGGGGTCAGCAAGACTTGTTTAGCCTATCCAAACCTATGAAGGTTTAAGGAAAGGTGAAATGGTGGAACAGTAATGGGAAAAAGGCCAACGTCATTGGTCTATTCTCTTCTCGTGCTGTCATGTCCAGTGCTTAAAGGTGGGAAAACACATGCAACAATTAGCCCATACCAGTGTCTATGCAAATTGGGGATTGACAGGGTGCACTAAGAAATCAATCCCATTCATAAGTGGTGCAAGACAGCCACCATCTTTATATGTCTGTTGAACTTACATAAAATAAAAGCACTGCATACACACCATACTCCAAAACATAACTCACAGTGATAGCCCCACCATCCCTGTAAACAACTCCATGCTGTTATTTATAAAAAATATTGACACTTAGCGGCAGATATTCAACCCCCATGTGCCACCCGTGCATCACTTTTTCTGACACACCGGTGGCACATAGTGCAGGTCCATATTTACAAGGCCATGCAAAGCCACTTTATGTGGCTTTCCATGGCATTGTAGATATGGTGTGAGGCAACACAGTGCAAGTTGCTGCATTGCCTTACTCTGCATCAGTGAGAAGTACCATGGGCGTTGTGGTGTGTGTTCCCATGCAATTCCAATTTGTTTTGATGCATTCCTAGATTTACAAGAATCTGTGATCCTAGCTGTGCGTCAGAATTGTACACCTTCCCAGGTCAGCCACAACGAGGAGAAATATCTTTATTTCTCCTCATTGTTTCCTCTTTCCCTGTGTGCAGTATTCCGCACTACACAAATAAAGAGGAAAATGCCTCTATGGATTGCTTTTGTGCAGGATGGTGTCCCGTCCTGCACAAAAACCATCCTACTGACAACGCAGAGACCCTTGCACCGTGGTGTAAGGGTGCCTGCATTAGTTCTCAGCAGGAAATTATGCACCTGTGGCACAGAGCAGCGCATTAAGGACACTGGCTGCCCAGTGCTTGTAAATATGCTCCTTAGTATATTTTCTAACAGCTTATTTAGAAGAATCCTGCACTTTCCTTGCACATTGATGGCTTTTATTAAGGTAATTTACCCTTTGCAAATAGCTACTTAATTCAGACAAAAAAACAGGCAATCCCAAGGAGTTAACATCAATCTGCATTTATCAATATAAGTACACCCAGAAGTAACCCACAGGAAAATTGGAATCATACAAACTATGATATATCTTAAAGTTGCATTCAGCAACGCTTTCTCCATGCGATTATGTAGAAACTAATCCAGCAATGCAATCCCATTTTAGCTCTTCAAGCCTGCTTACTCTTCCTTATGTATAGCTCGAAAAGGCAAAAAGGGTTTGAAAACCAAAATAACCTTCAATGTTATGTATTCATTATTGTTGAATTTTGCACAGCACAATATCAAACTAACCAAATTAACCACCCTATGCCAAAAGGAAAATAGCTAATATAATGGTTCCAAGCCCAGTCAAGAATAGAGTAATTCAGTATGCAATGCTTTTGTTATTTATAACACATTCACATATTTTCTCTATTATTCAGTGCACACAGTGAATAATATAAATATTTGAAAACACCGCAACAAGCACTCATAAATTCAGAAACTAATTATTCTCATCACTTTTTGTTTCTCTCCATGTATATCTTCCTCTAATCATGTATTTGGACAAGCATCGATTTCTTGTGCGTGAACCCTCCGCCCCAGGCTACGCCATTATCAATCATTGTGAGCACGTCTTTAAGGCTCTTCTATTAGCAGGCACAAGAGGGAAAAATAATGGAACCTGTGCTATTACATTTCTCTTTACAAATGCATTTCCTGTGATGCATGATATCAAGGTATTATAAATATGGCTCCCTGTTAGTTGATGCCGTGTGATGAGAATATTTAGTGTGTATAGAAGGTCTGTTCTAGTGCATCCAGAGGTACAGTGTGCCACTGCTGCCCACCATCCTTCACTCTCAGCGACAGGCAGAAGTTGTCCTCTAAAGACATGGATTTCTTCAAGGTCATTGGTGTCATACTCTATGTCTATAGATGGAACAGTGCAAACAAAATTGATTGGTTCAAGCACAATTGATTTGCAGATGGAGACAAGTTGGTCTAGGTGAAAAGTTCAGAGGCATATGCTGCTCAATAGAATCAGTCTAAGCAAGTCAAACCTGAATATTTTCATGACACCACGGATATCATTAAATTGTATTAAAAGGACCTATTTAAAAATGGTTTTGAGACCCATAAAGTGCACCCGAAAGACGCTTATTCACTTATTGACAAACAGTGTCGGAAAGTTAGAAAGAAAAGGGTGTCTCAGATTTTTTTTTTGCTAAAACCAAATGATCTCCTAGTATAATACCAGAGTATCATTGCTAAAATATAGTTTACTATTCAGAAAAGTGTTTTTGAGAACGTAAAGAAGTACTCCAGCGGAATTAATTTAGGAACTAACAAATACGTTTCACAAGCCTCCAGACAAATCTCCACCTAATCCTGCCATACCTCTTATAGAGTTCTCTGTCATGAATGAAGAGAACCCAACACATGGATGTCTATTGTAGAAGTAAACGCGAAAAGGATGAGGGGAATAGTTAATATCTACCAAAGCTTAGGAGGGGTTACTAGAAAAAACAACGGAGGAATTGGGTAGGGTATTTCAAACGCTAAAACACACCCACAAAAGAGTTAGACAATTGTTGTTCACTAAAGTTACATCTACGTGTGGTTCAGTAGTACTACTGACAAAAATGGCTCAAATCCCTGCTACCCAAGCCTTTGACTAAGTCAAACACCATAGATGACAAAGCACTGGTACTGCAAGGCACTCTCTCACAGTGCAAGGAAGAAATAACATTAGTATAACATTAGTATCAAGTAGGGAATTTATTTACTTATGCCATGGCAGTGGAAATAAATGTGGCCCAACAAGTGCTATTTTGAGCAACTGTACTAATAAACTTATATTCACACATTTATTACTGTACTACAAAGTTCAAATTCGAATTTATTTCACAGTACAGCAGAACTGACACGGGAAAACACTCTTTATTGCCTCACATATTGCATGTAACAATTATTTTACACAGGAAAACAGCTCTCCTATGAGTCATGAGGTCTTTTCAATATGATTTTATCATACTGCACAAATGTAACACTTTGCGTCCTTTTTTTTTTAGATAGCGCCTGTTTTTTTAAATTTTAGATCACACCCCCGACATGCACAGTCTTTTCCTCAAGAATTTTACTGCAAATATTACTTTGATATTATCAATGATGTTATCAAAGATGCCATGAGTGCCATAATTTGTGGGATAATTAGCAGTGCATGGTGAGGTTGCAAATTTTAATTACCTTATGGCACAAGTTATAGTTACTTGAGATAACTCTAACTATAGCTGGTGAATTTCTATGGTTTTGTACGAGTACATTCAGAAAACTTATGTAACCTTTGTTTTTTTAAGTGATTTTTCATGTTATTTTAATTCTATTTCTTACTATAACATCCCTGTATCCTTTGTTTTTTTCAGTGAATTTCTATGTTTTGTTTTTAATGTAAAGTAATTTTCATTACTATACGCTAGTCCAACCACCACTGCACATGGCCTTCGGCCAACCCCCTATAACTACCTAAACCTCAGAGCGAGAGCGAGAAAGAGTACTTGAGAGATTCAGAGAGAGAGAGCAATTTATGCTTTGATGAATGATAAATGTAGAATGAGATATTTTAGAACAAATGATAAAGAAAAGTGTATTTGTCATTTAAAACTAGTGAGCTCACCTTTCAGTATGAACCTTTAACTTTTGAAGTTCAAAATATATTAAAGAAGGAAAAAGACCACAGCCACACCAGGAGAAGAACCCTCAATTTTCGTTGTGGGGGTCGGTTACCTTAACCAGTGCACCACAGGTAAGTCCTTTCCCAAACATTTCCAAACCTATCTATGACATGCAACCCACGCATGTGAAAAGAAAGAAACATAAGTGTTCCATCACCAGGAAGGTTTAACAGTCAAAACACTAGTGAATAAACAAACAGACTGCCAAGTGATACTAGGATTTGATCCTTCAGCCTACTGAATGACAGCACAAGAGCTTGACCATTAGGCCAGAAGGCTCTGTTCTACTCTGCATCCAAACGTAACTAGAACATTTGTATAAAACATCTTGCTAGATCGACACTTTGAAGTCATTGCAATAGAGAGACCACTGCAATGACAAGGTCTCTCTTTTCCATCTTATTATGGGATGGAAGAGGGAGAGAGATGGAGAGAGACAGAGAGAGAGAGAGAGAGAGAGAGAGAGAGAGAGACTAGGAGAGTCTTAAGGCCCCCGCAATCATAGCTGGCTCCCCACATCCTGCAGGAGCCAGCATTGATCCCTGCAAGCATATTTGAAAACTTCACTTAACAAATTAGTGCCAGTTGTTTTTTTTTTTAGTGCGTCTTTCTGCGATCCCTGCATCAGAGCCAAGGGATCAGGTTGTCCCTACCCTGGCCCTTTTCATTTATTGGCATTTTTTGTGGGACTCAGCTGAAGCAAAGTCCCAAGATAACTGCCAACACTTCCTGGTTGAAGTGTTGGCAGGCAATCAGAGCTGTGCATTTTCCTGCACAAGCTGGTCATCATTCGCGAAGTGGTCACGGCCAGAGATATGCAAATGTATTTTCCCTTTAATATCTCCAAAACTACTGGATGGATTTACATCAAATAAGCAAAAGCACAATTTGCGTACCAAAAGCTAGCTTTCTGCCGAATTTGGTATAATTTTGTCCAGGGCTTCAGACTGTAGTCGTGTTTAAAGGTCCTATGGGAATTAACATAGGAAAATAAACTTTACTGATCCCCCTTTTTCTCGGCCCCCACTTGATGGATCACCCAGAAACTTTCCACGTTCAACAAGAATAACCGGGACACTTTTTTTGGAAAATTTGGTGAAGATTTGTTAAAACTGTTCTAAAAATATAGGAAAGTCAAAAAACACATTTTCTACGGAAACATGGTCCTAACTCTCTAGCTATAACTACCTAGTGGCAACCGCCACTAGGTGAAAAAAATACATATATATATATATATATTACCTCGTGGCGGTCGCCACTAGGTAGTTATAGTTAGGAGCAAAGTTCCATAGAAAAAGCGTTTTTGTCTTTTCTATATCTTTGGCATCTTTGGTAAAAAAAAGAAAAAAAAGAAAAGGGGCCAGGGTAGAGACAACCTGACCCCTTAGGTCTCGTAGGGGGGTTCCAGAGGTCCTCTGGGCGGAAGCAATGCCTGCTCTTGAGCCATCTGGGACAGTTGGGGCCCTGGGTTGTACATTGGAAGTTTTGGGTTGCTCCATCAAGGGAGAGCTGAGAAAAATGGGAGGTAAAAAAACTTGAGTTTCCCATTATAATTCCCATAGGGATTTTAGACATGACTGCAGCCCTAACCGCTAGACGGAATTACACCAAATTTGGCAGAAAGGTAGCTCTTGATCCAAAAGGGGTGCTTTTAGTTATTTGTTGTGAATCCCTCCAGTGCATTTCAAAGTATTAAAAGAAAACTAAATATAGATATCTTGAGGTGCAAGGGGTTCGCGAATAATAACGAGCTTGTGCAGGGAAATGCAGAGCTATGATTGAATGCCAACACTTCAACCAGAAAGTGTTGGCAGTCATCTTGGGAGTCTAATTCAGCTGAGTCCCACAAAAAAAATAAGAAAAAAGAAAAGGGGCAGGGTGGGGTCACCCTGACCCCTTACCTCTGGTGCTGGGGTCCCAGAAGGACTTCCCCAGGACAACAAAGCATATTTTTTTATGTGTGCTGCAAATTTGCAGTGGATCTGCAAACTTGCTGCAAATATTTAAAGAAAAAACAAGTGTGTGCCACTGTGCTTGTTTGTAAGAAGCCACTGGGTGGTCCGGGTCCTGGGGGCATTTTGAATTAAAGGAGGGTGGCCCACAGGGCCCCCTTCCTAGGGCAGTTTGATGCCCTGGAGACCAACACCTCCCTGGAGTTTATTTACAATGAACGCGGGGGCCCCCACCGCACTGGGGATCCAACCAAATGTGATGCAGGGGGTGCCGCCTGGCCTCCTTGCAGCCCAGGGGACCACAATCTCCCCAGGGCTTTATTCAAATAGAGTGTAGGTGGTGGGACACAGCCCCTCTACAACCCCAGGGACCACCACCTCCTCGGGGCTCTAATCAAATTTAATGCGAGGGGCCATGCAACCCCCCCACTGCCCCGGGGACCGCCACCTCCAGAGGGGCTCTAATCATTTGTAACAAAGGGGGCCGTGCAGCCCTCTGCAGCTCTGGGGACCACCACCTCCTTGGTACTCCAATAAAATGTAGTGTTGGTGGCCAGATGCCCCCCCCCATAGCCCCAGGGACCACCACCTTCCCGGGACTGAGCTAAAAGAATGAAGGGGGTCCATTGCAGACCCCTGGTGCTGGGGACCTTCACCTTCCCAGGGCTATTTTACATTGGAGGGGGGCCTGGGAACCATCACCACCAGTGCCTGCTCCTGCTATGCGCTGGGGTACCGACCCCAGAGACATAGCTGTTTGCTCTGACTCAAAGCAAACACTTTACCTTCTGCAAGTGAGAGCTGTTGTGAGAGCTGCCAAACAGCTCTCACTTGCAGAAAGCAACATTTTAATCTGTTTCCCTGCAAGCCAATAGGTGCACAGGGAAACAGACGAGAACATTGCTCCCCCAAGCAGGGAGCTGTTATTTAAATATCCCTGCTAGTTTTAATCTCTTTTCCTGCACATGTGTTAGCGTGCAGGGAAAGTGATGAAAACCAAGCTTTCAGCAAGCAGGAGCTGCTGAGTGCCTACTTGCTGAAAAGAGAGTTATGTTTACTTTTGCTTGGAGGGATCTGTCAGCATCCACTATTCAGAAGCAAACAGCTACCTCCTGAGGGTGCGCACCTGTTGGGGCAGCAGAAGCTGGCCCTGGAAGGTGACGGGCTCCTCCACATACATTAAAGTGCATTGCATTTCATTGCCCTGGGGAAGGTGGAGGTCCTGGAGCACATGGGTGCCATGCGGGCCCCTTACATGCATTTCAGTTCATGGGGAGGAGGAGGTGGTGGTCCCTGGAGTGCAGGGGGCTGGACAGGCCCCCCACATTCATAACATTGATTGACGCGGGGAGATGGTGGTCCCTGAGGAACCGGGGTACAGCGCAGGACCCCGTGTACATTATATAAATTGCCTCAGGGAGGTGGCAGTCCTGCGTCCCCCTCCTACATTTTGTAAATGATGCTGGGACTAGGCCCATTCGAGGGCAAAAGGAAAAGCAAAAGGGCAGGAGAATGCACTTGCTTTGTTTTTGAATCCACAGCAAAATTTTCTGTGAATTTAAAAAAAATGCTTTTTAACTCTGGGGGACGCTCTATGGGGGACCCCTGGACCAAGCCTAGGCGGTTAGGGTAACAGTGCCATGACTTCTTTTTTTATTTTTTTTATTTTAGACTCGGCTGAAGTTGAGTCGCAAACTGACTACCAACACTTCCTGGTTTAAGTGTTGGCAGCCAATCAGATCTCCACACAAGATAGGGAGTATGCAAGAAGTCTTCATGCCGCTAGATATACAAATTTGGTTTCCTTTTCATTTCTCTTAAACTGCTGAACAGAGTTACACCGAATGAGAAAAGGGTGGTGGCAAAAATGTATGTTTCCAATGTTAATTCACATAGGAGTTTTGAACATGACTACAGCCCAAACCGCTTTCAGTTCACAGATTATGCTTTCTGTTATTTGGTGTAACTCCATTCAGTAGTTTAGGAGAAATTAAAGGAAAATCAAATTTGTAAATCTAAGGCCACGTTTCCTCCTCAACAATTTTGTGAATAATAACGAGTTTGTGAAGAGGAATGCTGAGCTCGGATTGACTGCCAACACTTCAACCAAGAAATGTTGGCAGCCATCTTGGGATGCGGATTCAACTGAGCCACTGAAAAACAATGAAAAAAATAGAAAAGGGACCATGACTCCTTAACTCTGGTGCTGGGGTCCCAGAGGGACCTCACCCAGGCAAAGACACTTTTAAAAAAAATGATTGCAGTGAATTTCTTATGATGTTGCAAATTTGTAGCAATAAAAAAAAAAAAAAGTGCAGGTTTCTGCACGTGCTTTGAATAGAGCCACCGGGTGTGCCAGGTCCCAGGGGCATTTTTTAAAGAAAAGGAGAGGGGCACATGGTGCCCTCCTCCTATGGTTCTTTGATCCCCGGGGACAACCACTTCCCAAGGGCTTTATTAAATAAGTTGAAGGAGGGCAGCATGGCCCACTGTGCCCCAGAGACAACAACTTTCCTGGGGTAAAACAGTTGTTTTAAGTGCTGAGGCCATTACAGTATCCCCCGCAGCCCCAGGGACCGCCACCTCCCTGGGGCTTTAATAGTAAATTTATGTGGGGGGCCTCTGCGGCCAACCCCACCAGCTCCCCAGCGACTACCGCCTCCCCCGGACTGAATGAAAATTATGAAGGGGGTCCATTGCTGACCCCTGGCCCTGGATACCACTACCTCCCTGGGACAATTAATTGCTATTAAGGGGGGCGTGCAGCCCCCCACAACCTTTGCGACTGCCACCTCCCCAGGACTGAATAAAAATGATGTAGGGTGTCCATTGTGGAAATAAAAGGGGGGCATGTCATAGCCTCAGGGACCCCCCCTCCTCAGGGGTTAAATGAGATAATGAAGTGGGTCCACTGTGGACCACTGGCCCCAGCACAATCACCTCCCCGGGGCAAAGTTAAAGTTTTGAGGGGGCCGCGTAGGCCACCTCGAGGAGCCAGTAATGGGTCTGGGGACCGCCGCTCCTGCTATGTTCTGGGGTGCTACATGAGATTGGCATCCAAGAACCTGCTTTTTGCTGTATCTGCTCCTTAATGGATAGAACACAACCTTCCTCCTCAGAAGCCTGCAAACACATCTATGGAGGGTGACTGAAGGTTCATTGCTCACCGTCTTCAACACATACGTGATTCATCTGGTGACCATTATCAGCACACACATCAGCATCATCTCCTACTCCAGCAGCATGCAGCTCAAACTCTTCCTCTTGGGCAAGACCCCCAGAACAAGAAACAAGTAAGCCACTTGCAGGACCAAAGTCGCTAACTAGATGAAAGCCAACTCTCTCAACTTCAACACTGTTGAGATGGAAGTAGTGATCCTTGGGAAATACACCTCACCATGGAACTCCAACTGGTGGCTGCCTGAACTCAGACCCATTGCCAGCACCATGCAAGGAACCTTGAAATAGTCATAGACAGCAAATTGGACATAACCCCACAATCAACACCACGACAGCATCCTGCCTCCATACCCTGAAGATGCTGAAGAAGATCTTTCGAAGGTTCCCAAGTGGCGCTAGAAAAACTGTCACTCACTCCCTAGTCTCCAGCAAGATATACTTAGGAAAAAATCTCTACGCTGAGATCACCAAGCACCTCACTAGAAGACTACAAACTATCAATAAATTGGCAGTAAGGCTCATCCTCAACCTCCCACAGAAAACTCACATCACACCACACCTCAGGGAGGCCCACTGGTTCCCAATACACAAACACACTCATTTCAAACTCCTCACAGACACACATTCAAGGCATTATACAACTTAGGACCCACCTTACTGAACAGTCACATCTCCTTGCACCATTCACCCAGACACCTCCGCTCCTCAGTAGTCCAAATTGCACACATCCTTTGTATATACAGAACCAGATCAGGAGAACAGGCATTTTCTGTTATCGTTCCTGAAACTCAACTCCACATAAGAGCTTCTTCCTTTCTTGAATTCTGCAAGAAGCTGAAGACCTGGATCTCCAATTAACCAACCATATGCAGAACTAGGAGTACTCACCTGCTCAACACCAGGACACCAATTCAGGTGATAGTGTGCTTTACAAATACACATAACGTAACTAAAGTAACATATCAGAGCAAACCATAACATAACATAACCTGTTGCTCTTCCATACCACTCACAGATAATGAAGCGATTCTGCTACTTAGAAGGTCATAAAGCAGTTGATTCTAAAGGTGGTGGCAGAGGTGAAGGCACAGCAAGAGGTACATGATGGCTAGCACAGAGAGCTCTGTTCCCTCCAGTCCTCCTGGACTGCAGTTACAAGCATATATTTTTTGGCTTAACTTCCCACTCCCGGACTTGTGTCCTTAATTATGTCTTGCCATTCTGTTCTTAAACCTACCCTATTGTGTGAAGATCCCAAGGTGGCGTCCTGTCCTACCTCACAACTCCCACTGGCTGTACCTATGAAGAAGGTCCAGGTGGTCCTAGTCTCCTAAGAAGAGAAAGGTAGCCAAGGATCTTGGCTCTTGAACAAAGTCAGGTTTATCCCTGCATTCCCAAAGTGTTTTTGAAGTTGCCTATGCCCCAGTCAAAGTTGAATCCACCTCAATGGACTAATGTTCTATTTTTGTTCTTTATGTCCTTAACAAGGGCAACTGAAATTTTGATACAGCAAATGCTTGAAGATGTGTTGTATAGCTATTAATATGGTTCATAAATAGTATTTTTTCTAACTTAAAAGTAGTTATATTATTTTGTTTCTTTGTGCAGTGATGTAATTCTGTTATTGTAGGGGTCATTGTTAAATGTCCACACCATGTAACATATTGCAATACAATATTCTAATACACATATTCATGTCTAGGCACACAAGATTTGCCATTCACGTCAAAGGTAAGTGCAAGTGAAATTTATTGAAAGAGGTAAACAATTAACATTTTCCATATATATTAAAAGTTGTTGGGTGGATGATGGTAATGATTGGAGTGTGTTTAGCGAGGAAGCTTGACTGATTGATAGATGAAAAAGTCACTGACATGGTGTTGTCTACAGCCAGGGGTGTTAAGCGTGGTGGTCATGTCAGGTGAAAGCTGACTTTGAGAGGGGCCCCTATCAGCCCCAAAGTCATTCTATTCTGAAATTACCAGGCAAAAGCTTCTTTTGATTCATTATCATTACACATAGCTTTATTCGGTTACTTTCAACCATAAAAGCAAACAGCCAACAATTAAATGAAAAAGAAAAGGAAATTTGGTTACAAAAGGATAAAAATAGTATAGAATAACATATGTTCAATCTTAAAACACATAAAATTACTTTCCTTAAAAATGCACCTGACCCCCTAGTACCTATCATTTAAATTAAGCATTGGGTTTTATTTCAGTCTTAGATGCATAGTTAAAATTTAACAGCTAAAACACTTTTTTTTTTATTTTTTTTAAATTTTAAAATGTGTTCCTCATCATCGTTTTTCCCCAGGGAACTAATACGTATGTGCCAAGCAGCTACAATATATTTACTAACCGCACAGGATAGAGGGAGGGAAGTACCCCTCATCATGATCCTTAAGGCAACAATGCAGTGTCTTATCCCCATATTTCTACACACAGGTCGTAACCACTTCCGTCGCGCAATCATATATGCAGGGCATATAAACATAAAATGTACAATAGATTCTGAAGTGTGATTACAACTAGGGCAAAGATCAGGTCTTGGAGTCAAACTCCATGTACTACCATAAGATTTAAGAGGCAGGCAACCATATCTGAACTGAATGTATAAACTCTTACTTAATGGGTCCAGAATTATATCCATAAATGGTTCCAGATACGGATACCATTTGAAATCAAAAAATTGTGAAGTCAATCTGCTGTGTGTTGAGCACAGCAGGTAATTTTCCCTGACATATATCCAGTAAACAGTTTTCAAATGGTTCTTCTGATCCTTCCTTATACTTTTTGGATGGCTCCAGAACTCACTAAGACCCAATCTATAAAACCATTTTGAGATGTGGTTAAACCAAGGAATGGTAAGTACATTTGGTCTATCTAGGATGTCTTGAATAGATTCCTTGTATGTGGATAGCTCAGGGGTGGTCCATACACGGACCCAGAAAAGCAATGGTCGTAGGGCAATTACATCTGAGATGCGTGAAAGGCCAAGGTCCCAGAACATTGGGAGCAGTGGGGTATTACGAGGACAAGCCAAAGTTGACCTTACAAAGTTGTTTTCCCCCACTACAAGCTTGCCAGTGTTCGAGGACCCCAAAATTTCTGCCCCATAGACCGCAGCACTCTGTGCCTTAGCTCGATAGATTTTAATGGTTGGAGTAATCACTCTCTCAGAGGTGGACTTGTGGAAGTGTAGAATAGCCCCAGATCTCTGTGCCAAAAGAGCTAAACTTTTATCGATTTGGGCCCCCCAATGCAGATTGTTGCTAATTCTCACCCCCAAATAGTCTATGGGGGTTCCATTGTAGGGAATTGAATATCTCTTGGTGGGGCCACAGCCCAGGGTCATAAGTTTAGTTTTGCTATGATTAAGTTCAAGTCCATAGTCACCACAAAACGAACTAAACTTATCCACAAGTACCTGGAGACCCATAGGAGTTCTGGAAATCAGGAGGGAATCATCAGCAAATAACAAAATTGGAATTTTGTTGTTATTCAAGGATGGAGCATCATTTTGGCAGTTGGTAACGACTTGCACCACCTCGTTGATAAACAATGTGAATAGAGTTGGTGCAAGAACACAGCCCTGGCGCACTCCTCTCCTAATATCTATTTTATCGGTGAGTTCCCCCCGATTGCCTCATCTAACTTGTGCAAATGTTTTTTCATGTAACCTTTGAATTAGATGCACTAAGTTCCCTGGGATACCGATTTTGTTTAGTACTCCCCATAGTTTCTCTCTTGGGACGAAATCGAATGCAGATCTTAGATCTACAAAAGCAACATAAAGTTTTTGCTTAGATAGGGTGACATACTTCCAGAATAATAATGACAGCCTGAAGACTTGATCCATGGTGCTAGTTTTTGTCCGAAAGCCGGCCTGTAAGGGGGATAAAATTTGATTATCTTGGATCCAATCAGAGAGCCTATCTAAGACTTGCTTAGCAAACGTCTTCTGAAGGATATCGATAAGGCTGATTGGTCGATAATTTACAAGTGAACCTACATCACCCTTTTTGTGAATCGGGATTATTTCTGCTCCACGCCAAGAATCTGGAATAGGGCTACCAGCTGCTATGGCATTAGACAATGAATTAATGTACCATGCCCATATCTTTGGTTCTGATTTAAACAGGTCCCCTGGGATCTTATCTGGACCAGGGGCTTTAGCTGGCCTCAAAGAATTAATTGCAGCTGTTGTTTCGGCTAAGGTAAAAACAATGCTCTCAGTTGAAGTCTTGGTAACAGCCCAACACTCATCATATCCAGGGTCCTCCAGAGCTTGCGATGCAGGCAAAGCATAGATTTCAGAAAAATAGGACACCCATCTTTCGGGCTGAATGTACATACCAATGTCATCATTACCCCTTTTCGAACAAGAGGTCAACAGCCGCCAAAAGGAACTATCATCTTGATATTTAACTGCTTCAAACAGCTTCTGCCATATCTCATTATCCCAGTCTTTTTTTGCTTGTTTCAGGGCATTAACATACCTACGTCGGGCCTCCTTAATAGCCTCTTGGGTGGAGTGTTTTACAGCCTCATTTAAATTAGATCTTGCTCGCACACAATCCTGATTGTACCAATCCCTACGAGGGAGGTCAACAGGTCTCAGTTTTGAAGGAATTTCCCTATAGAAGATACCCTGTAGGGAATCCACCAATTTATTGTGGATAGCCATAATGGGAATATCAGAAGCTTCTTGTTCGTCGTAATCTGCAAAAAGTTTAAAAAAAGATGAATATATTTCCCTAATCAAGTACGGGTTGGATTCAACCTTCGGCCAACAGACCCGAGAACGTCTATGATTCAGGTAAGGGAGTGGGACGTTAGTGATCATTGTATGCTGGACTCTTAAAAATGCATGGTTGGTCAGTACAAGGCACAAAGGATTATGATCACTATCCAAGCGAGGTAATATTTCCATGTCCAGTGAACTTGACCACAGCCTAATGTCCACCAGAATATAATCAATAGTGCTAAAGGAAAGCCCTCGCTTGAAAGTATTAGCTCGCTCTAAATCAGATTCAGTGCGGCCATTACATTCTCTCAAGCCATATTTCAGACAAAGGGAGGACAACTGGGATGCAACACGGGAAGCAGGAAAAGACGCCTGTGAGAAAACAGGGCTGATTGCAGAGGCCCCATAACTTTTTGCCCCCATTTTCCTCTTTTTGCTGGTGTTTTCCTGACTTTGATGGTGCCCTGGGTACTGCTAACCAGTCCCAGGGCCTGTGCTCTGTGTAAAATGGATATGCAAATTAGGCTAATTATAATTGGCTAAGTTAACCTACCTGTAAGTCCCTAGTATATGGTAGGGCATGTAGGTTTAGGGACCACAGCATAGGTGGTGCACACCTAGGTGCACTGCTGAGGTGCCCAGTGTCATTTTAAAAGCAAGCCTGCCTTGCTGGCTGCTTTTAAATTAAAGTTATATGCAAATTCGACTTTGGAATTAAAGGTACTTCCAAAGTCTTAAACTACCTTATTTTTTACATATAAGTCACCCCTAAGGTGTGCCCTATGTGCCCCTAGGGCTGGGTGCCATGTAACTATAAGCAGGGACTTTATAAAAATAGATTTATAAGCCCTGGTGAGGTAAAAACAGCCAAATTCGTTTTTCCCTCATTGAAGTAAATGGCCTTCATAGGCTAGAATGGGCAGACTTTATTTTAAATTTTAAAGTCTCCTTAAATGTTACATACCAAGAATTTGGTATCAAATTAATTGTTGTAATAAATCCCACAACTTCCAGTTGTTGGATTTAATATAACTTGTTCAGGTAAAAAGTTTAGACTTTACCTAAAAAGTTGCCAATTTCAGCTCTGCATTGTTTTTGCTGCTGTGCTCTGATTGGCCAGCCTGCAGTAGCTTCTGCCAGGCTGCCTTGATGAGGTGTGAAGTGGCCTGGCTTCACACAAAGGAATGTGCTTAGGGGAGAGAATCTCCCCTCAGCAGATGGTGAGGCAGGAAGGGGGAGGGCTGCCAAACTGGTCTTCAAAGGCAGAGAAGGACATCTGGAGCACCCAGCAACACCCCCACATCCTGCAACCCCAGACAATTAGGTGCCCCCTTGATTAGATTAGGAGAGGGCAGGAGAGGGGTGTGTTTATGATTTTTAGCCACAACAGTGGGTGGGCTCAGCCAGATGTAACCTCCAAAAATCAGATTCATCCATGTTGGATTTTTAGAGACTGTTGCCTTCTGGGATGGATTTTTGCCACACTTCCCAGGAAGTGGTCATCACAGGGGGACGACCCTGTCCCTGATTGGAGAACCAGGGCCCCCCTGCTTCTCACCCAGGAGCAAGGATAAAACTGGCAGACCTGCCCCCACACCTCAGATCCCCACCAAATTTCAAGAAGAAAGAACTTAAGGAGAAGAAGGACTGCCCTGCTGGACCCCTGGCCTGCACCTGGAACCTGCACTCAGAAGGACTGCACCAGCTGCACACTTGGGCTTCACCACAAGAAGGACTTTGCCTGGCTTTAACTGGTTCAAGGAGGGACTCCCTGTTTGCTACAGGTGAAAAATTGCTATCCAGAGTCCCCTGCACCAACTCCTGAAAAAGGTGACCAGCTGACCACTGTCCAGTGGCCAAAAAGGAGTTTGCGCCAGGTGCATTCTGGGAGTTGAAGTCCGCACCCCCAAGGACCATCACAGAACTTCTGGACCCTTGGGGTGAGCTGTGGACCCCAAAAGAACCTTAAAAGAACATCTGGGTGAAGCCCCAGAAGTTTGGAAAAGATTTGAGAATTTTTGGAAAAAAGCTCCAGAGAGGGACCGACCCGCCGCGGAAATTCTAGCCGGCTTGCCTCAACCGCGACCCGGCCTGACTTCGTGGTTCGTCCCGGTAAAGAAAAACATCCAAAAAAGAGACTAAGTCCGAAGGTAAAAAGTTGACCGGGACCTCCCAGCCATCGTATCCGAGAAGGGCTCCATGGACGTCGGATCAAGATCCAGGTTTACCCCGGTCGAAGGATTTCCATCTCGAAAAAACGACTAAGTCCCAATGTAAAAGTCTCCACCGAGGAAACCCACATCGCGTATCCGGACAAGGGCTCCAGGAGGTCGGATTCAACTGGCAGGTTCGTCCCGGTGAAGAAAAACTTCAAAATAAAGACTAAGTCAGAAGGTAACTTTTTAACCGAGGCCTCCCGCGACCTGTAGCTGAGCAGGGCTCCATCACGGTCGGCCTGAAACTTTGACTTTGCCCCGGTCCTGGTGCAACCAGATGACCCGATTGGCGCTTTTTGTTTCTAAGCGCTAGAAAAATAGTAATTCTTTAAAAATTCATATCTCCGGTTCCCCTGAACCGATTTTAATCGTTTTTGTGTCATTTTAAAGATAAAAATATAAACTATTTTCATAAATTGGTTTTTGATTTTTAAACTGTTTCCTGTGTTTTATTTGATTACTGTTTTGTGATATTTGAATGCTTTACACTTTGTCTCCTAAGTTAAGCCTTGACGCTCGTTGCCAAGCTACCAAGGGTTGAGCTGGGATTAATTTACTGAGACCTAACTGTACCTAGGTGGAGGTTAGTGGCTTGTGGCTAGGTGTAGGTACCTACCTGCCCTTACCAATAACCCATTTTCCAACAACGCCATTTCCTTAGATTGGAGAATACCCCAATATTCGTCCTCCTCATTAGTCAAATTGCTGATGGTATTGTCCAACACGAAAGAGCAATTGAAGTCACCTGCTATGATCAGATGAACTGAAGAGTCCAAAAGCTCTATATAATCCATCAGCTGAGTGACAACAATTGATTCTGACCCACGGGGAACAGATCTTGCATAAGTATTCAGAACTATCATCCTAAATCCAGGTCGGAATGTAAGTTGCACACCCAGCAGATCATAAGAATTAAACTTTATCATGGAGTGGTCACATTCTAGCTTGTTATTCAGTAAAATCATTAGCCCTCCTATCTGTCTTCCAAAGCCACCAGAGGCAGGTTGGGCAACAGAATAATAGGTTGTAAAGCCTTGTATGGATATCTGTTCTGCAGTCCAAGTTTCCTGAAAAAGACAGATATCTTGTTTATTAACAAGGCTTACCCATTCCGGATCACCCAACTTTGACTTAATTCCTGCAACATTCCAAGATATAATATTGATTTTGGGAGGCGTGGATATTAACTTAGTTCTCAATGGGGAGGCAGTAGATGGAGTCCCTGTGAGTTGACACTCATCATTTACTGTTTTAGGAAGTACTGTGCAGGGGGCAATCAGTCAGTCCAATTCAGAAAGTAGTGGGGAAAGGTTCTCAGATTTGGATGTTAAGGAGTTGTCTGAAGAAGAAATAACCCCAGCTGCATTAGTTCCAGATGTACAACATCCTCTGCATAACGGGTCCCCAGGCGGCTGACTACTAAGTCTAAGATTCGATTCCCTACCTGTACGTAATGTACCTGTCCGTGTATCGAAGGCCAGGAGATCATTAACTAGACTACTATCATTAAAAAGAATCGAAATATAATCAAATTCCAACCCTAACTGATTATATCTATGGACCTCACATATATCAGACCGGATAACAGAAAGACAGTTCCTCTGGGAGCGTATCCATTGAATGGCTTTATTAATTAGAGAGTCACTCGACTCTCTATTACCCTGAGGTAGCTTTGGCACCCTAGTCAAATATATATAGTGGCGTCTTCCCTCCTCCTTCTTGACCTTCCCTTGAGGTCACGGGTCTGCGAGAGTGTCAAAAAATCAAGGTGTGTGGCTGAACGGTGACTAACACGACAGCTTGCTACAGAGGGCATTCCTCCTAAATTTAACTGAGAAGTTTTTGGACAAGGAATACCTTTATCCCCCCATCCGGAAGTAAGTCCACACTTGTTTACACCTAATATTGGAACTCGCTCATGGATGGAAGACATAGTCTGATAAACAGACCTGCCATGCCTTGTAGGGTTGCCATTATTTCCCCTAACGATGTTGTGTGTAGAAAGAGATGTTGATTTGTCACCTAAGGTAGGGAAACTAGGTTTTTTGATTTCCATCAGTGAATCAGAGGAAGGAACAGACTCATACGGCACAATGCAATTACACCCAGACTTTTGATCATAGAGTCCAGAGATTTTGTTCATCAAAGATGCCAACAGACACTTAACATCATCTAGTTTCTGAGAAATGATAGCCAACTGAGAAGCTTCATTGTTGCCCATCTTACTATCCAGAGAGTCTTTGTCAGTTCCTTCTACAGATAAGGTTTGTAATTGACCAGGACTTACAGAATTAGAAGACAAAACCGAAAACCTATTTGAACAAGGAATAAAACTAGGAGGCGGAGACATGCACCTCAAGAGAGGTGCACCTTCTACATGTAAACATCCATTTGTTTCCAACAAGGATGGTGAAGTCTCCAAGAGTGAAGGAATTATACCCTGGGAGTGAGGAGGAGGGTGTAAATCCGCCTTGACCTCTACTCTATGCATCTGTGTTTTCTTCTTGAAGAGATCAGGAATCTTTTTGGAAGGAATAGTGCCCAATATAGAAGGGCCAGCAACAGAAGGACTCCTCAGTATAGCCTCAACCTCTTCAAACAATGAATCAATTGTTTTGAATTGCTGTAGATTTGTGGTAGAACATCCCTCCACTTTCCCAGCAGAACGTTTTTTGGGTTTTTTAATCCGAGAGTGGGGTACTGATACATCATCGGCCTTCCTCTTCCCCATATCGTCAATCTGATGGCCCAGCTAAATAATTTCAAACACGTCTGGAAAAATGGCCCAGCCCTAATTCCTACTATCGGATACAAATAGTATCAGGGGGAAAGAAGCCCCTAGGAGCGAAAGACTTGCTCCACTGGCCCCTTTAATGCCAAATGAAGCTCGTGGTCAGATGAAACTAGTCAGACTTAACAGACAAAATTCCTGAGACCTCTAGAACAAGTCCATGTAACAGAGCAAACAAAATCTTTAGGGGGGTGGCCCAGCCCAGTCTCCTCCTGGCGATGATGGGCGCAAGACGGGCCCGCCCTTGGCCCGGGCTTTGCCCGGGCGCCGCCCGCGTGGGTCCCACGCGGCGGGAGCGCTGTTCTGAATTTAAAGGGCTCCTGCCCTGGACACTCCTCCCAGGCACTGACGCGCTTTCCGCGGCGGCGGGAGCGCTGTTCTGGATTTAAAGGGCTCCTGCCCTGGACACTCCTCCCAGGCACTGACGCGCTTCCCGCGGCGGCGGGAGCGCTATTCTGGATTTAAAGGGCTCCTGCCCTGGACACTCCTCCCAGGCACTGACGCGCTTCCCGCGACGGTGGGAGCGCTGTTCTGAATTTAAAGGGCTCCTGCCCTGGACACTCCTCCCAGGCACTGACGCGCTTCTTTTGATTACTCAGCAGTGGTTCAAAATAAATCTTTGTCAGTGACACAATTCTTATTTACATTTGACGTGTTTTACTTTATATTTATCCTCTAAGTGTATTTGCTTTACCCCCGGTGTGTTTCTGTAGTTTCTTTCATACAACATAAGAGTATGGTACATTCTGTTAACTATGTCACTTGTAGGTGCTTTGGGGAGGTAACGTTCTGGGTGGGTATTCATGATTGGGATTGACTGGGAGCACTGAAGCAGAGACTGGAGGCAATGTGACTTTCTCACTGTGACTGTCAGAGGGTCATATTGGTGGAGCACAGAGAGATTGTCACCATGTGCCAAATGTAATTGTGATTCTTTAAGAAAGAGTGCAAAGTGGGTACATAGATTACAAAATATTGACATAATGCAATGTTCACAGGTAAGAGGGAGGGTTGTGTGTAAGTTGAGACTAGTTAAATTAAGATGAAAGGAGGGACATTCAGTATGAGAGAGTGAAACAACCATGCTGAAATAAAATGAAATGACATCTGAGATATGGAAAGGGAGGACTTCAAAAAGATGCGAGGAGTAAAAAGGCGTGCATGTGTAACAGAGTGAACGTCTGTAGAGGAAAGTGGTGTTAAATGAAGAAGGGACTGTGTGAGACATTCCAAAGACCACTACTGCTTCCACAGTCCTTAGTGATGTTTAATTCAGTCTCCGAATTCAGAATGAAAACAGTTTCAATCCTAATTATTCACAATTAATATTATTATTGTTACTCATTTATTTGAGAGTGTTAATAAGCATTGGCAAAACATATAGGCCCTCATTATGAACATGGTGGTCTGGACCGCCACGCTGGCGGTGGCAGTCATTACCGCCAATGGCATGGCGGTCCAGACCACCATATTCTGAACATGGTAGTTCACTACCACCCATCGCCAGGCCAGAGTCCACTGCTGGGCCGACTGTGAGCACATTCGACCCGGCGGCGGAGGCATTACAGACGGGGGGATTACGATCCCATTTCCACCTAGGATTCCCTGGCGAGTTACCCCGCCAGGTAATCCATGGCAGAAAGCATACGGGTGACAGGAATAATCATTCCTGTCACCTGTATGTGACATGCTTGGCCCTTCCCCCCCTTTCCACAATCCCTACCCACCTTCCAAGCCCCTAGAACAGCCCCCACCCCTTGAACCCTGAAAATTGACCCACCAACCCTCCAACCCAGAACCCAATGCAGTCCCCCACCCTGACCCTCACCCTACCCCAAACCCCACTGCTACATACAGGTCCCCCCACATCCCCATTCACCCATTCACGTACATGCACACACGCAGACATCCACTCAGACACACATCTCCCCCACATACACTCACACACACCACACCCCCATGCACTCACACACACACACACACCCTCCCCCCTTCCCTTTCGGACAGCACTTACCTTTTCTGTTGCACTGCTCTGGGAGGGAACGGGCTCCCTGGATGCTGCTCCGCCACCATCGCTGCCTCTCCATACACCGCCATGCCTATAACTGCTTCATTATAAGCGTGGTGGTATTTGGAGTGACGTGGCAGTGAGGGTGGAGCAGGATCCACCCCCATCACCGACCGCCAGCATGGCGGTCATGGTGGGCCTCGCCACCATCAATAGCGGTGAGCCACCATGAGTCATTATATGGCGGGATGCCGGCCGCCAATACTGGTGGTCTTTCGTTGACCGCTGGCACTGTTGGCGTCAGGGCATCCCGCCAAGAACGTAATGAGGGCCATAGTTCTGGATTGGGTTAGGCTAATATTCATTGTTGTGTTATATGTCTGGCTGCAGTAACCAAAACACACAACATCAATCAAACACTGGTCAGGGTACATGCTCTGTGAAGCACTATATTATAGTTTACATTTTTTAAGCCAAGCCCTTATTCAGATTGGAAAAGCAACTTGGAAAATGTTCCTAGTAACTCTCCCTTCCTTAGCGAAGCCCATTTAAACACCCCTCATTGATTTCACCACTCTTAAAGCACTGACAGCATTTAGTGGCATGTGCCAGACAGTACTCACATTTTCATGCCAATTTACATTCTCCTCCTTTACTTAGTAGCATGGTAATAAATATCTTTATTGTTGCCGGATGTAGTCCCTTACTGTGCAGCAAATGTAAGTGAAAGTGAGGTTGTAAAATGTATCTGACATTTTAAAATGTTTTGCTGGGGGAACTGTCCCACCCCCTCCTCAGTCCCCTTTTAAGAAAGACAAGTTTGCTTCCTTGCTGCACTTCAGCTTTAGCCACTGTATGTTCAAGTAGTGTGAGCACTGAAAGTGGCTGATGTCATTGTGGGAAGTGGCTGGTGTTACTAAGGAAGTGGACAATGGTCTCCTAATAAATGTTTTGGCACCTCCACTTATTTTATTTTTGGGGCAACTTGGGTACCTGTACACTGAGAGATACGTTCAGGAGCATCTTACAAAGCCCGTACAAGCATCCATGTATTAGTTACTTCTGATTAGGGACCTACAATCTGTAGGATTTTAATAGGAGGGAGAGTGCAAACTGGCTTTGAGGCCTTTTTGGAAAGTTGGTCAAACAACCAATTTCCGTCCTCTCATCTTCAGCTGTGGAGGCCACAGAAATAACAGCTCGAAGAAAGATGGGGATTTCTGCTGGGCTCACACAATCTCCTCCACCTGTTGATGTCAATATATTGTCGCCAGGCTCTTTTCCCCCTAAGCCTTGAAGAAAAAGTTAATACAGTAATAACTTTCGGGTAAGAGATTGAATATATATATATAACACAGAAACATTGTACAATAATTGTGAACAATAGATTACACTTTTTCATATATAAATGATGTAACCATATTATGTAACACTAATTATTAATTATTATGTTTCCAAAAGACAGGATATAAATACTATGTAACCTGCTCTAATCACAGGTGTTCCCTCTGTTAATGAAGACCCTTATATGTCATCTGCTGAACCTGTGTCCCAGAATAAGGTGGTAGAGATCTGTGCCTAAATTCAGCAACTGTGGAATATAGTAAAATAACAATTTTGAAAAGTGACTTAGGGTAATTATGATATTTTAAATTATTGTTAAATATCTAAGACTATGGGCCTCATTCTGACTTTGGCGGGCGGCGGAGGCCGCCCGCCAAAGTACCACCGTCAGAATACCGCTGCGCAGTCAAAAGACCTCCGCGGTAATTCTGAGTTTCCCGCTGGGCTGGCGGGCGACCGCCAGAAGGCCGCCCGCCAGCCCAGCGGGAAACCCCCTTCCATGAGGATGCCGGCTCCGAATGGAGCCGGCGGAGTGGAAGGGTTGCGACGGGTGCAGTTGCACCCATCGCAATTTTCAGTGTCTGCTTGGCAGACACTGAAAATCTTGGTGGGGCCCTGTTAGGGGGCCCCTGCAGTGACCATGCCAGTGGCATGGGCACTGCAGGGGCCCCCAGGGGCCCCGCGACACCTGTTACCGCCAGCCAGGTTCTGGCGGTCAAAACCGCCAGAGCCAGGCTGGCGGTAAGGGGGTCGGAATCCCCATGGCGGCGCTGCCTGCAGCGCCGCCATGAAGGATTCCCCAGGGCAGCGGGAAACCGGCGGGACACCGCCGGTTTTCCGTTTCTGACCGCCGCGGTACCGCCGCGGTCAGAATGCCCATGGATGCACTGCCAGCCTGTTGGCGGTGCATCCGCGGTCGTTGGCCTGGCGGTAGTCTACCGCCAGGGTCAGAATGACCCCCTATATGACATTTTCAATAACAAGAGAGAACTTTGTCAGTGGACAGGACTTTTTTAGAAATGAGATGTTACAAATAAGTTACAAATTGTTGTGGATTGTAGTGAATTACAGGGCAGTACTGATGTCAGGAACTGGCCTGATTGAAAAATGCACCACACAACAAAGTGATGGATGGAATGCAAATTAATCTGAGCCACTGTGGATCAGGCTACATTTGAGTCCATCATTTTTCATCCATCATGCCACTCTAGACAGAGGTCTGCCTTATGCAAACCAGTACTGACCCTGCTCTTCGGAGGGAGGCCATCTCAAACTGACAAAAAATTGGCACAAAAGCTAATTGCTGCCTACAGACTATCTGATGGATATCTGATGGATGTGACATAGTGATAGTATCAATAGTGTTTGCATTACTGCAGGTGTGAAGATATACATTTATAATGGAATAAAATAAATGACTCAAATAATGTCAGTATTCAGTATAGTGACTTTGATGGATATGCTTAAAACAAGGTCATACAATCTCCTGAATTAAAGAAAGAGTGATTAATTTAGTATTGGGGGCACATACTGACATAATATTAAAGTATCAGTCACCAAATCTGTGCAATATGGAATCCAATACCTCCTACACCACCTCTTCAGTACATTCCTGGATCTGTGGAAGACCTTAGAAGGCCTGTCTTGTACTCCAGAGGACTGTGCTGCTGTGTGAGGCCTGCCTTGTTCCTCAGAGGACTGCCTTGCTCCTACCAGAGAAATGCCCTGCTGCTTAGGGCTGCCTTGTTCTTCAGAGGGCTGCCCTGCAGCTTAAGGCCTGCCTTGCTGCTTTAAAGAGAGAGGACCATCTCCTTGAGCTCTGGACAACCAGAGTGACTCCAAAGGCTAGTTGACCATCCCCTTGAGTGAGTTCTAAGCCAACAAGTGGTTCCCCTCCAGGTCCTGGAACCTTGGAAGTGATTTTAGATATGCTGCTTCTGCCTAACCCTAAAAGTTGTGACTTAGAAAGGTTTTCACCAAAAAGTGCCAGAAGAACCAACAGAAGACCGGTACCTACCAGTCAGACACTCCACCCTAGGTACATCCCCAGTCTTCCTGACTCCTGCAGTAGCACCACCTAGATTCTTCTCCACAGCATCAAAACCTGTTCATCAGCACCCTCAGCTGACAGTGTCTGGCCGTGTGAAGTCCTCTTTGGCTACAGCTTGCAGCTTTGTCCCACTGGAGGTTTTCAGCTTCCAAAAAGTTGTCTAAGTCTGAAGGTAAAAATCTTCACAGGGCTCGATGGCAACAGGGTCCCCATCAACAGCAATGACCTTGGCTTAGAAATCAAGCTCCCATGTGGAGCTTTTACTCCACCATCTTCAACAGCTTCACCATCTAGCACTCAATGGCGATGACTCTTCCTCCTCGGACACAGCCTGCTGCCTTGCCATGCTGAATTATTCTTCTGTTTTGGATAAAAAACAAATGGCAACAATCATCTGTATTGTGTTAGTCAACTTGTTAGTATATGGACATGCCTGTTTGTGAAGGGGATTTGCATTGTAAGACCTGTCCTGTTTGTTGACATCTGCTCCAGGTGAGGCATTCAATCCCACTGTATGAAGAATAGTAAACTGAATATTAACTCAAGATGTATACATTTTTAGGGCTTGTGTTAGCATTTATGTGGGATATATATATTTTGTGTGGCAAACAATGCAGCTATTATAGAAGGTCAGATCTAAATGAGTGCTTGTAGGTTTGACCAAGCTTTCCTGGTCCATTCATGGCCTGTTAGGGCAGTGCCATTTGTGTTCTTAGATTCTTAGGACTTCTCATATTTAACCTAGTATTAAACCAGGACTACAAATCCTAGAATTAAAAGAAAAAGAACTGATTGACGTACCTTGTCACACATGGACCTGGGAAAGTTGGTATCTGGAGATTTGGGGATGGGAGGTTATGATCTTACCTGGAGTTATAGGTGTGCAAAATTTGCCTAATTTGCTTTTGTTTGATTATGAAAAAATACAGCAAAATTACCCATATGTATGAACAACTATGTGAAATTCGAATACATCATTTTGAGTGATATTTTAGTGCAAGTTGAATCCTTGCGTCAAGTTTTGCCATAATATGCATATAAACAAGCACCACGAACAACAGCCACTCACGTTCTGTCATTCCCATGCTTTTGCTGGACATTTTTACCACAAACTGAGGAGCATATTTATACTCCGTCTGCGCCGATTGTGCTTCAAACTTTTTTACGCACAATCAGCGCAAACGTTGCCCCGTATTTAAACTTTGACGCCCGCGTACGACAAAATTCCGCAGTGTGCGTCATTTTTTGGATGCGGCAACCAGCCTTGCGTTAATCTTATGCAAGGTAGGCGTTCCCGTCCAAAAAATGGCTTAAACGGCCATGCGTCGTATTTATGCTTTCGGGCAAAAATGACGCACGGCCGGGAGGCGGAGCCAGAAAATGACACAAAGCCCGATTTGCGTCAAAAATTTACGCCTGGGCTAGGGCAGGCGTTAAAATGGGGCAAACACACCTGTATTTAATCAGAACACACAGAACAAACAGCAGAGCAGCAGAGCAGCAACAGGGAGCCATGGTGATGATTCTAATCCAGCGTGCACGCAGACGCAGAGCCCAGCAGCAACAACAGCAGCTACAACAACACCAGCAGGGACCCCAAAGGCAGCACAGAAGGCAGGAGAGGATATTCCGCCCAAGAACAACCCTTCAGGGCCTCAGGGAACATGACATCATACAGAGGTACCGGTTGAACTGGCAGGCCATTCAACAGCTGCTGCGAAACAATGAACAGCAGTTGGCCCCCACTTTGGTGACACCGCACACCATCCCAACAGAAACAAAGCTGCTTGCCGTACTTCACATGCTGGCAAGTGGCTCTTTCCAAACAACTGGTGCCCTGGTTGGCGGAATATCACAACCATCATTCTCTGCCTTTTTGCCCAAAGTAGTGGATGCCATCATTCGACTGACACCCGCCACATCTGCTTCCCTAACACACTGCAGAAGCAGCAGGAAACAAAACAGGGGTTCTACGCAATCAGTGGCTTCCCACACATCCTTGTTGCAATCAACTGCACACATGTACGCCTTGTGCCACCTGCTGCAACTGAACTCCTCTACCGCAACAGGAAGCACACACATTCCATCAACGTGCAGGCCATAGTCAATCACCAGGGATTAATCACCAACATTGTGGCTAAATATCCTGGGAGTGTACATGACTCATACATCTTCCGTCACTGCACCATCAATGAACACTTCCAGGATGGACGGTATGGCAATGGACTACTTGTTGGTAAGTACAAAAACCTACTTATATACACACTGCATAGCAACCCTCTAGGACACACAACACATACACCACAACAGCAACATGTCAACAGGAACACACTGAGGTCCTGACATCACTAGCCATGTTTCTTAAGTCACCATTGAACCTGTCACACATTGGAAATTACTGTACAGCCTAATGTGAAGACGTCAATGAGTGTGGTTGCCTAAATGTCACCTTGCAAATTGTAAGTGTCCCAATGACCTTTACATTAATCCATTGCATAAGTTTCAAGGTATGGGATGTCCAGGGTACTTTGATATGAACGTGTTAACAACACTTTCAATTTTAACTGTGCATGGAACTATCATCTCACCCCCAGTGAAGACACACAGACACCTGTATCACAAGTCACAATGCTAGGGAGGGCACACTGTACTGCAAATCCCAAAACATACTGCTGACAAACGGTTAGCAGACAAACACTTATTTAGCCAAGGAAACAACACAATGCAGATGGTACAGCCTACAAGCATAGGATGTCACATTAGTACACAAAAGAGTCACAGACAACACAAGACAACTACTGCCATGAAAGGTCTTTTTAATAGTGCCAGCTACATCAACATGATCCCATTCATTTTCTCTTGCAGCTGATCAGGGGTATGGCATCCAGCCATGGATTATCACACCATTTGGCAACCCAAGTACAGCTGCAGAGCGTGCTTACAACGAGGCCCATAGGAGGACCCGCAGCATTGTTGAGCGGACCTTCGGCATCCTCAAGTCAAGGTTCCGCTGCCTCGACATCACTGGTGGTAGCCTCCTATATTCCCCCGAGATGGTCTGTAGGATCATCCTCACATGTGCAATATTGCACAACATTTGTATCAGAAGAAACATTCCCCTCCTGGAACCAGAGCCACACATGCCTGAAGAGGAGGAAGAGGAGGATGCTGGCCTGCAACAGGAGGGGGAACTACAGAACACAGCTGCTGGTATACGCAGGCGGCAACAGATTATAAATAATTTCTTCTGAATATGATCACCTTCACCACTTTAGTTAACGGATTTAAATAAACACCTATTCTAATCACCATATCATGGTCTGGCTATTCCTTTTTGCACACCTTCATCTCTACTTATCAGAATAAGAGTGTTGCCTCATGGAGCATTGCTGAGATACTGAGTAGGACACAGAACATCCCAGAGCTAATGTGATGCCTAACATACAATGGTCACATACACACACACTCTTAATGACATATATCATGTACATATCTCCTTTGAAGGCCAATAGCAGAGGACCACTACTATTTCACACATACATGTTGAAAGCAAGGTCCAACGCAGCATATGGCACACAACTATGACACCATCACTCAATAAGGGGAAAACAAGCCTCATACATGAGGCAGTCAATGTGCTTTGGCATCACTAATGGGAATGTCTGACAAGACCCTTGACAGCAGTTAGTCCAACTGCATCAAATATTTGCAAGGAACATCTGTGACTAGAGTTCCATAGAAGCAGAACATAGACATCACAAGTGCCACACATATGACATGCATTGCGCACATGACATTCCATGCACATGTCAGGCCATTCCCTAACTCCTGACACACCCATGCACCTGGTCACAACCCACCTGTCGGAAGAGGTCCCTGGAATACTAAGATGTGTACCCTGATAATACCTCCTCTACACACACAGACCAACATTAGCAAACCAGTGTTCTACACCCTTTCCTAAGGTATGCCATTGTCATATAACTTCTGACTGCATGGACGTCAGGTCAATTTATACACTGTCTTCTAGTTTCAAAGCCCTGTTAGCACATGTAGATTGCTTCCCCTTGTGAAAATGTCTGTTGGCCCCTAGAATGCAAGTCTCACCTACAGGATTGGTGAGAAACAGATGCAGCCCACACCTGTGATCACCTCCATGCACTCCACCCATTTCAAAAAGTACTGCCCCTGATGATGCCTGGAACAGCATAGGAGTTGCCATTATGTCAAATACACTGTCAACCATTGATACTAATTAAGCCGTGTAACACAGCCCTTGGGTACATTTGTCACCTACAAAAACACAGGACGTACACAGTTTGACATGTCAACTGTCTAGTTTGTCCTCCAAACAGTCTCAGTCAGGCCATTGATTATGTAACTTGTCCAGTAGCTGGCTCCAGAATCACCTTGCATTCTGTCAGCCTGACTGGCAACTGTCTGTGCGTCACACTAAAGTATCCCTGTGTCTACATATGTACCATACGTGCGTAAGAGAACCTCCCATTCATCAGGGGGCATTGGGCATGGGCTTCTTCCATTCATACCCAAATACATTGTATAGCATCATCTGCCTTTTAACTGTACCATTTGAGTTATATCCTCTTGGAAATGCAAAATTCATGGCCCATCCCTTGTCTTGGTTACATATATGCATGAATGACAAAGTGTGACAGTGTCCCAGGGTCATAGGCAGGGATTGGGTACGGGGCTTTCAGCACAACCAGCAACCTCTGATAATGTACATGAATAATACACAAATGTCAGAACCATGACAGTTCACACACAGTATCACAGTGCGCACAACATAGTGATGGGCCGTGTGTGGTGAATAGCTGCGAGAATAAATAGCACAGAGGCTATGATGTTCCCAGATGCAGTGGGAAGTGCAGAGGCCAACCTGTGTACAAATGTTGTAATGACACCTGCCGGAACATGGCAATTGAGACATTATCTGACTCAGCACACCAAGGTTGCCCTGTTGACTGTCTCATTACACATCTTTAGTGACAGGGTGGGACCATCTACATGTTGGTTCACATGTCCACATCTACTTTACTCACACTGATCAACAAAGGATACTCAGTAGTTACAGGAATAGCTGCCACTGACTCATGATGAGTCCTGGTCCGAACTGTGACAAATTACACCCCAAACAATCTACAGGATCATCATTGGACCACACACATGAACAAGACACCTATGTGCAATTGATCACTGGAAATATGTAGACACGTGCTGTCTTGTATGCTGGTCCACCACAGCCACTTAATAGTTGGGGCTTACTTCTATTGCCTCAACTGTGGTGTCATCATACATATGAGATTGACCCTTGTCTGTCTGTGCAAACAACATGGTACCCACTTCCTCAATGCATGTGTATGTCTCACTGTGAGATTCATCAACTAGTGCCTAGGAAGCTCTTACCAATACTCTAGGACATAGGATGTAGAAAATGTGGACCACTGACATGAACATGCGTCTGCCATCCATCTGGTGCATGCTATGTCACATGTGGTGTCTACGTGACCCTAAAACTTGGAAGTATACTTTATGGGTGTTGTTACATGTATGACTAACACATGCCCTTGCTCATTCCAAATTTGACTTGCATCTTAGGATTGGACACATGGACGTCACATTCATACAACCATATGTACAATAATGCTTCATGTGATACACACACACACTTGGTCAACCAACACATTAGTTGTCAAAGCACACACTTTGAGCAAAGGCATGTAGGTAATGTACATATGTGTGTCACATTGCTATCCTCTCCTTATGACAAACATGCACAATTTGTGCCACACATATATGTAGGCCACACTTATGACCATCTATGACGTCAGCCAGCTGTAAACATACTGTGAAGGTTGTAGTGGATGATGTTCCGCTGCAGTATGATGTCACACATGTGAACATACACCAACAACACCATACTGTCTTCAATTAGCCAATCTCTGATGTGTTCCAAATGTAAAATAACCAAAAAACAAGTAAAAATGCCCCAAACCAGTTAATGCACTGTAATTTTGAAGTCCCTAGCGGTGTGCGTCATTTTTTGTTTACCAAAACTGCATTTGCGTCATTTTTTTTGACACACAGGAGTGAAATTTAGCCCGCATCCAGATATTTGTACAGTCCATGTATCATTATGTGGATGCGGGTTAATATTCACATCTGTGCGTCAAAAACAAATGACGCAAATACAGTTTTGTGGAACAAAAATGACGCATAACGCGAAAAAGGCGTGACTTTTCATACAGGAAGTGATGTAATAGGATATCCTGTTTACAGATCATGTACAGTGGGTGTACTTTCACTTTGCAGTCTATGATCCTTCTAGACTGTGTGGCTGTGTAGAGAGTGTTGTCCAGAGATTTTGTGCTGTATTTGTCCTGTGTGCTATCTGTAAAGTCCTTTTGTGAAATAAATATTGTTTGTGTATACTGTAGTACTGTGTTTCGTCTACATTTGTCCATTTATCTTGTGTATTTCTTGTTTGTGGGAGTCTGTTGTGGGTAGTGTTAGTTTGGGGATAGTTGGGCTCTTTTAGTGTTTAGGTTTACTTTTTTTCTGTCTTTTTACCCCCACTTTCACCCATTTCCCCTTTCTATTTATTTTACCCCTATTCCTTATCTTCAACTATAAGTATGTCTGGTAGGCCACGTCTTGGCAGGATGGGGGAAGAGGAGTTGGGGGGCTTCATCTGGCTGGTGACACATTTCTTGCCGCTCATGATCCAGGCAGGATCATACAGGGGTACCCGACAGAGGCGCGCAGAATCCGGTGGGGAAAGGTGCTGCATCACCTGCAGCGTGTGTATGCCAGCCAGGGGAGTGACCACCAGCTGAAGCACCAGTGGGCTGACCTCATCACCAGGGAGCAGGATCTCTTGGACCACCTGGGAATCATGATTGGTGGCACTGTTGGTGAGTATGACAATTGTTAATGTGCACAATTAAATGCTCTGTAGTGACATCATGAGATTAGTGCAATGTCTGCCAGCTAACTTGATGACTGTGTGTAATGCTGGGGAAATAAAAGGGGACCATTGATGCACTATGGCAAGGATCACAATTGCTAGCTGTCAGGTAGCACGTGCTCAGCAAACTTACAGGTAACTTTACCATGAAGGAAACTGGTGCAGCTTTTTTCTCAGCACAGCTAACAAAATAGGAGCCAATCATGTCTATATAGGGTATTATTGAGAGAGAAGTACAGATGTACCAACATTTAGGCCAACTATGTTGACGCAATTGCTAGACTGACTTTAGAATCACTACATGATGCTGAAAATTAGTGCTGCCTTCATGTCAATTGATAATAGCAAAGTGGCTCAAACATTGGTCTCATGTTAGTCTGGTGAGTGTGGAAGGAAAGTGTTCACTGAAGTACTATGAATGTGTGGGATTATTTGGTTTCTTGATCTTTTTGGATACATGTCAGTTCATGATTTGAAACATTGTGAAAAGGTGTAAGGTGCCCTCAGCTAACATCTCAAGATGTTTGTTGGAATTAGTTGAGCCACAATCCAAATATGGATGGCAGTCCAAGTGTATGCAGATGGCTTCACATCTCCATGGTTAGTGCAAATCACCATAGCTGGGCCACATCAATTGACTATACTGTAACAACAGGATGGCTTACAGGAGTCCCTGCCCCTCCCTCTGTACATTGGGCCTATGTGCAATAAATGTGTCATGGCCACAAGGCATGTTTGACTGGTAATGCAGTCCTCAAGTAACCAGGCGTTGGATGTTTCTCTTGGATGCACATGATGAGACGATTACACTCCATATTCTTTAGTGCTCACCAATTATGGGGCAAGTTTGCAACCACATGATAGTTAGGGCCAATGTATATGTGCAGATATGTGTGTAACTGTCACAGGAGACTCATGATATGTACAAGTTGGCCGTGAAATATCAGCTGCAGTACCATCATGTCTGAATGGCTGCCATGTCCTTATTCAGCCTACACATTGTAAATGATTATGAAATTGTTGCACTGTGCACAGATTTTGAGCACATTTCTTCCTTCCATACCTCACAGGTGGACCGGCACCCTACACTGTGGGAGAGGTGGCGACATTTGAGGGCCCCGACCACTCCAGTAAGTGTTGATATGTCTGTTATGTGTTGTGTTTGCTGGTTATGGACTCGTGTGAGTTGGACGCATAGCAAGGTGTGATGCGTTGGGCAAGTTTTTCACTTGTTCCATGAGTGGGAATGCAGTTCTCACATGTTTTGAGTTTGCCAATGCGTATCCAATGGTATCATGTAGGGATTGTAGGACATTCCTTTAGGCCCCACTGTGAGTATAGGGGATAGTCATGTGTCTGATACTTCTATCACCAAGAGTTGCAATGGAAGTCAGCCCCTATTTAGTCAGCCTGTCAGACCCACATTCTCTAAGATTGGTGGAGCTAATAGCTTCCCAATAGACATCTGCTTCCCTATTTACCTACGTAAGTTTGAAACAGTAGGTAGAACCTCCTATGCAGCATGTACTTCCACATGTAGTGCATCAAGTCTGTGGAACCTGAGTGTTATGGCCTAGGTGTGCATGCAATTCATGATCATGGGTGTTCTAGCAACTCTGTGTCTGATGTAAGTCAGGCCTCACTGGAATTATATGTTGTGTATAAGTTCTGAATTTCCAGCCATGTCTGACCCTATGAGTGCTCTAGGGTTTGCTGACTCCAAATTGTAGATAGACCTTACCTGTGGTGTGTCTGTAGAGACAAACATGTGTGGAGTTGCCTATACACTCCTCGGTGTACATGTTGTTGGCAAATTATAGTTGTGTATCCACTACCCCCCCTCAAACACGGCCATGGGTTTGTGAATGGGCTACCTAGTATTGATGCTACCAGTATGTTACACATACCTGTGAATAAGTGACGGTTTGGTTGCATACTAGTATACACACTCAGTTTTGGCACTTGGTACCATACTGGAAAGTCCAGTTACAACTTATACGCATGGCAACACAACACAGGCTAGGGTCGCACAACCCCACAAAACATACACACTCACCACAACAACACAACTACTGCACACATCCAAATACAATTCACACACTCACACACAACACTGGCCATGGACTGGACAACACATATAAATCCACGTGCCATCATTTATACAAAAAACCTCCATCAAACCACACAGCAATCGACACGCACATCACACGCACACAGAACATAGGACCAGCTAAGCCATGAACAATACACACACACAAACATACCAAACACACAAAGCAACACACCACAACAAGGACGGTACATCAGCGATGACAACAGCAAGACCACACATGGAAGGAGCCCCTACTCGGACCCATGTCATTTACAACAAGGCCCAAAAACATATTCACATGAACTAGCCACATTCACAGCTCAGAGACAAGATTGACCAATTATAAAGGTACTGCACAGGCATACATATGGGTGAAGGGGAAGTATACAAAACATACACCACTCTAGACACCATACAAAACACGAGACAGCCCTGCAGAACACACACCTAAACAGTGACATGGTCACAAAGGCAAAGCAAAAAGCACAACTCAACACACTCCATGTCTGCACTGACAAAAATCCACAACACACACCACATGTACACAATAGCCACATCAGGATACAAGGCATACACCATGCATGTACACATTGCACCTAACCACATCAAACACATACCACTACAAACAAAACACAATACCATGACAACATTTATGATACACATACAAACCTAACACACTACACACACCCTTCCCTGGGGGACCACAGCACTGCACACAAACCCACATACATCAAACCACCACACATGAATCTGCAAGCAGCACACACACACAAAAATACTTACACTCAACCAATGTCAGCCAGGAACAACATACACCTAGGGAATCAAATGTAGGACAATGATGTAAGCAGCAAACTAAGAACTGGTTGGCTTTAATGTCATAGATATGACAAATGTCGTAGTCCCAGGCCATTGGTCAGTCCACAATAGTGTCATAAGCACCAAAGGCACAAAAAGGTACCCCAACTTGACTCCTGACTTCCAAGTAACCTCCACAGGTAGGGGCATCAAGGGGGCAGGCAAGCACCTCACGGAATATTGGGGTGGGGTGGGGGAGGAGGTTTGGGCTTGGGAGGAGTGGGTTTAGGTTTGGGTTTGGGGGGGCACCGTCTTGGGTTGGGTATACTTCTTCTTGGTGGGGAGGGACATGGGTGCTGGCAGGGGGTAGGGGAGGCCTTAGAGGTGGAAGGGATGGCCTTTGGAAAGGTGAGCGATCTTTGGTTGTGTCACAGGGGCGGAGTAGGAAAAAGGTCAAGATTGCATATGAAGACTTTCTTAGATGCACAAGGATGGTCATCAGAATGGGGTTTGGGTGTGGAGGGTGAAGGAGTGGATGTATGACGTAGGTGTGGATGTTTTGGGTGTGTGTTTGTGGGAGGTGGGCTTGTGTGTGGTGTGTGTCTGTGGGGTGGGTCAGTGAGGGTGTTTATGTGTCTTGGGCTGAGGAGGGGTGGAGGTGCTGGGGGATGCCATGGTTGGTGGGTGGCTGTCTGTTGGGGTGGTGACTGCTGGTATGGTGGATGTGCTGCATGTAGGAGTGTCTGTGGTTGGGGTGTCTCCAGGTGTGGTGACTTGGGTGGGTTTCTGAGGGTCTGCTGGCGTGGTGTCTGCAGGTTGATGGGTGTGGTGGCTGGATCAGTGAATGTTGGTGTTGTGTCTGCTGGTGTACCTGGTGTTGTGTCTGTGATGCTGGGGTGGAGAGGGTGTCAGGGCAGGTTGTGACTGTTGATGTGTCTGCAGGTGGATGTTGTTTGTGTGCATGCCTAGGGTGTGTCTTGTGGTGCTTTCCTTGTCTGTCGAGGTGAATGATTGCAAACATCTGTCTGTGTGCTTTGGCTGGGTTCGGGAAGGAGGGATTTGGACTGGGAAAAGGAAGGTGGAGAGGGGCCGTGAGACAAGGGGTGACTGGCTACTGTCAGTGTGTAGGCCAGAGCCTGAAAAGATCTCTGTAGGCCAGTCATTGCACCATTGAATGCTATCAAGTAACAAATTGCTCTGTTGGATCTGGCTTGTCAGACCCTGGATGGCATTCATGATGGTGGACTGACCCACATAGATTAACCTCAATAGGTCAATAGTCTCCACACTGAGGGCAGCAGAACTAACAGGGGCTGGGGCAGAGGTGCCTTGGGCAAAGGAGATGCCCACTCTCTTGGGAGAGTGGGCATGGTCAACTGGGTGGGGTGCTACAGGGAGGGTGGTGATAGAATGGCCGGTGGTGGACAGAGGTGGTACTGGGGGGTCTCCAATGGGTCAACCACACTAGGGAGTGGCCACTGGAGGAAGATTCTGAAGATGAAGTGGAAGATCCGGTCTCCCCTGTGTCCTGTCTCCTTTATCTGCCGGTAGGGATGCTGGAAACAGATATTGAAGTAGTGTCAGAACATACACTTAAGAACACATCCATCATAATGCAGATGTACAAAACATATCCTAAGAACAACTGAACCCTCTTAGGAGTGCCCAAAAAATACCAACATCATGTAACAACAAAAAACAAAACCTTCCTACTGTAACATTGGAGATGATCAACCTGTTTGTGTGAAGTTACACCCTCCTGGGGAGTTACAGCTGATCATTCTAAGACAAGATGATTTCAAATGTTAGCCATGCTGTAGTATAGGACTGAGGGGTTTCATGATATTTACCAGGTCCAGAGTCCAAATGGATGTGCACACATGTTGGCAATACATGACCCAAATATACCAATGTGTGTACAGTACAACTGTGACACATGACACTTCCCACATACTCAGATGTAGCATTCAGTCTCTCACTCATTCACCTGGTAAATGGTCAAACATAAGTTAGGACTGCACTTATCCCCTTGCGGCTGCTGTGCTGCCTTAAAACACCCAACTCAGGGTAGGCCACTGCCAATATGCAGGTCATTATGGGGGTCATGGTCCGACAGGTGCCCCATGCTCATTGGGAGGACAGCCCAAGCTGGTTCTGTGCGCCCTTCCGGGCCTAGAGTCTCAGATCCTTCCACCTCTTTCAACAGGGGTCACTCCGCTGGCTGTGGACCCCCAGGGTCTGCACCTTCTTGGTGATGCACGCCAAATCCCCTTCTTCTGATGGATGTTGATCTGCAGGGAAGCAGAAGACAAGAAAGAAAATCATGTTCACAAGTCCCACACAAGAACGGCCAGTGTCATATTCAACCAATGGCAACAAGTCAGTGAGTGCCTGACCAGAAAATCCTGTCAACCTGTGGCATATAGTAGTCATTGGATAGAGGGAAATCACTGCACACACTCTCCATAAGGGTGCCCTTCACACACCTTAGATACACATGTGTATCATTTACATGGTGGGTCAAAGAACACTCATTGAACACTTTACATGTTGTCTCTGGACTCCAAACCTGTCACCTCATGTAGTTACATGCACAGTAACTCTACCATGTATGCACACTGATAGCACCTACAGGAATTAAATGACACGATCTAACTTTTACCCCATACGCCGGTGCAGGACTAACTAATGTTGGAGGTGAGGAACTGAAACAGATCTGCATATGGTGCTCTTACCTGCTCCTCTGATGCACCATAGAGCTGTTGATATAGGGGAAGGACCTCCTCCACAAGCTTCTCCAGATTCTTGTGAGAAGGCAGGGGCCCTTTCACCTGTAGGACATGGCATGATTGCTCCAAAAGGCAGTACACAGCAGCTCAGGCTGTGGAGGTCTTGCTGGCAGCAGAGTGAGGAGTCAAGTGAGAGCAGGAAATGCCAGTCACGTCTGCCATGTACGCAACCATCACCACTGGCGGACACTGTCATTGGCCCAGGACTGCAAGAGGCAGCAAGGTTATCCAATGGTTATGTCCGCCACGGTAGCAGCCATCTACCGACATGACAGCTTCCGCCGGCAGTCATTTTCCATTGTCTGGTGGAGAAAGTCAGGCAGTCACCAATTCCTTTATATGGTAGGAAAATAAAATTTTCGACACATCACAATGTTTGAAACAGTACTACATCCTACACATTTGTGTTGGCCTTGACCACAAATATTTGTATTTACGGATAGATGGGTCATGTTGTTCTGTTGGCATGCTCATCTCAAAGAAATCAGGGGGTTCAGGATGCTGTCACCAACCTCCCGGCCATGGGCAGACATGTGTTTTGGGAAATTGACCACAGCCAATGTCTGATGTAAATTTCACATACTGTCACTGTGGTACGATGTCAGGGATATTTCTATTTCTTTGGACAGTGTGAAATAATGTCAGTATGATGCCACTGATTCCCTTGATGTGTTATGTGTGACATGTTTTCACTGTTTCAATTGGCATGTCAACACTTTTATGAGACACATGTATTGTCACGTACAAATGACACAATGGTTGATGGAAATACCTTCTTATTTCCTCTTGCATAATTTTCTGGGAGAGTCAAACAACCTCCTGTGTACGGTCCACTGGCAAATTTGCAGTCGATGGAGAATCATCATGTGATACAAACTTACTGCCTAGATGGGCAGACAATCAAGGATCTCTGTCTTCAGTTGCACCCAGATCTAATGCCTGCCATCAGTCATCCAAATAGCATACCACCCATTGTGCAAGTCATGTCAGTGCTGCAGTTCTCCTAAATGTGAAGATTTTGGTCATGTGAAGACAGAGTTCTATGGTTTAGCACAAATCCCACATGTAGTGGGATCCATAGATGGTACCCATGTAGCCTTGGTTTTTCCACCTTGCAATGAACTGGTCTATCGAAACAGGAAAGACTTGCATTCCATAAATATCAAGGTATTCTGTTTGGCAGACCTCTACAATTCCCAAGTATGTGCCTGGTACCCCAGGTCAGTCCATGATGCCTTCATCATGCGGAACAGTGCTATTTCTCTGGTTGATGACACAACTGTACCCAGAAAGGGGCTGTCTAGTTGATGAGTCACATATGTCATGTGTGTTAGTATGCTATGTCTGCTGCTACATGTGATGATGCCCTGTACTTATGTTTCTACACATGTTGCATTCCCTTACAGGGATACTCAAACAGCCCCTGGTTGTTGACACCAGTAAGAAACCCAAACACACCAGGGGAAATCTGCTTCAATTAGGCTCATGGAATGACAAGGCGTGTCGTGGAGCAGGCTTTTGGGCTCCTGAAGGCAAGAGTTCACTGCATCGATGTCTGGTGGAGCCCTCCTCTACTCACCTGCTAAAGTGTGTCAAATCATTGTGGCCTGCTGCATGCTCCACAACCTTGCCCTGAGGCAACAGATACCATACATCCCAGATGAGGGGGGGCTAACAGTGCCACTGGGTGAGATTGCAGAAATGCCAAGTGAGGATGACAGTGATGTGGATGAAGGTGGAGACATGTGTACTGATCTCATCAATCAGTATTTCACCTTTGTGTAAGTATGTAATGTTCTGTTATTTCACTAATTCCTTGCGGTCCTTTGGGGTTCATGGTTTCATGTGTAGGGTCTCCGTGTGATCATCTGACGGGTCATTTGATGCTATGCAGTATGCAGCAGAAGTTTCCTAGGTTTTACTGACTTGTATTTGTGACTTTTGTGAAGAATAAGCTTAGTTTGGGGCAGTGCAAAACATAGTCTGAGTTAACTAACACATTGGTATGGAAACTTGTAGGTCATGTAAGCCTTCACCTGCCTAACATTCTTCTGTTACACTTTTATCCATCCAGGTCTCTTCACTATGTCATCCTATCCTCATGTGGACATATCTGAGTCATGTCAATGGACGATGGATGGAGCTGGTCTGACATGTGAAGTGGACAAGGATTGATGCAGGTACTGTGTTAAAACTAATTGGGGTTTATGAGTCCCATGCCCAGGCTGCCAGGGCAGTGGAAGGGCAGAGACCTGTGCTACACAATAGACTTGTTTGCCATGGTAGGTGGGTACAATAGTATACTTTTTATGATGTTGTGTCCCTGTCAAATGTAATCCAGTGCAAACACTTCCCTCTACTTTCACATTGTGTAAACAATTAATCCTGTGTGGCTGGTATGTAGCTGACATTGTGTTCCCTCATCGCAGGCCACAGTGCCTGTGGCACAACACTGACATAGGTGTGTCACATGACTACAGATGTCTGACCATTGTAAGTGGCTAGGGACTAGGGACTGCAGTACTGTTTTCTGACTGTGTAATGGTGTATGTCGTTTTGCTAGGCATGGTGTAGGTATGTGATAATGGTGAAGCTGATGAGAATTTCAACCATTCTGTTGGCTTATTCAGTCAGACACAGCATACCATGTCCATGACTTCAGTGACCAGTGGGGTGGTACTTACAGATACCTGAGCAAAAGTATATATTTTGTGGACTGTCTTGACTATGACAGGCCTGACAATTGTGCTGCCTGTGTGCTGAATAGTGTAAAGAAAATGGTTTTTGGAACATTTTGACTTGGGTATTAGTGTTGTTAGGGATCTCAGCATGGCATTACCTGTGACATGTCCCTCCTGACATCACCTTCTTATATTTGAATCAGGAGCATGTAACACATTTCACAAACATCCACTCATATTGGTGATAATGCTCACAATACTTAGATGGTGTTTTAGTACTGTTTATTATTATTTTATTTTATTATTTTCTTGTGCACAGGATATTGGGCTGATTGTGTTTGGAAAAATAAAGTCAAACAGTGAAGGGATCAGCCATGGTGGATGTGATCATCAGAGAAGCAGCCACAACATTTATAATCCCAAGTCCAGTGTCCCACTATCATGGAAAATGGAAAGTGGTTTAAGAAAAGTCAACACGCTGCATCTGTGGCAGACAAACGGGTTCCATCAGTCAGAGGTTACTTCCTGGCAGTGGGTGGTGTCTTGGCATCTGCAACTCCTGGATGTCTTGGTGGACGTCCAAGCTTGTGGGGGAGGCGTTGTTCTTCAGCTACAGAAGCAGGGGTGACTGAGGCAGATACTTCCCCCGGCCGGGCCTCCCTTCCACTGGTTACTTCAGAGGTAGTAGGGGCTGGTGTAACTTGGGCAATGAAAGGGGTGTAGTGTTGCTGTCTATCCCTGCTCACGGTGTTGTTCATGTCTCTCAACATCCCTGTGAGGGAGGCCATGTGGCCATTTAGGGTTGACCACTGTTGCATGACATCCTGGTGGTTGTCTCTCTGCATTTATTTGATCTCTCCCAGCATGACAAGTACCGGGCCCATCATGCCTTGAGATTGTTGGTAAGCTCCCAAGACTTGGGAGATTGTGTTCTGGCCAGAACTGTCCCTAGCAGCCTTATGGTGCTGACCCACACCATCCCTCCCACGCCCCCTACCCGCACGTGCCTGTGCACTTGGCACAGTTTGGCCACTGCCACTAGTGCCAGGTCCATCATTGTCAGGGATTTGGAGTTGTGATTTAAGTACCGGGACTGGGGGGCACAAGCTGGTGGTAACTTTCCACATGACACAGGTTTGGGGGCACCTGGTTGCCTGTGATGTCGATGCAACCAGGCTGGGAGGAGTCAATGAGGGCAGGTTGAGGCTGAGAGTTGTCATTTGACCAGGTTCCCCAGATGGGCCAGATTTGTCCTCAATTTACACACAGCCAGGAGTGGTGTTCTTGTTGAGGTTTTTATACAGGGGGGAAATGGCTGTTTCAGGAGTGGTTTGAATAGTGGCAGGTAGACCTGCTGAAGATGCGAAACACGCTTTGGGCCACTGTTAGAAATGGAGTCTTTGGTTGGCAGTCAGGTTACCCCCTGTCCAAGCAAGGACCCACACTCTAGTCTGGGTAAAGGAGGCTCAGTCAACCCCCACTCACCCTCTTGGTAGCTTGGCACAAGCAGGCAGGCTTAACTTCAGAAGCAATGTGTAAAGTATTTGTACCAACACACACAGTAACTCAGTGAAAAAATAACAAAATGCCACAGCATAGGTTTAGAAAAATAGGCATTATTTATCTAAACAAAACTAGTCCAAAAACGACAATAATCCAACATACACAAGTCAAGTTATGATTTTAAAAAGCAAAAGAGTCTTAAATACTTTAGAAAACAGTGAGAACGTGGTTAGCGTACAAAAGTACCTTGGTAGCGTCAAAATAAAGCTGCATGGGTGAGTGTGCGTCAAAAAAGACCAGCAATGCGTCAATTTCTCACCCGCAAGTGAGAACGTGCGTAGCTCCTTCTCCGGTCGGGTCAGAGTGCGTCGTTTCTTCTCTCCCACAAGAGATCAATGCTTCTATCTGGACGGGCAACTCGGGTCTGGGCAGCGTTGTTGCGTTGAAATCCGATCGCATGGTGTCAAGAAACTGTGCTGCATGGTGGCTTGCATCGTTAACAGCAGCCGCTGCGGGTAATGTGCACCGTTTCTCCAGCCGCGTTGCATTGATCTCCCAGCCGCGATGCAAGTGGAGCATCGATTTTAGCCGCGAGGCTGGCGACACGTCGTTTATCAGCTGCTTGTGGGTGGTGCATTGAAAGTTTCCCCACACGGAGGTGTTTGCGTTAACTTCTGTCCTTTTCCACCAGCTTCATTTTTCCAGGGCCCAGACACAGGTTAGGGCACCACTTGGCAGGCAGGACTCTCAGCAGAATGCCCAGGTGCTGGAAGAAAGAAGTCTTTGATGTCACTGAGACTTCAACAACAGGATGCAAGCTCAGCTCAAGCCATTGGAGATTCTTCACCAGTGGGAAGTCACACAAAATTCAGTCTTTGTCTTCTCTCAGGCAGAAGCAGCTACTGCAGACAAACCCAGCAAAGCACAGTCACAGGCAAAGGGGCAGTACTCCTCCTCCAGCTTGTCCAGCTCTTCTTCTTGGCAGAGATCCTCTTGGTTCCAGAAGTAATCCAATTTCCAGGGGTTTGGGTGCTCTTCTTATGCTCATTTTCTGCCTTTTAAGTCGGCCTACTTCAAAGAGAAGTCTCTGTTGTTTTCAAGATCCTGCCTTGCTCAGGCCAGGCCCCAGACACACACCAGGGGGTTAGAGACTGCATTGTGTGAGAGCAGGCATAGCCCTTTTAGGTGTAAGTGGCCACTCCCCCCCCCCCAGCCCAGATTGCCCTTCAGGATATGCAGGCTAAACCCCAGCTCCCTTTGTGTCACTGTCTAGAGGAGAGGTGCAACAGCCCAACTGTCAAACTGACCCAGACAGGGAATCCACAAACAAGCAGAGTCACAGAATGGTTTAGGCAATAAAATACCTCCTTTCTAAAAGTGGCATTTTCAAACACACAATCTAAAAACCAACTTCACTAAAAGATGTATTTTTAAATTGTGAGTTCAGAGACCCCAAACTCCACATGTCTATCTGCTCCCAAAGGGAATCTGTGCTTTAATAATATTTAAAGGCATCCCCCATTTTAACCTATGAGAGAGATAGGCCTTGCAACAGTGAAAAACAAATTTGGCAGTCTTTCACTGTCAAGACATGTAAAACACATAAGCACATGTCCCACCTTTAACATACACCGCCCCCTGTCCATGGGGCTACATAGAGCCTATGTTAGGGGTGCCTTACATGTATAAAAAGGGAAGGTTTAGGCCTGGCAAGTGGGTATACTTGCCAAGTCAAATTGGCAGTTTAAAACTGCACTCACAGACACTGCAGTGGCAGGTCTGAGACATGTTTACAGGGCTACTAATGTGAGTGTCACAGCCAGTGCTGCAGGCCCTCTAGTAGCATTTGATTTACAAGCCCTGGGCATCTCTAGGGCACTTTACTAGGGACTTACTAGTAAATCAAATATGCCAATCATGGTTAAGCCAATGTACACCTACAATTTATACAGGGAACACTTACACGTTAGTACTGGTCAGCAGTGGTAAAGTGTCCAGAGCAAACAAAACAGCAAAAACTGAGTCCATCACACAGAAACAACCTTGGAATTAGAGACAAAAAGTTAGGGGAGACCATGCCAATGATGCCAAGCCTAACACGTGTGTCCCCCAGCTTAAAGTGGGGAGCAACTACCCAACCTCATGGGAGTTCTCATCACTAAGGTGGAATAATCTGGACAGACCATCAGCATTGGCGTGGTCGGTTCCAGGGCCGCGTTCCACCGTAAAGTCCATTCCCTGTAGGGAGATGGACCACCTCAACAATTTCAGATTCTCAACCCTCATCTGCATTAACCATCTGAGGGGTCTGTGGTCTGTCTGTACCCGGAAGTGAGTCCCAAACAAGTAGGGTCTTAGCTTCTTCAGTGCCCAGACCACAGCAAAAGATTTGCACTCAATTGCACACTACCTATGTTCCCTGGGAAGTAACCTCCTGCTAATGAAGGCCACAGGTTGATCAAGCCCCTTTTCATTAATCTGTGAGACTACGGCTCCAATACAATGCTCTGAGGTGTCTGTTTGCCCAACACATTCCTTGGAATAGTCAGGTGCCTTCATCACAAGTGCTGTGCACATGGCAGCCTTCAGGGCATCAAAAGCTGTCTGGCAAGACTAAGTCCAGATCACATTTCTGAGCTGCTTTCCGGAAGTTAACTCAGTCAAGGGAGCACAAATTGTGCTGTACCCCTGGTCAAACCTCTTATAGTATCCAGTGAAACCTAAAAAGGCTCTCAACTCAGTCTGGGTCTTGGGGGGATCCCAAGACAGAATTGTTTCAATTTTTGGCTGTAAGGGTGCCACCTGGCCACCCCCCACCTGGTGTCCCAAGTACACCACAGACTTTCTTGCCTTAATAGTGAGCCCTGCCTTCTGCAGGACCTCCAACACTTTGCAGAGGTGTTGTAAGTGTTCCTCCTAAAGATAGCAATGTCATCCAGGTAGGCAGCACTGAAATCATCCAGCCCAGCCAACACCTGGTTGACCAACCCCTGAAAGGTGGCAGGGGCATAATTCATCTCAAAGGGCATCACCCTAAACTGTTAGTGCCCATATGGTGTGGAGAATGCAGACCTCTCTTAGTCCCCTCAGTCAGGGCAATCTGCCAGTATTCAGAGGTAAGATCAAATGTACTTAGGTACTTAGCAGCTCCCATCCGGTCAATGAGCTCATCAGCTCAGGGGAAGGGGTGCGCGTCAGTCTTATTGACCGCATTGAGTCCCCAGTAATTCACACAGAACCTGAGTTCTTGAGTGGCACCAAGAGCAGCTGGCTTTGGGACCAAAACTGCTGGGCTGGCCCAAGGGCTGCTGGAAAACTCAATAACCCCCAATAACCCCCAACGCTAACATTTTAGAAACTTCATCTTTAATGTTAGCCCTCACCCTGTCAGTCACTCTGTACACTTTGTGTGTAACAGGAAGACTGACCCCAGTGTTCACATTGTGTGTACACAAGTGTGTGACCCCTGGGATCAAGGAGAACAGTGAAGAGAACTGACCCAACACCTGGTGACAGTCCCTCTGCTGCTCTGGGGTCTTGGAGGGGGAGAGGATCGCTCCCTACACAGACCCAACTTTTTCTCCAGCTAACAGGAGGTCAGGAAGAGGCTCACTCTCTTCCTCCACCCCATCATCTGTTGCTAGGAGCATGGACAATTCACTCCGCTCAAAGTGTGGCTTGAGCCGGTTCACATGCAGGACTCTTAAATGGTTTTTGAGAGTCTGCAAGTCCATCATGTAGGTGACTTTACTTCTGCGCTCAACTACCTCAAATGGCCCAGTCCACTTGTCCTTGAGTGCCCTAGGCTCCACTGCTGCCATCACCAATGCTTTTTGACCAGGTTGAAACTCGACCAGATTCGCATTCTGGTCATACCAGCATTTAGAGGGTCAATACAACCTCAGCTGTCTTTTTACAAGACAGCAGAGGGACCGCCATGCTGAAGACCGCCAGTGCAGGTGGTTTTCTGCTCTGCGCATTATGACTGCTGGCAGCCCTCCGTCCTTTTCCGGACGGAGAGCCGCCAGCAGCCATACTGGCGGTCGGCAGGGAAGTGGAGGTTGCTCCTCCTCCACCGCCACCTCAACAGAACACCGCCCACCGAATCACGTTCTGTGATTCAGCGTGGCAGTGTTCTCTTGACGGGGTGCTTGCGGCTGAGCAGCCCCTATGGATCCCGTCCCCTCCCGGAGGATCAACAGGCAAGGTAAGTTAAGGGGAAGGGGTAGGTGTGTTGTGTGTGTGCATGGGGGTGTGCGTGTGAGTATGTAGAGGGGGTGTGTGAGGGCGTGTATGCATGCAGGGGTGTCGTGTGTTTGGAAATGTGTGCGTGGCTGTCTGTATGGATGTCTGTATGGATGCGTGCGTGTCTGTCTGAATGTGGGTGTGTGTGTATGACTGTGTGTGTGGCTGTTGGTATGTTTGTTGGTGTGTGTGCGGGTATGTGTGTTGGTGGTTCCTGCGTGCGTGTCGGGTGTGAATCAGTAATGTGATGTTGGGGGTGGGGGGGTAGGGGGGTCCTGCCACCTTTGGGGGGGTGCAGCAGGAGAGGGGTGTGGGGGAAGGACTTAGGGGTGGGGGAGACCCCTATCAGTGCCAGGGAAGGAATTCCCTGGCACTGATAGTGCTCACCCCCATGGATTTCATGGCGGTTCCCAACCCCATGAAATCCATGGCGGTGAGCCAGGTCATGATATCGCTGGCGGTAGTGTGATGGCCGCCGGGCTGGAGACCCAAGTCTCCAGCCCAGCGGTCGTCTCCGCCATGGCGGTCTGATCGGAGAAGTGCAAGATGACCATGGCGGTAACCGCCATGGTCATAATTCCAATTTTTTTACCGCCAGCCTGTTGGCGGTAAAACCGCCACTTCTCCATCAACCGCCAGGGTCGTAATGAGGGCCAAAATGTCTTCCTGGCTTGCTTCCAGGTTCTCTTGTGCGAGAGCTCTGAAGTGGGCAGTCTGGTTTCTCAGAGCCAGCATGTAACTAAATACATCCTGGGGGGGTTTAGTGGGAGCTTTCGCCACATCCTCCTTTACCAGATTCAAAGGTCCCCTCACAGGGTGGCCATACAACAGCTCAAAAGGACTGAAGCCGACCCCTTTTTTGAAACACCTTCCTGTAAGAGAACAGAAGGCATGGCAAGAAGACTTTCCACTTCTGCCTCAAGGACTCTGACAGGCCCATTGTCATGCCCTCTAAGGTGCGGTTGAATCTCTCAACCAGACCATTGCTTTGGGGCTGGTAGGGTGTGGTGAACTTATAGAGGCAGTATATATTTCAATAATGCTTTAATAAAGCAACTGCACACACCCTTCACAGAGACTTCATATAAGTTGATATGAAGTTGTTACCCCTATCAGACCCCACCTCCTTGGGGAACCCCATGCAGATAAAACACCTCATCAATGCACAGCCCACCACAGGGGCAGTGATCGATCTCAAAAGAATGGCTACCGTGTGGCATGGTCCACCAAGACCAGGATAATCCTGTTGCCCATGGCTGTCTTGGGATCCAGAGGCCCCACAGTGTCAATACCAACCCTTTCAAAGGAGGTACGAACCACAGGGAAAGGTTGGAGAGGAGCTTTTCACTTTCCCCACTCTTGCCACTTGCCTGACAAGTTGGGCAAGACCTACAGTGATCATCAGAGTGCCTGCACATCTGGGGCCAATAGAAGGGGTGACAAGCCGCTCAAAAGTCTTGTCCTGCCCCAAATGACCAGCTAATGGCACATCATCAGCCAGACCCAGTAGGAAGGCTGTGAAGCACAGGGGTACCACCAGCACAGGGGCTGACCCAGGCTCAGGAACCCTAGGCTCACTATATAGGAGGCCATCCTCCCAGTAAATCAAATGTGATCCAGGCTCCTTACCAGATGCCTGGTCTGCAGCCTGCTGCCGCAAACCCTCCGGATTAGGGCATACCTTCTGTGCCTTACAGAATGCTTCACTGTAGGCTCCAGGGCCTCCCCCTCAGGTTCAGTCTCTTCCTGGACGGTGGAAACCTCTGGAGCCGGTTTCCCCGCCCCCTTACCATTCCTCCTTCTGACAGACACCTGGGTCACTCTTTCAGGCTCCAGGGTCACCTGATCACCCCAACGGGCTGCCATAGACCAGGTAGACACACACACCCAACCAGGCAGACTCAACATTTCCAAGTGTGACCTATTTTACCACATCCTGCCAAGAGGAATCCTCTAGGTGATTGACAAGCAAACAATCTACAGGCATGGTTGGACTCACAGCTACCTTCAAAGAACCTGAGATTCCCCCCCCATTCAAAGGGAACCTGCGTCACTCTGTACAGGCGCTCTGAGTTATCCACTACAATTACTTGGTGAAGCACACAGGGATCTGCTGTTCAGACACCAGGTGATTCCTCACTGTAGTCACACTAGCTCCTATGTCTCTCAGAGCCTTCACCCTCTGTCCATTGATGGTCACCCACCGCCCGTACATCTTAGTGTTATCAGGCACAAGGGTCCTCTGGACCATCTCTCTGTCCCCTAGTGAGACAAGGGTCATCTCAGCTGGCTACCGCACTCCTGGAACCAACTCCTCCCCAAGCACTACACTGGCCAAACCCTGTGACTTAGCAACAGTGGGTGCCGGTGTCCACTTGGGACATTTGGGTTCCCCCCTCATGCGACCCTCCTGATCACATGCAAAGCACTTGCTGAACCCCCCTCTGCAGGTTTCCCTTTATAGACTAATGGTTTCTTTTCTACTGGGATCTGAGATTCCTTACCCTGGGAACTAGGTTGGGGCCCTTTAGAGTTCTCTCCCTGTTTACCCTTACCCCCCACTTCTACTGATGGGGACCCTGCCCACCTTTGGCGTGGTCTCCCCATACCTCTTTGGACCCTGGTGCTCGCCCAACGTTTCGCTTCCTGCACAAGCTTCCTGGTGTCGGGTAGGCTCTCATTATTGTAATAAGACTACTGGATTTCGAGTGGCAGAATCGCCTGTGGTGTGGGAGACTGAGTCTAACCTACTACAGGTCACACCTGTTGCTCCAATCCGGGTTCTGCTCCAGCTAACTTAGGAGTGCCCACCTCTACCCAAGGGCAGGGGTGACTGGGCAACCGAGCGCATTACATAACTGGTTTCTCAGGGAAGCCATAGTCACTCAGGTCTCATCCGTTTTTCTCAGTTACATTAGTCTCTCATACACAATGACAAGCAGAGGCAGTATATATTTCAATAATGCTTTAATAAAGTGACTACATCTTAGATAGCAAAGCGTGGGCTGCAATAACCAGGACAACACAGCGTGACAGGATTAAAGTTGTGACAAAGAGAGTAAAAATAATGCTACCATTTTGTTACTAGAGTCAACAGACTAATTCCTACCTAAACTATGATAGATCACAGCGTGTTAAGCTCTAATTCTGCCCTTCAGGTTCCCCTGGGAAGACATCATCCCCAATACCTGAGCAAAGGCCTGAAGTGTGCAAACAACTGTAGCGAAGCATTCGTCAATAAGCATACAGTTATGGTTCTCTGGCTGGAATCTCCCTCTAACGTGTAAGGGACAAGGAAGTGTTTTTATAATAAAACCGCTGATGTTCTAAGACAATGTCCCTACGTAAGGATGTGTATTTTCTATGAATGTCAGAGACTAAACTTATATCACGTTCACCGACAACCCATCTTGCTGCTGCCTTGGAAGAAGCACAGAGTGAGCAAGAATGTCTTGTTTGACAACAAAGTGGTGGCCTAGGCAAAAACAGTCAGATAGAGAGAAAATAAAAGAAGACCGTAAACGTGGCTACTGTAACAATATTAAAGCAGAGCCGAATATAATATATCTAGGTTAAAGTGCACAGTAGCATGTTAAAATAACGTGCATGGAGCTATAACTAAAATGGTTACACAACACCCTGCCCTTGTCGGTTGGAGGTGGTTCAAAGCCTAAATATACTTAAAAGCCACTAAAACTCAACCTAAGATATATATATATATATATATATATATATATATATATATATATATATATATATCAAATGTCAATAATGACAAGTTGAAAGGACACATGAGCGCATAAAAGGACAATTTAAAACTGTTAACATGTGGCATAAAAGGGACCGAATTTCAAGAATCAGAGTTTTTTTTAAATTTCCAATTGATTCAGGGACAATGGAGGACAGGAAATCTTCCACTCCAGCAGATGTTAAAGTTGGAAAGGCATTGCCGAGAAGGAGCAGTCGTGTTCCATAGCCTGAGCTTCAGCCAAGGCGGTATTCTGTGGTGTGTCCATTGATGAGTAAAGAGCCACATCATCCAGGAAGGGCAACTCATAAGTAGCTTCCCCCAGCAAATTGACCCTCAACGCGCATGTCTGGTAATGAGCCCTCACGAGAACATTAACAGATCAGCATCCAATGAAAGCAAGCGCTGCTTAGAAAGACAAACTTCCAGTGCAGACAATGTTCCAAAGAGCACCAGACGCACCGAAACAGGGGCTGCACACAATGTAAAACCGGTTTGAATGACAGAGACCAGTCACACTCTAATTGCTCTAGGAGTGTTGCTCCAAAATACTGCATCATGCGTTCATGACACAGCTGCGCTGATGGAAGCGTTTTTATTCCTTCTTTTTGCAGCAGGACAGCCATTGCACATAAAAAATAGCAAGGACAAAACGCCAACTATTATAGCCAAAGTTATTGGAAATCCCTCAAAAATACTGGAGAATATTGAGTGGATGGCTGATGGTATTAAACCGAATATGGAGGAGAAGGTGTGAATGAAACCAGAATCAACAGCCTTAAAGAAATTTGTGATCCCAGTAGTACTGGACTCACTAAATATCCATCCCACGACTTCACTAAAGTGTCTCGGAAAGTTGGTACTTAAAAGGGACTGTATCTCTGCTGACGACCTTGCCACCTAAAGTGCGTAGGTCTCACGTGCAGATGTAAGTGCCACATGTGTTTGAAATAATAAAGCTTTGAGTCTGCTCAACTTGTCAAAATTTATATTAGAAGTAGCAATATGAGGCCAAATGTCCTCTACCTCTTTTATTTTAGTGGGAGGAAAAAGTATGCTCCCACAGCATGTAGCAATCTTAGAGACCGAAAAAACATAAACTATTCCGGCTCGCATCCCACAACAGTCTTCACCATTGAGGAGAACATAGCTGCCGTTTGAAAGCACCTGGAACATAGGTCTAATCAAGGGTACTGGAACTCCCTTCAGATAACAAGACAAGTTTGCTGCAGACGCTTTACATGCCTCATGCAAGGACAGCTGTTTACGAACCATCGAATGGCTGACAGAAGTCTAGCATTCATTACCGCTAAGAAAGACTTATTTCATGCCACTGAGACATTTGTAAGCGAAGGGTAGCTCCCACACCTCATGGATGTAACTATCTCCTAGTTTTTCGTATCTGCCTACCGGAATGTGTTTTAAACAGGATGTGAATTGTAGTGTGGAAATAGGCAGATAAATGACCCTGTGTATTAAGCACTCAGCAGATGCTATTTCAGCCACAGTGAAAGGCAACTTTTCTAATTTTTCGATGTTTAGCATGACGTATGTCGCTTCTTTCTTAGCCATTAGTTGTTGTTGTCGCCGCGTTAAATTAAAAGAAGAAAATATTTCCCTCGCGATGACATATTGCCAGGGAACGCGACCCGCCTTCAGTGTTTGAAGTGTCCAACCCTATTGCATAATGGGCCTTAGCTGACTCTGTCCATGATGTAAGGAAGACATATCTGTTTGCATAATGTCTATAGGAGAAGAGATGATGTTATTTAAGGTGTATATCCGGTCGGACAGGGTATTAATCCCATTATCTACAACAATGAATGCCTTCTTTAAATTTTCCTGGTCTATTTGCCTTAACCAGGCAGCAGCTTCTTGTTGTGAAAGCTTCCAAATTTCATAATATACTTCATATAAGAAGCGTTTTCTGTGTTGTTTTCTGGGGCCTAACAGGAAGTCCTGTAAGTCGGTGTTATTAGACAGGAGACTGAGGTGTTCTCTAACCGCGTCTAGAGAGGAAGTCTTTAACCATTGCTGGCATAGTTTCCCTACACTGTATGTTGTTACTATACCTGCATGTTCTGACGATATATAGCAAGGGTCAGGCCTACTAGTTCTAAAACCCCCGAGGAGTTGATAAAACATTTGTGACACCCATTGGTATCTATTGCCACAATAACCACCCACCAGGATGTGTCAGTGAAACATTAAATGTGCCATTCTGGACCCAATCATCGAGCTGATCTTCAGTTGCATTTATATACTTTTGCCATTTATAAAATTTTGCAGGGGAAGGTATACTGGGCGTGATCAATTCCTTAATCTTTGCTAAGCCTAAACAACTCGCTTGTTGTACAGTTTCTTTCAAAAATATAATTTGAACAGGTATCAGGCATGCTCTAAATAAAGCTTCCTTCCTCCGTATTTGCCAATGTCTAGTGCCCCACACACATTTTTAAGGCAATTGCCTTCAGCGAATATTCATAGCCTTCTATAGTCAACCGGGAAACAAAGGAATTTGAATATATCCATTTTGTATTTGTCAATAGTATGCATATGTTTTCCGTAGATGGCAATTTAAAACAATACGACTCAGCATTTTTAACATCATGCCAGAAAAATATGTAAACTTTTCAGAATACCTTTTAGAACTCCCTTCTGGTGGAGTCGGACAATGTTCCCATTGTGTATAATTAAATACAGTTTTAGGGCTGCTTGCTCTGTGGATAAAATTGTGCCCATAATAATTATATCAAAACATATCATCATAATTCTCTTTAGATTGATAAACACCTTCTTTTTCAAATACAGTATGATACTGCAATTCAGTCATCATAGAGTCAACTGTTTTCACATCCCAATCATCAGAAACAACCCCGGGTATTATTATATTGGTCATTGAAAGTTTAAACACATATGGTATTTGAATGACCTCATAGGGCCATATATATCAAATGTTACTTTATCCCAAACAATCCCATCAGGAATTGGTATAGCGGAAATGTTTACAAAAGACAAGTCTGTGCGGGCCCTGTGAGAAGAAAAATGTGCTTTTAGGACCACATCCACCAGTTCAACTGTTTTTCAGGAAGAAAATGACCATGGATTAACAAAAAGAATGTGATGACAAACCCAATCCAAAGCAGGAATGCTAATACAGTCAAGGAAAGTCACAGATAGTTCCATGGAAGAATGAAATAAGTTACTTTAAGCCAATTCATCAGTTATTTCTGTATTATCTGATGTCAGTGGAACCAATGCAAGATCATTTTCCACCCTCCCCAAGCTCGGAGAGGTGTCAGTGTTGCTGCTTATAACTTGTAGAGGAAATTGTTGACCAGTAGTGAGAGGGATTCAGAACTACTGGTTGTTCCTTTTGGTCGGCTGTGCAGGATCGGCCGCATGGTGTAATTTGACATTGTCGATGGAGACAAAACGATTTTCTTTGACACCTGCCAACGATGGTAGAATGACAGTTCTGGTACCGTGTATTCCCAAGACTGGGACTGGTGCACGATAAGAAGGACCAAATTCCTTTTTCACAGCAAACTTTTCTCGTACTAGATCCCCCACTCTAGGAATCCAGCCGGTAGGTGTTACAGGTACATCCTTAATTCCTATGGAGGCAGCACTGGCAGAAGAGTTGTCATGACAGAAATGTTGTAATTCCTGTAAGACAGTGACACGTTCATTTATGTCAAAAGGTGTTTCTGCCACCTCCACACCAGGACCATCAAGATCTGGAACATATATTTGAGTTCCAAACAGGCACTCATATGAAGTACAACCCCCCTAGGGACCTTCTAGGCAGATTGTTAAGTGCTCTCAGGACTCCATACAGGTGATTAAGCCAACTACGACCTGTACCTAAGACTCTGGCTGTTAAGGATTGCTTTAAATCATGGTTTAATCACTCCACAACACTATTTCCCTCAGGATGAAATGGAGATGAGTACTGGAGTTGGACCTCCAATGAAGCCATGGCGTCCCTGAAAACCCTTGAGGCGAAAGAAGGGCCCTGTTCCGACTGGAAAGCTGCAACTTCATATGTACTGATAAAGACTTGCAAATCTTTAATAACAGTCCAAGCGTCAGCCGAGCGTTGTGGCCACGCCCATAGAAATCTGGAGCAGGAGTCAGCAGCGACTAGGATGTATTTGTATGCACTGTCTGATGTTAAGGGACCGAAATGGTCCAAGTACACGCATTGCAATGGTTTATTAGAAATTAAGAGGGGTGTCTACGGTGGGCGCTTACCAGTGGAAACTTTGATTTGTTGGTAGATGTCACAACAAAGGACATACTGCTTGGCCTCTTTGTATAGCCCTGGCCACCAAAAACAAGCTTGTACAATGATATTGTAGTCGCCACACCAGCATTGGCAGATATAGCCCCATCAGGCGCTGCTTTAATCAACTCTGGTCTTATATCTTTATTGGGAATTTTTCAGACCACTACGACTGGTATCTTAACTTCACCATTTAGGCAGCCTCCTGTTTGGTAGGAATATTTAGCAGGAAATGCTTTTGTATAGGGCGTACCATCAGCCGTAGCTTTCACGGCAGCCCATATGTCTGCGTCCGTTATTTCTCCTGAGCGGGTTACTGCAGCAACAGTGGCCTTAGCAACTGCTGACTTTGCAGCTTCATCAGCCAGTGTATTCCCAGCCATGTGTATTCCAACATGCTGGTGTCCAAGTGTATGTACAACATGGACATTTGGTAGCGTTATCCTTCAGATCCGCTACTTTCCCCCACAGTAATCTGTGTTTCATGGTGTTGCCCTTAGAATCTCTGAACCCATTCTGGCGCCATGTCGCGTAGGCTCTACTTATTCTAATGAGAGCACTGGATCTCGAGTGGCAGAATCGCCAGCGGTGTGGGAGACTGAGTCTGACACACTACAGGTGGCACCTGTCGCTCCAATCCGGGTTCTGCTCCTGCTAACTTAGGAGTGCCCACCTCTACCCAAGGGCAGGGGTGATTGGGCAGCAGAGCGCATGACATAACTGGTTTCTCAGGGAAGCCATGGTCACTCAGGTCTCATCCATTTCTCTCAGTTACATTAGTCTCACATACACAGTGACAAGCAGAGGCATTATACATTTCAATAATGCTTTAATAAAGTGACTGCATCTTAGATAGCAAAGCATGGTCTGCAACAAACAGGACGATACGGCATGACAGGATTAAAATTGTGACAAAGAGAGTAAAACATAAAAATATTGGTACCATATTATCACTAGAGTCAATAGACTAATTCCCACCTAAGCTATGATAGAGCACAGGATGTTAAGCTCTAATTCTGCCTTTCAGTATCCACTGGGAAAACATCATCCTCCATACCTGAGCAAAGGTCTGAAGTCTGCAAACAGCTATAGTGAAGCATTCGGCAATCATCATACAGTTGTGGTTCTCTGGCTGGAATCTCCCTCTAACGTGTAAGGGACAAGGAAGTGTTTTTATAATAAAACAGATGATGTTCTAAGAAAATGTCCCTACGTAAGGATGTGTATTTTCTATGAATGTCAGAGACTAAACTTATATCACGTTCACCGACAACCCATCTTGCTGCAGCCTTGGAAGAAGCACAGAGTGAGCAAGAATGTCTTGTTTGACAACAGAGTGGTGGCCTAGGCAAAAACAGTCAGATAGAGAGAAAATAAAAGAAGACCGTAAACGTGGCTACTGTCACAATAATAAAGCAAAGCCGAATAAAATATATCTGCGTTAAAGTGCACAGCAGCAGGCCTAGTATGTTAAAATAACGTGCATGGAGCTATGATGAAAAATGGCTATACAACACTGGGGTCAGTCAGGTGTCAAGTAGGTGTTGGCGCAGCTCTGGAAAACATTAACTGTACAAGTGCTCCCAGACAATCAAATTGTAAAGTCCCTTATAAGTTACTGCCCTTCACCCAACCATCCTGTGACCTGCAAAAAGAATCAACACATTCCAATCATGTTTGGGATTCCTTCTTCTTATAGGACCTAAACTTTTCCTTATACTGATCAGGGGTGAGACCATACCTAGTGATCAGGGTGTCCTTCATTATAGGATAAGTGAGCCCCTGAGGATCCCCTAAGGATATCAGAGTATCCCTTCCCTCTCCCTCGAAGTGCTTCCACAGACCCGCCGCCAATGAGCTTCAGGGACCAGATTCATATGGAGAGCAGACTCATACCCCTTAAACCACAACAGTATGTCATCCTCCCTCTTGTAATCCTTCACAAGGTCCTTAGGAATGTGTACTCTCCTATAAGGCTGCACTGTGCTATTGCTGCCACCTTCTCTACTAGACTGAATCCTCTGATCCAGCTCCCTAAAGATGAGCTCATGAGCCAACAATAACTTTTTCTCTTCTATGGCCATCCTCATTTTCTCCAAATCAAACTGGTGAGCCCTCTCTGTCTGTCTGTCCTACAACTCTTCAGGAGTCAGACCCTTGGATGACACACTGCTACCTGCCCTGGAGACCCTCTCCCTAGACATAACAGGCCCACACACCATACCATTGTAGATGGATTGCTCTTCCTCCTCCTCCTTCTCCTACTCCTCTGCGTGCCCCTCAGCTTCCTTGGCTGTTACCCAGGCACTCAGTGCCTTCTGCAGCTCCTCCTTCCTGGTGGACAAGCAAGGTTTTTTTCAGAACTGCCTCAACTGGGCAACTGTATAGCTCTCCAGTTTCCCTAAATCAAAAGCAGCTCCAGCTGATGCATCTCCAAATTGAGACACAATAAAGAGTTAAAAGGGCAAAGTTCCAAAGGCAGAAAAACAACTTCCTAAATGGATTTCAAAAGTTAATCAAGGATTACCAGCAAATGGAAGTAGGGAAAAATAAAAAAAGAGAAAAACAGCAAAAATCACAAAGACAAGAAGTATGTGGTTACGTAACGGTCTTCAGTGAAAACAGTAGTGTATACTTAATCACTGTATGTCAAGTACAAATACAAGTCCAATCTCACTTCTGCCACCAATGTTAGAAACTGGGTCTTTGGTTGGCAGTCAGGTTATCCCCTGTCCAAGCAAGGACCCTCACTCTAGTCAGGGTAAAGGAGACTTGACCTCAGTCAACCCCAGCTCACCCTCTTGGCAGCCTGGCATGAGCAGGCAGGCTTAACTTCAGAAGCAATGTGTAAAGTATTTGTACCAACACACAGAATAACTCTGTGAAAACACTACAAGATGACACAGCACAGGTTTAGAAAAATAGGCAATATTTATCTAAACAAAACAGGATCTAAAATGACAAAAATCCAACATACACAAGTCAAGTTATTAATTTAAAAAGCAAAAGAGTTTTAAATCCTTTAGAAAACAGTGAGAACTTTGTTAGCGTACAAAAGTATCTGGGTAGCGTCAAAATAAAGCCACACGGGCGAGTGAGCATCACAAAAGGCCAGCAATGTGTTGATTTCTCATCCGCAAGCGAGAACGCGCGTCATTCCTTCTCCGGTCGGGTCAGCATGCGTCGTTTCTTCTCTCCCACAAGAGAGCGATGCATCTATCCAGACGGGCACCTCGGGTCCGGGCAAGCTTTGCGTTGATTTTCCTCAACCAGCGATGTTGCGTAAAAATCGGTCGCATGGTGTCAAGAGACCGCGCTGCGTGGGGGCTTTCATTGTTAACAGCAGCCGCTGCGGGTGTTGTGCGTCGTTTCTCCAGCCACATTGCATTGATCTCCCAGCCACAATGCAGATGGAGTGTCGATTTTAGCCACAAGGATGGTAGGCATTGTATATCAGCCGCGGGGCGAGTGATGTGTCGAAAGTTTCGCCGCACGGCGGGCTTTTTGTAGATTTTTGTCTTTTTCTACCAGCTTCACCTTTCCCGGGCCCAGAGACAGGTTAGGGCACCACTTGGCAGGCAGGTCTCTCAGCAGAAAGCCCAGGTGCTGGCAGAGAGAAGTCTTTGATGTCCCTGAGACTTCAACAGGAGGAGGCAAACTCAGTTCAAGCCCTTGCAGATTCTTCATCAGTGGGAAGTCACACAAAAGTCAGTCTTTGTCCTCTCTCAAGCAGAAGCAGCTCCTGCAGGCCATCACAGCAAAGCATAGTCACAGGCAAAGGGGCAGTTCTCCTCCTCCAGCTTCCAACTCTTTTCCTTGGCAGCGGTTCCTGTTGATTCCAGAAATAATCTGACTTTCAGGGGTTTTGGGTGCCCATCTTATACACCTTTCTGCCTTTGAAATAGGCCTACTTCAAAGAGAAGTTTCTGGTGTTTTCAAGGCCCAGGACAGGTCCCAGGTACACACCAGGGGGTTGGAGACTGCATTGTGTGAGGGCAGGCACAGCCCTTTCAGGTGTAAGTTACAACTCCTCCTCTCCCCTCAGCCCAGATGGCCCATCAGGATATGCAGGCTACACCCCAGCTCCCTTTGTGTCACTGTCTAAAGGAGAGGTGCAAACAGCCCAAATGTCAAACTGACCCAGGCAGGGAATCCACAAACAAGTAGAGTCACAGAATGGTTTCGGCAATAAGATGCCTCCTTTCTAAAAGTAGGTAAACCAATGAGGCCAATACCCTCTAACCCTTTTGACCAGGGTAATAAAAGTGCTTGCATTAGAGGTCAGTGCAAGGGGGAAAGTAACCTAGACTTCCACGGGATACAAAAGACTTAAGAAATTCTCTGTGTACCATAAATGGGATATCAAAATAAATGTATTACTTCATATATTACTTTGATCATATTAATCCAAAATGTTTTTACATGTGAATATTGATTGAACATGTAATTTTGTTCATGAGAAAGTATATATTATATTTTCACATTCGTCTCAATAAGTGCTCCTAAAAAACAGTGAAAGTGCTGAAGTGCAGGTAAGTGAAGGTGATATATACAGTCAGTGCAGAGTGTGGTTTTAAGAAAATTATGAACTTCGAGTGGCTCCTTCAGTCCAGGAAGCCCTGAAGTTTCACAAAATTTCTTTGTATTTGTCTCAACCACTCTTTGGAGATATGTTGACGTTTCGACCCCGTAATAAGGTGAGTCAAGAAAGGGTCATCATCAGGACAAGGATAATCCAATTGGTAGTCTTTGCCTGTGGGCAGAGTCCCCTCCCAAATTGCAGAGATTCTTTGAGTCATAAACTACATGTAGCACCTATAGAGTCATAAATTAGGATTATTCCTGCTCAACCCCTTAAACTGAGGGGGTGAAGACATGTAAGTCTGCACTTTTGACACAATTTACACTCTGCTTTTGTGAGTAGCCAAAAGTAATACATTTACTCTAAATTTAAGAGTGAAGAAAACAAGTAAATTTGCACTTAACTTTTGTGAATAGCCCTGAATCAATGTATATATGAATTGCAAAATTCTAGAGGGACTTTTTCTCTCTTGATATAATTCAGCTAAAGGAAGATTTATGCCACCTAAGTAACAAGTACTGCATAAACATCACTGTCAGTAATTTTCTTCTTTGTGCCTTGTAGATTATTATAAACAATAACTCTGTGTCCAAATTGAGACCACAAAAAAAAATGAAACACTTAGGGGCTTATTTATACTCTGTTTGCGCCGAATGTGCGTCAAAAATTTTGACGCACAATCGGCGCAAACCCTGCCCCATATTTATACTTTGACGTCCGACCCCGCGGGCGTCAAAATTCCACCATGTGCGTAATTTTTTGGAAGGGGGAACCAGCCTTGCGTTAATTATATGCAAGGTAGGCGTTCCCTTCCAAAAAATGACTTTAAGGCCTGTGCCCCATATTTATACCCTGACTTCATTTTGACGCACAGGAGGGGGTGGGCCTTAAAAAACGACGCACAGCCTGATGGGCGCCGTTTTTTAACGCCTGGGTCAGGGCAGGCGTTAAGGAACCTGTGGGCTCGGAAGGAGCCCAGAGGTGCCCTCCCCTGCCCCCAGGGACACCCCCTGCCTCCCTTGCCCACCCCAGGAGGACACCCAAGGATGGAGGGACCCATCCCAGGGAAGTAAAGGTAAGTTCGGGTAAGTATTTTTTTCAGATTTTTTTTGTGGCATGGGGGGCCTGATTTGGGCCCCCCTACATGCCACTATGCCCAACGACCATGCCCAGGGGACATAAGTCCCCTTGGCATGGCCATTGGGCAAGGGGGCATGACTCCTGTCTTTGCTAAGACAGGAGTCATGTCAATGGAAGTTGGGCGTCAAAAAAAATGGCGCAAATCCGGTTTGAGGCCTGAATTTTGCCTCAGACCTGACCTGCCCCATTTTTTGACGCACAACACTCATTTTCCCATACGCCGGCTAACGTCATTCCATAAATAAGGTGCCCGCATGGTGCGTTGGAATGGCGTTAGCCGGCGGTAAAATTTTTGACGCACAACTGCGTTGGCGCAGTTGTGCATCAAAAAGTATAAATATGGGCCTGAGAGCACACTAATTTGACATTTGAACGATATACCATGACTCTTGGCTGTAAGTCATAATGTCAAAAAAGTATTGCCAATAATATATTCTTACTCAGGTTTCAAATGTATGTGGCCTAATGCCTTATTGCCCATTTCCTTAACACATTGGAATTGAAAATAAAATAAAATAAAATGTGTACATTTTCGAAACTAAGCAAGGACTACCCATGTATGTGCATCCTCAGTACTGTACAGTGCTACACTCTGAGTTTGTCACGGACATCATTCAGGCAACATGCTGATGTAGCGAAAGGTTGGCCTAAGTTCACTAGTCAGCTACAAGCAATGATAACATTCACAAGCATGAAATAATTTGTGTTCTTATAGCTATTCGTGTTCTTATTCTTGGAACAGAAAGGGCCAAATTTACAATAAAGTGGTGCATCGGTCCCGATGCACCACTTTTCCTGCGTCACGACTGCCCCTCCAAACAACACGATAGCTGCGCCATATTTACTCTATGGCGCACCATGGTGGTCGTTTCCAAAATAGCGTAATAATTCATGACGCTATTGTGGTGGTTTGCTGGATTAGCACCATAAATAATGGCAATAGTGCAGCAAAGCACTAGGGAGGCCATTAGTTACTATGGGGGTCATTCTGACCCTGGCGGGCGGCGGGAGCCGCCCGCCTGGAGGGAACCGCCAGAATCCCGCTGCGCGGTCACAAGACCGCCGCGGGTATTCTGGGTTTCCCACTGGGCTGGCGGGTGACCGCCAAAAGGCCGCCCGCCAGCCCAGTGGGAAACAGCCCTCCATGAGGATGCCGGCTCCGAATGGAGCCGGCGGAGTGGAGGATGTGCGACGGGTTCAGTGGCACCCGTCGCGAATTCCAGTGTCTGCAAAGCAGACACTGGAATTCAAAGTGGGGCCCTCTTATGGGGGCCCCACGACACCCCGCACCGCCATCCTGTTCCTGGCGGTCGGAACCGCCAGGAACAGGATGGCGGTGAGGGGGTCGGAATCCCCCATGGCGGCGCAGCAAGCTGCGCCGCCATGGGGGATTCCCAGGGCAGCGGAAAACCGGCGGGAGACCGCCGGTTTTCCTGGTCTGACCGCGGCCAAACCACCGCGGTCAGAATGCCCTGCGGGGCACCGCCAGCCTGTTGGCGGTGCTCCCGCATCCCCGGCCCCGGCGGTCCTTGACCGCCGGGGTCGGAATGACCCCCTATGTGTCAGTCACTTTGATGCCTGCCCCGAGAAGGCATTAAAAAGACAGAAAAAATGTTGTAGTGAAATCTTGTAGATTTCACTACACCATTTTTTGTGGCCTTCCTGCATGGGAAAGACCCCTTCCATACATTATGCCTGGTGCAGGCATAGGGTCTCATTATGAGTTTGGCGGTCTGACAGTAAGATCGCCTTGGTGGTGTCCGCCAAAAGACTGCCATGTCGGTGGTCATCCGACTGCCGTATTAAGAGGTACACAGCTCAGACTGCCAAAAAACAACCAATTTCCCAAATCCTGGAGGACACTGGCAGATGGAAAAAAGGCGGTTCGACCACCAACACCGTCAACCCGACAAAAATCATCCGATCAAATTACAATCCACAAATCACAAGAGCGGTTCTTCCATGGAGGGAAACCATTGGCCGGTGCGAACCACCGCGGTCTGAACTCACATCAGTCAGAACACTATACCACATTGTATAGTTTGAATACCCCACACTTGACACACCCAACACACCTACACACTGCACTATAAAACACACCTCTACATAACCCACAATCCTTTGCAACCAGAATACTACTCACAGCCAGGGACTAGCAAAAATCAAAAGAACTAGCTAAACAAACAATAGGCACCCCCACACATTTTATTCAGCACTCATCCCACACTTGCACAACATACACTACACGCAATTTTTCAACCCACATAAAACACAACAACCGTCACCCACTCACATCACAGAACCCACACCTCATCACAAAAATGTTTTCATCCTTTTTTCACTACCTCACATTCTTTACCACCATTACCATGTCCCCACAAAAACATCCACGTTTCACTGATGATGAGTTGAGGGTCAGGGTAGAGCCATATCTATTCGGATCCGAGGTCCAGCAAACATCAATATCCAGGAAAATGGAGTTGTGGCAAAGGATGGTTAGCAGTTACCCATTCACAATGGAGGACATCAGGAAGAGGTGGAACGACCTCAGGAGCCAGGCATGTTCCATGGCATCCAGGCACCAGCTGGCGGTACTCAAGACTGGTGGCGGGTCCCACCTCCTCCCCAACAGTTCACATCATAGGAGGAGAAGGACTTGGACATCCTGCATCGTGAGGGCCTGACAGGAATACCTGTTACCAAGCAGTTTTGTCTTGCATGCCCGCTGATCACCTTTCCCCACACCAATGACCAAACCACCCACCACTCCTCTGTCCAAATCTCTAAATACACCTCCCTGCCATGCCAAATGTCAAGGAAACTCACCTTGGGCCACAGTGTTTGGGAAGGGCATGTGAAGTATTGGAAACTGGCAGCACTACCACTTCCAGAAGACACTGTTCCACCATTATCAAACCCAGAACAGTGCACTAAATTTGAAATGTTTTGCATGTGAAACTAACAATCAAAGAAACCCATCTTGAATGGTCTACCATTTAACAGTTCATGGCAATGACAGCTATGCAATTGCCCACTACAAGTATTGTTACAAGCAAATCACAGCTACAGTTGTGTCCCATACGAAACTGGCCTCTGAGAAAAGCTCCCCAATAATGTCAGATACTCACCTGGGAGGGATAGGATAACTAAATGGCAAACTGGATGCACTTGCAGTACATCCAGGCCCAGGTCAAAATGTAACTCCTTTATTGTGTGCCAGCTCTGACATCATTGTGCATTGTTCAGCTTTTAGTTGACTCAGTGATGCTATTCGTCATTTCGTCATTTCGTTACTCAGACAAAATATGAGGGTACCAGTAGCCATCTAAATACCAACATACTCCAAGAGCTTGGAGCATGCTGTATGTAATTGCAAATCTCTGTGTCCCACTTTGCACTAACCCAGATTTAGTAGCAGCTGTCATTGTCATTTCAAAGGATCATGCAAAGGAAGTGTGTGCATCTCACATACCATGTTTAGTTATCTCATGTATACAACATTTGTTGCACCACTTACACCAACTGTGTGTTCCACTTCTCCTACAGGTAACCTTGCCATTCTCAACATGGAGAGGACACCAGACACTGACACTGCCCCTCTGGATGAATCCCCCAGTGAGGAAAACACCCCTGGATGTTTGGACACTGAGGGTGAATCTGGCCCATCAGGGACACCTGGCTAGTCAACAACTGTCAGCCTCACGCTACCCACAACGAGCCTCCCAGTTCTGTTGCAACTACATCACAGGCAACCCTTCACCCCCAAACCTGTGTCCCAAGGACAGTCTCTTCCATTGTGTGCCCCCCAGTACAGGTACCTAAGTCTCCTAATGTCACCCCTGACAATGATGGTCCTGCCACCAGTAGGAGTGGGCATACTGTGCCAGGGGCACAGGTATATGAGTGTAGGGTACGTAAGAGGGATGGAGTGGGCCAGAGGATGGGGGCTCCAAGGATACAACAGACTAAGGCATGATGGGCCAGGTACTGACCATGATGGGGGAAATCCAACAACTGCAGAGGGACAGCCACCAGAAAGCCATGCAACAGTGCCAGGCCCAAAATGCCATCCTGACTTCCACTGCTGGGGTGCTGAGGGACACGAACACTATCCTGAGTAGGTTTGGCACCCAACATCAGGCCGCTTCCACTAGCAAAGAGACATCACACTGTTCTATATATGTGGCTGCTAGTGGAATTGAGGCCCTGCCAGGGGGAAGGTAATGCCCCAGACACCCTCTGTAGCAGAAAACCCCCCCGCAAACATGGACGTCCACCCAGACATTTAGGAGAAGCAGATGCCGAGCCCAAACCCACACCCAGGAAGTTAATCTCTCCTGATTTGTTCCCCTTGTTTGTCACTGATACACCCTGTTGACTGTTCTGAAACCTAACTCCATTTTCCTATGGTGCAAGGACTCTGGACTTGTGTTTGTAAATGGTATAGCAGCTACCCTGATGATTTCCTCCAACATCACGAACCCTTCACTGTTAACTTTGTGCTTTTGCTGTTTTAAATCACTCATTTTGTTGTGTACTCCCCAGTAAACACCACTTAACCACGGATCCTGTGTAGGTGTAATCTATCAACCATATAGAACTGTTATGTAGGACAACTATTGTGGCAAAATGTTCCTCTCCAATGTTAAACTTTTGTCATGGTCATCACATAGGTGCTGGACAACCAGGATACATATTGCATTGGAACTGTAACATAGACATGACAAGAATCACCTGTTTTGTACATCTCTACATGTTTATTTGGAGAATAGCAATAAGCACATAGCGAAGTACTGCTGTGGACTTCAGTGTTTCAGCCTCAGTGTCCTTCACTACCAATTCACAGAATACAGAAGTTAGGGACATGTCAGTCTTTCACCATCCCAGGAGGCAGACAGATTGGTTCCATGTATCATCAGCGAAAGCCTTACCACATACCCATAGCTTACCTTCCAAATGACTATACCCATGAAACAGACAGAGGTCAGTACTAACCTCCCTAGTCATGGAACCTTCCAATTCCCATGGTCAGGTATCTGTTGGCTTGCCACTCACCTATGTCAGTCTTCAGACACATTCACATTGGTCTGTAATGAGGAAACACACTGACAGCTATGCACCAATTAGTACACAAACCATAATAATCTTTGAGGGTCTGTATGCCACAATATTACGGGTTAGACACAAATGGACACACACACATGGCACCATTTGAGCCACCTGTAATACCAAACAGGTATTTTTTGTGGAAAAGGACACTTCCATCTGACTGTCCTGACAGTCAGGGCATAGAACACACACACCACTAATCTCATGCTAAACAGTACCTGATGTTATCCATATCCACTTCTCATGTCAGTCTGCAAATCCCATCTGCCTGTGACACTGTCTGAAATTGCCAAATGAGGATGAGCCAAACAGCCAATCTGCTAATCTGTGATTGACAAAGATTAGGTGTAAACCAGAGTGGAATACATACATCACATTGTCAATGCATAACTACAAATGTGACTTTGATTGTGCATTTACAAAACAATAGACTCTATACATGACAGCATGCATATCTGAGTCCTGGGCTATGGAGCCTTTTATGACCTCACTGATGGTAGTAAATAGAACATTACATGGCATGCATAACCTAAACAATACCCCAAGGTATAACAATTGTGATATCAAATCACATACCTTGAGTCAGTGGGTACTGATTCATGACATCTGCCCTGATGTCTACAGCTTCATCTTTATTATGCTCATCCTCACTTGGTAAATCTGCATTTCCACCCACAGGATCTGCTTGCTCCCTCTCATCTGGTATGAATGGTATCTGATGTCTCAGGGCAAGGTTGTGGTGCATGCAGAAGGCAACAATTACTTGACATACATTGTAGGCTCCTCAAGACGTGCCTATGCTGTGAAATCTTGCCTTCAGGAGCCCCAAAGTCTACTCCACAACAGGCCTTGTCCTTCCGTGGGCCTCATAGAAGTGGACTTCCCCTGGCATGGTTGGGTACCTCACTGGTGTCAATAACCAAGGACGCTTTGGATAGCCTCAGCCCACTGTAAGGTATAGTAACACACATCCAAACTGTAATCTTGGACATCCACAAATATGGTAGCAGGAAAAGAGGTACAGACACATATGACATATATGACTTACAAACAAGCCAGGTCTTCTCTGTCCATAGTCCTGTCATTAGCAGTGGGATATTGCTGTTCTCCATGATGAAGGAATCATGGACTGATCCTGGATACTTTTCACAAACTTGTGAAATGTATAGGTAAGCCAAACAGACCACTTGGATGTTTATGGAGTAGGGTTTTTTCCTGTTCCTATATACCTGTTTATTTGTACTTGGGGGAACAAAGGCTACACGGGTGCCATCTATGGCTCCAACCACATGTGGAATGTGTCCCAAAGCATAAACATTTGCCTTCACATGGCCCAAATCCTCACGTTGGGGAAACCTGATGTAGCTGTCCAGGTGTTTTAACAATGCAGACAGTGCAGCCTTCAAAACCAGATTGAACATGGGCTGAGACATAACTGCAGTTAGGGCCACTGTATTCTGAACTGACCCAGTGGCCAGGAAGTGCAGCACTGACACTACTTGGACAATGGGAGGCATGCTATTGGGATTGCGAATGGCAGGCATCAGATTTGGCTCCAACTGAGGACATAGATCCATAATTGTATGCCTATCCAGCCGATATATTTGGATTACATGTCTCTCCTCTATTGTCTTCAAGTTTGCTAGTGGACGGTACACTGGAGGTTGTCTTGCTCTCGTCAGGCCAGGGTAACTATGTGGAACATTACCAGAATCTATCTGAATGACTCAATCAATACATCATAAGTATGATCAGACCCATGTCACGCATATATCTAAATCATGCCACATGAAACAGTGAATATGTGGTATTCAGCACATAGCTAGGCAAAATATGAAAGTTTATTATATTCAAATCCCCTAAACCCCTCGCATGTTCTCTAAATGGCAATACATGTCACTGACAGTAAAAGTTACAACAAGCTAGTTGACATGTAACACATATTTGTTGCACCTATACTATCCTCAGATTGTGAATAGTATGGTGACTGCACTGTTTCTTGTACATAACCCAAAGTACCTCATTTCACTTCCTCTACTAATGACATACACATTGATACTTGTAAACAGTAAGCCAGCACTTAACACATTGTCATAGATATGAGTTTTCAGTTAATGATGCAACTTTCATTACTTCATCGTATATATATGAGCCCAAAAATGGCAGCTGCCTGACCTACTGTACAGGATATCAGGAAGTGACCTGACTCAACTGGAAGGTAGGCGGTTAAAACCGCGGTGGACATTGCCATTGGAACACATTACTGCCTTTGGCAGACTTGGGCAAATGGAGATGTCCAATGGCGGTGATGGTCCTGTATGTGGTGGACGTGACCACCATCTTCTGCACAATCCCTCACTTGACTCCTGACACTTCTGCCAGTAAGACCTCCACGACCTGACCTGCTGTGTACTGCCTCTGGTAGCAATCATGACACATCCTGCAGGTGATGGGGCCCTGCATTTTCTCCAGCAGAGCTGGACAAGCTTTTGGAGGAAGTCCTACAGCTGTGTGGACAGCTATCTGGTGCCCCAGAGGAGCAGGTCAGTCCAATTCAATACCAATAGGTGAAAGGTTGAGTGTATGATGATGTAGATGAAATGTGCAGGAATGGAGGATTGAGCTATTATGTGTGTGTGGATAGACATTCACATGTGCAAAGAAAGGCTGTCACCCCTGATACAAAGTAGGTAGTGTGTGATGTATGTAGCCTGATCCACAAATGTTCATTACAGCATTAACATCAAGGTTGGTGTGACAAATAGTTGTTGAGCTATACCATTTTAAGTACAGTCTCGTGGTCTGGTCATATGTTTCTAGCCAAAACTTGTTACTGGCTATGCATGATGTATGCCTGACTCCACTTAACACATGGCCTGACTACATATGGTGACTTGAGAAATATTTTGAAGTGTGAGAATGGGTACGTTTGGCTACTTGCATTAACTTCTTTTTCACCTTACTTGTTTTGGGACTTTCTCCTCCTGTCTGTGTCATCCATGCAGGTCAATGCTCATCAGAAAAAGAGGATCTGGCATGCCATTGACAAGAAAGTGCAGACCCTGGGGGTCCATAATCATCAGAGCATCCACTGTAGGAAGTGGTGGGAGGACCTGAGACACTGGGCCTGGATGACCATAGAGGTCCAGCAGGGGAGTCCTCTCAAGGATTAAGGGGTGCCCGTCGGACCTTGACCCCTCCTAATGACCCATATATCGGCGGTGGCCTACCCTGAGTTGCCTGGGCATTTGAGGGCAGCACAGCAGCCACAATGGAGTAAGTACTGACTGTAATCATTTACATCCCTCTGAAGGCAAGTGTATGATGTAAAAGACTCTCAGCTGTGACAAATGTGGTAAGTGTAAAATGTCAAATGTTTCCCAGGAACACCTAGATGTACAGTCCTCAACATTAGTACATAGGTGTGCACATAGTATTGTGTATAAGGACATGTTATTCTCCTATATCATACCTTCTGTACTGCAACATATGATGATTCACATGTGACTGCATCATATGTGTACCACTATACTGCTCTTAATACCCTACTGGTTGATCCTTGCCACCTACAGGTCCATACTCCCAAAATCCTGATGGTAAATTGTCCTGGTCTTTGCCTTCTGTTCATCCCAATGTCCCTTGATCCATCTCTATGTGCAAGATAGAGTGTGACAAGTTGAAAACAGTCCCACTATTCCTGAGGTTTCAAATGAGTGTCAACTTATTGTGAGGCTGTGATCTCAATTTGACATTTCACATGCCACACTTGCTACACTTACTCAGACCTGTTAGGAGGTGTCCTCATTGGTAAGTGAGGACTATACATAGGCACCTGTGATGTTTCATCAGAATGGACATCCTGCATGTAGGAAACAATGTTGGTATAACTAGACTCCTAGTGCAACACATATCATTGATATGAGAGCTCAGGATATTAGTACAGTGAACATGCTCTTTAGATGGTAAGTGGCTTCACAGCAATTTCCTATTCCAATGTGTTGTGGGCATGCTAAATAGGCCACAGCATCTTCTTAATAGGTACAGTCTACACTGAATTTGCCAACATCGTGTGTACCTTGTTAGGTTCTGCCATATATCAACATTGTGATGCAACTTAAACATACTTACTTTTGCTATTGTGGATATGTTTTGAAGGCTTTTGTATGGAATCCTATTGTTTGTACTGATTTAAATGAGTTTCAGGTGTAGTAGTTCACCTTCACATGTTGATGGAATGGTATGTGCAGGCAGTCGTTTGGCTTGCCTCAAGGTGTGTGTCTCTATCATGCTAATCTCAGAAGTGTGTTATGGCACTGTAATGTTCATATACAGATGTAAGATTGCTCATGTCTGAAGTGTGGATAGTGATTTTGCCACTTAAATAATGGACTATTGATTTTGCCACTCGTCATGATTAGTTGTACTGAATGTAGCCTTCATGCACATGAAAGGTGTCCATTGTATTTAAGGAGTTGGTATGGTACCTGGGGTTGTCTGTGGGTGAATCCAGTGGGCTAAGTAGGCCCTTATAAGTGTACATGACTTTGTTTACAGGTGGAGAATGACTAAGATGAGCAGCTCAACAAAGTATGTATCATCCTTTCCTACATGACTATTTGGACATGTGTTGGTGATGTGTTTAGACTCTATCATAATCCAATTTATGAAAAGGCAAATATAGTTCTTGCATGTTTGCAAATATCAAAGGTGAAGGTTGTCGACTCTGTGACATGCAATGATTTTGGCTTGTATGCAATATGCTGTCTTGTGTTTGGCATATGATAAGGTTCCTTTCCTGGTACATTACATCAGCTCCTTATGTAGGTATGTGTGGATTTTGTGTATGTGATATGTTGAAATGAATGTTGCCACTATTCCTCATTGCTTGGTTGTTCTTTGACTATGTTGCTGTGGATAGGAACTCAGAATCATGTTGGCAAGTCAGGTTGTCATGGAATGGTTATTGTGATAGCTCTACTGATGTGATGGTATAGTAGATTTGCGATAGGTGGCTTAGCTAGTGTGTGACATTGTTGTAATGTAGGGGTGTAGATGGTGTCTAGTTATGACATGATATTGATACTAACCTGGTTCTACCTGAGGGTGTAGTACAAGTGGTTGTAATGTGATTGATGTGTACAGTGGGATGTTAGTGTTTGAAAAGAATATGATGACCGTACCTCTCTTTCAGATTTCCAGCATCAGCATTGGCAAGTGAAGGAAACAGGGCACAACTGAGTGAGGAAACTGCTGCACGGGACCTCAAGTCTTGATACCACCGACACCAAGGGACCCAGTGGCCTGGAGGACAAGGGGAGTGCCATGGGGGAGGCAGGATCCTTGTCATCATCTTCGGAATCATCCTCCAGTGGACGCTCCCTGGCAGTGGTGGACCCATCTGGGACCACCCCAGCACCATTTCTGTCCACCACCCCTCTCTTTCTACCACTTCCCTCCCTGTAGCTTCCCACCCACTTGCCCGTGCCCACTCATCCAGGAGAGTGGGTGTCTCCTTTGCCAAAGGCACCTCTTCCCCAACCCGTTAGCCCTGCTGCCCTCAATGAGGAGGCTATTGACCTCCTCAGATCAATCTTTGTGTGTCAGTAGACCATCGTTAATGCCATCCAGGGACTGGCAACTCAAATCCAACAGAGTAATGCATTCCTGGAGGGCATTCATGGTGTGCTGGCTGGCCTACGGAGATCCTTTGAGGCTATGGCCTCCACACTGATGGCAGCCAGTCTCCCTTTGTCTACCGTCCCCCCTACACCTTCTTCTTCCCAATCCCAAACCACTCTTCCTAGACCCAGCCAAAGCACACAAACAGACAGGCATGCATCCACCTCAACATCCAAGGGTAGCTTAGACATGCATAAGCACCACAAGATACACCACCAGCATGCACACTAGCAACATTCAGATACACACACAGCAACAGTCACACCCTGCCTGACAACCCCCACACACAGCATCACAGACAGCACACCTGACACACTTGTAGACACCACACTAACATTCACAGATCCAGCCACTACACCTATCCTATCCACAGACAGCACCAAAGTAGACCCTTAGACATCCACCCCAGTCACCACACGCACATACACCACAACTACTAACTCTCCTACATGTAACGCATCCACCATAACTGCAGTCACCACACCAACAGTCACCCACCTACCACTGCATCCCCCAGCACCTCTATCCCCTCATCCCAAGACACATCCAAGACACATATACGCCCTCCCCCACTCAACATTCACCTAGCACCCACAAGCATACCTCCCACAAACATGCACCCCAGACTTCCACACCAACACCTCAGACAACCACTCCCTCTCCCTGCACACTCAAACGCTTTTGCTATGGCCGTCCCTGTGTGCCGTAAAGAGCTTTCCTTTCGCAGTTTGCCCTTTTCTCTACTCCTCTCCCCTGTGAGGCCCCTAAACATTAAGTTTCCCTCTACAAGTCCGTCCCTTCCACCTCCAAGGCCTCCCCTAGCTCCCTGCAAGTACCCTTGCCCCACCCCTGCCAAGAGGTCTACCCCTCCCAAGAAAAGTCAACCCTCCCTTAAGCCTAAATGTAATGCCCCCCTCCTAAGCCACATCATAAAGGACCCCCTCCCAAACCCAAGCCCCAACCCCCCTCCGCCACCCACTGATAATCCTTGAGGTGCCTGCCTGCCCCCTTGATGCCCCTACCTGTGGAGGTGACATGGCAATCGGGAGTCATGTTCGGGGCACCCATATGTGCATTATATGCACAGAAACTTTTGACTATGGCTGGCCTACTGCCTTTGACTTTCACATTACTCAATTATTAATATATAATAACCAACTTGTTGTTGGTTTTGAGGTTACATCTTTGTCATGCATTTCTTTTCCTTGTGTAGAATTGTTCCTGGCCAACATTGGTTGTGTGTCAGTTTTTGTGTGTATGGTGCGTGTGCTAGCTGTATTGTTTGGGCAGTATGTGAGGTTGTGTGCAGTGCTGTTGTCCCACAGTGATAGGGTGTGTGTGATGGGAATGTGTCTGTTTGAAACCTTTTGTTGTCATGCTATTGAGTGGTGTTTGTGTTGACATGTGTTTGTTGCTGTGTTGTGTGGCACTGTGTGCTTTGACTGTGTGTGTGCTTAGTGCATGGTATGATAGATACAATGTGCTGTGTGTGATGGGTATGTTGATTGGTAAGTTGTATTGTTGGGTGATTGTGTGTTTTCATTCCTTGTTGGTTATAGTTTGTGTTGTATGTGTGATGTGTCCCTGGGTAGTGTCTATTGTGAGGGCTTGCCAACGTATTGATGATGGTCTGGTTGTGGTGTTGTTGTAACGTGTTGTGGTGTGTGTGTGTGTGTGTTACTGGGCCTGTGCTGTGTTTCCGTGAGTAAGTGTGTGTTTTTGACATGTGTGTGTTGACTGTAGTGTGTGTACTATGTATGTCCTGGTGTGTGTGTGGCTATATGTGAATGTGCATGTCAGTTTGTAGTAGCATGTGGTTGTCACCCTTGCACCCCCTCCCCGATGGCATATTGTGTGAGTGTACAAACATTGAAATGTACAACAGTTACAGGTAACAATCTGATGTCTTTGTGCGAGCAGGAGCAGCAGGATGACGTTTAGTTCTGATTCCAAGGCAGCTCCGGGCGAGTATGGCTTCCTGAAGGTGTGTCTCCTTTTATGCAGCTTGTTTCTGCCTGGGTTTCTGTGATGGTGCGGCCGCGGCAGAAACCTTGGTGGGGTGATGCCTTGTAATCTGTCTGGTGGAAACATGGTTCTCTGCCACCCTGCAGGTGCCCTCTGTCGTCTGCTGCAGTCTGACCGCAGTGGTGGCGCCAGTGGTGCTTTGGCTGTATTCTGTTGAGAATTCCGCCATGGTCATAATTTGGCAGTCTTCTCTGCCAGCCTGTTGATACGATTGCCAGCGCCAACATTGTGCTCCTGAGACCGCCAAAATTGAAATGAGGCCCATAATGTGACGCACGAGGTTACAACACGGTGCATTGCGCCATTTTGTAAATATCGCACAGGGAAATGGCCTCCTCAATGCCACATTAGCGTAAAAATGCTACTGTGGCGCAAGGAGGCGCAAGGACCTTGTAAATCTGGCCCATATTTCCTTATTTCCCTATTCAAGTTTCATCAGTTTACAGTTCACAAGTTTGTTTGCACAAATGTTCACTGAGTTCAAACAAGTTTACAACAATGTCACAAAGTCATCCTTCATTACAAATGTTCAGAAAGATGTACTAATGTCCTTTGACACAAGTTACATCCACATCCGTAATACATTGCCTTGCCTTAAATAGTTGTTCTTGCACCACAAAAGAAGGTTCTTTAATATGGCCCTACACACATTCAGGTGTGTTTAAGTACAATCATAATGCCCCTATTAGTGAGCCCAAGAAAACAAGACCTCAGTGCTTTAGCTGTAGAGGTGAATCAGGAGGAGTTCACAAGAAAAAACACCAGCACAGACCCTAAGAACTGCTGCCAAACCCTGGTGCCCAAGATGCAGTGTATTAATCATCAATGGTAGACAATCACTCTATCACTTGTCAGGGATAATATGGCTTTTACACTCTGCATATTGAGACCTTTTTTCCAAAACATACTATGAGGGACCCAGGACAATATTAAACAAAGAAGCTGTAGGAATTTCCAAACATCTTATAATTAGTTAATACTTTATAGATAAGGTATGAGATACAGCTTTACACACATTACCCTCCTCAAATGTGCTTTGTCAAAGAGTTACCATCTGCCAATTAGAAAAAAACAAGTGAAGTATGTGCAAGTTAAAAGCAGATAAAAAGCAAATATAAAAAATTATATCAAAACAGATTTTGGACAACAAACGTCAAACTGAATAGTTAGCATCATTTCAAGTCTGAGTGAGAGAGCCTAGTCTGGTTGCAACCTTTCATGCGCTACACTTTCCTCTGACAAGGCAAAGCACAAAAAAAATAGACAATGAGGCCCAGAATTACTAAATCTTTGTGTCATTTTTGTGTTACCTTTGCGTTGCGCAAGGAGAAACAGAGCAACGCAAAGGAATACTTGGGATATACAAATCCACTCAAGGTCTGATTTGCATTGGCTTTTGTGGGTTTGAAAAGAAATATAAAGCAATGCAGTGGCTTGACTGTGTTAACCTTATATTTCTTAGTGGTAGGCATTCCGTGGGTGGAGCATGAACATTCCTGTGCACCCACCTGTGGATTTTATTTCAATTCCAGGTTTTTTTAGGTTTGAAAAGCTGGAATTGAGTGAATTCAGTATGCCTATCACAGAAAGGCTTAAAGAGGAAAACTATGTTTATTTCTCCTTGTTTCTTCCTCTTTACTTGTGTGATGCATTCTGCATCATGTGTAGACAGAGGAAAATGACTCTTTACTGTAGTTTCCTTTCTGTCACAAAAACAATCCTGCCCGTAATGAAGGCAGCCTTGCAGCAAGGCCCAAGGGTGCCGGCATTGGTGATAGGCAGCCACAATTGCGTTCAGCATTGGGGGGAGACCTAAAGAATGACATACCTTTGTAAATATGGTGCTCTTCAGTTCTCTCCCATTCATGGCAACACATTGCAGCAACTTGCCTTGCTGCACTGTGTGAATTCTTAGTAAATATGCCCCTGAGAGTTTTTCTCCACTATATAGAGAAACAATAGTTAAATTCCCCAATTGATCAGAGTTGAAGTGGAAGATCCAAGGTACACTGGCCACCTGTGTTAAAGAGCATCACCATAACAAGAAAAACAATGAAAATGATGAGCGGTGCAAATGGGGAATTTATTATAGATGGTGAAATGTCTCCTAGCCTGTTTTAGCACAATTAACATATTTTAAACCCCATCTGTTGCCCTTCTAACTGTTCCAAGTATGGGAAAGGTTAAAGAATTCTACACTAATTTATTGGGATCTTGGAGAAGGGATTCACAACAACTAAAATATTTTGCATGTGAAGATAAAGTATGTGGTGTCCGCCGGTAGACAATTTGCTTCAGTCATATTCCTACATATCAGATTTGTAGGTTTTGTGATTCGACCTTTAACACCTGAGTATTTAGAGAGTAGAAGTTGTTCTTGTGACTTTAATCTAGAGCCACACTATGGTAGACCACTTATGTGCAACAAGTTATTGTTTTTTGCAGAAAAGAGACACACCAATAATAGGAAAAATAATTAAACCTCTGGCCAGCACATAGCAACGGTGAGGCCTGCCCTATCTGATGCAGTGCCTAGCCTTAACAACTCAAATGATGATGACATACTTTGGAATCAGAGTGCAGTGATGATTCATAAGCACTGCAATGTCATATGGTAACAATACAACATATTTAGCTATCGGTATGCAGAAGATAGTCATCACTCAAAATAAATATTGATTAAAACATGCTACACTGAATTTGATGATGCATTGCTGTTAATAAAATTCATAGAAAGTCTCAATCCATTGAAAGATTGATATTTTTTGCTGATGAAGGTACTAAAACAATCTCTCTATTTATAACAATGCCACATTATACTACAGCTAACATTGGGCACCTATGCTGGAAATGACTGCAAATTGAGTTATTGAAAAAACGTTTGACAGAAGAATTCGATTTCTTGCTAAGTATTAATAAGAATTAGAATAAGAATAATAGTTATTTTGTGGTGTTCCGCTTCCTTAATAACTATGCTTCTGCTTTACATTAAAAGAGTACCAAGGGCCTCGTTTAGAGTTCACCTATTCCATGCCTTCCAAAAAGATAGTAACTGCATCTCCCTCAGAATTATGGATTGTTCACTGCAGTACCCCTTTAAGCATGTTCACTTTTCCTCCAAAAAGGCCAAGTCCATGATAACAATTGCCAAAAATTAAGGAGTATTAATTGAAAAAAAATCCAAAAACATTTAGTGAGTGTACTGTTGGCCAGGAAAAATGTTAATTATGCCGGTGTATTCAGAGTAATTTCAATAATTACGAATTACTTCTATGATGTTAAATTACCAAAACTACGGGATTACGCCAGCAAGAGTAATTAAGCGTAATTTGTGGCAAAAATCATACTGTAGTATCACCGGAACAACAAACAAAGAGAGAGTGAGTGGCTGCTGGCTACTGCTGTTCATATCCAGTAGCATTTAGTTTTGTTTTCCCAGCGAAAATTTCATCCCAAGTCCATTTTGGATGTGAGGGTGCATTTTGCACTAATAAAAAAGGGTTAATTTATAGTATATGCTTCTCTCACAATTAATAATAATTGCAAGTTATTTTGAGGTGATTAAGAGAAATTTTTCTGGAGAGAATTACACTTCTTATGCCCTCCTAGCGTATTGGCATCCTCTGCAATAAACCTGAAACCCATTGAAGATGCCTGTGGTGGATTATATATAGAAAACTGCATAAGAATGGACAATCAGTACATATACTGTTTCCCAAAAATGGATTATATGAGCCCCAAACGTTTTGAGTGCCTTCACTGTTTAAACAAGAGTATGTTCTCTATGATTCGAAGAAATAATATGCAGGACTACAATGCTCCATGAAGGAACTCCCTAAAAATTCAGGGGACAGATTTAAGTGAAAAGGACAGTGTGTGTCGCGCGCCAAACTTAGCAGTGTCGTGCACTGTCATTTTCAAAACACAGGGATGCACGGTAGTTACAATAATACAGTGCACCCCTGTGTTTCCCCCTGCGCAGGCGAAACATTTTCTTCCGCGCGCCAACACAACCTCCCGTGGACCATAGTGCAAGATGGCTGCGTTGAGGGGAGATTATTTTTGTGCAGGAAGGGACACCTTCTTCCACAAAATCAATCTTCAATGGCGATTTGCTCCTTCTATGTGTGCTGTGGAGCACACATAGAAAGAGCAAAAAACGAGGAGAAATTAAAGCATTTCTCCTCGTTGTGCTACACTAATGCATTAGATTTTGGCGTTGCCTCAGGTTTACGAAAACTCGTAAATCTGGGGCAGCGTCAAAACGCAATGGGTGTTGCTGTGGCATGCCACAGCAACACCCACTTCATGCCCCTTCCACGCAAAGTGCTGTGTGTGAAGGGGTCGTACAAAAAGTGGCTTAAGCCACCTTGTAAATACGGTGCACTGCATAGGGCTACCAGAGCTTCACTAAAAGTGACACTCCGGTGGCGCTAAGGGCTCTTAAATAGGCCCCTAAATGCTGCACTATACCTAACGAAAATAAATTGCATTGACTAGGCCCTCGAAAAGATAATGCTCTAAAAACATGAGGTGATGAACTGCGTCTCTAGAATAAGATTTTTAAACACATCTCCAAGAAAAATAAAGTGTGCACGAACCAATCCATTAAATTATTAAGTATGCATCCTGAATTTTCCTTCAATACACTTACTAGAGTCCCACTTCCATTTCAATTAATTTGGAGGTCATTTGAAGTTGCCCGTTTAGCTCTGCCAAGGAAAGAGACAAGTAGTTCGAGGTTGGCCAAATATGGATAATGGTCACTGATTACTGAATCAATGTTTTTTTGTAACTTAATTGATTTTAAGGCAAACTCAGTACACGTTCCAAATAATAACAGATACTAAACTTTAAGATTATGTTAAAATCACAAAAAGTATGTACGTTGTAGTAGTACATCACATGGCTAGTCCAAGATGTACAAAAAGTCTGCATTTGAACTGTCCATAGTCCTGAACCCCTCATCTTCAAAAATTCTGTTATATTATGCAAAGATAATAAGCAATAATCATTAATATTGTTTCGTGTCGGAGTGAAGCAAGCTCTCCTAGTTGTAACTTCGCGTCTTTAAACCCTTCTTCAAGTGTATCTAAACTCGAAGAAAAACAAACAATAAATGTACTTACTACAAATGTTTTAAACATTGTTCAATTCACAAATTAAATAGTTAGATGTGTCATAAATATCAATTTTATCAAAGATGGTAAAATGCCTCCGACGAGTTTTTACACTGTAAAAATGTTCTGAAACCCATCACTTATCTGTCTGTGTGTCCCTAGGGAGGAAAAGTCTATGCAACAACTAATTACTTAATGGGTATTTTATAGAAAGGGTTTCAACACATGGAAACATGTTTTTGATGTCCAGAAAAAGCCAGGAGTCTCATGGCGACTAAAATGCCATTGTATGATTAGTTACCCAGCATACTCCTTAAAATCTCCAAAAAGAAATAGATTTTTTAGAACCTATACCTGGAGCCTTTTGTGAAAAAGCCATGAAAGGTGGACATCCTTTCAGGAGCAGTCATATTGTGGCATATCTATGACTCAGCCTGAAGTGAATAACTGGGTCATTTTAGTCGTGGGCCTTTTCTTTGTGATTTTAGTCCAAAGACACAATAGTGTAAATCAGTGGTTCCCAACCTGTGGTCCGGGGACCCATGGGGGTCCGAGAAGCCTTCTCAGGGGGTCCGCGAGAGCCTAGAAATTTAAAAAATATTAACAAATATTGACAAATTAGGTCCCCAGCTTCCAGTAATGACTCAGGCGGGGGTCCCCGGATTCCCATGATGATTCAGAGGGGGTCCCTGGGTTCCATTAATGTTAAAGTGGGGGGTCCACAGAAATCAAAAGGTTGGGAACCACTGGTGTAAATAGTTCATTATCCATGTGTAGGATAATTACAAATTAAGGATATAAAAAAAAACATATGTGAGAAAACTACATATAAAGGTATTAAACGCATTGTCCTTAAAAAAGAACCACATGCCAACATTCTTACTGCATTAGGAGTATCAGTGTTGATTTACAGATATTGAGATGTGCAATGGCAATATTCAAGATGTACAAAAAATCAACATCAATCCAAATAAATATTGATTACCTTATTCTCTATTATATTTCATGATTAAAGGCTAGTAAAATCGAATCAACCCATTTTAGGTTTGTGATCTTCTACTGACACAAGTCCTACGACTTTTCCTCTTTTGTAATTACCATTTGTATTATTACTAAAAATACTGTATAAAATTACAGATGGGTAACATTAAATTATGGGTATGTTTTTCACTGAGTGAAGCTCGAGTTCCCAATGATGTCATTCACAAGCCCGAAGTGAAACATTTCCCTCTAATTCACTTTTAACCCATCTATAACTGTATGTTACATATGCCCTCCCAAATATGCTGCCCCTGCTTTAAACTGTTATTAATCCTGTCTGAGCAGTCTAAATTGCTTTTATGAAGTAGCAACAGTGGCTAACAGCTTTTGTTAACAACTGGTGCTGTGTCATATTAATAAGCTACTGGATTTGAATCGAGTTATTTACGCTAATGTCTCTCTACCAGAGCCATACATAACAACAATAATAACATTCCATTTTTTGTCAGCTGTCCACTTTCACAGTACACCCTATCAAATAGAATATTGCTTTACTTTAAAAAACGTTTATGTCATTTTAAAATGTTCTCTCCATTACATGTTTATACAATCCAAAGCACCTTAGAAGCAGAAGCAACCAGTAATTCCTAGCAGTTTAATAGACTGAACAACAGTGATACAATTCCTTTAACCGCCAGCATACATGTAGCAACAGAATGAATAGCATTACGACTTCGCGTTGGAGTTAGAAAATAGAAAACCTTGAGCCATAGCATCTTCACTTTCATATTTCTTTCTGCAAGAGCTAAGTGCATAAAAATAAAGGGTGTCCGTAATATTCCTGTTACAAAGGACAAATACCTAACTATTATTGAATACATGAATGTCCACCTTTAGCAGCCCCGATTGGAACTTTTCTCATTCTTAAATTGAATCTTTTCTTATCATTAAAGGAACAACTAATCCACTCAAGTACTATAAATCACCATTATTTACTTTACATGACAATTATCTTATACGTTTTTTTCATTGTCATACCCTCAAAACTTCTGTACATACCCGTCTTCATTTTTTCCTACATTTAGTTTTGCTCTATTCCTCTCTATGAACAAAGGGTATTTGTATTTATTATTGGAAGAACTTTGTCCTGTACAGAAATTGCCATGTATATATAGAGGCAAATACACTAATCCACAACCTTATAACGTCCGTATTGTAGAGTATTAGATAGCACTGAGTGCCAAACCTTTCTTTCCACTCTATCTTGGGCTGCCTTGCTTCATTTTGTCACGTAATGTAATAAAATGGAGCTGATATTTGCAGCATATGAATACTTTAATATAGACCAGTGTTAGAAATGGCGTCTCTAGTTAGCAGCCCGTTTGCACTCTCTCCAAGCAGGGACCCTCACTCTAGTCAGGGTAAAGGAGATACACAGCTAGGATAACCCATGCTCACCTCCTTGGCAGCTTGGCACAAGCAGTCAGGATTATCTCAAAATGGACACAACACCAATTTAGAAAAGTTGTCAATATTTATCTAACTCAAACAATACCAAAATGACAAAAATACAACAGACAATAGCAAAGTTATGAATTTTTAAGGTAAAATAAGTCATACATAAAAATCAAGGGTTGGCTGTACTTGGTTTGCATCAAAAATAAAGATGCACCGGTGTGCATGCGTCAGAAAAGTCAGTGATGCTTTAATTCCTTACTCGCAAGTGAGGCGGTGTGTTATTTCTTCTTGGGTCCGGTATGTGATGCATTATTTTTCTCTCCCACAGACAAACAATGCATCGATTTCCAGACAGGCAACCTCAAGTCTGTGTAAGTTCACTGTGGTATTCACAGCAAGTGATGATGCGGTCAAAGATCTGGCACATGGTGGTGAAGAGCTGCACAGCATGGGTGATGCATTGATTTTGGCAGCTGCACACGGGTGTTGTGTCGATTTTCCAGCCATGATGCAGGTGGTGCGTCAATTATTCAGCCGCAAAGCAGGTGCTGCTTCGATTTTTCTCCCGCGCGGCTTCTGTGCATGGACGTCAGTCTTGGTTCCACCAACTTCTCCTTTTAAGGGCCCAGGGACTGGATTAGGCACCACTTGGCAGGGTAGGAGTCTCAGCAAGAGAGTCCAGGTGCTTGCAGAGGAAGTCTTTGAGGACCCTGAAACTCCAGAACAGGGAGAAAGCTCAGTCCAAGTTTTGGAGACACTTCACAAGCAGGAAAACACAGCAAAGTCCAGTCTTTGTACTCTCTCAGGCAGAAGTAGCAACTGCAGGTCAACTCAGCAAAGCACACTCACTGGCAAAGCAGCAGTGCTCCTCCTCCAGCTCTTTTACTTGTCAGAGGTTCCTCTTGATCCAGAAGTAATCTAAAAACCTGGGGTTTTGGGTCTACTACGTATACTCCTTTCTGCCTTTGAAGTAGGCAAACTTCAAAGGAAAGTCTCTGTTGTTCACAAGAGCCTGCCTTGCCCAGGCTTGGCCCCAGACGCACACCAGGGGGTTGGAGAACACTGTAGCCTAGGAGACTCATCAGGATATGCAGGCTACACCCCAGCTTCCTTTGTGTCACTGTCTAGAGGGAATTTGCAAACAGCCCAACTGTCAGTCTGACCCAGACATGGATTCAACAAGCAGGCAGAGGCACAGAATGGTTAAGCAAGAAAATGCTCACTTTCTAAAAGTGGCATTTTCAAACTGACAATCTAAAAAACAACTTTACCAAAAGATGTATTTTTAAATTGTGAGTTCAGAGCCCCCAAACTCTAAATGTCTATCTGCTCCCAAAGTGAAACTGCACTTAAAAGATATTTAATGCAGTCCCCATGTTAACCTGTGGAAGATATAGGCCTTGCAATAGTGAAAATTGAATTAGGCAGTATTTTACTATCAGGACATGTAAAACACACCAGTACATATCCGACCTTTTAGGGACACTGCACCCTGCCCAAGGGGCTACTTAGGACCTACCTTAGGGGTGCCTTACAGTACAACAAGGTACGTTTTTGGGCCTGGCAATTGATAACACTTGCCTGGTCGAATTGGCAGTTTAAAACTGCACACACAGACACTGCAGTGGCAAATCTGAGCCATTGTTTAAGGGGTACTCATGTGGGTGACACAATCAGTGCTGCAGGTCCACTAGTAACATTTGATTCACAGGTCCTGGGCACCTCTAGTGCACTTTACTAGGGACTTACTAGTAAATCAATTATGCCAATTATGGAAAATCCAGTTGCACATACATTTTACACAGAGAGCACTTGCACTGGTCAGCAGTAGTAAAGTGCCCAGAGTACCAAAAACTAGCAAAATACAGTCCAACACATAGTCAAACACACAGGAAGCGGAGGCAAAAAGACATGGGAAATCACGCCAAGGATGACAGTTCTAATGGCCAGTAATACTATCACTGTGGATTTATCAAAACTCAACAGTTACTTACCCAATAATTCTGTTTCCCCCATTCTATTAATGTCAGTGAACCTTAAAAGGAAGCAAATGAAATTCTCCACCATACATGTAAAATTCTTTACCATTTTCTACTTTTTTCCTGTGAAATGTGCATGTAAAATCCAAATATCACCTTAGTCAAACTTCACGGCAAAGAGAATAAAACATGTTAAGAACTTGTTATAAAGCTTTCCAAGACTTAAAAGTGATCTAAGAGGGGCTGGAGAGTTGTACATTGATGCTTTGTTTGCTATCCAGTCTGATTTACTGGTTTTTGTACAATGAGAGAGTACCAGTCTTGTTTTTTCTATGACAACAATAATTACATTGGATTAAAGCCCCGAGTGTGGACGGCATTTACAAAATATTTTCCACTTCTAGTGACCAGCACTGTATGATAGAAATGATTTAATGATTTCCATTTTAGACTACAATGCCAACATTAAACCAGCTGAATCCTGGTTAATCTCATCAACAGTTTCCAGTAAGTTCAGAACAATACCTTTGGTTCATAATGAAAATGCTGAATGATATTCTTGTTACTATTATCCAAATGTTGCTTATGATGCTGGATTACATTGCCTACAAAATATGTCACCACAATGCATACTGAACATATTATTTTTTTTATTTTCAATAACTGTTTATATTTGTTCTCGCCTACTGCTTATGTTCTACAGTTGCTTCCATTACTTTAAACTGCTCTTCCTTCTGCCAAAATCTGTCACAACCATAGATTGGACACAGTAAATCTAACATTCACAAAATGATTATTCAAAGTATATGTTGATATGTGGATTCTCTTGTACTCCTTATCAAAACGTGCTGATAGAGATATTACCATGGTTGGTGTGTTTTGATCTCCTTGAAGAAACATATTTAGACTTAATTACATGAAGCTTTACAATATGATAGTTCTCTGTAAATCATCAACAGAATTGTTTTATTTCTGAACGCATATCACATAACTATGTTTGGGGTGATTTGCTTTTTCTTACTCTCACAGAAGTCTTTTTACTCATTTTCTGTTGGTTTCTTTTATACTTATACTTTGTTTTTGTATTACTTTTCATTGTTTTTTCTTCATCTTCTTCTTTCTTCCTTCTAATATTGCTTTTTTAAACAAAATAACTGCTTATTCTGTCTGATTCCAATCTATTTTACATTTGAAACAAACTATAGAAAGGAACATAAGTACTAACTACAATGTGATATTTAGGGTTCTAATGTCTGATTAGCAGTTCTGAAGGCTTCTTTTTATTACTTGGCGATGTGTTATTGCTGTTTTGTTTAGCAAAGCATTCATAAGCTAATAAAAAGACTCATTTCTTTGGATGAGTTACACCTTTTACATTCCTGGAAGAAATTACAGAAGAAATCTAAGGGAAATTGTAGTGGTTTAGTACATAGATATAGGTAACTAGAACACATATTTCTCTTTATACTATGATAAGTTAAGATGTGTCTAACCAAAATAGTGAATTTCCCTACATTCAGAAGATTAAGGGGTCATTAAAAGTACGAGGGCTCAGCCACCAACCCCATGAAATGGCCTGCAAAGGACCATTCCTCCAATAGTCCATTGAAGACAGACCAACATAATTTGAGTTCCTAACTGCTGTGTTCAAAACGTTTACCAATAGTGCTCCCACAAACAAGTGGGAACAATCTTGACAAAAACTCAATGCCAGACAGAGTGCTTTGATATGGAAGTCAACTTACATTATTATTTTTTTTTTTTTTTTTTAAAGCCTTCCAAATCTGTGGATTGTTACTTAAAACCACCAGTGTTTTATCTTTTTTCCCATTTGCGAAAGCCATGCCTTGCATTTGGACACAGCAGGAAAAGTCATATACAATGGCCCACTTGAAAAACAGCGGACCTTCTGACACTGAAAAACTGTCTCACCTGTGGCAGGTACATTGCCATCCCTGCATTTCCTATGGTGTAGCTTGCTTAGGTTCTACTTTTGGTAACTCAGCCATTTCCTTGACCCAGGATAAGGTGGAGTAACTGTGAGTGTGAAGGAACAATACATTAGTTGATTGATGACCGATGTCATGTTTTTGCCACAATGTAAATAAGACCCAATATGTGTAACAGAAAATACATATTTGGATAAAACACCAATACATATGAAAATAAATGAGCATCATATTGATGTTCCACAACACAGTCATAATGAGATGGAATGGGCCCTCAAGTACATTTGAGCTACAGATGATGGAAGAAAATACAATTGATAAGCAGATGCACAAGGCTGCCATTGTGCAATTGATCTTTTTAAATTTCTAGCTCATCACTAGGACATGCTTAAACAATGCTTTAGCACCAGACTTCACTAAACTAACTCCTCCTTTAAACTACATCATGTTTAAAAATAGTAGAGCAGATTTAAGGAAAGTGGAACTGCTTCCAATGCAGCTCCACTTCATTTGCACCCCTTGGAGCACCCCGTAATGCCACCTATGCTGTACTAAAGATACGGCGCACCATGGAGGTAGTTAGGGAACTAGCGACAACATTTTTTATGCTAGTTTGGGTGCTTTGCAGGATTAGTGTCCAAAATTGTGAAGCTGAACCTGCAAAACACATTGAGGCCTACTATAAATAATGGTGTGCCTCCTTTTAACGCCTGCTCTGTGCAGGCGTTAAAAATGCTGCAAAAAATGGTGCAAAGAAATCTTTTAGATTTCAGCCTACCTAACAGGCGAATGCCCCTCTTGCAAACATTATGCCTGGTGCGGGCATAATGTGGTGCAAGGGGTTACAAAGTGGCACAATGCATGCATGAGTCCACTTTGCAAATATGGTTTGGCGATTTTTTAACCTAACGCAACATTAGCATAAAACATTTACGCCAATGTGGTGCTAGAGCATCTGAAATCTGGGCCAGAATGCATGAGAGAAGAGACGATCGCCTTGGTCCATCTCAACGTACTGCCTCTCAAAGAAATTCAGTGCCCTTTTTGTAAGTCATTTAGTATTACTTGTCCTTATTCATCGCTGCCGTTTGCACAATTATCACCTGTGTCTGTGCTGCAATCTCCAACTTATCCAAGAAATACCTTGTGTCTTAGCATTCAGATCTCTGGAATCTTGCACAACACATTCTAACCCTCCACAACTGAGCTTTCATTCCGTCTGTTCTGAACATCTGATCTGAAGACTCATCAGGTGCCTATGAACAGAAAATGATTGAGGATATGTATTCCTTCGACTTTACCTAGTTGATCAATGAGCCTACATTTGGAGAAGGCCGTAATCTTAGTCTTATTCTCTCCATAACACTTGCGCTCCATCTTGAAGGGTTCTATGAGCTCCCCTGGACTGATCACTTTTGAGCCATATTCCACATTATCCATGACACAAATTTTGGCCAAAACAAACCTGCCCTAAACCTTCACCCAACTGCTCTATGAAATGCCTTATCCCCATCTGGAATCCCCCGCAGATATTCTTGTTCACTTGTTGTTGGTTCAGAAAAGTCCCCTGCATGGAAATGGACATTCACACTTGCCCTGAGCGCAGATGCAGCGATATCTGGAACTTTGATACCAACTTTTTTGTCATCAGTGAACACAGATCATGCGTGTGCCATGATTGAGGCCTATCTCACAAATTGTGGTCTTGTTAGATCAGGAGGGGTGCACATGGTGTTAACTGGTAGTGATAGAGGGCTACTGCTCTTAACTAGAGTTGAGTACCATGAGCGTTGTGGTGGTAGTATACCATTTTTGTGACAGTGATCAATTAAGTGAACAGGCCTTTTCACCTATGTCATTGGAGGCAGGGCTGTTGGCCTACTCATGTTAAATTCTGCTGCTGTGTTTTTAACTTGCCTTTGGCCTGCATCATGTCAGTATGTAATGATGTGTAGCATGCATGTGCACGCTGTGTACATGCAGCCCTATGGGTTCCATATTGGAAGCCCATGGCCTCAGAGAGACCGGTGGAGGTGGAGGGGCCATCCCAGACAGTTCTGAACATTGCCTGCATTACTCAGAGTAAATGAGCCACATATACTTGAGAAAGGGAGAGCCAGACTCTCTTGTGCACTTGTAAAGGGTTCTTTGATTCTGTAAAGGTCACTGGTGACTGGGGACCGGCCTCCTCCCTCCTTTAGCTGCATCAACCTTCAAAAATTGCCATCCAATTGATCCAGCACTCTGAGGAAATGGCTAGTGAGCTACACAGTCAGGGGCATATTTATGAAGGTTTTGCATCGCCCTTGCCCCACTCAAGGGGATGCAAGAGTGACAAAAAATCCTAAATTGGTTTTATCAAGCCAAGCAAGGCCACCTTGTGTGTCCCAGAATGGCTTGATAAATCCAGGGTAAGGCAAAGCAGCACAAATCGCTGCATTACTCTGTCCCAGTGAGGTGTTCCATGGTTAGAGCATGGGTGTTCCCACTTATCCATTCATGGACTTTGGTGCATTTCCAGATTTACCAATAATGGCAAACCTGGGAATGCATCAAAGTGCTATGCCTCCCCAGGGAAGGCAAAATAATGAGAAATATCTCTTTGTTTAGTTGAAGTTATGCATTCTGAGGATTTGCCTTTTCTATTTCTGTGCTTCGTTATTCTTTGTCATTTCCAGTTGCTCTGAAACTAGCATCAGCATATGAAAGTCCCCGTATTTATGTAACAAAATACATGGTATTAGTGTAATCTGAACCATTTTTTTCGGATTAAAATGTTCAGAGTGCAAATTTAGGTTCATAATGGAGTGTGTTTCTTAGTATCATTTAAGGAAATGTCAGGCCATCATGGATAGAGATGGTTACATTACGATCGCACCAAGAGAGCACTTATCTGTCATGCCATCCTAGTTAATGATGGTCACTTGTGTTTAATGTTGCCAAGAGAAATCTAGAAATCTAATTATAAGCTTAAATTGTATAATGTTTCTTCCCAGTGAAGTATTAACCTATTTTGACAAACTATATTCACAAATACTTCTAACACTACAGCAAGAAAACAGAAATTACAGATACTTATTTGATTTTGTCACATGTCATGTTGATCAGTGAGGTACATTACCTAATATACTTCTCCTTCCTAAAGCAGGAGTCCGCTAGAGTAAAATGATTGCATTGCACCGTACAATTTAGCAAAATGACTCTGTAGAAAATTTGCATTTTTGCGTGGTGGTCCCATATTTGTCAACTTACCTTGTTTTTGATTTACCTAGAACTTTGTGAACTTTACCCCTGCTGCATAGGAGTAAAGTGCCTCTGATTTCCCTTTAAACATGGTTAAATAGACGTATCCCTGATTGACATTTTTAACTTGCCTATAAGTCCCTAGTACGTGGTAAAAAAAAGGTCACAAAGCTTGGAACTGAAATGAAACCTGTGAACTGCTGCACCTATTGTGCCATCCACTGAGTGGACCTGTAAAACAGGACTTCAGGCCTAACCTGTGTAGCCTGACTGCAACTGCCTGACAAATCGCTGTCAAGTTTGTCAAAATAACCTTTTTGACAGGTGGGAAACCCTGCTCTTACATATGTATATACCACCAGTAAGTATACTTTGTCACTGACAAGGGACGTGACTGATATTTAAAACTAGAACTTGTTTAAAATTAAAGTTGACATATGCCTACAATGACTGTGCCAAAAGCTATTTTCACAGTCTGAGCTGTAGCTGGATCTTAGAGACTGTCAATGAGCAGAAATTAAACTTTTTTGTAATGTTTCTTAAGTTCTTTTTACTGACGGAACAAAACAAGACAATCAATACATCCTGCAGAGCACAAAGCATCACCCAGTGTGTTTGAAACATCAGTCATAATAGAGCATTGACTTTTCATGAAAACCATGCAGGTGATGTAATACAGTAGATATCAGGTGTTGCATCTCAAAAACCTTACAAGATATACCGTGTACTCCTGAGTGGGATCGGTACATCGATATAACTATAAGCTGCCACTAAAATTTACCATGTGCCCCAGATCTTTTTGGAATTTGGCTGCACACCCCCTCCCTTCACATATAAATTGATCAGCTTTCATGCACCAGTCCATACCCATAGTCCATTGTTCCAAGTGAGGCTGGGTTGGAGAACTCTACAATTGTGCAACGTTGCATTGGGCTACCACAAGATCTAAATTACAGAGAAATCGCTAATAGCTACAACCCTCCTGATCACCCTCTCACTCCTAGACAAAAAACTTTCCCTCCAGAATCAGGGGCAGCCCCAGAACCTTGGCCAATGTTTTTATTACATTCTGCCAGTATGGCCTCAGGACAAGGCAATCCCAGAGTGTATGTATAAAGGCACAGCTCTGCCCATAGCCCTGAAGGTAGGTATCATGATCTATGCTGCCAATCTTAGCCAGCAGCACTCTAATATAATAGATTGTATGTAGTGGTTTCAACTGCACAAGTCAGTAGCCTGCTTGATTGCCACCTCTCTGGGCCCAGAAAATGCCTCCGTCTATTTGTCATTTGTGAATTCACCTAAGTCCCTCTCCAAAAAACCCCTGAAGGCTTCCAAGGCATCAGGCAGATTATTCATGCACTTCATATAACCAGTGATGTTGCCCTTCTTTTAAGAGTTTCAGTAAGTATTCTGTCCTAAAGTGGGTTTGCTTCCAGTATCTGATTGCCGTCCAGGATGTCTCTAGACAGAGCATATCAAAGGAGCAAATAGTAATACACCTCACTCTCTGGAATTTTATAATTTTCCTCTCACACTTGGAATCTCTTCATAGCCGTCCCAGTCGACACATTCCCAAGGGCACTAATCCGTATTAGGTGCCAACTCTGATTGACAAACAATCTCCATACCCCCGGGAGTCTCCATAAAAACCATAGTTGGGTATACTCCATTAGTGACGTACCACCCCATCTGCCTAAACACCTTGCCCCCCACATTAAGCACTAATCTAACGTAGGTTGACGACCTCAGTCTACTCTTTATTCCATGCAGAGTTGTTACATATCCACCCGCCCCCATGAGGACTCTATTCCTCTCAAGGCTGGATCCCTCTGGTCTGCGAAAATCCAATCATTGACAACAGCCAGTTGGGCAGCCCAGTAATATCTGCTAATATCCGGTAGGGCTATGCCACCCTTAACACTGCTCGGGTGAGGTTGGATTAATCAAATGTAGGGATGCCACTGTCCAATAAAAGCTACCACAGTTCTTGGTCAACCCTTGGAAAAAGCTTTCAGGAATGATGCAAGGGGTATTTTGCAAGACATAAAGGAATGTAAGCAGCACCATCATCTCATATAGGGCTGGTCTACCCAGCAAAGAGAGCAGTAATATCTGCTAGTATACAACATCACTTTTAAATTTGCCCAATTTATCATATAGTTTGCATTAAGGAAGTCCTCAGGTGAGCGGGTTAGATGAATCCCTAAGTATTGGAAGCCTTGCCTGGAGATCTTCAGGTCACCCCTAATCCTAATTTGTAACGTTTGACAGGACACACCCAAACTAGACATCCAAATATTAATTTTCATGTTTAATAAAAGTCCCATTCACTATTGAATTAGATTTTTAATGAATATTTAGGAAAAGTAAATGTTATAAAGTTACCTTTTTCTACCTGAAGCCTGAAGTTCTGAGAGGATAGTTTGCATTTGCAATCCACCAGCTGTCCTGTCAAGTGATTGACCTTAATGAGGTGTAAAAACTGTTCCCAGAGCATGAACAATGGCCTGGTTGTGGGTAAGTGCTTTCTCCCCTTTGCAGAAAGTCCAGTTAGGGTGGACACAACGCCATTAACTTGTAGAAGGGCCTGCCCTTCCACAAGTACTTGTTGGGTGATACCTGGAAAAGGCAACCCTTTGTCCCCTCAGCCAACCTGTATCCAAATCTAGTAGGTGTGGAGCTACCCCCAGAACTGGTTTTGAGTGACCACAGTGGAGGGGATTGCACAGAAATTGCTGTAAAAGTGGATGTGGTTGCCCCTGGGCACTTTTACTATCTTGGCCACTAGCTGGTAACATACATAAAAGATTCATCCCGAGGTACCATCCTCCAAGAACTTTCCAGATCTGCAGAAGATTAGGAGAGGATTTAGCCTGCTGTCTGTGACCTATAAGGAACCCTGAAGATCTGAGCATGTTCCTTCTAGTAACCAGGACCAAGACATTAACTCCAACGTTCAGTTAGTTGACCTTCTGTGTGGCATCAGCGATACAATAAGCTGCAACAGCCCTTTCTCCACAAGTGAACAGTTAACCATTATCAACTTGACCGGGACTGAACCTTCTTGGTAACTTCTGCTGAAGTGAGTCCTGGTTCATACATGCTGTCCATGAATTCCAATGAGTCTTAGAAATGACAGAGTGGAGCTGCTCCACAAACTCAAAAAAGTTAGGACGTTTAGACTTTCAAGACCATTGGAACCATCAGGGGGATCTTATGGCAAATGTGTCTGATTTTGATACACCTTCTTTGAATTCAGCATCTGGCTTGCCCCGTTGGAGAATTTTGCTCCATAAAAAACACTAAGGGCCTTATTAAGAGTGTGGTGGTGGGACCGCCGCACTCCGGGTGGTCTGACCACCAAATTACGACCCTGGCGACGGACCCGCCAGGGTGCAGCTGTTCTCACCAGGAATATTGTTCCCAGCAGGGTGACAGCGGTCTTGGTTGTAGTCAGACTGGGCAGCACATAATGCCTGTCTGATTACAACCTTGTTCTCCGCCAACCTTTTCATGGCGATTTCCCTATCATGGAAAGGCTGGTAGAGAACAAGTGCAGGGGCCCCCCTGCCCAACACCATCAAAATGTGTACTATCTGCTTTGCAGACAGTGCACATTCCGAGGGTGCTGGACAGCCCTCTTGGTGCTATATCGTATCACGCTTCCGGCCAGACTGACCAGCGGGAACTGATGTTGAAATGTTCCCGCTGGTCCTCCCAGCGGGAACATTGTAATACGTTCTGGCGGGGTACCACTGCCAAGGTGGTGGCGTCCTCCACACAAGTTTGGTGGTCCGGTGATGGGAGTGCCAAATTTATATTGAGGGCATAAGTCAGATTGGAGAATCCTTCAATGGGACAAATACACTTGGTGTATCCAACCTAGGCTCCATTGCGGTTGAACTGAAACTGTGTCCACCGCTTTCTTAGACTATCTCTGATGCTTAGTGCTTTTTTATGCTATTTTTACTTACACCTTTAAAAATTTGTATATCACTTTCCCTTCATTGTATTTTGATTGTTTTGGTCTCATTTAGTTTCTTAATCTTAATGTTTACTCTGTGTTTCTAACTGGTATTTTTATTGCTTGGTTTTTTACTTTATTACTGTTTTGATACTGCATAAATACTTTAAACATTGCCCTTTGTTAAGCCCACCAGCTCAATGTCATACCTATCAGAGCTGAGCTTCGGTTAATTTAGTGATTTAGGGCCAGATGTATCAAATCAAATCATTAACATTTATAAAGCGCGCTACTCACCCGTGCGGGTCTCAAGGCGCTAGGGGGGAAAGGGGGGGTTATCGCTGCTCGAACAGCCAAGTCTTTAGGAGTCTCCGGAAAGCGGAGTGGTCCTGGGTGGTCCTGAGGCTGGTGGGGAGGGAGTTCCAGGTCTTGGCCGCCAGGAAGGAGAAAGATCTCCCACCCGCCGTGGAGCGGCGGGTGCGAGGGACGGCAGCAAGTGCGAGGCCAGCGGAGCGGAGGGGGCGGGTGGGGACGTAGAAGCTGAGGCGTCTGTTGAGGTATTCCGGTCCCTTGTTGTGGAGGGCTTTGTGTGCGTGGGTGAGAAGACGGAAGGTGATCCTTTTGCTGACTGGGAGCCAATGCAGGTGTCTCAGGTGTGCGGAGATGTGGCTGTTGCGGGGTACGTCGAGGATGAGGCGGGCCGAGGCGTTTTGGATGCGTTGCAGGTGGTTTTGGAGTTTGGCGGTGGTCCCGGCGTAGAGGGTGTTGCCGTAGTCCAGGCGACTCGTGACAAGGGCGTGGGTCACGGTTTTTCTGGTGTCGGCGGGGATCCAGCGGAAGATCTTGCGGAGCATGCGGAGAGTGAGGAAGCAGGCGGAGGACACGGCGTTGACTTGCTTGGTCATGGTGAGAAGAGGGTCCAAGATGAAGCCGAGGTTGTGGGCGTGGTCTGCGGGGGTCGGTGCGGTGCCGAGGGCCGTGGGCCACCAGGAGTCGTCCCAGGCGGACGGGGTGTTGCCGAGGATGAGGACTTCCGTTTTTTCAGAGTTCAGCTTTAGGCGGCTGAGCCTCATCCAATCTGCGACGTCCTTCATACCCTCTTGTAGGTTGGTCTTGGCGCTGGCGGGGTCCTTGGTGAGGGAGAGTACAAGTTGGGTGTCGTCGGCGTAGGAGGTGATGATGATGTCGTGCTTGCGTACGATGTCGGCGAGGGGGCTCATGTAGACATTGAAGAGTGTCGGGCTGAGCGATGAGCCTTGAGGTACGCCGCAGATGATCTTGGTGGGTTCTGAGCGAAACGGAGGGAGGTAAACTGTTTGGGAGCGGTTAGCGAGGAAGGAGGCGATCCAGTCCAGGGCCTGGCCTTGGATCCCGGTGGAGCGTAGGCGGGTGATTAGGGTGCGGTGTCAGACGGTGTCAAAGGCAGCCGAGAGGTCGAGGAGAATGAGGGCGACTGTTTCACCGTTGTCCATCAGGGTTCTGATGTCGTCTGTGACTGAGATGAGGGTGGTTTCCGTGCTGTGGTTGGTTCGGAATCCGGTTTGTGAAGGGTCGAGCAGGTTGTTGTCTTCCAGGAAGGTGGTCAGCTGTTTGTTGACGGTCTTTTCTATTACCTTGGCTGGGAAAGGTAGAAGAGAGATGGGGCGGAAGTTTTTCAGGTCGCTTGGGTCAGCCGTAGGTTTCTTTAGTAGGGCGTTGACTTCAGCGTGCTTCCAGCATTCGGGGAAGGTAGCAGAAGAAAAAGAAGAGTTGATGACGGTCTGGAGGTGCGGGGCGATGATGTCGTCGGCTTTGTTAAAGATGAAGTGCAGGCAGGGGTCCGAAGGGGCGCCGGAGTGGATAGAGTTGATGATGGATTTGGTTTCTTCCGTGTTGATGTGGGTCCAGTTGTTGAGGGTGATGTCCGGGGAAGCGGGTTCAGTGGTGTATGGTTGGGTCTGGTGTCCGAAGCTGTCGTGGAGGTCGCTGATCTTGCGATGGAAGAAAGTGGCGAGGGATTCGCACAAATCCTGTGAGGGCGTGACGGCGTTGGCGCTGGCGCTGGGGTTGGAGAACTCTTTGACGATGCTGAAGAGTTCTCTGCTGTTGTGGCTGTTTTTGTCTAGTCTGTCGGTGAAAAAGTTCCTTTTGGCAGTGCGGATCAGGTGGTGGTGTTCGCGGGTAGCGTTCTTGAGGGCGGTCATGTTGTCAGCGGTGTGGTCCTTGCGCCAGGCCTTCTCAAGGGCACGACAAGTTTTCTTTGATTCTTTGAGGGTGTCAGAGAACCAGAGAGGTTTTTTGGTGTTGGTCTGTCGATGCGTGCGTTTGAGGGGAGCAAGGTTGTCAGCGCAGTTGGAGATCCAGTTTGTGAGGTTGAGAGCTGCGTCGTTGGGGTCGGTGGTGAGGGTGGGTTGGTTGGCGGCGAGAGCGGAGAAGAGTTGCTCTTCAGGGATCTTGTTCCACTGTCTATGAGGGATGGGTTGAGTGCGGAGGTGGGAGGTCTCGCGTCGGAATGTGAAGTGGACGCAGCTGTGGTCGGTCCAGTGTAGGGCAGAGGTGTGGCTGAAGAAGACGTGTTTGCTGGCGGAGAAGATAGGGTCGAGCGTGTGTCCGGCGATGTGGGTGGCGGTGTTCACCAGTTGTTTGAGGCCGAGGTTGGCGAAGTTTTTGAAAAGTTTTTGCACTCGCAAACGGTGCGAATCGCAAAAATTGGCCTTTTGCGAGTGCAAAAACGTGGTCTGCGATGCACGAAAGGCATTCGCAGACCAAAAATAATAAATTGCAATTTTTGCTATTTTTTGCGTTGTGACCTGGTTTTGTGAGTCGCATTTTGCGATTCGGTATTTCCAGTAGGAAATTGCGAGGCGCAAAATGCGATTCGCAAAATCCAAGTCGCAAATAGATGCATCAAAAAATCGCAAATTGCGATTTTTCGCAGAATGGCATTTTGCACATGCAAAATACCATGAACTGAAACCAGGTGGTAACCAGGTGCAACCTATATAAAGAGGCCCAGAATGCCTCAGCCTCTTTTCCACAATGGCTGCACTCTACGTCATGGCGAGTAGGATGAGGATCTTGGCAGGTTTGAGGAGAGGGAGGAGGAGACAGGAGCGCATTTTCAGAGTGTGCATTACACTTTTTGACCTGACAGAGGAGCAAATATATGAGAGGTATAGGTTGAACTCAGCCATGATACTTGACCTGATAGCTGAGCTACAACCCAAACTGCAGCACAGAACACTCAGGACTCATAGCATACCCACCCATGTGCAGGTATTATGCTCCCTCCACCTACTCACCTCAGGGAGCTATCAAGGGGTCATAGCAGCAGCTGGAGGGGTCTCACAGAGTACCCTCTCCAGATTTTGTAATACTTTCATCAACGCCATGCTGAGCAAACTACAACAGTACATCAGATTCCCCCACTCCCCACAGGAAATACAGCAGACAAAAATAGAGTTTTACCAGATAGCACAGTTCCCCCACAATCTAGGTGCCATAGATGGCACACGTGACAATATGTCCACCATCAGCCACAGAGTATGTGTACCGAAACCGTAAATACCAACATTCCATGAATATTCAGGTGATATGCAATGCCTCCTATATCATGACAGATCTCGTGACCAGGTACCCAGGGAGCACACATGATTCGTACATCTTTTGCCACAGCGGCATTCACACAAGACTACTAGCTGGGGAGTTTGGTGAAGGATATCTACTAGGTATTTTCCCTCTGTACACTGGTGCATTTATGGAGTTGTGACGTCAAATAGCTCACTTACTCATTGTACCATCTGTTCCTTCCAGGAGACAGTGCCTACGCAGTGTGCACCTACATGATGACGCCCTACCTCAATCCTACAACACCAGCAGAACGGAGAAACAATGCAGCACACAGGGCAACCCGCAACGTGGTGGAGCGCACATTTGGACTGCTGAAGAGTCACTTACGGTGCCTCCACAAAAGTGGAGGGGCACTACAGTACAGTCCAGAGACTACATGTAGAATAGTGGCTACTTGTGCAATCTTGCACAATATAGCTACAACCAGGGGCATACCTGTAGAAATCAGTGACACTGAATCAGATGAGAATGACGATCCCATACCACCTCTACAGCCAGCAGACAGGACCAGTGCAGCAGAGGGAAGGCAGAGGCGTGCCGACATCACACACAACAATTTCAGACGTGAGTATGAATGACACAAATCCACTGACAACTGTACCTGCAGTGATATAAATGTATTACCTTACGACAGGTAATGTATGAGTGAGAAATAAATGAAAGAGGTGATGTGACAAGCGCAAAAAAACTAATGACCAGAGTCATGCACTATTTCCTCATAGTGGCAACAGCAGTCTAATGGCGGCAAGAGTCACTTTTTTCTCCCACGCACACCACTCAGGTGCCCAGTTAAGTCACTGGCACCTCTATTGTTACCTTCAGTGGCAGTGCTGTGCCTGGCACTGCGCCGTCTGGTGTCTGCTGCTGGTACGGCAACACTGCTGAGGCTGGAAGTGTCCTCAGTGTCCCCCAGTGCTACCTCACTTGGAGTGCCTGATCTTTGTCCCATTAAGTGTTCTATCCCATTCGTGATCTGAACAAGTCCCTGGACAATGTCCCTGCTGCTATGTGCAGCCTCCACTTGCGCCGCCACTTCGCGTCGGGCAATCAATGCAGTGGAATTTGCCATCCTGTTAGAGGACCTGCAGTAGCTGCCAAACATTGTCCGGAATCTGTGCTCCTGTCTGCGCCGGCTAACCATCTCATGGCGCAGCTCCTGGCAGAGGTCACGGACAGCACTTGTAAGGTCCCTGGTGTCCTCTGAAGCCTGCACCTGTTCCTCACGCAGCTGTACAATATTGCCATTGAGTGCGTCCAGTTGGCGATGCAGGCCCATCATGTTGTGTTTGGTGTTTGCGCAGGTTTCTGTCTAAACTAAGGATCCGCTTATTTTGCAGACGCTGCTGCTGCAACATAGCAGCTTCAAGGCCCTGCCTCATGATGTTGTGCCCGGGACTCCGTCGCAATCCTGCGTGGTGCTGTGGTTGGCTGACCCCTGCCCTCCAGAATCTGGCTGCGCCTGTCTGGTGCTGACGGTGTGCTTGGCCCTTCCTGCTGCTCATCAGAGTCGTCGCTGAGCTCTGGCAGTGGCATTGCCCTGGGCCTGCGTCGGACAGTGGACATGTGGAGGGACCCACTGGTGTTTGTATCTGAGGGCTGATGGGTGTCCGTCTCTCCTACACATGTGGATGGTGTGGCTGCTGGGCCTGGCCCACCTGCAACAACAATATGCAGCATGTCAGTTCTGTATGTTACATTATCTGTCAGACAATGGCAATAAAGGTACAGGTACTGCTCTACACGGTGTTGTGTGTGTTGTGTTACCTTGGGTGTCACTATACTTAATTACATTGTTGTGCTACTTTCAGTACTAGTTTGTGGACTGCCACTCCGATAATGCATTGTTGTGCTGCTTCTAAGATGTGGACTGGATTACTTCACACACTGCTTCACATTACATGCTAATTCCTAAGGGGCTTTTGTGCATGCACATATAGGGTTACAAAAAAATATTGCACTTACCTTGGCTAGTACTCGGTGTGCCGGAGGTGTCGATGTCTGTGACCCCAGTCACAGCTTCAGGGAGGAGTGTGGACTCCACCAGGTCCTCCAATGGTGTTGATGGTGCTTCTGTTGGTGGTCTGCCACCTATACTCCTGGCCTCCGCAAGTCTCCTTGCCACCCTCTCATTTGCACAGGAGCGCAGGTCGTACCACCTTTTTTGATTTCTTTGATGGAGCGCTGTGCCACTCCAGTGGTGCAGATTTTGGACTGTATGTCCAGCCATAATCTCCTCTTTTCACTCTCAGGCACCTGGAGTGAGCTTTTTCCAAACAGGCGGTCATGGCTCCTCACCACCTCCTCAGTCAGAACCTCACGCTCTTGTTCACTGAATTTCTGCTTGCGCTTCCTTTCAGCCTTCTCCTGTGCTTGGCCTGGGGTGTCCATCCTGTCTCAGGTGTTCATGCTCCTTCTGAGTGCTGCTCTGTGTGGCTGGGCTGCTCTCTCTCAGGATGCTGGTTTGGGTGTGGCACCTGAAACTGCCTGGGATGACTCATTTCCTGCTGGTGATGTCATCAGGCTCCTACAGGTGTGCATTTTCCAACTTTCTCGCATTTTGCGATTTTTTACCGAATCGCATAAAAATCGCAATTTGCGATAATGCAAATTGCGATTCGGTAAATGGGCCTCGCAAACCACAAATAGCGATTTTTAAGAAATCGATATTTCTGATTCGCTATTTTGTTACATGGCCAATTGCGACTCGGAAATAGCGATTTCTTAAAAATCGCAATTTGCGAGTCGCAAGCTCCATTTTTCATACACCTGACCCTTAGAGGTTCACCCTGACAAACTTAGTATAATTATTCCTTGAGGTGTGCAACTGCTCACTCCAAATAATAACCCACTTTTTTACATACTCTACCCCCTTAGCTAGTTTTCATGACTATATAGACATTTAGGGACAGATATAAGAGCCCCTTGTGCCATCTAATTACACATTGGCCTCATTTTTTTTTTTACGCTAATGTAGCATTAAAATGCCCAATGTGGCGCTAATGTGATGTTAGATGGCCAGAAACGCTGCACCAGATTTTGTAAAATTTTGCACTACATTATACCTGACCAGCATAATGTATGCAAAGAGGGCGTTCCCCCATTGGGGGGGCAAAAAAATGGTGCAAAGAAATCTAAAAGATTTCTTTGTGTCACTTTTTTTGAACTTTTAACTCCTCCTCAGGGCAGGCGTTAAAAGGAGGCATACCATTATTCATGATGGGCCTCAATGGGCTTTGCAGGATTAGCGTCAACATTTTTTACCATAACCTGCAAAGCTCCAAACCAGCATCAAAACTTATGAAGCTAGGTCCCTAGCTACTGCCATGGTGCACCCTATCTTAGCTAAGGCGCACGCATGGTGGCTTTAGGGAGGCACTAAGGGGGCAAGGAAAGGGGTGCTGCACTGGTTGCAGCACCACTTTTCTTAAATCTATCCTTAGTTTCCTTGCCCCGTATGTAATAAATGTTACGTTTTTCACAGCTTCTCATGCTTGGGCCAACATTTAAACAAAATCCGAGAAAGACGTGGTAATCCTAACACTTTTTGCTATCTTTTTTTTTCCAAGTTCCAGGAGCTTTTTATCAGGTTGAATTTGTATTTTTCGAGTGTCACCCACATGTGTAGAAGCCAATGGTAGAAAAAATGCACCACTCTAATCCAGTCTGCCCATTTTAGTTGTATACAGTACGTTTAAGACATGCATTTGATATATGAACATCAGTTATCATCATGGACCCTCTACAAACCTTGTAAATATCCGTAAATGCAAACAGACCCCTGCCCACCAGAGTACCCACTGAATTTCTGTTTAGGTTGCAGTCTTTGAAGGTAAGAATGAGGATAGAGACGTGTGGGTTTCCTCTCTTGGGAACATAACTGACCACACATAATCCTGCAAAAAAAGCACAGGCCATCCTTCTATTACACCCAGCCATATTCCACATAAAAAATCCTCTCATTTCAAGAAACGTCCATGTAATTCTATCTGCAGTTTTATATAGCATGACCCGAGATACAAAGGAACAAGGGGCCAGATGTATCAAGCTATTTTGCTTTTGCAAACGGTGTGAATCGCAAAATGTGCCCGTTTGTGAATGCAAAAATGCCTTTCGAGATGTATGAAAGGCATTCACTGTGCAATTTAAAGGAATCGCTAAAATAGCGATTCCTTAAAATTGCGACCCCATTTAGAGAATCGCAAATTGCAATTCTCTAAATAGGTAACCAAAAATAGAGAATTCCTATTTGCGATTTCCAAGCACATGTATCAAGCATTTCCTAAATGCGAATTGGGTATTTAGGAAATGCAATTACCACCAAACCGAATTTGGTGGTAAGCATGTGCAATTTTTAAAAATGCACTATAAATACATTTTTTAAAATGACGTGTAGTGCACACATGCCCCTAGGGCATGTATGCCCTTCACATGTCTGCTAATATTTTTTAGGGGTGCATCAATGGGGGCTTTAGGCCCCCAGCACCCTGGGGTTTGCATTACCTACTTTGCGAATTCCTAACTGGAATTCGCAAATTGGGTAATGCAAAACCATTCGCACCTATGGGCCTACAGGCCCATAGGGATGAATGGAGTCCTATTCCCTAATTGTGATTTGGTAATAGCGATTGCGAATTTTAAGAAATCGCTATTACCGACTTGCAATTTTCATACATCCATTTTGCATTTCTTAAATAGCAATTTCTTCAAATTCGCTATTTAAGAAATGCAAACAGGGAGCTTGATATATATGGCTCAAGATGCTGTACAGTAATGGGGAACACATTCAGCAAGAAAGAGGAAAGTGGAAATAGTTGCTGAAAAGAGAAAGGTTAGGGGTGGGTAGAAATGAGGGAGATTGGTAAGAGAGGGGAGAAAGCATTACAGGAACCAACGTGTGATGGAGCAATCCTATGTCTAGGTGGTATTAGGTTACACCATGGAAATCTTTAGGGTTGTGTTTGGGAAATAAGGTGGCAGCATAGTTAACATGGCTTCCTGTTTATTCATTCATCTCATACAATGTTTTTAATTGTATAACCTACATTGAAAAGTGGGAGGAGTGAAAGCTTAATATTGATATGAGCTATAGTTGAGCTCCCTGTTAGAAATGGGGTCTTTGGTTGGCAGTCAGGTTAGCCCCTGTCCAAGCAAGGACCCCCACTCTAGTCAGGGTAAAAGAGATTTAAAAAGGGTTTGTGATGCATCGATTTTACTCACAAGCAAGACCTTGCATCGTTTCTCCTTTAGTCAGGTCTGCGTGCATCGTTTCTTCTCTACACAGGAGAGAGATGCGTCGATCCAGTCAGCACTCTTGGGCCCGGGCAGGACTTGCGTCATTTTTACACACCCATCTGTGTTTGTGTCAGAAATTCATGATGTACCAAAAACAACGCAGTGCGGGTTGCGATCTCAACAGCCTCCGTCAGCTATGCTGTGCATCGTTTCTCCAGCCCTGGGCATCAATCTTTGGGTCGCCTTGCAGGTGAACGTCGATTTTCAGCCGCAAAGACTGCGGCGTGTTGATTTTTCAGCTGCAGATCGGAGTTGCGTCGATCTTTTCCCCGCTCAGCGGTCTGTGCGTGGATTTCTCACTCTTGGGCTGCCAGCTTCTCCTTTCAGGGTCCCAGGAACTGGATGGGCACCACTTGGCAGAGTAGGAGTCTCTTCAGAGACTCCAGGTGCTTGCAGAGAGAAGTCCTTGCTGTCCCTGAGACTTCATACAACAGGAGGCAAGCTCTAAATCAAGCCCTTGGAGAGTTCTTCACAAGAAGGAAGGTAACACAAAGTCCAGTCGTTGTCATCTAGCCAAGGCAGAAGCAGCAACTGCAGGATAGCTCTACAAAGCATGGTCACAGGCAGGGCAGCTCTTCTTCCTCAGCTCTTCAGCTTTTCTCTAGGCAGAGGTTCCTCTTGGTTTCCAGAAGTGTTCTAAAGTCTCTGGTTTGGGGTACACTTCTTATACCCATTTTCTCCATAGAAGTAGGCCCACTCAAAGCAAAGTCTCTCTTGATTGTGAAATCCTTCCTTGTCCATGTCAGGCCACAGACACTCACCAGGGGGTTGGAGACTGCATTGTGTGAGTGCACGAACAGCCCTTTCAGGTGTGAGTGACCACTCCTCCCTCCCTCTTAGCACAGATGGCTCATCAGGAAATGCAGACTACACCCCAGCTCCCTTTGTGTCACTGTCTAGTGTGAGATGCAACCAGCCCAACTGTCAAACTGACCCAGACAGGGAAGCCACAAACAGCCAGAGTCTCAGAAATGGCATAAGCAAGCAAATGCTCAATTTCTAAAAGTGCCATTTTCAAACACACAATCTTAAAATCAACTTTACTAAAAGATGTATTTTTAAATTTTGAGCTCAGAAACCCCAAACCCCACATGTCTATCCACTCCCAAAGGGAATCTACACTTTAACCAGATTTAAAGGCAGTCCCCATGTTAACCTATGAGAGGGACAGGCCTTGCAACAGTGAAAAACAAATTTAGCAATATTTCATTGTCAGGACATATAAAACACATTACGATTTGTCCTACCTTAACCATACACTGCACCCTGCCCTTGGGGCTACCTAGGGCCTACCTTAGGGGTGTCTTACATGTAAGAAAAGGGAAGGTTTAGGCCTGGCAAGTGGGTACACTTGCCAAGCCGAACTTACAGTTAAAACTGCACACCCAGTCACTGCACTGGCAGGTTTGAGACATGATTACAGAGCTACTTATGTGGGTGGCACAACCAGTGCTGCAGGCCCACTAGTAGTATTTGATTTACAGGCTCTGGGCACCTCTAGTGCACTCTACTAGAGACTTACTAGGAAATCAAATATGCCAATCATGGATAAGCCAATTATATACACATTTGGTAAAGGAGCACTTGTATTTTAGCACTGGTTAGCAGTGGTAAAGTGTCCAGAGTAACAAAAACAGCAAAATCAGAGTCCAGCACACATCAACAACCTGGGAAACAGAGGCAAAAAGTTAAGAAGGACCACGCCAAGGATGAAAGGTCTAACACTCCAACAAAGCTGAACAATCTAGAACCTAGAAAGTAAAAATATGTTTATTTGAGGAAGCTTACCATTAACAGAAATGACTGCAGATACAGAATTTTGTCAGCAAAATTAGGTTTAAAGCATTTTAACAGGACCACAACAGCATTAGAATCGGGAAATAAGTTAGGGACATGAATATTCTGGTTTCAAGAATGAAGCCCCTAATTCATCAAAACAACAAAACAACAAAATGCGGAGAGGATGAAATGGTAGTGACAGGCTAGCACGTTTGCTAAAGTGTTCCCTGCTATAACAGTGGCGAGTTCTAATTATGGCAGGCAGTCCTCCATCAAAAGAAGAGAGAAATGTTTTTACTGGGCACTTACATGGTGTTGGGCTGTCCACTGTTCTGTAAATGAAACCCTCTCAGTGTGTTACCATAGCGGGCTGTCATGTGGCTCTCACCACATATATTTACCCAGATCCCATTGCAAATCTCAAACCTTGACACATTTTCCTTAAATATATTTGATGGAAGTTTCTGGAATCTGTGGGGAGCCACAAACTTCCTTCCATCCCAGATTCCCCCAAGTCTCCCAATAAAAATGGCACCTCAATTGTGTGGTTATATCTAGTACCTGTGACAAGAAACAGCACAAAACACAAAACAACCACAGTACATTTTTCCACTGAAAAATCAACCTCTTTTTCCAATGTGGGTATCTCTAGATTTTGGACTGTAGCTCAGCAGGCACCTGTACATTTTTTATTAGCTAAATACCTAGGGGTATCCAGGGTGGGCTGACTTGTGTGGCTCCCACCATGTTTTTTTTTAACCAGAATCTGTTGTAAACCTCAAACTTTGACTAAAAACAAAACATTTTCCTTGCGTTTTTGGTACAAAAAGTTCTGGAATGTGCAGGGAGCCCCAAATTTCCATCCATCCAGCATTTCTTCAAGTCTCCTGATAAAAATGGTAACTCACTTGTGTGGGTAGGCCTAGTGCCAGTGACAGAAACAGATCAAACCAAGGTCAATGGGCGTCCCCTGGTAAGGGTTCCTGTTGTCCTTGGTTTGAGGCCTTCCTCCAACGGGCACTAGGCACAGCCACACGAGTGGGATAGCATTTTTATCAGCACAAGTGGGATAATGCAGAGTGGTAGGAATTTGTGAATTCCTGCAGACTCTGGCACTTTCCTTCACAGAAATGGAAGGTAAATGTGTGATTTCAATCAGAGTTTGAGGTTTATAGGGCATTGTGGGTAAGAAATCCTTGTGTGATCCATGCAAGGTATACTACCCCAGATTCCTTTGGTTGTCTAGTTTTCAATAATGTCTGTGGTTTGTAGATTTGCATAGGTGGTGCCAAAGCACGGCCCCAAATAGTGCACCTACCCGGAATTTGTATCTCCCAAAATAATAATTTAGGGCTTTTTGTGTCCTCTCTTTGGTCATCCATATATATGAGATACAGTTCTTATCGGGAGACATGGGGGAGCTCAGGGTGGTAGAAAACGTTTAACTATGCACTTTCCATGTCTTTCTGTCACAGACATGTGATGAAAATGTCTATTTCTCACCAAAGTTTGACTTTTGCAATGTCTTCTAGGTAATATTACCTGGTGAAAGCTGGACAAGTCTTGCACCCCTGGTTGTCTAGTTTTAAAAAATGTGCAGGTTTGCCTAGGTGCCAGCTGAGCTAGGGCCTGAAATCCAAAGCTACCCATAGTGAGAAAAAATGGAGTTCTAAGTAAGAGCCATCTTACAGCGATAGAAACAAATCTGGTACTATTTTTTTAAAGTTAATCGACCACTTATACTGGTTGGATTTAGCACCTCCAGAAATGATGGCTTTAAAGCACAAAATACCTGAACAGTGAAACCAAGACATCTTAAGGTGAGCCATAAAGCCACCTCACGATATCAACCGCTTTAAGGTCCATTCATTCACAACATACAAGACTTTCATACCACCAGCCGTGGGCCCAATCCAACCAATCAGTGTACTCAGATCAACATACCACCACCATGCAGGGGCCCATCACATTCATATACGACAGGATGGAATCAGTGATTACATTTTTCCACCTGTCATGTAACTGCCTCCTGAGCATTATCTAATGCATGCCTATTGAACCTTTACCAATGGCTCCCATGACAGCCACATGAGGTTCATGAAGACATGTCTTACATGCGTCTTTAGCACACTCATTGTGGTACATTCAACTCCTTCCAGTTTGTGGATGCAAGTTGGGGGTGTCCAAGTATGCCTCCAAGGACTATGGCCCTCATTCCGACCCTGGTGGTTTGAAACCGCCAGGGTGGAGGGCAGAGGAAGCACCGCCAACAGGCTGGCGGTGCTTCCTGGGCCATTCTGACCGCGGCGGTAAAGCCGCGGTCAGAAAAGGGGAACCGGCGGTTTCCCGCCGGTTTACCCCTGGCCCAGGGAATCCTCCATGGCGGCGCTGCTTGCAGCGCCGCCATGGGGATTCCGACCCCCTTCCCACCAGCCTGTTTCTGGCGGTTTACACTGCCAGAACCAGGCTGGCGGGAACGGGTGTCGTGGGGCCCCTTTGGGCCCCTGCACTGCCCATGCCACTGGTATGGGCAGTGCAGGGGCCCCCTAATAGGGCCACACAAAGATTTTCAGTGTCTGCTTTGCAGACACTGAAAATCGCGACGGGTGCCACTGCACCCGTCGCACCCCTGCAAATCCGCCGGCTCCATTCGGAGCCGGCTTCCTCTTTGCAGGGGCTTTCCCGCTGGGCCGGCGGGCGATCTTTTGGAGATCGCCCGCCGGCCCAGCGGGAAAGTTAGAATGACCGCCGCGGTCATTTGACTGCGGTGCGGTCTTTTGGCGGTTTCCGCCCGGTGGGCGGCACCCGCCGCCCGCCGGGGTCGGAATGACCCCCTATGCCTCAAACTGACTGAGCATATCTACCTTTGAAACTAAGGCAGATACACTGCTAAAAGAGAACATCATAAATGATTAAGAACTGTAGTTTTTGAAACGGAGGGTAGTCTGTAAGAACGTACCATATGTCCCATGCACTGTTATGTGCAGTGCCGTGACTGTAATGTACTTATCATACAGCCAACTGAACAGCTACTAAGGGCCAGATGTAGTAAAGTGTTTGCGCCTCGCAAACAGCGAAAAACGCCGTTTGCGAGGCGCAAAAGCCTCTTTGCTATGCAGAAATGCATTTTGCGAGTCGGATCCGACTTGCAAAATGCATTCCCTTCCTATTTGCGACTCACAATGCTCGCAGATGAAATCGCAGTTACCATCCACTTGAAGTGGATGGTAACCCAGTCGCAAAAGGGAAGGGGTCTCCATGGGACCCCTTCCCCTTTGTTAATGGAAACAAAAATTATTTTTCAGAGCAGGTAGTGGTCCTATGGACCACTGCCTGCTCTGAAAAATACCAAAACAAAAGGTTTCGGTTTTTTTTCTAAGTGCAGCTCGTTTTCCTTTAAGGAAAACGGGCTGCAGATAGAAAAAAAAAAAAAAACTGCTTTATTAAAAAGCAGTCACGGACATGGTGGTCTGCTGACTCCAGCAGGCCACCATCCCCGTGAGTGCCCATATTCGCAATGGGGTCGCAAAATGCGACCCACCTCATTAATATTAATGAGGTGGGTCTTTGCGACCCCATTGCGAGTTGCAGAAGGTGTCTGAGACACCTTTCTGCAGACCAAATTGCGAGTTGCAATTTGCGAGTCGCACGGACTCGCAAATTGCAAGTCGCAATTTGGTTTTTTCCTACATCTGGCCCCATGTTCTGACAGAGGATGAACATGGCAAGCAAGTCAAGCATTTACTCATATGTGCCATAGTAATTCAGTATTGGGGCGAGAACGGCACCAATGGGCTTGAATCTGTAATCAAGATGAAGTCATGACATGGGTATCTGTACAAACTTTACGATCTGCTTTCTACCTATCCAATATCCCTGGGAAAGCACAACTACCATCAGCTTTTCATACCCATGTCTTTCTCTGCACTCAGTAGAGTCCTGACTGATCCTGTAGAATTGCCAAGTGAACATACTAATAACTTCTGTCCCTAGCTACAGGAAACTCAAGAAAATGTGTCTTTCATGCACAATTAGAGTACCTAGGGGCATATTTATACTTGTTTTGTGCCAAATTTGCAAAAAATGTTTTACGCAAATTCAGTGCAAAACTAACTCCATATTTATCCTTTGGCACTAGACCAGTCTAGCGCCAAAGTTATGGAGTTAAAGTCATTTTTTGGATGTGGAAACCTACCTTGCATCAATGAGATATAAGGTAGGCTTTCCCGTGCAAAAAATGACTCTATGACCTTAGCGCCATATTTATCCACCGTGCTAAAATCACGCACAGGGAGAGGAGGGTCAAATAATGGTGCAAAGCTTGCTTTGTACCATTATTTAATGCCTGTGTGAGGGAAGGCGTTAGGGGACCTGTGGCCTGTTTCCATGGTGGGATACCATTGAATAAGCCCACTGGTGCCCTCCCCAGGCCCCAAGCCCTAGGGACACCCCCATCCACACCAGAGGGACAGCAGAGGATGGGGACCCCATCCCAGGTGAGTACAGGTAAGTATTGGGGGTCCTGAAATGGGTCCCCCTACATGGCACTGGGTGCAATGGCCATGACCAAGGGATCCTGGTCCCTGGACCCTGGTCCCCTGTGCTGGCCATTGGGGTAGTGGGCATGACTCCTGTCTTTTCTAAGACATGTGTTATGTGTTATGGATGGTTTTGAAAGAGAAAATGACGCTAGGCTGATTAGAGTCATTTTTTTTCACTCTAACCTGCCTAACGTCAGTTGTTTGTGCAAAATCCCCTTCTCCCATACCGCCCCGCCCACCAGCTAACATTATTTATATTGACGGTAGACTACCCTCTGCCTCGTCTTGCACCATTCCATAAATATCGTGCTCGGCTGGCGCTTAAGAATGGTGCAAGCGGTGCAAAGATTTTTTATGCAAAACTGTGTTAGTGCACTTTTGCACCAAAAAGTATAAATATGCTTAGGCCCATATTTATACTTTTTGACGCACAACTGCGCCAACGCAGTTGTGCGTCAAAAATTTTACCGCCGGCTAACGCCATTCCAACGCGCCATGCGGGCGCCTTATTAATGGAATGACGTTAGCCGGCGCTGAGGACTGGTGTGCGTCAAAGAAAATGACTCGCACCAGGCAGCGCCGGCGTATGGGAAAATGGGGGTTGTGCGCCAAAAAATGGTGCACGTCAGGTCTGAGGCAAAATTCAGGCCTCAAACCGGATTTGTGCCATTTGTTTTGACGCCCAACCTCCATTGACATGACTCCTGTCTTAGCAAAGACAGGAGTCATGCCCCCTTGCCCAATGGCCATGCCCAGGGGACTTATGTCCCCTGGGCATGGTCATTGGGCATAGTGGCATGTAGGGGGGCCCAAATCAGGCCACCCTATGCCACAAAAAAAATCGGAAAAAAATACTTACCCAAACTTACCTTTACTTCCCTGGGATGGGTCCCTCCATCCTTGGGTGTCCTCCTGGGGTGGGCAAGGGTGGCAGGGGGTGCCCCTGGGGGCAGGGGAGGGCACCTCTGGGCTCCTTCTGAGCCCACAGGTCCCTTAACGCCTGCCCTGACCCAGGCGTTAAAAAACGGCGAACATCAGGCTGTGCGCCGTTTTTTAAGGCCCACCCCCTCCTGTGCGTCAAAATGACGCCAGAGTATAAATATGGGGCACAGGCCTTAAAGTCATTTTTTGGAAGGGAACGCCTACCTTGCATATAATTAACGCAAGGTTGGTTCCCCCTGCCCAAAAATGACGCATATGGTGGAATTTTGACACCCGCGGGGTCGGACGTCAAAGTATAAATATGGGGCAGGGTTTGCGCCGATTGTGCGTCAAAAATTTTGACGCACATTCGGCGCAAACAGAGTATAAAAATGCCCCTTAGTGTGCTAACTCCAACTCCTTCCAATTTGCGGCTTCAAATTGGGGTTGTTTGAGTATGGCTTCCGAGGCCTATTCGAACTGAGTGAACATATCTACAGTTGAAACCAAGGTAAAAATGCTGGTGAATACTGCCTAGATTCCCTAAAGTAATAAGCCAAACACATGTCCTGTGCGAGTCATTCACCAACACTTTTACTTTTGCTTTGAAAGTGTGAGAACTCAATTACTAACTTGTATCATACCCAATGTTACTAAAAAGGGTACAGAACACAATATCATGTATGATGATTGTTTTCACATCTTAAACCAATAATGTGGAAACAAAGATCTTGTCTGATGATTGCTTTCACATTTTTGCCCTGTAACCCTTTTCAATAACATTGGTTATGATACAAGTTACTAACAGAATTTGCACACTTTCAAAGCAAGAAGAAATGTTGGTGAATAAGTCCCACTGGCCATTTGTTTGACTTATTACACTTACTCTGGTTCTTGCGGGCAATTTGGGTGGTGCTTGTGTAGTATACATATGTTACCTAACAAGCACTTCAAAATCTAGTCAAGCCTTTTACATTTTGCCACACAGGGTACTCCATGACAACGTGGCATATGTTCCGTCCACAAGTACGTGCAATGTGGGGACAATATTGCACTAGTCAATAGGTGAATAGAACACCTACCACATTCTGACAGCAGATAAAGAAGTTAAGCAGGCCATAAGGCAGTTCATGATTTTCAAAAGTAGAGGAACCAAAATTCTGTGGCTGCTTGCCTAGCCAAGCAGTGGCCCATGGATGGTAGGTTTTGTGCACAGCCATCGAAAGGGATACCTAACGGCAGCTTCACCTCAACCAGTTTCCCTGTCCTTCACTTTTGCATGCTATAACATAAAGTAGGAATATACAGGGCTGGCCTAAATGGGCACTGGGGACAGAAAACATGACTCTCCAGCCTCTTTCCCTGCTTAGAGCAGACTTTACAATGACAACATTGTAGAGCCTTTTTAAATGTTTCAGAAATGTGACCATCAAAGTGTCACTCCTGCAGCCTTGCCATGTCCTCCAGAACATATGAAGTGAAGGCTGTCGCTTGTGTAGCAGTAAGACTCTCAATGATGGACAATTGAAAGTCAAGGAAAGACATGTCTTCCTGTGGTTGTCTTACGATAAACAACATATGCATTGTATACTGCTATCTAGAGCAAAGGGTTAAACAGTTTCTTGTACTAAGTGCGATTTGTATGACTCGCATTGTATGACTGAAGAACTTGGTCATTCTTATCCACTTCGCCCATGTACTTGTTGTTATCAAGTATACAGGTGGACTTGTGAACCTTGGCCATTGGACCCCAAACTGTGATGTGGGAAGTGCTCTCATAGTGGATTGTAGTGAGCACGTACACATCACACCTATCCAAGAACTTGAGTGTTAGCAATTCCTTGGAACACACGCAGTGCTCTGGGGTTGCTGGAGCTTCTTACAAGCAATCTCCTGTGGGAACCTATTGCTGCAACAATGAACTGTACCGCAGGCCACAGTGCCAGCTCACTGAACAGCTCTATGCATGTGTGGAAATTGTCTACATAAAGGTTATAACCTTTGTGAAGGAGAGGCTGGACAAGCTCCCATACAATCTTTCCTGTGACTCCTAGCGTGGGAGGGCAACGTACAGGGTTTAGAATGGAGTCCTTCCCTGTATGCAATCTCAAGCTGTACACATAGCCAGTAGAACTCTCACACAGCATATTCAGCTTGATGCCACAGGGAGCTCTTTTGCTTGCAATGTAGTGTGGGAACAGCAGCTGCCCTTTATACAGGATCAAGGACTCATCAATGGCTATATTCTTTCCAGGGGTATAAGGGCCAGATGTACAAAAAGCCTTTTGCATGTCACAAACTGCAAAAAACGCAGTTTGCGGCATGCAAAAGGCCGAACGCGATGCTCATCCCCAAATTGCGAGTCGATACCGACTAACAATTTGGGAATGCGACTCGCAAATAGGAAGGGGTGTTCCCTTCCTATTTGCGACCGCATCACCATTCAGAGTTGCTTTGTGACCGCGAATGCAGTCGCAAACCAACTCGCAGTTACCACTAGTGTCACACTGGTGGTAACTCATTCGCAAAAGGGAAGGGGTCCCCATGGAACCCCTTCCCCTTTGTGAATGCCGAAAAAAATATTTTTTCAGAGCAGGCAGTGGTCCTATGGACCACTGCCTACTCTGAAAAAAACAAAAACAAATGGTTTCAGTTTAGTTTTCATTTTGCAGCTCGTTTTCCTTTAAGGAAAACGGGCTGCAAAATGAAGAAAAAAAACTGCTTTATTGACAAAGGAGTCACAGACATGGAGGTCTGCTGACTACAGCAGGCCACCATCCCTGTGAGTGCAGGGACTCGCTATGGGGTCGCAAACTGCGACCCACCTCATGAATATTGATGAGGTGGGTCTTTGCGACCCCATAGCGATTCGCAGAAGGTGTCTGAGACACCTTTCTGCATCCAATTTTGCGAGTTGCAAATTGCGAGTCGGTCAGACTCGCAATTTGCAAGTCGCAAAATTGGAGTTTACTACATCTGGCCCTAAATTTCTGGAAAACTGGCAGACAAATGTTTCATGCCATGGGCTGGATGGTGTCGGGGCAGTGCAGCAGAATGGTCACTGAAATGGTGCATGTGCTGCAATAACGAAAAAATGATCTCTGCTCATATATGGTGCGAAGATGGAGGTTACCCGAACCGAGCGTGTAGACCAATAGGATGGCAAGGTTGTTTTCTGCACTAACCCCATTTTGACTGTAAATCATAAAAATATCTTCAACTCCTCAAGCTTAATGGCAGTCTACTAGCGTGCCCTAGAATGAGGCCCTAGAGTGCCTCATGCTCCCCCAGAAATTTTTCAGCATACAAATTTGCCACCTGAATTATATATATATATATATATATATATATTCTCTCTCTATACATATATATATTCAGTGAAAAAAACAAAGGTTACAGGAAATGGAATTAAAAAAAAACTGAAATTCACAAAAAAAAAACAAAGGTTAGAGGGACGTTATAGTTAGGAAATAGAATTTTAAAAAACATAGAAAATCACTAAAACTATAACTCGTGCCTTATTTCTTGAACGCCCCTCGGAGGTGGTGGTCCCCAGGGCTGTGGTAGGGGGCCGGGCGGCCCCCTACCTAATATAGCCCTAGGGAGCTGGCAGTCACCAAAGCAGTGGGGGGGCACACCCCCCCCATATACATTATCAGCCCCAGGCAGATTGAGGTCCTGGGGTCAGTGGGAGGGGGCCTGGACTTGGCCCACCCAGGGTCTTCATGGTGAAGCGCTTTTTTTTTTACTCAGGATCTACGGATCCGCTGTGGATCCGGCAATAAAAAAAGTTTTTTAATGATTTTTAGCTCAGGGGGCTCTTTGGAACCATATAGGCAAACAAAAACAGCTTTTTCTATAGAAACTGGGTCCTAACTATAACTACCTACTGGTGACCACCAGTAGCGACTATATATATATATACATATATATACATATATATATATATATATATATATATAAGTATATATATATATATTTATACATGTACATATTTATACATATATATGTATATATATGTTTATATATACATACATATATATGTGTATGTATGTATATATATATATATATATGTATATATATATATAGAGAGAGAGAAAGTGACCGAAAACAACAAAGGTTACAGGGGCATTATATTTAGGAAATAGAATACAAAATAAAAAAGACATAGAAATTCTCTTAAAAAACAAAGGTAACAAGAACGTTATAGTAAGCTCACAAAACCATAGAAATTGTTAAAGTTAGAATTACAACTCGTACCCTCAACATGCACTGCTCCCCAAGCTGATATGAAGGACTGTCAACACTTCAACCAGGAAGTGTTGGCAGCAACTTTGGGAAAAAAACATAAAAAAAGAAAAGTGGGCAGGGTATGAATACTCTGAGCCTCTAGCCTTTGTGCTGGCACATCGCAGTGCAAAAAACAATGTTTTTTTCATCTTCGCTGAAAATTGTGGGTAATCACAAATTAGGAGAAAATAAAAAGGTGTCCACACTTTTTTACAATATAGCCCCCCGGGAGGGCCATATGCTGGGGGCATTGGCCACAAAAAAAAGGAGGGGCACATGGGGCACCCTGTTCTATAGCTCATTTGAGCCCCAGGTACCACCACCTCCCCAGGGCTTATGAGATAGATTCAGAGGGGGGTGGCCACATGGACCCACCTCCATTGGGCTCTGATGAACCCCAGGAACTACCATCTCCCCGGGGCTTGAATACTAATATGGAAGAGGGCCACGCAGACGCCCCATGTCTGTTTTATGCCACAGGCACCAACACCTCCCCAGGGCTAAATCTAAATGTGGGCAGGGGTGCTGTGCCTGCACTGACCCTCCAGGGACCATGACCTCCCTGGAGCCCAATGAAAAATTGAAACAGGGAGGGGGCCTTGCGGCCACTCTCCCTGACCATGTATGGTCCCTGGGACCACCACCTCTCTGAGGAGGCCTGTGCTAATTAAGGGAGGGGGCCTTGTGGCCACATTCCTGGGCCATATATGGCCACGGGGACTCCCACCTCCCTGGAGCAGCCTGAGCTACTTAAAGGAGGGGGATCATGTGGCTCCCCAGCAGGAGCCATTATTGGCCCTAGGGACCCCCATGGCTGGCTCCCACTCTCTCCCGAGGGGCCCACTCTTGGGAGATAGCAGTTTGTTTTTGCTTGGTGGGGGCTGTGACAGCTCCCGCCAAGCAACAGCAAACACTAACTTCACTTCCAATGAGCGGGAGCTGTCAAACTGCTCCCACTCACTTGGAGTGGAGTTTTCATCTGCTTCCCTTCCCACTGTCATGCAGGCAGGAAAACAGAGGAAAGATTGTTCCTGCATGGAAGGAGCTGCATATTTAGCAGCTCCCAGCATGTGGGAGCAATACCAGCTCCTGCAGGAGGCAGGGAGTCAGCTGGGACCACACGGGCGTTGAGGCTCCCCTGCGGTACAAATCAGTGTAAACTGGGTGCCCTGGGTGGGGTCAAGGCACCCAGGTATGCAAGGCCGGGGAAATGGTGGTGCCCAAGTCATATATGACCTGGTAGGGGTACTGCAAGGCGCCTCCCAATTTAACTTATGTATTTGGCCCTGGGGAGGAGGGGGCCCCTGGAGCTGGGGGCTTTGTGCTGCCCCCTTTTTATTTAATATTTTAGCCCCAGAGAGGTGTTCCTCCAGTAGAGGGTTGGGCACGTGGACACCTCCTTTTCTTAACTAAAGCCCTGTGGCGGTGGTGTTCCCCAGGGCTCAAGGAGCCACATGAGGCATGTTTCAATGATGAAAATAAAAAAAGGAGAATAAAAGAAATGAATAGGGATCTGTAACTAGAAAATATAAAACTAAAGCACTGGCCCACTAGCCTTGTCACTGAAGTGCACTCATTTTCAGGTGACTGTGCACATGTGATCAGACAAATGTCACTCACGTGGCAAGAGAGTCAATGACTGAAGTGGTATATCACTGGTATGTATAGCAGTGGTACATATGTTTTTTGTTTTAAGATCTTGGCAGGCAACTAAGATTGCCACACCTTCTGAAGAGATTCTGAAAGGCTTTTTTACAGTATGAATCGTGTACCCCTAAGGTTTGTCAAAGGGGTGATCAACACAAAAATTATTGACTAAAAACGAATCTGTGAGATTGTCTGTAAAAAAATAATTCTGCAGGCTTTCACAGGGTGCAATAACAATCCACCCTTAAAGGCCTATTGGCTTTGACATGTGTGCTTATTTCCTAATAAATAAGGGAGGTCTACTGCCTGTGTCAGAAATTTTCATAAGAGACAGAAGAGACAGAATAGACCTATGGTATATGAAATATCTTTTACCATTGAACCAATCAGGTATATAACTTTTGTCAGTGGCTTATCACTGTAATAGAAGCAAGCCAACTGTTCCACAGCATTAACGTTCCTGCAAGGCACCCATCAATAAAATTACCGATATATGGAAAATGCTGTTCACAATAATCAAGACAGGCCTACTGCCTTTGTTATACTTTTTTATAATAAACAGATCAGATGTATGACATCCGACAAAACATTTCCAAGTGAACAAATCAGGTTTATAGTCTTTTCCTTTGGCAAAGTGTGCAAAAGCTGATAACCAGCGTACATAAACCAGGGTGCATAAAGTTCAGTAAAGAATTACAAAGCATACTGCAAAGGATTCTGGTTCTTTCTTTTTTCTAAGCATTTGCAGACTATAAGCAATTTTGTGGTGGCAGCATTTCCTGCATATTTGTGTTTATTCCACATTTGCCACATAATCCATCATCTGCTTCACAATCTGCAGATTTTAACAAAAAAGATTGTTGCTGGTTCATGTTACTTAAAATGCATGTTGTCAGCGGAAGGCCTTTTGCAAAGGTTTGACTGCCTTCCCTTTGTGTTGCTTATTTATGTGTTAGGGTGTTAAAGTTAAACTGGTACTAATAAGGGGATTCCTTTGTCCAGACAGTGTTCAACTGTGCAAAAATGCCAAAAATAAAGAAGCAATGCAAGCACATAAATGTGCCGCATTGTGCAGCATAATTTGCCTTATCTTGCTGCATAACTTTGTCCACCTTGCCACATAATTTGGTGCAACCTGGTTAAATAATTCCAGTGGTCCTGACTAGAAGGAATGTGGTACCCCTCTGTGTAACCTAGTTCTTTCTTTGGATGGAAGACACTGAAAAGGTAATTACCCAACAAGTAGGACTGTAAGGGCTGTAAGGATTCATTCTACTGATTCTAACTTCCCTAAAAGTTTGTCTTGAAAGATTTTCTTACTTAGAAAGGAAGCATCGACTGGCCCACTCCACTTCCTGAATTCGGCCCGTGCTTTATTGGGGGCAGATATATTTTTTGACTTTGACCCAGTCTTGCATGATTAAATGCCCACAGTTGTCGCTGTGATCTCTTTTACACTAGTTTTTACTAAAAACTTTGGAAATTCATAACTCTGGTTCTACTGATTGGATTTTTGTTGTTTTGGTACACTTTTTGTCTAAATTGCATGGGGTTCTGCTTATTTTGTGTCTTCACTTTATTACTGTTTGTGTGCTGCAAAACTACTTTACACCTTGCCTCTAAGTGAAGCCTGACTGCTTTTTGAGTCAAGCTACCCACAGTTAAGCACAGGTTAATGTAGTGACTTTTGTGGTTCATCGTGCCAGGATAGTGGCTGCTCAGTCAACCAACAACCCAATTTCTAATTTATATTATATAATTTAAAATAAATATAGTAATTAATCCTAAAAAGATATGTACATTTTAATTTATACATTTTGAAAAAATATTATAACTTGTAGATTTAAGAATATTTAAGTTACAAAACATAAATCAAGAAAAAAATAAAACAATAATAAAACAATTATTATAAATATCAATTTGTCTGAAAATAAAGTTAATATTAAATAATATGACATAAGCATGTAACTTTTAAATGTTTAAAATGTTAGATAATGGCATGTATATCTAAAAACATATAAAAAGTATTTAATATTTTTAAATAATGCAAATTTAACATATTTGTGAAGATACATATTTAGTACTCCAAATTAAAACAAAACAACATTGGGGCAAGTGTTGGATTTCTGCAGAGCCAAATTTACTATTCCCACTCTAAACTAAGAAAAGCATTGGAGGCTGGGGCATTAGTTATGCTAATTCCGCTCGATTTTAAGCAACACTTGTGTAAGAGTTCGATGCTGAAGAGATCAGATTTATATTTCCCACTCCAAGCTAAGAAACATTGTGGGTCTCACTGACAGAATAGTGGAAACAAAAATGTTGTGTGGACAGAATACTGTGTCAAAAATATTGAGGACCAAAATATCGAACAGTTATGTGCAAACAAGTCAGTTTAGACTTACTGTTCTAAACTCCACATCTATGTACATGTAAACAAAATTGCCATACATAAATAGAAATAAAAAATAGAAATATCAGAAATATATTACATAGTAAAGCAAATCAAGATACAAATATCTTATTTAAAAAATAAACTCACAAATGTAACATAAATATGAAAATAAGAATAATAATAACTGATAAATAAATTTAAGCTAGCACAATAATTTATTTAAACATGTGTACTGTTTAATTTAAAATTATAAAACATATTTCCTTGAAATAAAAAATTTAACTATGAAAGAGCAAATTATTTTTTAAATTCAATGAATAAAATATTTATGTAAAAGTATTAACAATCAAAAAATACAGAAATAGTTAAGATAAACAATTCAAAATGTATACATTTTAAAACTCTGCCAACCCAAATCTCCTATAGATTTTGATGCATCAGGAACAGCACATCCCTTTCACAATTACAGCTCATTTTGAAAATGAGTATATATTTGTACACTCCAAGGCAGGGACAGAGATGCTGAGCAAAGGATCAAAGGACCTAATAGATTGGATGTTCTAATTTGTAGATGAATGTTGGCACACGATTTGCACCCATTCTCCAAAAACGCACATTGACTCTAGATCATGTTCTTGAAGAAGGAACATTCTTCTTCCAATTAAAAAAGGCTCAAAATGTGTCCCTGAAAATGTTTTGCCTTACTGCATTGCTGGATGATTCTTGAACATTGTTTGTGAAATTAAACACAGAACATTATAGTTATTCCTAAAGAATAAACTGGATTTAGGTCTAATCGCTCAAGTATTAGCAATGATGATGAATACTGTTGTTGACAGATATTTTCTTATAAATGGTCACCTCTTACATGTTGAATTTATTGGCTAATCTGAAAATGTGGATCTTCAAACTTGGTGAAGAAAATTAAATTGTTCTGGAATTACCTCTAACATCTGTACATTCATAATTTAATTGTAGACAAATGTTTGGGATCAGATTTCAATGAGAACCAATCAAGCTTTAATTAAAATCAAAACATCAACATTTTGATTTAAATAAGAATGTGTTTTAGCATCTCTTTTATTTTCGGTATGTCTTGCTGATCTCCCAAGTTTCCTTCAAGAAATTACTGAATCCCCAACTTAAATGGACTTCATTGAATAGTTTCTTTCACTCTGTACAGACAATCCAATATTAATCATTTAGACCCTGCTAACCTTCAAATTCACTTTAAAGAGCTTAGAAATGTATATTGATATTGTTAATCTAGAACAAATCCTTCTGCGCCTTTTTACATGATAATGGTTACAACAAAGTATTCACTGTTTATACTTGTCATATGATAATATCAGAGAAGAATAAACAATAACAAGACATTGGTAAAGGAGTCAGGCAATTTTTTTAAGAACTTACTGCAGTGGCACATGTTATCAAATATGATACAAATTATGTTTATTTGATTGCTAGTGATATGCCTGAATGTATCACTTTTCTACAACTAAAACACCAATATTAAGTTGGAGGACTATGAGCTAGGTTGGAGTCTTCCAAGCTGACAGGATTTGTACTTTAAATGACTCAAATGTTGAGGACTTGAAAAATTGTACTATTGTATGCAGATACACAAAAGTATTCATGTGCTATGGATGTAAATTACTGTTACACCTCAATGTCTCATCATGACGTAAGGTAGGCCGTAAAATGGGTTATCTTCTTTCAGGAACCACAAAAAGCTGTCCCTTTGAGGTACTGCATTTTTACTTCAGGAATGGAGACAACTACTATTTTCAACTGGCAGGCACTTCAGTAGGTTTCAAATCTATCCCCACCAATGTAAATATTTACATGTGCAAATATATATTCAGTAATGTACTATCTAAAGCAAGATTGCAAACAGTATTAAGAGCCTGATTTATTATTGGAGGAGGGGAATACTCCATCCCAAACATGGTGAATTTCCAATCCACTGTTCTATGATCTCGCGCTTGATCCTCTCAACCCCCGCTTCTTTGGCATTAATAATAATCTTGGCCTCTGCACCATTATAAAGTTCTTTAAGCATAGTGATCAATGACAGCGGGAACCCAAACTTTCCCAAAATGAAAGAAGAGTGCCTGCCAATTCACAAGATCAAAAGATTTTTCAGCATCCATCATTAGTATTTCCACCTTTCTCTTATTAACTTTAAAATAACTGATTGCTTGAATCAGAAAATGGGTATTGGCACCCATCACACTGTTGGGCAGAAACCATTTGGCCCTTATGGATTACCCACTGAGCACAAGGTGCAAGACGCTCAGCCTATATTTTAATAAATAATTTATAGTCAACATTCAGCAGCCTTATGGGATGATAAGAATAAGAGTCTAAGGGATTTCTATCCTTTTTCCGGAAGCTGACTACTACAGACTCTTTAAAAGTCTTTGGAATAGATTCTGACTCCCTTATATTGTTAAAAAGTATTATTAGAAATGGAAGAAGTTCTGCCACAAAGGCCTTATATACTTTGGTGGGTATACCATCACTCCCACTGGCTTTAGTGTTTGCCATACCTTTCAGAGCAGAAGTTATCTCCTCAGCCACTATTTGCTTTGACAGAGCATCCTTTTAATTACTAGAGATTTGAGGTAAGCATAATGAAGAAAAGTAGTGGGGCGATTGTTTTTGTTGTACTGCCTGATCTTCTTCATAAATGTACCTATAATAATTTAGGATTGTCTCTGTTATTCTTATGGCACTGCCCTAAATGATCCTTGTGGCTGGATCCTCAATTTTATTAATTAACTGCCTAGTTTGTTGACTTTTTGTTGATCATGCCAAATAATTTCCCACATGCTAGGTCTCTTCATAGAGCTTCTGTTGAAAATATTTTCTCCCGACAATTACCTCTAAAATAAAGAAATCCCTGAGCTCTTGCTTTGCTCTAATGAGATGATCTTGCAATGCCTGCCTGGCCTATGCTCCCATCGACTTTGAGGCTTTTCTCACCGCAGTCTCTACAGTAGGCCTGGGCATAGAACTCCGCTCCACCAGTGTAGCTTGCAGAATTTGGACACTTTGCTCTATGCTGAGGAGTGCCGAGTTCCCTAAATCCACACTCTGGTGCAGAATGGAGTTTGGTGACGCTCTCGAGATTGGGTTTTGGTTCTCTCTCACAAGCGTGGTGATACTCACAGGCCACTAGTGAGCGCATGCAAGACTTGCTGGTGGCCAAAAAAAGGCTGCTTGCGAGCTCGAACTCACTTCTGAAGTAGATTTTCTACTCCAGAGTGACTAAATCTAGTCAAAAAGAGATTTTGACTAGATTTTCCTCTCCAATAGAAGCTGCAATGTGTTTTTCAGATAGAGACCCCTTTTATTTTTTAACAGGAAGGAAGTGTGTCAGAGACTCCAACTTCCTGTTCCTTCCCCACAGGCTCCTTCCAGTGCTTTGTCCATCTACTGGTCACTTTTCACTTGTATTTCAAGGTAGAAGGATCACTCTCTTTGTCTCTTAGATACACCTTTGGACAAGGACTTTGTTTTTGTTGAATCACACAAGACAGTAAAAAAGGTATTCCATAAGGGTGTTGTGTTTATTTCCTTGGGCATGCACCAGTATTTCTTTTTACTTTAATTTGGTATTTGATTTTAAATTAATTGACAGTGTTGGGTAGGCTGGTGTTTAAGTATGGGCGTAGTTATTATTTATTTTGCATTTCATTGATTTTTCCCCTTTTGTTAAGGACAATTGTTGCACAGCTCAGTACCTTTTTTGTAGCATTTGCAATACAATTTTATTATGTGTCCTGGGTTTCCAAAGGGCTACATAGCCAGTCAGCCCAGTACTAGCAGTCATCAGTTCACAAAAAAAATGTTTCACCGCTATATGTTTTTAAAACTTTATTTAGGGCAGGGATGGCATTGGAATAATAAAAAAAAATGGCTTCTGCAAAAAGTGTATATATTGTGGGGTAATAACATATGATGGGATAGGAGGATGTTGTTTGATCATGTGGCTGGCAACCATTTTGGGCGTGCAGCCAGTGTCCCTCCCTTTGCCATAGGCGTGCATGTGTTCCTTGCTTGACATGCCTCTTTGTTCCTTGTTGTTGTGTTTTACCATGTGGCTGGCTAGAAACCATTGTGTCCATCCAGCCAGTGTCCCTTGCCATAGGCTTGCATGTGTTCTTTGTGTGCCGTGCCTCCTTGCTCCTTATTGTTGTTTCTATACATGTGGCTGGCTGGCAGCCATTTTGTCCATCCAGGCACTGTCCCTTGCCATAGGCTTGCATGTGTTCTTTGTTTGCCATGCCGCGTTGCTCCTTGTTGTTGGTGTTTAATAATGTTGCTGGCAGTCATTATGTTCATTCAGCCAGTGTCCTTCCCTTTGCCATATTCGTGCATGTGTTCTTTGTTTGCCATGCTTCCTTGCTGTTGTTGTTTGACCATGTGTCTGGCTGGCAGCCATTTTGTCCATCCAGCCAGTGTCCCTTGCCATAGGTGTACATGTGTTCTTTGTTTGCCATGTCTCCTTGCTCCTTGTTATTGTAGTTTGACCATGTGGCTGGCTGGCAGCCATTTTTTCCATCCAGCCAGTGTCTTTTGCCATAGGCTTGCATGTGTTTTTTGTTCTCCATGCCTCCTCCTGGCTCGTTGTTGTTGAAACTTGTTGTTTGACCATTTAGATGGCTGGCAGCTATTTTGTGCATACAGCCAGTGTTGCTTTGACATAGGCTTACATACAAACATCATAATTATTCATCATTTGCTTTCTTAGGTTTTTTTTCTATTTTATTTTTACATTTTCCTTTTGAATTTGAATTTTCTATGCTATTTTTGTTTCATTTGTTATTTTGATTTTTATATTTTACTTTTAGTTTTCATCATTTTTGTACTTTTTTATTTTGTATTTTAATTTTTAATTTTCATTTTTTAAATTTGTTCTTATTTAAATTTTTATGTTTTATTAAACAAAATAATTGTATATATTTTTTTTAATTTTAATTAATTCTACATTTTCCATTGCTCCATCCATCCATATCCATCTGATCCCTTCCATTTCTCCATCCATCCACCAAAGATGCACAGCTGGACTACAACATTCAGTTTCTTAGGTGTAATTCTATTTCCATATACCACTAAGGGTGTGGGGTGATAAGTAAGGGAAAACTGGATTAGTAAACCCTCATCTAGAGGCGCTGGCTCAGTGCGTAATTGCTGGGTAAAGGGCTGAATGTAAAATGTCTATGGTTGTAGCTGTATCTACAGGAGGGAGTTCCTTTTACGGACTAGGTGGTCTCACGCACATAATGGTGCATGCTTCATCATTTGACCACCTAGCCCCACCCAGGTAAGATGGTACTACCTGGGCGGACTCAACCTCGTTGTTAAAAGAACACCAGAGGGAGTGCTGAAATTAATCTAACTGGATATTTTACAGGGATCCAGATGGGGTGTGAATAAAATTACCTTAAAAGTCACCTGTCACGGTTAGTAGGATACTTTAATAGATGTGTATGTAGGTAAGGTTAAAACTTATGCTCGGGACTCAGTTGAGATTAATGACTCAAGGAGTCTAAAAAACAAGGACCAACAGGTTTCTGCCCTCTCTATGTGCTGGAAGGTCAGGGGCATTTGTCAGGGTCATGGATCCCCTAATGGTGAATGCTTTGTAGCATGCTTGGTGGGTGGGAAGAATAGAATAATAAGCCTACCTGAACTGTTTGTTCATATTATGGTAGGTCCCGAGGGATAAGGCCGTTTGCCTCTGGTCTGGGAGCTGCCGGAGGGAGGGTATCCCTTGTAGTCACACTCAGACCAAAGGGATTACCGGTGTGTACCTACTGTCCGTATCCCAGCCACTCGCAGATCACACGAGAAAGGGGACGATGATGAGGGGGACAAACCAGTCATTGTGGAATCTGGCACAGAGAAGTCCGACATTACTATTCAACCTGCTTCGAGGGATGTGGCACAGGCAGCACCACCAGCTCCCATATTTGTAAGGTCCCAGCAGAGACCTGCACCAACCTCAGTAGAAGTATGCACTGCAGAGAGGCAATCAACACACCCACGACCACCCCCATCTATTTCTTCTTCAGGCATTGGCAGTGGCCCAATAGGAAAGTACTCCTCCCCAGTTTGAGAAGTTTTTACAATTAGCAAACAGGAGGAGGCCATTGCCATATGCTCAATTTGCCACGAGAGCACTCAACGAAATAAGTCTGGTTCACATTTTGATACTGGAGGCCAGACTACCCATATGAAAAAAACATCATGAATATGGGGGGAGGAGCACCTTAAGAAAACAGCTCAATGTGGTAGCAGTGGTGAAGGTGAGGAGAGCCAGGAAACATCAGCTAAAACTGGTCAAATCATGGTGGAAAGTCAGGAAGAAGAGGGTGACATCCTCATGCAAAGCAGCCTTGTACCCTGCAGTGCAACAGAATCACCCACCTCAGCGACCTCACAATGGCAAAGGAAGACACAGAGTCAGATGGAGACACCACAGCTACACTGACTGCACCATCACGTCTACCATCACCAATATCTCAAAAGTCACCTGTGTCAGTGGCCCCACAAAAGAAGAAAATCCAGGCTACAATTACGGACATGTTTAGGCAGGAGGGACTCTAAGACCGCAACCACCCAATGGCAAGTTTGTAAAATGGGAAGGTTGGAAAAATGTTAACGCTGGACTTGCTCCTTTTTTCGTTTGTGGAAGGAGTGGGATTTTTAGAGTTTGTGGCAGCCCTCTGCCCAACATGGAAGGCTCCAAACTGGACCTATTTTGCCACAGTTGCTGTTCAAGTGCTGCAACACGATGTACTTCAATTAGTTGGACAAGCTTTGCAGCAAAGTGTTCTCCACACTATCCACCTGATGACAGACATGTGGACCAGATGTCAGGAGACTAATTACATGTGCATCACTGCATACTGGATCTCTTTTCTGGGGGTAAGGCAAAAGCTATCTATATGTCTTGGCCCTGAAGAAATTTTTAAGATTGTTCAGGGGCATGCAACAGTGACCATGTTGACCATGGAGAAATCACACACAGCTGCAAACATCTTAGAGGAATTTAATAGCAAGGTCCCTGAATGGCTGCCACCCATAGTTCTTCCAGTTGGATTTGTTGCCACAGACAATGGCAGTAACACAGTCAAGGCCATGGCAGATGGTGGCTATTTTAGGGCCCTGTGTTTGATGTACTAAATCAACATGTTTGTGCAAAACTTTCTGAAAAAAGAAGATATAGGGCCTCATTACAAATCTGGCTGTCACTAGACCGCCAGGTTCGTGGGTGGGAGTCAGACCCCTGCCAATGCAGCGGTCCGAGTACCACATTACAATCCTGGCGGTTGGGCCGCCAGGTCCGCTAGGATAGGAGATTCTGTCGGTCTGGAAATGGTGGTGGTCCTAATGTGTCAGGGTAGCGCTGCCCTGGGGATGACAACCCCCTTCTTTGCCAGTGGTTTCACTGCAGTACCACCACCATGAAAATGCTGGCAGAAAATGGGTGCAGGGGGCCCCAGCTCGCAATGCTCACTGTCTGCTTTGTCCTGGTGCACCCTGCAGGCTACATCAATTCCACCAGCTCCAGTACGAGCCTGAGACAATGCTGTAGCCTGTTTCCCGATAGGCCAGCGGGTGGAAACTTAGGTTTCCACCCGTGAACCTGGCGGGAAACCCTTATTAACTTTGACGGGGAGGTTGCGGCATAGGCAGCGGCCACCCTGCTGGGTAATCGGCAGATGGCAAACTCAAAATCGGGCCCATGGTCGGCAATATACTGATTACCTGCAGATGCATCTGCACTCATTTCAGCCATTCTTTTAAATCCCAGAAACAGTTGCAGATTATGCAGCATGATAACAGAGTAGCAGTTAAATCCCTGATACAAGAGGTGCCAACACATTGGAAGTTGACCTGTCATATGTTGCACCATCTTTGTGAGCAGTGCAAACAGATCAATGACTATGCCATTCAAAGAAAAGCTGGTACAATTGGGAAAGCTATGACCATGGGTGTGGATAAATGGGGCTTAGTTAAATGCCTCACACAGATGCTGCTCCCTTTTGAAGTTTTCACTCAGGAAGTTAGCAAGGAGGACAGTACAATGGGCCAAGCTATCCCGTTATTGCATCTGCTATAGGAGCAGCTCAAGAAGGTTTCTGAAAGGTTTGCATTCAGGGGTGTGAATGAACACCCAGACACGCATGTCTTGGTTAATAGCCTAAGCTATTGCTTGACTTGTAATGCAAGGCTGCAAAATGACATCATCTCACCCAAAGAGTACATCTGTGCCGAGCTACTTGATCCATGCTACAAAGCAATTCTTTCCACTATCATTCTTTTTTCTGAAGGTAATGTTTCACAATACAAGAAGTGGATTGTTGAGCAAGCAGGAGAACTGGAAGAAGAACGGCTGGAACATAGAGTCCCATTTTGCAGTTCTGGGGTGCTGCCTTCAACTTCCAGACAGGGCAGTCTTCTCTCACACTCATCAATCCCACCAAGAAGAAAACAGGTGACAATAGCAACAGAAGAATCAGACCCAACCTCTGCATTGGCTTGATTTTTAGGTGGCAGGTCTTTAGTCCAGTACAGAGGTGGAAGAAAAAGCGGTCAAGTAGGTGGCAGCACCAGTGACCATTCAGAGGATGTTCCAGGAGCATCTGGATGACCAGAAAGAGGTGTATGTGGATCAAAATCCATTGGTGTATTGATATGGGGAAATGCACCAATGGGCAGAGCTCAGCAGGCTAGCAATAAAGTTTCTGGTTTGTTGTGTTCCCAGTGTGTCTGCTGAACATGTGTTCAGTGCAGCTGGAGCAGTTGTTACAGTGAGAAGGACCATTCTCTCACCCAAAAACATGGAGAGATTGACCATGATGAAAATTAACCAGAAATGTATACCACCTGTTTACATTGTTAGTGAAACACCACAGGAGGAGGAAGAGGATGATTGGCCAGAATTAAGCATGGTAGCTAACCAACTTCTGGGTGAACCACCAGAATCTGAGGATGAACTCTACTTCCTGGATTGAGCATGGCATTGCCACCATAGATTTTTTCAATTTTTAATTATTTCTCGCTCAGCTTCTTTTTCTCTTTCTTTCTTTGCCAAAAAAAGAAAAAAATGCTAGTGCAACATTATAATAGTGTTGAGTTATGCTGCCCCACCTTTGATTTTATAGCCACATATTAGCCCGGATTGGAGTTGGACCCGTGTGCACTGAAGAAGCCCCCACATACTCTTCAGGACATTGGAAATGATGCCTGCTTCCCTCACATGCCATTGACTAACCTATTTTTACATCACCTAGCATGGCTGCATGAGAAGATCATTGATTAAAAGACTACCTGTGCCAATGCCTAATTGTGATGTGTGGATACCATCGAAGAGGAAGTAATTTGTTCAATCACCATGCTTAGATTAGAAGAGGTAACTAAGTAACTATTGCACCAAGGAGTGATGATATATTGATTGCTTGTGATTGTGAATTTGTGAGTGATGACTGGTGTATGTTTAAAGTTTGGGGGGTGAAGGGTGATAATTTGTTCCTGAAAGTGATTGACCTTTCAAAAATAGTGAAATTTACTGGCAGTGTCTACTCCTTTTTTCTGGTTCCTCATTACAAACGAGCCACTTTAGTTAACAAACACAAATCTACACAACAAAGTATATTGCTAGCTCAAACGTTAAACTCCTCTTATGTTCTTGCTCTGCCTCGAAGTCTTCTTGGTACACTCCTGAATCCTCATGAAGCTTACCTTGCTTTCTTGTGTCCCTTTCCTTTAGTCTATAATACAACCACTGTTTTTTTCAATACCCAGGTCTTCTCCTAGTCTTCCCCTATATGAACAAAACTTGAAAAGCTCAAGACTCCAGCTTACCTATCGGACAGGTTAAGACAGGCACCAGAGTGATGGACATACCCAGAAGAATGGAAATGCATCACCCAATTTGGCAATACAGTTTAATTTTCATTTTAACAATCATAGGGCCTGATTTATACTTTTTGACGCTAAACTGCGCTAACGCAGTTTAGCGTCAAAAAGTATATTGCCGGCTAGAGTCATTCCAAGACGCCTGCTGGGCGTCTTATTTATGGAATGGCGCAATCCGGTGCAAAGGGTGGGCTAACATCATGGAGAATGACGTTAGCTGGGTTCGGGTAGCGGTATGGGAGTAGTGGGTTTTGGATTAAAAAATTACGTTAGGCTGGCTAGAGTAAAAAAAGATGACTCTAACCAGCCTAGCATCATTTATTGACCTAACATAAGGCATGACTTATAAAAGAAAGGAGTCATGCCCACCACCCCAATGGCCAGCACAGGGGACAAGGCCCAATGCCATGTATGGGGGCCCATTTCTGGGCTCCCTATGGCACTTTAAGGAAAAAAGGTAATACTTACCTTTTCTTACCTGCATGTACCTATGATGGGGTCCCTCATCCTCCCCTGTCCTTTGGTGTGGGTGGGGGTGTCCCTGGGGCCTGTGGAGGGCACATGTGGGCTTCTTTCATGGTGTTCCACCATGGAAATGGGCCCACAGGTCCCCTAATACCTGCCCTGACCCAGGCGTTAAATAATGGCACTAAGCAAGCTTAGCACCATTATTTAGGCCTGCCTACCTCCTGTGTGCCATTTTACATGGGTGGATAATTAAGGCGCTAGGACCTTTGAGTCATTTTTTGCCCGGAAACACCTACCTTGCATCTCATTGACGCAAGGTAGTTTTCCGCAGGAAGAAAATTATCTTAACTCCAATATTTTGGCGCTAGACATGTCTAGCACCAACATATAAATATGGAGTTAAGTTTGTTCCGGATTTGCGTAAAAAAATAATTACACAAATCCAGCACAAACAGAGTATTAATATGTCCCATCATTTTTAGAACTGAGTAAGTTACATTCAATTTACCATAGTTCAAAACTTGAAGACTAAACACTTAAAATATACTATCTCGGGCCTCGCTGGGGCAGAAGGACTAATTCCAATGAATTTACTGAACTGTGTCATAATTACTCATACCTTGTTTCCTTCCACAACAGATTAATGGTTGTGTGCTGCTCAGCGCCCCAACAAATATTGTTGTGGTTTCTTTTGTGTAGTGCTTGTCTTTGTCATACCTTTCCCCAAATCCCCTTTCCCATCCATTCATTGAGCCCGTTACCCTCTTCCCCCAGGCTGTGTGATTTATTGAGGTGTGACTTAATACTACACCATAAATGAATCACACACTAGCTGGGGTTGATGTGGTGAAAGGAACACCTACTCACTGCATGACCTTCTACCTTCTATTGCCTGAGCAATATCACACACTGTCCCTATCAACATCTTCATTCATACCTTGAGTGTGTGTTCCATAAATGTTAATCTGGTCTCAACACTCTTGAGTCTGAGCCAACTTCTCCTGAATCCATAATTTCATTTCCCAAGTTTAGTTTTATACTATAGCTCCCCGCCATTGCTCAAAAGAAATTGAAATTGCTAGATTTTATTATCCTATTAGGTGTTCTTTGCTGTGGGTCAAATACTGTCATTGTGATAGGCTGGTCTTATTCTTCCTAAAGTTATGATGATGACCCACTAAATCTTTGCTTTCTTTCAATCGAGTTGACAGTGATGGATAACCCTTTGATTAATCCTGTAGTTGGAGTTCGCATAGGTTGGGGTGGCACCTTCTGTGAAGTTCTGTCTTCCCTGTTGGTGTGCTAGCCTGCAACTATTACTACATACCTACCACCCCCTTAGGATGCCATCTTGTGAAAAACCCAGTAGTAAGAAGACTCTCCCACTTCATCTATTCAGTTAAAGAGAATAACTATAGATTGAAGTGAACTTGTTTAATTAGTATTTAACTCTACTGATGAAGATGTTGTCTGTGTGTACTGAGTTTGTTTAGGCAAAAAAGGCAAGGGCAATCATCACCTAGTGGTTTATAACTGTTGCAGGGGGCAATAGAGCAAGGGTCTAAGTAAATGACACACACTTTTTTAGCAGATTAAAAATAACAGGCTACACTAAAACACAGCAGTGCAAACTAAAAGTCTAAAACACCAAAGTAAAGATTTGTGATGCAAATGAATTAAAAGAAAAATCCCCTTTATTAGTTACAAATAGAAAACTTCCTTCTCCACCCACAACAGTCCCACCCCTCTCCCTCATCAAATAACCTCATTTCCAAAAAGTCTAAAGTCCAGACAAAATCCCACCCCATCCTCTCCACAGACAACAAGTCCCTCCGACCCAATTCTTTTTTTTAAGTCTTAAAAAATGACACTATCATTGAGGGTCCAGAGCTGGTCAAGGCTCTGCTCAATGCTGGTTAGCCCATTCTCCATCCGGTCCATCCACTGCAGGATTCCTCAGAGCAATGCCCTGGTGGAGGAAGAGGGTGTAGCAGCAGGTGGAGTGAGGGACCCTGACTGCTGGCAGCGGCGCCAGAGATGTACTGGCCGGTAGGTTAGAGGCTGCCATGCTGATATGCTGGGTCTTGGGTCCGAGGCAGCTGTTTTGGGCTCTTCCTCCTCTAGGATCTCTATTCACTGTTATTCTGCCTGAATGTTCCCCAGCCTCTGCTGCCACAGATGGGTCACTATCTCCTGCCTGGTTGGTGTTGGTTATCAGGCAGGAGTAGCTATATTGAGAAAAAGGAGAATAACAAAAGACAAATTGCAAACAATGCTCTGAGCAAACACTTCTTCAAATGATAGATAGTGGGTGGCACAGTAGCACTACATTGCTGGTCCCCTAGGGATGTTGGAATTTAATATGAATATTTATGATTAGGAGAGTCACAGGGCCAATATTTTATTTGTTATTCTATACATGCCTCATATAAGAAGCACTAACTGCCTGATAGAAAATAGTTAAGGCCATATAAGACAAGATTAAAAACAGTGATTTCATTTTTGTTTTCTTTTAAAGGTTTTTCTAGTAACTAAACAGACATATTTAGTGGAAAAATAAAAATGAATTGACTCTCATTATGATGAGTAAGGCATTATGCACTCTGGAGTACAAGTTGTTGTGCCAAATAATTGGAGGCATGCTAGCCAGCACTTAAACTACATTGCTACTGTCTGTACCTCGTACAGATGTAGCTGACAATTATCTATCTTTAATTCCATTGGCCCTACTCTTCCCCACAGGCCTTCGATTTAGTTTAGTTTCTATCCTGACTCCAAAGAGGCAGATGAATAAATAAGATACATCACACATGCCATGCATAAAATGCGGATATATTTTAACCTGTCTGATGTAAATTAACGGGGGAAATGATGCACTGCACTACAGGGAAAAGAATGGGCTATATAAGTTGTATTTGGCACGTTCATCACAGAGCATCTTCTACGCCAAACTTGAGATCAAATCGGGCACTTACTATTCCCACTTTACCCACTAGTCGCACCCACCATCACAAATTCTTTCCAACATATTGGTTCACTGGGCAGTAAAGAAAGTAAAGAAACTTGACTTACTCTACTGCAGAGTAAGGCAGATGGATTAGGCAGGTAAGTAGAGCTTTTGCTATAGAAGAATAGAGGGGAGTTACTGTTCTCTCTTCAGAAGAAAAATTCCCTTCTTTATTAATCCAAACAATCATTCAATCATCCTTTCATTTTTCCTTAATATACACCCATAGTCACCATGACTTAAGATTTAGAATCTCTCATCCAGTCTTTTACCCAAATACACAATCCTTTATCCATCCATTCAGCACCCACATTATCCACCCTTTCTTTCAATCATCCTTTCACCCATCCATCCATTTATCCAATACCAATAGTCACCCGTGCATCCTTTTTCATCCACCCATTGTCACAGTGTCCTTTCCTCGGGATCTGCACGTCCCTGAACAAAAGGCCCACCTTCCGGCATCACCAACTCAGAAAGCTATTATAGCACAGAGTTATGATGAAGCCAGTTGGGGGGAAGGGAATTAGGGTAGGGAACAGCAGGGAGAGAGATCTGAAAAGAAAAGGTTAGAACAAATATACATTTACTCAAACATAGAAATGTAACTCATCAATAGGCTCTTGACTAAATGCGTCTCCGAGATATCAGATGGAGACCCCTTTTGAAATGAGAGTGAAGCCCCTTCTTTGAAACATGGAACAGGAATAAACTATGACCTCAGAACCAAGAGCTGGCAAGAGCTTTGGACTATGATTATACTTAGAATATCAATCCTGTAACATCTATGCATTCACAACATAAACATTTGATCATGACCTAGAAAATCTCAAAGAATTAAATATGCTTTTCACATCTTAAGTTTTTCAAAGAACAATGAAAACTATGATTTGCTTATCTCCAAAAATACTTTCACATTCACAACTATAAAGGCTGAAAAGTTTTTACTCATTGAACTTGAAGCGCTTTAATTATAATACCAGGAAGCGCTTTTACTTGTCTTGCCTTAAAGCGCTACTCTCATTATGCTAAGGGGGCGCTTTTACTCAAGTGGCCTGAATCACTTTGATTGTTGTGCCAAGAACCTTTAACTCCTGTGAACTGAAGTGCTTTCCTTCTCATGCCAAGAGTGCTTTACACCTGTGGACTGAAGCGTTTGAACTGCTGTGTCAAGAGTGCTTTACACCTGTTGACTGAAGCGCTTGAATTGCCGTGCCAAGAGCGCTTTAGATCTGTGAACTGAAGCGCTTGAATTGCGGTGCCAAGTGTGCTTTACATCTGTGAACTGAAGTGCTTGAATTGTCGTGCCAAGAGCGCTGTACATCTGTGAACTGAAGCGCTTGAATTGCCGTGCCAAGAGCGCTTTAAATCTGTGAACTGAAGCGCTTGAATTGCCGTGCCAAGAGTGCCTTACATCTGTGAACTGAAGCACTTGAATTGCCGTGCCAAGAGCTCTTTGCATATGTGAACTGAAGCGCTTGAATTGCCATGCGTAGAGCGCTTTACATCTGTGAACGAAAGCAATTGAATTGCCGTGCCTAGAGCGCTTTACATCTGTGAACTGAAAGGCTTGAATAGCTGTGCAAAGAGCGCTTTACACCTGTGCTCGGAAACGCCTTTGATTGTTGCACCAAGGCCGCTATACTCTGGAAACTGAAAACGCTTTGCTTGTTGTGCTAAGGGATGCTTTACCTTTGGAAGTAACGACTTCCTCCAAAATTGGTTTCATCAAGGCCTTACCGCTACGAGTACGACCTACTTGTTTTTGAATGCACCATGGAAACAAGGAAACTTCGGCTGGATGTCACTCTGCCATTCAGGAACTCTGCTTTTCTTCAGAGAAACCCCACAAGGTCTGACTGCATCGAAGTCTTCAAAATAGTGAGCAATATGCTTGGGTGTGGCTGGGCTTTATAGGCCTGCCACACCCCAAGATAGCTGCTGCCTCTAAAAACATGGGAATTTTAGTCCCTTCATGGAATAGCACTGATAGGTGCATCTTGTCCACCAATGTCCTGAACCTGCAGCTCTATGAGCTTGGCCACAAGGCAGACGACGCTGATGGCCACCTTTGGAACAAGAGGGGATGACAAGTGGTGTGCATAAAGTGCCGCAGAGCCGCGCAGCGGAGTTTCGGGTGAGACCTGGACCGCGCATGGCTTTATTGCTGACATTACACCCTTCTCCCAAGCTTGGTCCAGGGCCTGGTTTATCAGGTTGGAGGAGGTGAAATCGTCGCACCAAACGTGGTGCATGAACATCTCTTGCAGGTTCCCAAGAGTCATTTTCCGGTCCGTATCCTTTCCAGGACACCAAGTACCAAAGGGAAGACCTTTAGAGTCTAGAATAGATCGCACCTCATACTCCCAATGACCTTGGACTAATAGAGGAGCAGGTTGTGTGATGCTTGAGGACGAAGCAGGTTTAAGAAGCGAAGTGTGAAATACTGGATGAATGTTCACAGACAATGGTAATTTTAGCTTATATGTTACTGGGTTCACTTGTCGTAGTACTTCATAGGGCCCTATGAATTTTGGATGAAACATATTTTTATTTTTGAATACAAAGTTTTTTGTGGATAACCAAACTCTATCTTTGTTTGTATACTGAGGACCAGGCTGGTGTTTTTTGTCACAATGCATTTTATATTTTTTCTTTGTTTGATGAAGACTTGTTTCTAATTGTGAATGTACCTTTTTCATCTGTGTTAGCATGTCCTTGACTACTGGAGTGGTTTGAGTAGAGGTAGGTAATGTAACTTGCAAAATGTGCAGATGACGCCCATATAAACCATAGAAAGGAGTTGTATTTATTGGAGTGGTGAGAGTTATTATAAGCCAGTTCGGAAAGCCACAAAAGATCCAGCCAGGTTTTAGGAGACTTTGTTGCATAACATCGTAAATATTGTTTCAGAGTTTAGTTTAGTCTCTCTGTTTGACCATCCGTTTGTGGATGATAACTAGTAGATAAAGGCAAATCAATTTGTAGAGCCTTGCACCATCGTTGCCAAAAACGCCCAGAAAATGGTGTTCCTCTATCAGAGAGGAGAACCCTTGGAAGTCTGTGAAGGCGAACTATATTTTCTAAGATGATAGTCGCTAAGGTGTCGGAAGTTGGGAGCCCTTTACAGGCAATGAAATGAGCAGACTTGGTAAGACTGTCTACTACCACTAGAATGGTTGTAAATTGTTTTATTTGAGGAAGACCAGTAATAAAATCCATAGAGATATGTTCCCATGAATTATTGGTAACGGGTACAGGTATCAGTAGACCTTTGAGCTTGCTATGTTCGCTTTTGCATCTTGCACATACTTCACATGATTGTGGCATTTGCTTAAGGTCTTGAACAAAGGTAGGCCACCAAAAATACCTTTTCCTGAGTTCCATTGTTTTTTGAGGACCTGGGTGACCTGCCAGAGGATGATTGTGTAACCAATAAAAAGCTGTCTCTCTTAACTCCTAAGTGGGCAGAAATACTCGAGATTCATGTAGAGGTAAACCTTGTTGAATAGACCTCTTGGTGTCTTGTTGTAACCAATCTTGACACTTAGTGATGTGAAAATAATTATGAATGAGATCAAAAAAATTCTTGGCAGCTACTAAACACAACACTTTTGAAGGCATTATAATAGGCATAGGTTTTGGTTCAATAGGTGTGATTGAAGAATCTTGTCTAGATAATGCATCGGCCTTACGATTATCTATTCCTGGTCTAAAAGTCACTATGAAATCAAATTCTGCAAAGAATAGCATCCATCTTAGTTGTCTTAGGAGTTAGTAGTCTGGCAGAATTCATAAATTGTACATTTTTATGATCAGAATATACAGTTATGGTGTGTTTCACTCCCAACAGATAATGTCTCCATTCTTTAAAAGCATTACGAATTGCTAGTAATTCTTTTTCTGCTATGGTGTAATTCTGTTCTGCTTCATTCAATTTTCTTGACGCATATGCTATGGGATGCAATTGTCCAGTTTCTCGATGACGTTGAGACAGGATGGCCCCAACAGCAACATCAGATGCATCAGCTTCCAGGATGAACAGTTCCTCCACATTAGGGTGACCTAGAATGGGAGCGGTAGTAAAAGCCTTATTAAAATCTTGAAATGCTTTATCTGTCTATTGGGACCAGTTGAAGACAGCCTTTTTTCTTAGCAATTTGGTGATTAGTGCTACCTTTTGGGAGAAGTGATGGATGAAGCGTTGATAAAAATTCACAAAACCCAAAAAACATTGAATATCACGTACTGATTTTGGTGTGGGCCATTCGGATACAGTTTGAATTTTTCTTTCAGTCATTTGCCTGCCGTAAGGTGTTAAAATGACTCCTAGAAATTCAACTTCTTTGGTATGGAATTCTCATTTACTTAGCTTACAAAACCAATTATGTTTTTGTAGAGTTTTTAATACTTTTTTAACATGTTCTTGATGTATATCTTCAGAATTTGAATAAATCAATATATCATCAATATAAACAATGACAAAGATGTCTAGGTATTCTCTCAGAACATCGTTTAGGAAATATTGAAAGGCTTCTGGGGCATTACACACACCGAACGGCATCACTAGATACTCAAAGAGGCCATAACGAGTCTTAAAAGCCGTTTTTCACTCATCTTCCTCTCGAATTCGAATTAGATGATAAGAACCTCGTACGTCAAGTTTGGTATAAATGACGGCGGATTTCACCTGGTCTAACAAGACTGGTATGAGAGGTAGTGGATATTTATTTTTAACTGCAATCTTATTTATCGCTCTAAAGTCAATACAAGGCCTCATATCGCCATTTGCATTAGGTACGAAAAACAGTGGAGAAGCTGCTGGAGATTGTTATGGCCGAATTAGCTCGTTGGCTAAACATTGATCAAGGTATTCTCGTAGGACTTGATTTTCTTTCTCCGATAGTGCATAGATCCTACTATTTGGTATATTGGTGCCAGGTACAAGGTTGATCTGACCATCGTACGGCCTGTGAGGTGGTAATGAGCTTGCTTTCTTTTCACTGAAAACATTAATATATTCTGAATAATGTGATGGCAAATCAATTTCCTTCTCAACTGCAGTAGCAATGGAGTGTTGAAGATTTCCTTTTTTGTTTCATCTTGATTGAAAACATTTCTTTGCACAAGAGGAAGAATAAAAACGCAAAACCTGGTCGCGCCAGTCTATGCATGGATTATGTAACATTAACCATGGCATTCCTAAAATAAAACCATATTAAGGTGCTTGAATTATATCAAAGCAAATTATCTCACAGTGGTTCTGATTCTCATCATCTTTGCAAATCATTTGTATTCGTGAGGTTTGTTTAGTAACGGGGCCTCCTGCCAACTCACTACCATCAACTGCATACACAACGTCTGGAACCTTTTTCTTGACACTGGGTATATGCAAGTCTAGTGCAGTTTGTTGGTCCACAAAATTTCCAGTTGCCCCTGAATCAATTAGAACTTGCACGTTATGCCTTTTTCCCCACACAGTCATTTGTACTAAAATTCAGAAATGTTTGACCTAACGATTTGTGCAAGAGCACACTGAAGGGATTGTCAATTTGCCCAAGAGGTCCTCTTTGTTTTTTCTTGGGCACTTTAGTTTTCCTGTGAATTTTCCAAAGCAACCGCTATCTTTTTCTTAGTCACAAATGTTGGATCAATTTTACCTTTGGGTTTCTTTTGACATTCTTGTATGAAATGACCCTTTTTCCCACAATACAGACACTGACCATTTTTTCGTTGCATGTCTTTCTCCTCTTTGGTCAGTGGCGGGTGAACAGTTCCGATATCCATCGGTTCTATCATAGAATCTGAAAACAATTGAAAGTGTCTGGATATTTCCATTCGCCAGTTTGTTTTTTCCCATTTTTTCCTTACTCCTTTTCTTTCAGAAAGTCTGTGATCTATCCGTAGGGTTAGATTAATTAAATCAGTGCAAGTTTCTGGTTGTGGTTCAACTTGGGCCAATACGTCTTTTAGTTCGTCTTTTAGCCCTTGATAAAATACTGCTGACCTTTTTTCTTCAGGCCAAGCGGTTTCCACCACTAACCGGATGAAGTGTGACAAATTTTACACCTGTGAACTGAAGCGCTTGAAATGCCGTGCCAAGAGCGCTTTACATCTGTGAACAGAAGCGCTTGAATTGCCATGCCAAGAGCGCTTTACAACTGTGAACTGAAGCGCTTGAATTGTCGTCCCAAGAGCGCTGTAGATCTGTGAACTGAAACGCTTGAATTGCTGTACAAAGAGCGCTTTACACCTGTGCTCTGAAACGCCTTTGATTGTTGCACCAAGGCTGCTGTACTCTGGAAACTAAAAACGGTTTGCTCGTGTGCTAAGGGATGTTTTACCTTTGGAAGTAAAGACTTCCTCCAAAATTGGATTCATCAAGGCCTTACCGCTATGAGTACGACCTACTTGTTTTTGAATGCACCATGGAAACAAGGATACTTCGGCTGGATGTCACTCTGCCATTCAGGAACTCTGCTCTCCTTCAGAGAAACCCCCACGAGGTCTGACTGCATTGAAGTCTTCAAAATAGTGAGCAATGTGCTTGGGTGTGGCTGGGCTTTGTAGGCCCAAAATGGCTGCTGCCTCTAAAAACATGGGAATTGTAGTCCCTTCATAGAATAGCATTGATAAGTGCATCTTGTCCACCAATGTCCTGAACCTGCAGCTCTATGAGCTTTGCCATAGGGCAGACGACGCTGATGGCCACCTTTGGAACAAGATGGGATGACAAGTGGTGCGCATAAAGTGCCGCAGAGCTGCGCAGCGGAGTTTCAGGCGAGACCTGTACCGCGCATGGCCTTATTCCTGACACCCATGCATCATTTAATTTATCTCTTTTCACCCATACTTTCTTTTAACCTTCCATTCTTTCATGTTTCCATCAAGCCATCATTTGCAGCATACAATATATGTACTTTTGCTGAGTTAAAGATAGAAGAAGCCATGAGTGACCCAACCACTAATGTAGCTATAATGCGGGGTTTCATAAATCAGATCACGACAACACCCTTGTAGCTAGTGAGTAAGAGTAATTGTCAATTAGCAAGCAATGTGAATTACCAGCACCCATCGCTGCCACCACATCTCCTGCTGCTCCATCTGTTCCTGCAGCGGTCGAACTTGAGTTGGCTCGAGTGGTTGGTGTGGCTATAAAAAACGGTATACAGTTTTTGGATGACAGGCCCCCTTCTCAATTTCTTAAATTAAAAAAAATCAAGCGCAATGATTACACTGCAGTATCTTCTGTAAAAATATCACTCTGGGCATTTTGGTAGAATGTTCCAAAAGCCAAGTAGCCGAGCCAACCAAAAGCTTTGCATAGTAGAAGGGCAGAGCTATAGCCGATGATTGACGATGACTCTGAATCATTGAAGAGTAATGAAGGGGTGGAATACAAAATGATCAATGAAAGACAGAAAAAAGAGAATGCATGGATAAAAGGAATTAAACAAAACTTGGATACTGAATATTTAGTATAAAAGTAGGGAGAGGTAAAAGTTATGGAAATAATAATAATAATATTAAATAATAGGAGTTACTGGGATGAGCAGAGCCATCGGCATCAGCGCTGGCACTCGGCACCTCCCCAGCTCTTGCCAGACCCGCTGGTGAAGTGCCCTTGTCTTGCCCTTGGGTGCTGATGTGATATTTAGAAAGAAGATATTCATTGTACAATTAATCTCCACAAAATTATTATATAACAGGCAAATGGAATAACATTGTACTTAAATCAGATCGCCTATGGTACTATACTAGTATGATCAACTATTGTTGAGTTGGCTATACTCCTAAAATCCCTATTCCAAATTTCCTTAACAAAAACTACATTTGGAACTTATGCATTGCATTTGCAATGCATGCTTTTTCATTTTATTCTTATTTCTTAAGCCCCTTGATGAATCAACTCAGTCTCCCTTTTTTTGCCATGCATGCATACTCACATCACTGTGAAATTGCTTGGAACTGTACGAGCTACATAAAGTCATAGAGAACGCTAACTCACTGACTTCACTAATTCACTATAGAGACAGGACGACTGAGGAGTCTGCGTTGCAATGGCTTCTTAAGTGATCAGCCAAAGCGAGTGCCTATCTACGTGTATGATGATGATGTAGTGCCGAGCACCTATTTAGCTCTAACTGGATCACATAATAAATAATATTCCCAATGTAAACTAAATGTAACTGACCTCTGAGTGGAAACCACATGCTTTTCGAAAACAAAAAAAAGGTAAGCATTGTAGAACACAATAAAAATATAATACTCACCATACCCGGGATCTTGATGCCTAGCGGGGCGTCAGCTGCTGGGTAGTGCACTGGACCTGGGTGGTGGCCCTGACCAACCGGCAAACCCTAGCCCAGCACTGCCGCTTCTCCTGCAGAGCGTAACTGCTCCAGGTGTTCCATCTGCTGCCAGCATGGAGGGTAGGTGGCGCTGCACATAAAAAAAACAGTGCTGCGCTCTCCTCCTTGCTGAAGATCAGCTAAGGCTGCACCCCTTGACAGCAAAGCCACCAACATGGCATGGTGCTGGGTGGAGTACTAGGATAGGAGAAAAGAAACGGGAGGAAAAGGAATGAATAAATAAGGGAAAATAAATAAAAATACAAAAAGTCACAAAAAACACACAAAAAAATGAATACACCGTAAAAATAATGAAGCACAAAAAGACACTAATACAATGAAAAAAAAACGGGGTAGATCAAATGTGGGGTGGAGGATTAGAAAGATTGGGGACTAATTGAAGTTGAATGACCAGCACAGTGAACAGAGTGAAAAACATGATGGCCGCACCTTTGCGAACTGCGTGGTGCCATTCGTGTGCAATTTTGAACGCAAGTACATGCTTTGCATCGCTTTTGACATCAAATCCAATGCAAACGGAGAACTCCAACTGCTAGCAGGACTCCGCGTAGCGGAGTTTTTTACCAACTGCACAGAGTTCCACGTAGCAGGACTCTGCTCACTCCGCACAGGCCCAATCTTATGCATCCGGACCCTGGTTAAATTTGCTTTATAAGATATTACCTGATCTATAAATGCTGCCTTAAATGCCTCCCAGACCATGAATATGGGGGCGGTGTTAAGAAGTATCTTGAAAAATTCCTGAATAAACTGACGCATTTCATTTAGGCTAATTTGATCAGAAAGTAGTGACTTATCAAATCACCATTTTGGACTTTTTACCTTTTTACCTTCCCGCCATCCCAAAATATCTCCAGCTGCACCATTGAGTGGTCTGAGAAGGAATTTGCATAGGTCTCAACCTTCACACTTTTCAACCATCTTGATAGTAAGAAAAAGTCTATGCGGGAGGCAGACCAAAACCTGACAGAATAACATGTATATTGGGAGAATTCAGGATGTTTAACACATCACGGATCTGCCAATGCCACATTTTCCTTGATTATATTCAGGATTCTAGCAGACTTAGGCATAAGCTGCCTCTTATCTTGGAGTTGTCTAAAGACAGGTCTTGCATAAAGTTAAAGTCACCATCAAGAACTAATAATCCCTCTTCCTGAAGCGTGAGATTATATATTTGCTCCCAGGCTTCAGTCTCATCTATAATTAGACCGTAGTAATTGCAAACATTCAGAACCGTTCCAGCTAATCTGGCCTCTATCCATATTCATCTCATTTTTATTGTCCCAATGGACCTCTTTTATCTCCCAATCCAATGTGTTAGAGAACAACATCGCCACCCCCACATTGCCATTCTCACTGATGCATAGAAAGTGCATTGCCTGTAAAAAAATAACTTCTGGGTTAAATGACGCAATCCATTTTAACAAAGCAGCACATTTTTGTTTGTTCAGGAGGCCATTCCCGTTACAGGTAATAATTTTTATCTGCAACATTTTAACCCAAAATATCAGGCTTCACCCCTTCATATTCTCATAAATCCTCCTAGGGCCACCCAAATTTCCCCTCTAATGTCACCCAACATACACAATGACTCGCTGTATTTGTTTGAGTCTGCAGAACCTTACACAACACCTTTCTTGAGTAATCTGTGCTGCTCTGCCCTTGTTCATTTTTAATCAACTAACTAATTTCAAAAATGACCTTGCACTGATGTATGCTCAGGAGCATGAATTTATACTCAAATCTGCTCTTTTTATATTGTGTGAGCCCCTTTCCCCAGAATTCCACCCATCTTTTCAAAAAGAGAGACCCTCACCAAACGTGAAGCACCAACAACAAAAAATTAAAAAAAACGAACCCCCTTCACAGGTGGGGAATTGCCCACATTTCCCCTCCTGCCATATAGCACCTTAGATTGCGTACCATAACTTTGCACCCTGTGGTGACCCTAATCTCCCCTCACCCACAAACCATAATAACACTAGAAATCCATCATTTTTTAGAATTTCAAGCAATTCAATTAGTTAACTAGCGGCATAGAAACCAAGCTAAATCATCACGTAAATCTAGACATTTGTCTTATTAGAGATTTTGTGGAGAAATTGCTGAGCCTTTGCGATATTAGTAAATCTATGGAACAGTCCCTTAGCCAACACTTTTAATTTTGATTGCTGCACGACTGATGCTTGCAAACCCCGGGCTTTAAACAGAAGCATCAATTTGACCTACTGGAAGCTGAAGCAGTCATATCAAAAAAAATGTGGCATTGGGGTATCTCAGGTGTAAGATATTGTTTATGCTTGATAGCCTCTGGCACCACCCTTTCCTTAATCTGATAATCCATAAAGTTGATCAATATAGTGTGAGGGAATTTGGCACTAGGAGGGTAATAAACTGGTACACAATGGGTCCTGGTTATCGATAGATCTCCTGAGAATTCTGGAATGACCTGGGATCTGATGAAAAAGTCGACCTATTGAGGGACTTGCTGACCTTCTCAGCCTTCTGGGACCCCAACAATTCATGAATTGGAATGCCTGGAGTGATTTTCCAAGTCCTCAAGTTTGGCCTCACTAGATACATTCTGCTTTCCAAGCTGAGAAAAGAGCTTCAGAGTCAATGAGACTTGATCTTCCATTTATGACCTCTGCCTCCTTGAGCCTCTCTGGGAGCTGAGTCATTACCTTTTCAATTTTAGCAAGTCTTGCATGAAGAGCAGCTACCTCGGGATCAGGGATGCCTTGAGACCGCTGATCTCGTCAAATATCATATTAGGCATACTTTTGGTATCCATTTGCATAGTCACTCCTTCGTCCATGGAAGCTTGCTGATGTTTCACCTGCTGGTCAGGGTGCTTAACAGAAGAGCAAACTTGAGAGACTTGGCCTTGAGGCTGCATTTGTGATACAGAGGGGCTAGGAATAAAAACAAGTTCCAATGGATCTGCTAAGGATAGTAGGGTGAGTGGATTCTGAGGCAGTAGTATCTGCTTTACCTTTAACAAACCAAGGATAGCCCTTGGCGTTCCCATGCTTGGGCTCAAGAACCTGGCTAACCCCACCGGGAGGAAATGGCCCAGAGGTCACAAAAGAGGAAAGGGCAGCAGTATCCTTGCCACATTAGAAGGGTCAGTTGATTCGAACACTGTCTCCGCAGTCATGTAGACCTGGCTAGGGCTCACTGAGGAGCCCACCCCCTGCAGCGCAGCTTCTACTGCTGCCCCCACATACTGATGATGTAGGGTATCTTCTGGACTTGAAGAATTAGAGAACATCATACTCTCCTTACAAGAGTGCAGGCTATGATTTGCCCTAGCGACAAACTGCCCTGCTCTTCTCTTGGCCCTTTGTGTCAATGCAGAGGATTCTGAATTTCCCACAGTGCCAGCCTTAAAGTGTTTCTTTTCTATTTTCCTTTCTAATTCTTCCTTTTTATTTCTTTCTTCTTTTTCCCTTCAGCCACTTGACTTACCCCTCTCCTCTTTGTTACACTGCAGAATTGCCACCTGATAGTGCCTGTTGCCCTCCAAAATAAGCATTCTAGAATGAACCACCCACTGGCCTCCCCTGGAGCAAGGTCAGACTAAATCAATCCCTGTAATGACACAGAAAAAAAAAAAAGCTCAATGTTCCAAATATTTTTTGGCCCACACAAAGCGATGGCCCGACAAAGCAAAAACAGGAACAAAGTCCATAACAACTTTAAATTTACTCCTGGGGACACCCTGTTTTCCACACATGCAAAGTCTAAATTTGCTGTCACAGTAAAGAATTAAGGGGAGGACACCTTGCAAAGTTGCTTACTTGACCCAGCTTCTCAGTAAGATGGCGCATCCAGTGGAATAAAAGTCTGTTGCCCAACACGCCAAGTAACGTACTGCTGACAGTTCTTTGAACAATTAAAGAACAGTTTATAGGAAAAGGCAGATTTAACTGCCACGGACCTCACAGCTCCTCTCAGCTTCACTCAGCTTCTCTTTTTCTTTCAGTTGTAGGAGGAGGCAAGTTTAACTGCTGCACCACCTGCCATCAGCCTCGCCGCTCTTTTCGGCTCCATCTGGCTCTCAGCTCGGGTGTAGGAAAAAGGTACGATAAGCTGCGCTGCCTGCATCGACCTAGTGGCTCCTCTCGATTGACCCCAAAACACTCATTCTGCTCATTCCTCTTGTTCCACGTTCCAGATGCGCTTCCTCCGTGTCTCGCTCACCCTCTGACAGTGTCCCAGAGGTGGATCCAGCATAACCGGGGGATGGTCCGTCAGTGACCTCAGCAGCAGAGCATGCAGGATCCACCTGCTGCAACCTTTGCTGTCAGAAAGAGAGACCCTCTGCTTTGCAATTTTGGTGGGTTTTAGAGTGATTCTAGGCTAAAGAGGCCTTGCCATTGTCTCTATAACACCTCAAGTATTTAAAATGCATGATGTGTTCTGAATTTTGATCTTTAGGAAACCCTTACATTTTCATCTAGGATGGACTTGAGTTGCCTAGCTTGTACTCTAGGGGTGTGCCGTTGATTAAGACAATCCCTTAGGAGTAAACCTAGCCAAAGAAATGTGGCTTAGCCATGTTCACACTGAAGGAAATAAGTGACCAATGTAAAAATCCTTTTGAAGTAACCAATTCTGTGGATTTGCAAAATTAAATGGTTTGCTACCATAAAAATGTGTTCCAGGTCAAAAATGCCATTGTCAAGTTGGAAATTATTTTGAAATCATAAAAGGGCTTTTATGGCATAAAGGGCATAAAGGGGCATTCCCCTCTAATTTCTTCTACATCTTGTTTGGGATTGTGCTAGGCAGCTTCAGGGGAAAGTGGGATAGGTAAGACAGTGCTCATCCTGACTGCCAGAAGAACACTGTCAACTCCCTCCTGCCTCTAGTCTTCACAAATCGCAAACATGGTTAAAATAAACACCTGATCCTTTCATGGACACTGGCTGCTTTAAAAAAAACGACTCTTATTTGGCAATACAGATACAGAGGCTTTCTGTTCTTTGCAAGCCTCCACCATTGCATTATCGGCCAATAACTAGGAGGGGGGTTGGTTACAAATTACATCCGGTCTTCGAATGGACAGTTAGTAAAGTGACCTATTGATACAGGATTGCATCACAAATTGCACAGCACTCGCAAACCAGGCAGTGTATAAGTTGTAAATTCTGGTCTGTTAATAGGTATTACTACTTAGGACGATGGGTCAAATTCAACACTTCAGAAAGTAGGGGGGGTCATCAGTTCTTCTGTGTATCTTCTTATTTCAAACTCCGCGGGAGCAGAGAGTGTTGCATAATCATGCTATATCGACTCTCTTGTGGCTTCAAAACTCCAACATGGTCAAATGGTGGAATATAGTTAGATCATGGCAGTTGAAAAACACGCTACTGAAGTGAGGTTGCTCTGCTCTGTTTGTATGGGGTCACAAAGGTGTCTATGATTAGAGCATATTGAGTTCCTCGGTGGTGTCCTTCTGAGATAATTAATATATCAGTAATTTTCAGAATGTTATTCCATGAGCATGGCCAACATATTCAATGTACCAAACTGTTTTACATGAAAACGATAAGTTAAAAATGTGCCTTATCATTTTTTATTTGACACATTCAAAGAAAGATTATGAACTTCAATTTCATCTGTAAAGTTTTTACAGGTTGTTTTATTCTTATGGTATTCCAGCATTTCATCCATTACTAAAATGGATCAGCATCGGAATAGTACAACACCTTGTAAAGTAGCAGTGCATTCTAAAAGATCTGTTGTTGATCGCTGTGTTTTCGATGGCCAGTTGTTGTTATTTATATGCCCGACTAATTGGCTGACTGCCTTTATACTCCACGCAATATCCTTACGGGCCTTGGCTTTCCTGAAACACTAGTTATGACCTCATTCTCATTAAAGGAATATTACCGATTTGATCACAAGCAAAGTTTTGCACTTACATGTACTGTACAAATGTTGTCCCTACCGTCAGATTTTTCACCACACAAATTTCAACAGGTAAGGTGTCGCAAAATATATGCAGCTAAATCCGTTCTCAGAAAAGGAGAGGGGTGCTTCTGAATTACCCCCCTTCACAGTGTGATACTGCCAGCATCATTATTTCACCACGCTGCCCTCCCCCTCAAATATTAGTGGCACATTGGACTAAGGACCCTAGAATGGCTAATTCATATGTTAGTGCTTGAACGTTCTTTGTCTGGTCCTTTAACGTTCTGTCATATCTAAAGGCTGTAATACATTGCTCTGCAGCTGCTATTGTATTTTCGACCTTGAAATATAAGTAAGAGACTTGTTGGCAGTCATTTAATAATCTAGTTTTATAAATGACTTCATATCAGTCCTGTGCAGCTTCTTATTGCTTTAAATGACAGGCGTTCTCATGACTAAATGTCATAGTACCCAATTTAATGCCAGCTCGCCCTAGTTCGAATTTTAAATCGTGATATGCAGACCATTCGAGACGAGGTAGGCGAGTGTTTACTCACCAAGTTATTTCTCTGACTTTACATTTAAAGTTTTTCTACAATTCTCTTCCTCAACTACATATCGGCCAAGTGAAATCAATACATTTTTTTTCTTTGATATCAGCAAAAAAGATTGTCTTTAAGTCTGTCCAAAAATGTTTTGGCAGAGATCTTTTGACTTAAATCTGCACATTTATTGCCTTAGAAGCAAATGGCAGGGAGTCATTTAATATAAATGTTTCTGTGCTAATCATGCTAAGGTAACAAGTGAAACCCAGGACGCTGAGGCAAAAGTCATCCAAATAAAATGATTATTTATTTCCTTCAGTATTCACTTAAAGGGGCGAGGCTGCGCACTTGCAGTAGTGTTATGTTTTTTGGAACCAATGGGTATTCAACTTCGACTTTCGATTCGAATTCAACTTAAGAGCAGCTAGTATAGTAAACTTAGGGGCATATTTATACTCTGTTTGCGCCGGAATTGCGTCGTTTTTTTTTATGCAATTCCGACGCAAAACTAACTCCATATTTATACTTTGGCGTTAGACGCGTCTAGCGCCAAAGTCTATGGAGTTTGCGTCATTTTTTAGCGTGGACACCTACTTTGTGTTAATGAGATGCAAGGTAGGCGTTCCCGTCTAAAAAATTGACTCCGAGGCATGTGCGCCGTATTTACACTCCCGGGCAAAATTCACGCCCGGGAGTGGGCGGGTAAAAAAAAATGACCGCTTTTGCGCCGTTTTTTAGCGCCTGGAAAAGGCAGGCGTTAAGGGACCTGTGGGCTCAGAAGGAGCCCAGAGGTGCCCTCCCAAGCCCCCAGGGACACCCCCTGCCACCCTTGCCCACCCCAGGAGGACACCCAAGGCTGGAGGGACCCATCCCAGGGACATTAAGGTAAGTTCAGGTAAGTTTTTTTTTTTTTTTTTTTGTGGCATAGGGGGGCCTGATTTGTGCCCCCCTACATGCCACTATGCCCAATGACCATGCCCAGGGGACATAAGTCCCCTGGGCATGGCCATTGGGCAAGGGGGCATGACTCCTGTCTTTGCTAAGACAGGAGTAATTTCTATGGGGGTTGGGAGTCAAAAAAAATGGCGCAAATCGGGATGAGGCGAAAAATTTGCCTCAACCTGACTTGCCCCATTTTTTGGTGCCCAAGCTCCATATCCCCCTACGCCGGCGCTGCCTGGTGTACGTCGTTTTTTTCCACGCACACCAGGCAGCGCCGGCGGCTAACGCCGGCTAACGTCATTGATTAAATACGGCGCCCGCATGGCGCTTCAGAATGGCGTTAGCCGGCGCTAATGTTTTTGACGCAAAACTGCGTTAGCGCAGTTTTGCGTCAAAAAGTATAAATATGGCCCTTAATTCTCAGTATTTCATAAATTAGCCTAAAGTAAAATGCGTTTTGAATCATTCTTTAATTAAAATAAAAATGTATGTCAGTTTTGAGCTAGATCCTGAATTTGTTTTTAGATTTGTGTAATTATATTTGGGGGTTATTTAAGGAGACAGTTTCGAGGTGAAATGTATTTACATCATCTCTCTATCAATAATGTTCTTATCTTATCTGTCTTAGTAAACAGAGTATTTTGTATTTGATGTTCCAAAGAGAAACCTAGAAAGGCAACATTGAGTTCAAAAACCTCACTGTAAGTTATTTTATCAAATAACAGAGTTCAGGCATCTTTCAGGCAAACACAATTGATGGATAACTTGTGTATCATACAACGAGATAACAGACACTGTCCAATCTTTGCAAGTCGTGCCAGCAGTCGACGTCAAACACCGTCCCCATTGTTTCAACATCTGAAATAGAAACCTAAGTTAAACACAGGAATCTACTGAAATAGAAAAAACAGCACATTGGGTGGTCGTGTAATGAAGTATGATTTCAGCAAAATGTGGAGATGGATTCTACAGATCAGGTAGAGCAAATTCCTTGCCCTACCGTTTGGTGACCACAATCAGCGACAACACTGGTAGCCCACCTCAGTCACTTACGACCTAAACATTTGATGTAGTTCACGTGAATTATTCTTCCTCAGTTGGTGTTTGAAGTACTATGTTTTACCAGGGGTGAGTAGATGCTCTCATTTATTTATTTTTTTGTTCTGAAGTTGTGCAAAGAGAAATTCCCATGTGGCATTGTGCTGAACACAATTATAGCACAATTATTAGTGGGCCAGTGTTCCCTCACCGAGATTTCCGGGATTTGAGCACACAGGACCTCATTTCAGCATCCATACAACTGCATTGGGAAAGGGCTACATTGCAACCTGGCCCCTGCCGCACACCCGGCCAAGGTATGGAGGAGCTTGTAAGGCTGCGCAGAAAACCATTCGGCTTCCCTCTCCCTCTCTCCCCATCCTCTCCCTCGGCTCCATGGCCCACACAGGCCTCCATGCAATGCATTTATCTCCTGGTCAGTGTAGGTAGTAAGTGTGCATGTTTAAACCACATTGACAGGAGAAAAAGCGTGGAGTTCAACATTATACAACTGGACCTACACAGTCGTTCCCCCTTACGTGGGTTTAAGGGTAATAGGAGAAATTATGTCAGCTGGCCAGAATGTACTTACATATTTGCTTCAGACTCCCAATGGGGACTGTAGTAGTGATTTCGTGGCCCCCAGGATTGTAGAGCTTATAAAAAAACGACAACTCAGTTTGAGTTGAGGGCAAAGAATGAGACAGAGCAATCCTCAGTTTCCTCTGTAACAAACTGCCTTTCAATCATGGAAATACTTTTACTCCTGCCCTTGACAGGAGCAAATCTCCAAACATTTCCAAGATGAAAAAAAGGTTGAGAACGACCACAAATGTGGGAGGTTTGGATGACTTTACTGTCCAAAGTCCATTGGTGGAAATGGGGATAAAGAGCTCATTTATTTGTATGCACACATTCACGAAGGGAAGTAATGTATGTACAAAATGTGATGGTCATATGTCACACATCTAGCCCCTTGAAAGACAGCATTGATTGGATACCATGGGCGTTGCAAGTGCAAATTTGAGCACAATCCTTCATTCTAAAACCAATATGCAAATACCTGGTCCACGCTTATTCCTCTACAGTAGTCCTGGATGAAGAAGGAACAATGTAGGTAGAAAACAGACATTATCGATTTACACACAACAGCTCCATCGCCGACCACTCATGTGCTTGCTACATGAGCAGTGTAGTAAGGTTTTACGCCCCCAGCATTAACTTAGAGGTGAAAGATAAATATAAAAACTTCAATATAGATTGGCCTCGTGAGCCCTATACCTGTCAACTTATCTCACATGGGTGATGTGAATATGGGCGAGAGAGCCTTCTGACATCACTATGCCCATCTAGCTCATAAGAGTCAATTCATAAGAGTGAGGAAGGCCTGCCCTATTGATTTCTTACGAGCAGACAGCTGCCTGGGAAATGTCAGCAAGTAATTTGGCACCTCCATTGTCTAGAGGTCCCATTGGTGAATTGTATCCAGCTACCAACGATAATGTCGCTGCACATTTTTAAGAGCATTTTTACCCCTTGGAAATGTGCTACTTCCGTTTTGCGAATGTTGGCCTACGTTTGTAGGTATTCACAAACCTTCAGGGTTTTCCTGCCCTGAAATAGGCAAACCCACATACATATCAACTTCAATATACACACATACTTCCACGTACATCCTTCCTTGTGTCCTCAGAGACACAGCATTGGTAAAACCCTTTAAACATCAGGCCCTAAAAGTTTTTAGCAGATGCAAAGCTAACTATAAAAGTAGTTTTGAGTTTGCAAAACAACCCCTTACTCATGTAAAACTAAACCTGCAAATACCTGTGTGTATATGAGTCTTGCGTGCAAATGGTTTAATGATCATTTATTATTATAGTTAGTTTAATGATCACTGATTGGACAATTGTTCCGGTATAGACTTGTGTGGACTGTTGTCCAATGATAAACTTGTTTCCACTGTGGTCCACTGATAGACTTTTTGGACTGTTGTACAGAGGTAGACTTATGGTAGTAAATATGACATCTAGGCAAGGTCAAATTAATTTCACTGTCTGGAAGTCTTGAAATACACAACAGGAAAAGTTCAGCTTACTTTTTTACTCCTCTGAGTTTAGTGTGCATTGAAAATGGGATATGGAATCTGCGATCTTGGTCAAGTATTGTGGTCAAGCTCGAGCAAAGATTATGCCTCCCCTCCCCGGGAAATGATATATGGTAGCAAGGGTTCCAGTATTGTAAGGTAAGAAAATAAATCCTCGTTCTACACGATGTAAAATACTACTTGGGCACCATACTTTGCTGAATTTTGGCAGGTTAATACTGATGAAGGAGTAGGGGCAACAAAAGAAGGGACTGAAGCAAAGCAAGAGTAACTCAATGACATCGAATTCTGGACAAAGCTGGTAATGACTTAAGTGTCTTCAGATACATAGTCATTTCTGTGAGAATGGAATCCCCTGCGGGAAGTCAGTTTATAGCTAAGATCTTAACATTAAAATTACCTCCCACCAACAGACTTCACATTAAATCACTCCACTGAAGGAGACAGTTCGCCAGCGGAAAGTCATACATTGAGGACGTACTAATTGGATAAGGTCGGTCTTCTGCTGTGTCTTCAGGGACATTATAAGTCAAATACATCAGGCTGCTAATTACAGCCTGCATCGTTCATTCAAACTGGAGACAACCCTTGAAGAAATGTGGAAACCAGAGAGCTGTCTGCTTCGCAACCGTGGCTCATTTGCATTTTTTTATCATGCAATTATGAATTAAATTATAGTGTGATGCCTACAGAACATATATGTCTTTTTAATGAATGGTACAAAGCAGACATTAGACTCTGTGAAATAAAATGGTTTGTAAAGTGTAACAATTATACTACTTCGTGTAGAAAACGGATCAGCCTAAACCACTGCAGATACATTCCACCACAGCGAAGTGTGACTGGGTCAGAAAGCCAAGCTCCAACTCCAGACCTGGGAAATGATAACACATATTTAGTTTATTTTATTTTTCACTTACTTGGTCCTGTTTATCTTGAAATCATCTCTCACTCACATCTTGTGTAAAATGTTGGGACGCAAAAACTACCCATAATCCCTCAGTTCAAACTTTGAATGGTTTGGTGGTCATTTTCTTTAATATCTGTTTGTCTTTTTAGTTCCATCTAAGGGTTTATCGTGGCCGCTTACAAACTTTGATAATAGATACAATTAGAAATCATGTTTAAAATGATCAGGCAGGAAATGACGTTGCCTATTTTCAAAGGAATTCTGGAGTATATAATTAAGCTGCACATTTGTTTGATGTTAGTTTTTCAAATTTCTTGGATTCACAAAGATTTTGGAGTGTACTTCTGGAAAGTTATTATTTTTAGGACTGATCATTTATCTTCAAAGACATTTTTGCATACATAATAGTAAATAGGGCCTCATTACGAGTTTGGCGGTCTGAGTTTTGCCATGTTGGCAGTGGCGGTCGGACCGCTAACAGGTTGGTGGAGAAGACCGCTGATATTCTGACATAAATACTTATCTTTTACGTAATCATGTTCATGTACTAATGTGTGAAATGCTTTAACTATAAAATCAATGTTAACAAAGAATGTACCTTTTTGATTGGCCGCCATCAAGTAAAAAGCCTGCACATGCACTCTGAAAAGAATACACTAATGCTGTTTAAAAGTGCTTTCTCCTTTAAGAAGGGTTTTCTGTTTAGTTTAATAAGTGCTGAAATAATATGAGTATTTCTTGTGTAACTGCTGGGTCTCTAGCATAGGAAGGCCAGAGCTGATGTTGAATGTCTGCCAAATTTGTGAAAGTTGCAATGTTAGTAGAATGATTTCATGTCCGCTGAATAACACATTCTGTTTGAATCTCAAAGTTGTTTAAAACTTTTAATAATGTAATGTATTTCTTTCTATATGAGTATTTCTTGTTTTCTGCTGGGCCTGAAGCTGAGCAAGGCCGCAGCGAGAAGTTATCTTACTACCAAGTTTTAGCTAAAGTATCATTTGTATGTGCTCATGTGCGTTGAATAACAAACTTCTTTTGTTTGAATCATTGCATGTAATTAATGTAATGTATTTCTTTCGAGGGAAATGGTACTGCACGAAAATGTTGCCATATCTTTGTAACCACTGCCTAGTAGAAGCAAATCCAGAAGATGCGAAGCAAAAGGGCCTACAGATGACAGACGGAAGAGAAAGTCACAGTGCTACATTTAGAATAAGTTTGAATTACGTAAAAAGTGCAGAAGCGAATCAACACTTTCTAAGCTAACTATAACGGGGTCTCAACAACCCTGCGGCAAGATGGGTGAGGCAGGCCTGTGTTATCATACCCCGGAGGTACAGAAGATATCACCAAAGTCCAGACGGTACTCGAAAACCCAGATATGCGGGTTCAACAGACAGGAGACGAGGAGGAGAGCGTGCGTGAAAACGGAGGTGAGAAAGGAGAAGGAGGATGGCAGAACCTCGGCGGCGAGCCCCTCAGGATGGAAACAGCCGGACTGGAAAAGACCAAGGAGCCGACCGACACAGTACTGCCACTTGCAGCTGCGGCAGAAGGCACCGGAGACAGCCACGTCCCTGGAGGGACATGGCTCACGCAGGTACGTGCCTGCTTTCAAAACTCTTCGGGATATTGGTGGTAGGGGGAGGAGGGAACGACAAAGCGGGCAGAGAGTGAGCAGCCCTGTTATTTTGAGCAGCTGGGCTCCACCGTATCTTCCACTCCATAGAGGGAAGATTTAGCTATAGTATTTTTTTATTTTTTCTCACAATAAGGTGTCTATACGAGTATCTCCTAAAGTCCTTTTTCACATGGGGTAATCCTCACTCACTATTTGTCCTCTCACACACACATACCCCCTTTATTAAACATCGATAAAAATAGTCCACTTACCTTTATCTCCCGCTTCTGTTTTGTCCGCATGGTCCCATCTGCGTTGAAGTACTTTAAGGAGCCAAAACCCTAAAAGAGAAGAAAAACAAGAGGGCAGCTAAACATACACCTAAAAGAAAAGACAAGAGAGAAGAACTATAAAAATAGAGAAAGGAAAACAAAATAGACTAAAGACATTTCTTTTGAGAACTCCGCAATTTATGAACAAAACAATAAAACTCACCCAGTAAATACCTTGACTGAGTTTGCACGTGTATCTTCCTCAAATATTCCCAAAGAACCCTCTTCACTAACATTTTATGCAATTGTGATAGCTATTGTTTTCGTAATTGGATGTTCTTTCTTGGCCTGATGCTTCTGACCAATGACAATGTGGAATGATTTTAATTGAATCACGTCACTTGGAACTTTAAGTCAGTCAGCTCTCTGTCTCTTTGGTCACTCTATGCCACTGCACAACTTCTCTGTGATGCTAGTCATTTTGACACTCAGTCACTTTGACACTTGACTGTTAGTCTACTGACATTCTGGTACTTTATTATTTGAGTTATTTCCCATGCTCCATGCAATGATGCTGGTGGTCACTTTATCGCTCAATGCTTAGAGTCTGTAGCACTTTGTTGCCTGCCTTAGATAATTAACTTGATGGTTCAGAGAACTTAGAGTCCAAATTCTGAACTGTCACCCATTTTCCTGCCCCCTGTCCTGATGTTGCTGACCCTCTGATGAAGCTATGCTGTTTTGCTGATTCCCTCGGGGTAGGTAACTATGTTTAATCTTTGCATTGCTATTTGTCTTTTGTTTTTCAAGTACCAACTGCTACTGTTTTGATACTGCTACTGTTTTGCTAACACCATAACTAGATGTTTTCTAAATTTATGTTACTAAAAACTTTCGCATGAAGCCCAACATGCCAATGCTAATCTGAAGTTAGTGAGGTGTTTTCCTTTATACCTTTGAACTGATATCCTTCTAGGATTGAAAAAATGTACGTTATTTCTCTTCCTCAAATATTGCTGCTATTAATTTGTGTTTTTGCTATTGAAATAATTGTTTTAATTGCATTGTTTACATTGAGATTCTTTTCATGATCTTAGCATTGTGAATATAGGGGAATAAACATTTTAATTGATACTAAAGGTGTGGTTATTCATGGCCAAATGGGTCATGGTGCGTTCTTTACTGATTCTTTAGTGTGATTTGTGTTGTTTATATTGCTTTGTAATGTGACACCTAACTATATTAATTTAAACGAGTCAAAAGGGTCATTGACCTTAAAGTTGCATCCACTTACTATTATTATAATAAAATAGATAAGCTAAGGGCACGCTAACACCCCCAAATTATGACACTGGCGGCAGTATCAGTGTGGTCAGACCGCCACAGTCAATTGAGCCACCACCAGTCCGGTGGAGACCATGTTTACACCGGACTCATTATGAGGTTGCACACCGCCAAGATTTCTGCTGGGATCAGACCAACACGGAACACCAGGAGGAAACAAACAGTATGAAAGGAGACACTCACCTCCAGGAAACTCGTCCGGAGCTGCCATGGAAACACAACTGGATGTCATCCCGCTGCTCACGAAAAGACAACGGAATCATCGCGGACGAGGAAGACAAAAACCGTAAGTACACACACTCACCTGTTACAGTAGTAAAATGTATAAATTGGAACTCTTACATAACATACATACAACACAATATACAACCATCGACATACACACCACACACATACAGAGTACACAAACCTATTATGGCATGCACAATGCACGCAGACTCAAACAGTCCAAACACACTAATCCACACAGCACTACAACAAACACATATCAACACTGACACAACACAACACCATGTCAAAAAAATGTCAGCTACATACGCATACCCACACACAAAACACACCCTATCCCTGTTGGATAAAATCACTGCACACAACCTCACAGAGTGCTCAGACAGTACCAGAAGCATCAAGCAGCACACACACAAAAATACTGCCCACAACCAATGTCAGCCAGGAACAACTCAAAACTAGGAAAGGAAATACAGAAGAAAGATGTAACGAGAAAGCCAATACCTGGTTGGGTATAATGTATTATAATGATGTTTTTTAAAACAAATTAAAGTCCAAGGCCATTGGCCAGTCCATACATATATAATGTTGCACCAAAGGCACAAAATGGTGCCCCAACTTGACTCTTGACTGCCATTTCACCTCCATCAAGGGGGCAGGCAGGCACATTCGGGGTGGTGGGGGAGGGAGGTTTGGGCTCAGACTTGGAAGGGGAGAATTTAGAGTTTGGCTTGGCATGTGGTTGAACCTTTTTGGGAGGGGTGGACTTCTTTTTGACGGGGGAAGGGTATGGGTGCTGGCAGGGGGTAGGGGAGGCCTTGGAGGTGGCAGGGATGGCCTTGGGGAGGGAAACAGATCCCTTATGGGTGTCACAGGGAGGAGGAGTTGGGAAAAGGTCAAACTCATACAGAAAACATTTCTTAGACACACGAGGATGGTCATCAGGAGGGTTTTGGGTGTGGAGGTTGAGGGAGTGGTTGTATGACATTTAGGAGAGGATGCCTTGGGTGTGTATTTGTGGGAGGTGTGCTTGTCGGTGGTGGGAGTCTGTTGGGTGGGTGCGTGAGGGTGTTTATGTGTCCTGGGCTGAGGGGGATAGAGGTGCTGGGTGATGCCATGGTGGTAGGGTGGGTGCCTGTCTGATGGGGTGGTGACTGCAGGTATCGTGGATGTTCTGCATGTAGACATGTCAGTGGTTGTGGTGTCTGCAGGTGTGGTGACTGGTTTGGATGTCTGAGGGTCTACTGGGGTGCTGTCTGCAGGTAGGATAGGTGTGGTGGCTAGATCAGTGAATGTTTGTGTTGTGTCTGCAGGTGTGTCAGGTGTTTTGTCTGTGATGCTGGCGGTAATGGGGGTGTCAGGGCCTGGCATGACTGTTGCTGTGTCTGCAGGTGGATGTTGTCTGTGTGCGTGCCAGTGGTGTGTCCTGTGGTGCTTATGTTTGTCTGTGCTACTCTTGGATGTTGAGGTGGATGCATGCCTGTCTGTGTGCTTTGGCTGTGTCGGGGAGGGGGGAATAGGACTATGAAGAGGAAAGGTGGAGGGAGGAGGGTAAACAAGGGGTGACTGGCTGACATTAGTGTGGAGGCCAGAGCCCGAAATTATCTCTGTAGGCCAGCCAGTGCACAGTGAAGGGTCTGCAGGAATGCATTGCGCTGTTGGATTTGAGTTGCCAGTCCCTGAATGGCTTTCATAATGGTCGACTGACTCACACAGATCAACCTCAAGAGGTCAATAGCCTCCTCACTGAGGGCAGCAGGGCAAACAGGGGCTGGGGCAGAGGTGCCTGCGGTGAAGGAGATGCCCACCCTCTTGGATGGGTGGGCACGGCCAACAGGGTGGGGACCTAGAGGGAGGGTGGTGATAGGATGGGGTGGTGGACAGAGATGGAACTGGGGTGGTCCCATGTCAGGAATAAGGCTGTGTGCGGTCCAGGTCCCGCCCCAAACTCCGCTGTGCATATCTGCGGCGCTTCATGGGCACCACTTTTCACCCCCTCTTGTTCTAGAAGTGGTTATCAGCATCGCCTGCCCTGTGGTAAAGCTCATGTAGCTGCAGGGTCAGGACATTGGTGGACAAGATGCACTTATTAGTGCTATTCTAAAAATGGACTACAATTCCCAGGTTTCTAGATGCAGCAGCCATCTTGGGTTGTGGCAGGCCTACAAAGCCCAGCCACACCTAAGCCCATTGCTCACTATTTTGAAGAGTTCGATGCAGTCAGACCCTGTGGGGGTTCCTCTGAAGAAGAGCAGATTTCCTGCAAGGCAGATTGACAGCAAATCAGAGTATCCTTGTTTCCATGGTGAATTCAGATACGAGTAGGTCGTACTCGTAGCAGTAAGGTCTTGATGAGACCATTCTTGAAGGGAGCCGTTACTTCCAAAAGTAAAGCGCCCCTTAGCACAACGAGCAAAGCGCTTTCAGTCCAAAGAGTAAAGCGCTCCTGGCACGACGATAAAAATGCTTCAGGCCAAACGAGCAAAGCAGCCTTGGCGCGACGATCAAAGTGCTTCGGACCACATGAATAAAGCGCCCCTTAGCACAACAAGCAAAGCGCTTCAGGCCACACGTGTAAGGCGCCCTTGGCAAGACAATCAAAGGCGCTTTAGGCCACACGAGTAAAGCGCCCTTGGCACGACAATCAAAAGTGTTTCAGGCCACACGAGTAAAGCGACCTTGGCACAATGGTCAAAGTGCTTCATGCCACATGAGTAAAGCGCCCCATTAGCACAATAAACGTAGTGCTTCAGACAAAGCAAGTAAAATCGCTCTCTGGCATAATGAACAAAGCGCTTCATGTATGATGATCAAAGCCCTTCATGAACAACAAACAAGGTGCTTCTGCCCAATGAACAAAGCCCTTCAAGTTCAATGAGTAAAACTTTCAGGCCCTAGTAGTAAATGTGAAAACGTTTTTAGATAAGCAAATTATAGTTTCATTGTTTTTTGGGAAGCATAATATATGAGATACATATTTAAGTCTTTGACAATTTCTAGGCTGAGATCAAACGTTTATGTTATGAATGCATAATTGTTACTTTATTGATATTCAGAGTATGACCATAGTCCAAAGCTTTTGCCATCTCCAGGTTCAGAGGTGGCAGTTTGTTCTTGTTTCATGATTCAAACAAGGGGCCATGCCCAATTCACAAAGGGTCTCAATCTGATACCAGATAGTCTATTGGTGAGTTTATACTGTTATGAATGAGTATATGCATATTTGTTCCAACCGTTTCTTTTCAGATCTCTCTCCCTGCAGTTCCCTACCCTAATTTCCTTCCCCCCGCCTGGCTTCATCATAACTCTGTGCTCTGATAGCTTTCTGAGTTGGTGATGCCGGGAGGTGGGCCTTTTGTTCAGCAGCGTGCAGATCCTGAGGAAAGGGCACTGTGATATCCCAGATGGGGTCGCCACCACTAGGGAATGGCCACTGGAAGAGGATTCTGAAGAACATGTACTGGATCCGGTCTCCCCCATGGCACACCCCTCGCCCTCCGGACCACTGGGTTCCTCGCTGTTGGTGTCCTCGTGGCTGGAGGTCCCGTGGCCACAAGCTTCCCCACTTCACTGTGCCCCATCTCTTTCGTCTGCCCATGCTGATGCTGAAAAACAGAAAGGATGGTCCTCACATTCACAAGATAACACTTCCATCATACAATAGACATAAGTCTCATTACATCCTGGTCACCAACCTCCCCAGGTAGTGCCAGTAATGTGCCAACATCGTGTCACAACAAAATATGATGAATGTCCACCAATATGAACATTGTGAAACACCAGCTAAGCTACCTAACTGACACCTACAATACCATGAGTGAAGTTGACCAATCACACTGACCATACCATGAGAAGACGACTTTGCCACATGGTACAGGTTCCCTAACCACAACAATATAGTCAAGCACCAATCAACCAATAGTAAGGAATGTGAAATTTCTTATCACTAATCAAAAGCACATACTCTACACATACAAATATTTCACTCAAATGCCATGTACCAAGCTAAGGCACATGTTGTAAAGTAAAGGCAAGCAAGCCTAGTTTAGACAAGCCATACCTTCTTCATGTCACATACTTACAACCATACACAATGGACATATGCAAACCTGTAACGACTCAAATTGTCATACATTAAAATTTAAGGTTAAGGAGTCAGAACACATGGCACACACACATGCCCCAATAGTGATGTATCAACGATTGAAAATACAATGTGGACCAAGTCATTTAGGTAATTGATCTTCTGAAAACAAACAAACTTTATCAGTCAAGTAAGGGCCAAGTAATTTCAGACCTATGTCCCACACACAACCACAAGATGTCAAAATGGGTGTACCACACATAGGGACTAACATACTGTGCAGAAAGATGACCTACATAATCATGCAATTAGTCCATCAATGGTCCACTGACTGAGTGGGTACATCACTACACATACATCAGACATTGCAAGCCTTACATCTGTCTGTGGAGGATTCTCAGGGCCAAAGCACATGTGTTGCTGTCATGACAAGTAGACCTACCATAATGCAAGCCACACGCCTAGATACACTTACAGTACTACTCACATGTGTATGTGAACTACCACACCTGCACCACATAGGTGTCATTGCCAACATTAGGTTCCCAGACAGCCAGGACTCATTTGCCACATCCTTCATAGCAACCATAGCAACCACAAGTAAACATAACTATTGCCAATGTTGATACATTACTGAACCTTTCAATGGGAATATGATGTTCATACATATCTGTCAAGATTGTAACTGTAAATAGTCTACCACTGCCTATGTGTCATGTCTACAACAGCATGCCACATGACAACGCTGTGTGTCCACTTTCCACTAATAGAACATTAGCAAGATAGTAAAATTCCTACCCTCTGATACCAATGACATCACTGATGACATTATCCACAGAACCACTCACACACCCACTCATACCCCATACAAACTCTCATATATCCACACACAAACTGCTCACATTCTCATTCACAGACCCATAAAACACCAGACACACAAACTCATTCACAAACTCAGACAACACTCACACATCCACTCACTGACCCATACAGCACTAATTCAGCTATTTGCACACTCATACAGCTACCCACTCACCCATAAAGCCACTCACACACCCGGTTATACACCCATACAACCACCTACATACCCACTAACATATCCATACAGCCAATGATACACCCACTCACTAACCCATACAAGCATTTACACACACTCAGCCATATCAGCCATATACTCACTCACAGAACTCACTCACCGATACAGGCACTTACTACCCAGTAAAAAAGGGAAAGGGGGGCATGAGGCCCACCTCCCCAGGCCTATTTTGACCCCAGGGACCCCATCCCCCATGACCCATACGCAATTTCAAAAGGGAGGAATGCCATAAATGCCCCTCTTCCTGAACCATTAATGGTCCTGGGGAGCCCATCCATCAGGGCTGGCTTGTGCTATGTCCTATGGTGCCCAACCCTGAGACATAAAAGTTTCCCTGCCCGCAGTGGCCCAGGCAGGGAACTCTGTCTTTGTTCTTGCTTGGGGGAGCAATTTCAAAACTCCTGGCAAACAGGAGCATGCACTAAGGGCCATATGTGCGAAATTTCATTTTTGCATTTCCTAAATAGCGAATCCTAAGAATTTGTTTTCTAGGAAATGCAATTTGAAAGTACAAAACCAACGATTTCTTAATAACGATTCCTATGGAGTAGGGATCGCTATTAGGAAATCGCTATTTTGGAAATCGCCATTTAGGAAATGCTAAAAAATTCATTCCTATGGGCCTAATGCCCCATAGTTTCGAATGGTTTTGCATTTCTAAATTTGTGATTTCCTGATAGGAAATCCAAATATGGAAATGCAAAACCAAGAATGCACACAGGCCTAAGGCCCCCCCTTGATGCACCCCAAAATAAAATTGGTAAAGTGCTCAAATGCTCTAGGGCAAGTGTGCACTCTATGGCACTTAAAAAAAGCATTTTTGGGTGTCTTTTTTAAATTGCACATGGTTTCCATCAGATTGGATCTGACTGCAATAGCATTTCTTAGATGCTCATTTTGCATTAAAGAAATGCTTTGTACATGTGCTTAGGAAATCACAAATAGGAAAGCCCTATATGCGATTTCCTACTTAGAGATTCACAAGATGCGATTTATACTGGGTAGAAATTGAATTGCATTTTGTGATGCTGTTTAGACCTTTGTACATGTGGAAAGGCAGTAATACATTTTTTAATGGACCGAAATTGCGATTCGGTCTCTTAGGAAATTCAAAATTCTTTCGTACATCTGAACCTTAGTCAGCTCCCAGTGAGCGGGAGCATGAAACATACTCCTGCCCATTCATAGTGGACTTTTCATCTGTTTCCCAGCCCTCACTGACGCACTAGGGCACCCACCCTTTGCTGGCCATCCCCCAGGGAATAGGTTCCCTGAGGCCAAAATAAGCCCGGAAAGAGGGGGCTGCATGCACCCCTCCCCTTTACATATTGGCTGTGCCCAGGGGATGGGGTCTCCAGGGCATATATTGGCCTGGGGAGGGGGCTGCATGCACCATCCCCTTTTTAAAAGGTGCTGAGCCTGGGGGGATGGCATCCCTGGGGCAAAGACCAGCCCAGGGATGGGGGCTAAGTACCCACGCCCCAATTTTTAAGGTGCTAGGACCTGGGTGATGGGGTCCCCGGGGTCAAAATTAGACCAGTGAGGGAGGTTGTGTGCCCCCATAAATATAGTGGTGAGCCCAGAGAGATGGGGTCCCTGGGGCCAAAATCACCCCAGGTAGGGGGACATGTGCTCTCCCCTATGCAAAATGTGTTGGGCCACAGGGATGGGGTTTCCAGGGGTATGGGTTCCCCAGGGTCAAACTTTGTCCCAGTGAGGGGTGTTGCATGTCCCTCTCCCTATTAAACAGTGCTGGGCCCTGTGGTATGGGGCCCCAGGGCCAAAATCTCCTGAAATATGTTGCTGGTCCAAAGGGGACTCATCACCCGGGCCAAAAGTGGCCCTGGAACAGGGGACCCATGCCTTCCTATCCCTAAAAAATGCACCAGGCCCAGGGTGATGGTGTCCCTGGGGTCGAAAGCGGCTAGTGGGTTGGTTGCCTTCAGGATTCTACTTTCACACCAAATCTGTTTTTTGGAAGTCCAAAATCTCTAGCAGGAACTAGGCTGGAATCTGGAAACAATGAGAGAACTACACAATACTTCATACCCCTTTGGAGAAGGACCCCTGAACAGGATTTCCTGCTGTGGACAAGAACAAAGTGGGAGCTTCCGCAGAGTGAGGCTGAGCGGTGATGCATCTTGAACAGATAGATGAGTAGGTTGGTTCCCATCTTCTCTGGGTTTCTAGGGCCACATTGAAAAGAAAACAATGCAGAGCGACGCTGCACCAAAATTGGCAGTGCCGCGCTCCATCGTTTTCACAATGCAGGAATGCGCTATATTTAACTGGTACGGTGCACCCCTAAGTTGTCCCCTGCGCTGGTGCTAAATTAAGCTGCCTGCACCAACGCATGTATCCTTGCACCATCATGTAAAGCTGTCTGCGTTGATGTGTTTGATTGTTTTTGTCTGGGAAAGTGTCCCTTCCTGCACATTAACAATCACTGATGATGATTTGACACTTCTGTGTGTGCTGCAGAATGCAGCACACACAGATGTGCCAAAGCGTCATTTTGAAATGATTGTTTATATGCAGGAAGGGACACCTTCCCACACAAAAACAATCATGTCTTGCATTTTGCTCTTTCTATGCATGCTGCACAATGCAGCATGCATAGGAAAAGCAAAAAACGAGAAGGAATAAAAGTATTCCTCCTTGTTGCGCCTTGCTATCACCATCCCTGGGGTGGCATTCGATTTTGGCACAGCCTCAGGTTTACGAAATCTCGTAAATCTGAGGCAGCGTCAAAATGCAATAGGTGTTTCTGTGGCATGCCTACAGCAACACCCATTGCACGCTCCTTCCACGCAAAGGGCTGCATGTGAAGGGCCTGTATTTGCATGGTGACGTTAAGCCACAAAAAGTGGATTAACACCACCTTTTAAATATGGCACAGGGCATAGCGCCACTGGAGCAACACTAAAAGAGACATTCCGGTGGCAGTAGGGGCTCTTAAATATGCCCCTTAGTTTTTAGCCAAAATTTTTCTAAGTCCCAAGTTTTGCATTTTGCTTATCTGTGCACATTTAGCATCACCACAAAGGTTTTAGGGCTTGGGGGAGGAAGCACCACTTGGGGTGTTAAGTCTCACTCAAGCTGAGTCCAATTGCAGGTTTAAGATGTTTGGAAGCTTTTCTGTCCCTGAGGCTCTGGTCAAGGGGCTAGCCAACTAGCCCTTGGAGTCACTCTGGTAGTCCTGCGTTTAACAGCAGAAACAGGACTCAAACAGAAAGTTAGGCCTCTCAGGTTTCAAGGCAGTCTCCATGTGGCAAAGCAGTTCTTCCAGGTCCAGTCTTGTGGAAAAAACCGTAGGCCACAGCAGCAGACAGTCCTCTAAGAGTCCTTACACAGGTCTAGAAAGTGAATTAAAGAGTGGGTTTGAAAGTCCTACTTTTATTCCTGGTGCCTTCTTTTTAGTAAGATAACTTTCTAGAGAATTCCCTTTGAAGTGCTTGATGTTTCCTTCTTCCCCTGCTCTGGCTCCAGGCTGGTTACATCAACAAAGCAAGGGTGACAATTCCTTTGTGTGAAGGCAGACTACAACCTATTCAGTTGCCAGTGGGGCTGTGCCCAGCTCTGCTCCCCCATCCTTCCAGTTGATGGCCCATCCAGGCACACCTAATCCATCTATTGCGTGACTGTCTGGGAATAAAAGTTCAGCTGCCAAATACACCCATTCATGGGACACAGGAACAGGCTGCAGGCACCAAATGGTAAGGCAGGAAAATGTCAACTTTCTAGAAGTGGTATTTTCAAAACTGTAACTTAAAATCTGACTTTGCCGTCAAAGAGGGTTTTTTTAAATAAAATTCCCCAAGCACTAAATGTGAAATGTTAACCTGTTCCCAATCAAGCATTCGCATTTAATTAATGTAATAAGACTAATGTTATATAATGAGAGAGGTAGGCCTGACAGTCCTGAAAAACGAATGCAGGAGTTTTTCACAGCCAGTACATGTAAAACTTAAAAGTGTATGTCCAACATTTTAAGTACAATGTACCTTGTGATATGGACTACCTGGGACCCTACCTCAGGGGTGACTTATATGCAAGTTAGGGCTTGGAGAGGGAGTTAGATTGCCAAGTCATAATGGTAGGTTAAAACTTCAATCAGGCAGCAATGGCCGGCCTAGGACCTGCTTTAAGGGGCTACTTATTTGGGAGGCATAATAAGTGCTGCAGGCTCACTAGAAGCATTTAACATTTAATTTACAGGCCCTGGGTATATGGCATATCCCTCTATAAGGGACTTAGAAGTAAATTAAATATGCCAATCAAGTGCAAGGCAATTTTGATAATCAGGTGCAAACTAATTTGCCACGCTCAGGCACGTTAACACTGGTTAGCAGTCATAAAGTGCACAGAGTCCCACAGCCAACAAAATTAATTTCAGCAAAATGCGAAGGACAGAGGCAAAGCTGTTTTGGGGAAAATCACACTAAGGGTGACAGGTATAACAGTAAGTGTATGTTTATGTTTTTTTTTTTTTCTCAATGAAGATTTTTTTCCACTGTAAAGATACCACTTGCCTAGGCTTTCTCCACCTATCGAGATGCTCCCTGTTCAGTACCACATGTTTAAAGGCAATAAATCACACCCCACATTGGCTCAGCTCAGGCCCTGTGAAGGACCAAAACCAAGCGTGGATGTGCCATTAACAGTTTGACAACCTCCTTTAATAAGCCAGAGGGAAGAAACACTACAAATAAGCATTGATAAAGCCAACGGGACTGTTCTTTCACGTTGGTGCGACTGCTGTTTTCTTTTTTACTTCTTATTGAGAGCATATGCCTCAAAAAGAAACATGTTGCTGCATAAAGGTGGTGGCCATATGCGCTCAATAAAAAGTAAAAATAAATGAATTAATAAAAAAAAAAACAGCCATCTCATGTAATTGTGAGAGAGCAGGTGCTTCCTGGCATGCGGGCATTCTTAGAATGGGTATAAAAAGTCCTTTTAATTTTAATGCACAAACGAGGAAAATATAAACCTTAGTGGTACAGAAAGGTGCTATTAGCTTATTGTGTGCTTTGGTGGGCATATGCAAAATGTGACTAAGAGTTGAGCAGACCAATAGATAAAGAGAGCTGACCTAAAACACCTCTATGCAAGTGCATAAGTATGTTTTGCATTCATGATTTATTTTGTATTACCTGAAGCTGGCAAGGCAGCTTCAGCAGTTTCTAGGCAAGTTCTAAAAAAACACACCTAAACCAAGCATGACAAATCTGAATCAGACAGCCAACACTTATCATCATGCTGAAAAGTAGTTGGCTTGCAGAACCTTCCTTCAGTGGAGAGAGACAAACCAGAATGCGTGATGAGTTATGAAGGCTCTTATGGAAACAGGAAGACGAAGAGCAAAATTATCTTTATCGGAAGATTAATCTGTTTTTTTCTGAGGGAGCAAGTGGATTGACTGTATTATAGGTGAGGACGCAACTTGTTATGTTGACTGTGACGAGGAAAACTTGAACTTCGAGTAGTGAAGATTACCAGTAAGCAATCGGGACATTAATTCTACTGGCTACATGCCTCTACACGTTTCCATATTCTTTTTGTCACTGGAGAAAGAAGACAGCAGATTAACTTCTGAGGCTCACACAAGCTCTTGAATACTGTACTAGACATCAAGCATCTCATTCCAATACTTGCCTTCCCAAAAGAAGTTAATGTGTGTGTATACAGTTCTTCAAACCGCATTTCAGCAGTTTATAAATTTTTTAATAACAAGTGTTACTAGCACTGAACTTTGGAAGCTGGAATGCAACAAACCTTTGCCTACAAAGAAATGCTCTAATTGGAGCTATCTGGTGGGGAAAAAGAAGATGGTCGCGGGCTGAGCACTCTCCCCCTACCTCGCTGTTCCATTATTACCACTGTTTCTTGTCTGGCCGCAAGTGCATATACTTAATAAAGGTGAGTGGCCTACCGGCATCGCTTTTGGCTGATGTGACTGATATATGTGTGGGCTTCCTTGGGCAGCTACACCATCCTTGGTAAGATTCACCTTCCCCTTTGTGTCTTCCGAGCGGTCATGGCACCGACAAAGCGGAGCACATTACGAGGAGGGAGACGAACTTGGCTTGCCAACAACACAGCTTCATGAGCCGGTGTCTCTGGCACGCAGCAGCTGACAGAGACGGGATCCGCATCTCAAATTGTGCGACCACTGTCCAAGCTACTTGCATCAGAGCTAGCGCCTGTCTGCTGTCTCGGGGGCTTGAGTCAAGGGCTACCCATGTGGCAACTTTGCTTGTGGCCCTGATGTTGCAGGCGAGCGCTAATGGGAATATGCCCAAGGAGGAGATATTGTCCCTACCTTCCGCAATGTCTTCAATCAGTCCGCCCTCCTCTGCAAAGCTGGAAGTTCATCAAAAGGATCAACAGTTAAGTCACAATGTATCCGCCTCTGCAGTTACTTTTGCTACTCTGCTGGCTGCTGCTTCACAGGGTAACAATGATTCTGCTGCTGACTGTCCTATATTCGTTGCTCCTGTCTGCGATAATGCATGTAATAATTCTAAACAGAATGATGAGACCTCAGTCGCTGGGAGAGTTGAGAATGTTCAGCGAAATACTCATAGTATAGCTCTTAGACCTGATGCAGAGTCCTCAGAGGCCTCAGAGGTCCACCGCATTAACTGTAGCCAAGAGCACAATGTCCTTCCATATAATAATAACATGAGGCACACTGCGTTCCTTTACACATTGACATTCGAGCAGCCTCTCCATTCAGGAGTGTGACTGATACACACACAATATCACAGGCTACCTCACATAATAAGCTGATTCCGGCTGTAGAAGGGGGAGAAGGGACAAGGAGCAAGTCTGACAACAAGGCTGACCATTCTAAGGGTAGCCTTCTATAGCAGTAGGTTACTTCGCAAAAGAAAGAGAAAGTTGCTGATCCTCAGGCAATCAGTGGTAATCAGGCTGTCAGTCAGTATGGGTTATTTCAGTTTACCGTCAATAACTTCATAGGACAGAAGGGCCGCCCCTAAACTAGCTCGAACAATGGCAGTAGCATACTTGCCCTTTCTCTCCCACGTGCGGATTGTCTGTGAATTTCTGATGGCTCCAGAAGGACTATGATATAGCTGATCAATCAACTAAAAAGGTAATACAGAGCCCTCCTTATCTAGTAATGGCATTGCAGTGGGCATCAACTGGGAAACTGACTTACTACTAATACAGCAACTTCTGCGGCAGCTACTTCGTCCTATTTTACCACCATTATTCAACTTATGCAGCTTTAGCGCTCGAGGCACTCCAACGCTACACCCAGGATAGATTTATTTGAAAACTTACAGCTGCAGAAATATTTAGCTGAGATAATGTGGAAAGTATCAGCGCTTACCTCACAGGTCTTGAAACTTCAGCAGTTAGTGGCAGATACAGAAAAGTTTGGAATGACCTCTGCAAAGTCAGTCAGGGAGCATGAAGGCCTGCCTGCATTGATTTAGTTTAAGATTGAGGTCTTGGCGAATCACCAACTTTGTAACAATCTCTGGGTTTTTGGGATTCCCAAAAGGAAAGAGGGGCATGATCCCCAATAATTTATAATCCCGCTATTCACAAAGACTTTCCTGGAGCTGGCTGATTGGGACCTGGACTGTCAAATTTAGCATGCTCAACATCTTCAACTACACCATGATGCCTTCAAATTAGATGGAGATCGCACATGGCCGAAATTGATACATATTGGTAAATTTCTACTGAGACAAGTAATTTTTCTCAAAGCACACCGTTCAGCTCTGATTTTGATTAACTCGGAATCTCTCTGTGTGTGGTTGGAGTGATACTGCCAGAACTCTTAAAAAGGGTCAAGGACAGAGGATAGAGGATTGATGATGTAGATGCACCACCTTGTTTTATTCTATTATATTTTTATGCTCTGCACCTCTCTCTCCCTAGTTTTCAGCCTCTCTTTTTTGGCTATCTCTTATTTGTTCTTGTTCAGGGGTATAAAATAATGGATACTTGCAGATATAGGTAGCTAAGAGTGGGGTTTGGAGGAAGGAAGAGAGCACACTAAGGGCTATCTCGGTGTTCTGATACCCTTAGGGATAAGATGATTTTTCTCTGTGCCCAAGGTGGAGTTATGTGCTTGGAGGGTGATATCACTCATGTTGAGTCTTCTTTCATTATTTTGGGTGGGTTTTTTAGGAGTTTCGGTGGGTGCTAGGATAAATGAACTGCTATGATCATGTGTGTTTAAGGTTTGCAGATGAGTGTTAATCATATATTACTGAATTGTTTAGTGCTGTTGTAAGACACACACTATGCCCGCTTAAAGACAATTTGGTAGAATATAGCTGGCCTTAACTGTCCCTTTATGCCTAGGATGGTCAGTGAGAAAAATGTTGCCTACAAGTCCCAAACTGTTTGTTTAACAGAGACTCATTTTGCATATTAAGATCAGTCTTTCCTAAGGTAGCTTGGGTACAATTCTGTTATTAGCACCAGTCAATCTATCTCTATATGAAGGGTTGCCACGCTCTGTTCTAGACACTAGGAATGCTCGATACCGAGAACTGCATCTGACTCTAAGGGTAGGTGGGCTATTGCTTAATTTATGGTCCTTGCTAAGATTACGATCTGTACTGTAAATGAGCCAAATACTAAGGATCCACTGTTGTTTGATTGGTTGAATCTAGAATTATCAGAGTGGTCAGGGGACTTAGTACTTATTGTTGACTTTAACTGTATTATGAACTACGCTTTGGGCACTATTAACTGTGCTGCCAATCCTCAGATGGTGAAAACTAGAGTTGCCATCCAGGATCAGGTTCATGGTTTCACTGATGTTTGTCGGACTCACCATTTTATGAGACCTGGCTATACCTTTTTTCCTGCACTACATAGACAGTATTCTAAGGTAAATAGAATGCTTGATCAATGATTAGCTCAATCTGCACGCATAGAGATGTGTCCTAAGATCACGTCAAGTCACAATCCAGTACTGCTGACTTTGCAGCCACCTGACTCTAGTAAGGAATGGCATTGTTTTAGATTTCCTTGGCTTTTTTAAAAGTCTGCTTATCTAACTCATATGACTGACTGCCTCTGGGAATTTAATGCAGTCAATACTGGTACTGTTACACCCCATGTTGTATCGGAGGCAATGAAGGCTTCTCTACCTGGTACTACACTTCAGTATATCTTGCAGGCTGAGAGGTTAAAGAAATATGAGGTCTCGAAATGTCGAACCCAACTGCAGGGCGCAGAGATCCAGCATCCCCAAGCAGTTAGGGATGAAGCTAGGATGAGTGTTCTGTCTACTTAGCACTGGTAAAACTTTGTTGTATATTGGATCGAGGGCTACGGGAAAAAAAGATGCGGCTAAGTATTGTAGCAAAAAGTAGCTTCAATATGAGTATGGGGAAAATACTTAACAAGTGCTTGCACATCAAATTGCGGAAAAAGACACAGGAACATAATTAAATGTATTAAGAATAAAGACAGCACTCTTCACTACAGCATCCAAGCTAATTGAGGAGCAGTTTACACATTTCTATAAGGATATTTATGGTCACTCACTACCTATTCAACAACCAGAGGTCAATGATTACTCACAAAGTGTGTGGTTGCCCTGTCTTGACTCACATCAGATCGTAGGCCTGTACAGAAATATTACCTTTCAGGAATTTGAGGAGACAATCAAATTGCAACCATCGGGGAATGCAGCGGATGAGGATGTTATCCCACTGGAACTCTATAAGACATTTAGGGCCTGATTTAGAACTCGGTGGACGTGTTACTCCATCACAACGGTGACGATATCCTGTCTGCCAAAATCTAAACCCCATTGCATTGAATAGATTTAGATTTCGGCAGACAGGATATTTATGATTATTGTGATGGAGGAACTCGTCTGCTGAGCTCTAAATCAGGCCCTTAGTAATATTCTGCTACTCATATTTATGAATGTTGTCATAAATATTGATAATCGTGGGCAAATTCCCACCTACTGGAACTACACTAATATCATAGTGTTTATGAAAAAAAAGAGAAACACACAGCGGGGAGAGGGTCATATCAGCCTATCTCTCTCATCCATTCTGACACAAAAATCCTTGCCTAAACTTTAGCTGCTTGCCTGGTCCCTCTGATTCAGCATTTAGCCTAATGACAGCAACATAGCTTTGTCTCTTGTAGGGGTACCACAAGTCATACAAACTCCGCAGTTGCTATTTTTGATGTTGCAAGGACAATTGGCAGTAGGTTGGGTATGATACTGCTGGATGCTGAACAGGCCTTAGATCAGGCTTCATGGTGTTGAAAAGTGTTTTCCTAGTAAGTGCAGGTAGGTACCTACAGCTAGTAATCAATCAAACAATCAATCAATAATTTGTCAAGTGTGCTACTCACCCGGTAGGGTCTCAAGGCGCTGGGGGTGGGGATGGGGGGTGCTAATCCTCGAAGAGCCATGTTTTGAGGCGTTTTCTGAAGGCTAGGAGGTCCTGGGTCTTGTGTAGGTTGGTGGGGAGGAAGTTCCAGGTTTTGGTGGCAAGATGGGAGAAGGATCTTCTGCCGGAGATGGTGCGTTGGATGCGGGGGACTGTTGCGAGGGCGAGGTCGGCGGAGTGGTGTCACGACTCACATGCTGCTTGCGCCTGGAGTTTGCAGATCTTGAGGCGTGGATCTTGAGAGTTCGACTTTGGCCCAAAAAGGGGCGACTCTTTCTGGTAGCCACGGTGCTGTAGGCAAGGGAAACGCCAAGGACAGACCGTGACCGTGAGAAAGTAGCGCCAGAGGGAAAAAACCCCTTCAGAAGAAGAGGAAAAAACCTCCAAGAAGATTCGCAGAGGATTCCTGAAACAAGAACAGAGGAACAGGAATCAAAAGAACTGACGAATAACACAGAAATGGCGAAATCCAGAGCTAAAGGCTAGGAAATCAGGAGCGAGGACACTAACTGAACAGAAAGTGTTGCAGCGCAAAGAGGAGAAGAAAACACCACCCTTAAATACCATAAAACAGGAAGTGACCCACAGGAAGAAAAAGGACACCATCTTGGATAGGGAAAAGTAGATAGAATAGACTGGAGCAGAAACCATAGAGAATAGGGAAGGAGGAATGCTGGGAAGACAAGGGTAACCTGGGAAGGGGAAAAGACATAAAGGAAAGAGTAAGAAACAGACCCAAAAAGGAAGAAGACAGAAGAAAGAAGAAAAGGAGCCCAAACAGGTAAGAGGGGTCAGGAGACCCCAACAAAACGGAGGGAGAGAGCAGCGCGAGGCCCCAAGTAAGCCCTGGGGCCTCGTAGTGTGCAGGAAAGGCTCGGGGCGCGCCGCGTCTTAAAGACGCGAAGCGCGGCCCGAGCCGAACGCGCGGCTTGTGCCGAACGCTCGGCTCGCGCCGCGCGGTGTGGCGCGACAGTAGGTCCCCCTCCCGAAGGCCCTGGTTTGAAAGGAAATAAACGGTGAAAGCGCTGAGTCAGGAGAGGAGCATGAACAGAAGATGCATCTTCCCAAGAACATTCACTGAGAGGATAACCCTTCCAATGAATCAGATACTGCAGACGGGTGTGAAAAAGACGAGAGTCACAAATCTCCTGAACCTCATATTCAGAAACATCATCCACTAAGACAGGAGGAGGACAGGAAAACTGACGAGAATACGGATCTGGAACATAAGGTTTGAGTTGGGAGACATGGAAGACTGGATGAATCTTCCACGTGTGAGGCAAGTGAAGACGGACAGTGACAGGATTAAGCAACTGGAAAATGCGGAAAGGCCCGTAGTAGCGAGGTGTGAATTTGTTCTGAGAAAGACGTGAGGGTAAGAACTTTGAAGAAAGCCAAACTTTATCCTGTGGATGGTAGTCCGGAGAGGCCCTATGTTTCTTGTCTGCTACTTTCTTCATATATCTCTTGGTGTGTAAGAGATTAGAACGAATTAGTCTATGGATTTGTAGAAGACGTTTGGAAAAATGAGTAATAGCGGGCAAGGGAGTGGGAGACAGAGAAGAAGTAGGAAAAGAGGTAGGATGAAAACCATAAGAACAGAAAAAAGGAGTGGTCTTGGAGGCACTATGGACTGAATTATTGTAAGAGAATTCAGCAATAGGGAGATAAGTGTTCCAGTTGCTTTGAGTTGAGTTGCAAAAACAACGAAGGTATTGTTCTAAGCCTTGGTTCAGACGCTCAGTCTGTCCATTGGTCTGAGGATGGAAGCCCGATGACAGAGCATCAGCCAGAATGTTTTGGGAGCCAGGAATATATGTAATGTAGAAATCATACTGGCTGAAGAAGAAGGCCCAACGAGCTTGACGACTATTTTGGCATATGAAATTTCGTAAACATTGTAAGTTTCGATGGTCGGTTCTCACTTCAAAAGGTTCCTTGGAACCCATCAGAAACTGTCTCCATTCACTACAAGCTGTTTTCAGAGCCAACAATTCTCTTTCCAGTACTGAGTAATGTTGTTCTGCAATAGAGAGTATGTGAGACAAATAGAAAACAGGATGTTCAAGACCATCCTCCTCTTGTTGTTGGAGTAGGACGGCACCAATGGCCTTTTCGGAAGCATCGGTGACGACAATAAATTGTTTGTTGGTATCTGGATGTCTTAAGATGGGAGCTTGAGTAAATGCCTTCTTTAAATCCTGAAAGGCTGTTTCGGCAGCTTTAGTCCAGACAAACCCTTTAATAAGATTTTCCTTCTTTAAAGTGTGAGTTATATGGCTAGTTTGTTTTGCAAAGTCTGCGATGAATTGTCGATAGAAGTTCGCTAATCCTAGAAAGCATTGTGTTTCTTTAATAGAAGATGGAGAAGGCCAATCTAGAATAGCTTGTACCTTTTCTTGATCCATAGCTACACCGGTGGTACTTAAATGATATCCTAGATATTTGACTTCCGTCTTGTCAAACTCACACTTTTCGGGTTTGCAAAATAGTTGATGTGCCCGGAGTCGTTGAAGGACTTGTTTCACATGGGAAGAATGGAGTTCGGGATTTCTGGAATAAATAAGAATATCATCAAGGTAGATTACAACTGTCTGATTCAGGAGATCCGAAAATACTGAGTCCATAAATCTCTGAAAGATTGCCGGGGCATTAGTAAGACCAAAAGGCATTACCCTGTATTCAAAGTGGCCAAATGGAGTCCTAAAGGCCGTTTTCCACTCATCTCCTTCTTTAATGCGTAAGAGGTGATAGGCTCCCCGTAGATCTAGTTTGGTAAACCGTTGGGCCCCTCTGACTGCCTCTAAAATGTCCCTTATGAGAGGCAAAGGATAACGATCTTTAATAGTTATTTTATTCAGGCCTCGAAAATCCAGGCAAGGGCGAAGATCCTTTGTCTTCTTGGGTACGAAAAAGAGAGGAGCCCCGGCCGGAGAAGACGATGGAACAATAAGACCACTTTGAATATTTTCATCCAAATACTCCTTTAGTACTTCCTTTTCAGTTTCCGTGAGGGAATACATCCTGCCAAAAGGAACGATAGAGCCAGGTTCCAAGGGAATAGCACAATCGTAATCTCGATGTGGAGGCAACACAGGTTTGGAAGGTTTTTGGAAGACATCTTGAAAATTCAAATAGTGTTCAGGAACTCCTTGGACTGTATTTATGGTCGAACCGGTAGTACCCTCCGTGATTATTGATTTCTTAGGCGACCAATACTTGTCTGAAGCAAAACAGTGCTCGTGACAGAACTGTGAAGACAAGGAAACCGTCCGGGTAGCCCAGTTCACATATGGATTATGTCGGATGAACCACGGGATTCCAAGAATGATGGTATGGTTGGGGGAAGTTATAAGATCAAAGGAGATGTGTTCCTGATGGTTACCGATCTGTAGATTCAGCATCAGGGTAGTTGTATCTACTGGACCTGATGATATCAAAGATCCGTCCACCGTGTGTACTTGTTCTGGAATCTCCTTAGGTTGTATAGGAACTTGTTGAGTAGTGGCCCACTTCTTATCCATATAAATACCACTAGCTCCACAATCTAGTAGTGCCATAGTCTTCTCTTGACGGCCATCAGGTAATTGTAACAAGACTGGTAAAATGAACAAGGATGTGATATTGTCATTGAAAGAACTGATGGAAGGTATAGCTGCAAATCCCGTCCCCTCCCTTCTTACAGAGGACGGGAAGCGGCGTTTCCCGATGGTCTTGATGGACGTACTGGACAGGTACGCAGTATGTGGCCGGCAGAACCGCAGTATAAACACAAACCCTTCTTTCGTCTATCTTCTCGTTCGCTAGCGGAGAGAGGGCCTCGAGTTGTATCCACCTGCATGGGTTCTCCTTCGGTGTCTCTGACTGGAGGGCGAGGTTCCTCAGAACGATGCGGAAAAACTCGTGAGGTGCTTGGTGGAAAAGACCCTCTGCTCTTTCTCTTCTCTGTTCTCCGTTCCTGAAGGCGATACTCGATGGAGAGGGCTTGATCCATTAGGCCACGAAGATCTTCCACGCTGGTGGAATGTACTAGTTCATCTTTTATTTCTTCTTTGAGTCCTCTACGAAACAAAGTCACCAAAGTACGTTCCACCCAGGTGGTCTCTGCCGCTAGTTGACGAAAGCGTGTAATGTATTGAAGGACATCTTGTGAACCTTGATGAATATCGCATAAGGCTTCTTCCGCTGAAGCCTCCAATCCCGGACGACTAAACATCAGCTTGAAGCGGTTCACAAAGGCGGAATAATCCGACAATACCGGATCGTTAGATGATACCATCGGGGTTGCCCAGGCCAAGGCAGGACCAGATAAGGCACTGATGAGATAACCCACCTTTGTTCTGTCATGGGAGAATTGGGTGGGTCGGAGGGCGAAGTACACTGTTAAGGAATCAAGGAACTCACGCAGCTTGGTTGGTTCACCAGAAAAACGATGGGTAGAGGCGGAGAGCGTCGGAACATCACCACTGCGGAAAGCCAAAGCCTGTCGCAGCGCAGCATTCTCACTACGTAGTTGCTGTAATTCTTGAGCTTGTTGCTGAATTGTAGTTAGAAGAGCTTGATCCGGATCTGCAGCAGCTACCACAGTGTCTTCCATGGTGTTAGAAGACGTCGGGATGGTTGGGCGCTGCAATCTGTCACGACTCACGTGCTGCTTGCGCCTGGAGTTTGCAGATCTTGAGGCGTGGATCTTGAGAGTTCGACTTTGGCCCAAAAAGGGGCGACTCTTTCTGGTAGCCACGGTGCTGTAGGCAAGGGAAACGCCAAGGACAGACCGTGACCGTGAGAAAGTAGCGCCAGAGGGAAAAAAACCCTTCAGAAGAAGAGGAAAAAACCTCCAAGAAGATTCGCAGAGGATTCCTGAAACAAGAACAGAGGAACAGGAATCAAAAGAACTGACGAATAACACAGAAATGGCGAAATCCAGAGCTAAAGGCTAGGAAATCAGGAGCGAGGACACTAACTGAACAGAAAGTGTTGCAGCGCAAAGAGGAGAAGAAAACACCACCCTTAAATACCATAAAACAGGAAGTGACCCACAGGAAGAAAAAGGACACCATCTTGGATAGGGAAAAGTAGATAGAATAGACTGGAGCAGAAACCATAGAGAATAGGGAAGGAGGAATGCTGGGAAGACAAGGGTAACCTGGGAAGGGGAAAAGACATAAAGGAAAGAGTAAGAAACAGACCCAAAAAGGAAGAAGACAGAAGAAAGAAGAAAAGGAGCCCAAACAGGTAAGAGGGGTCAGGAGACCCCAACAAAACGGAGGGAGAGAGCAGCGCAAGGCCCCAAGTAAGCCCTGGGGCCTCGTAGTGTGCAGGAAAGGCTCGGGGCGCGCCGCGTCTTAAAGACGCGAAGCGCGGCCCGAGCCGAACGCGCGGCTTGTGCCGAACGCTCGGCTCGCGCCGCGCGGTGCGGCGCGACAAGTGGAGCTGGGGGGTCGGGATGTGGAAGTTAAGTAGTTCGTTGAGGTAGGCTGGTCCGGTGTTGTGGAGGGCTTTGTGAGCGTGGATTAGGTTTTTGAAGATGATCCTTTTGTTGATGGGCATCCAGTATAGGGATCTGAGGTGGGCGGACATGTGCTCGTGGCAAGGGAGGTTGAGGATGAGATGTGCGGTGGCATTCTGGATGCACTGGAGTTTTCTCTGAAGCTTGGCTGTGGTCCCTGAATAGAGGGCATTACCGTAGTCCAGTCTGCTGCTGACAAGGGGCGTGGGTGACCGTTCTTCTGGTTCTATCGGAATCCACTTGAAGGTCTTGGATAGCATGTGGAGGGTGTTGAAGCAAGAGGATGATATGGTGTTGACTTGCTAAGTCATGGAAAAAGACAAGTCTAGTATGAAGACGAGATTGCATGCGTGGGTGGTGGGTGTCGGGTGGTCCTAGGGTGGCAGGCCACCATGAGTCATTCCATGCTGTTTTGTTGGGTCCGAAGATTTTGATCTCGGTTTCTCTTGAGTTCAGTTTGAGGTGGCTTGCTGTCATCCCATTTGCGATGGCGAGGAGTCCGGTGTGGAGGTTGTTCTTGGCGGTAGAGGGGGTCCTCGTGAGGGAGAGGATGAGCTGCATGTCATCAGCGTAGGAAATGATGAGGCCGTGGGGGCGGACGAAGCTGGTGAGCGGAGCCATGTAGATATTGAAGAGGGTGGGGCTGAGTGAGGATCCTTGGGGGACTCCATATATGGTCTTGGTGGCTTTAGACTGAAATGGATGGAGGCAAACTCTTTGGGTTCTTTCGGAGAGGAAGGAGGTGAGCCAGTCCAGGGCTTTGTGGTGAATTCCGGCATCGAAGAGGCGTGTAAAAAGGGTTGGTGGCATACAGTGTCGAAGGCTGCGTAGAAGGATGAGGGCAACGGTTTCACCCTTGTCAAGTCTGGGACTGATGTCATCAGTGCAGGCGATGAGGGCGGTCTCGGTGCTGTGGTTTGTGCGGAATCCAGACTGGTGAGACGTTGAGTATGTTGCTGTCCTCCAGGAAGTGGGACAGTTGTTTGTTGACTATCTTCTCTATGACCTTCACGGAGAAGGGAAGTAGAAAGATAGGTTGGTAGTTTGTGAGGTCTTCGGGGTTTGCTTTGGGATTTTTGAGCAGGGCGTTGACTTCGGCTTGCTTCCAAATATCTGGTAAGGTGGCGGTCTCGAAGGAGCTGTTGATGACGGACCGGAGCTGGGGAGTGATAATTTGGCTGACCTTGTTGAAGACGTGGTGGGGCAGGGGTCTGTTGGGGAGCCTGGGTGGATGGAGCTCATGGTTTTGCTGGTTTATTCATCATTGGCGGGGGTCCAGGTGCTCAGTACGTTGGTGCGGCAGGGTGCAGTTGGGTTGGCTGCATCGGTGGTGGTGATGGTGGGTGGCGATATTATGAAGCTTTTGTGTATGTCTGTGATCTTGCGGTGGAAGTAGCTGGAGAGGGAGTTGCAGAGGTCTTGCGAGTGCGGAGGGTCGATGGCGCAGGTTTTGGGTTTGGTAAGTTCTTTGATGATGGTGAAAAGTTCATATGGTGAAAATAACATAACAATCACAAATAAGGTCTAATCAAAGTCTCAGTAAATGAATCCTTTCTCAATCCTTGGTAGCTTGACTAACGAGCAGTCAGGATTACCTTCGAAGACAGGTGTGTAAAGCATTTAGGGCCAGATGTAGGAAACTGTTTGCGACTCGCAAATGGCAAAAATTGCCGTTTGCGAGTCGCAAACCGGAGTTTCCTATGCAGAAATGCATTTTGCGAGTCGGGACCGACTCGCAAAATGCATTTCCGAATCGCAAATAGGAAGGGGTGTTCCCTTCCTATTTGCGATTCGCAGGAGTCGCAGTTACCATCCACTTGAAGTGGATGGTAACCCACTCGCAAATTGGAAGGGGTCCCCATGGGACCCCTTCCCCTTTGTGAATGGACCACAAAATATTTTTTCAGGGGAAGGTAGTGGTCCACGTGACCACTACCTGCCCTGAAAAAATTCCGAAACTAAAGGTTTCGGATTTTTTTTTAAGTGCAGCTCGTTTTCCTTTAAGGAAAACGGCCTACACTTAAAAAAAAAAAAAAACTGCTTTATTGATAAGCAGTCATGAACATGGAGGTCTGCTGACTACAGCAGGCCTCCATGTTAGCGAGTGCCCATAGTCACCATGGGGCCGCAATTTGCGACCCACCTCATTAATATTAATGAGGTGGGTCTTTGCGACCCCATAGCGACTCGCAGACGGTGTCTGAGACACCGTTCTGCATTGCAAATTGCGAGTTGCAATTTGCGAGTCGCTCGGACTCGCAAATTGCAACTCGCAATTTGCAATATTGCTACATCTGGCCCTTAATCTCTGCAAAACAGTGGATAAGTAAGACACAACACACATTAAAAATGCAAAACTATTTAATAAAAATAGAGAATAGTTTTGTCTTTGAAATGACACCAAAACAACAAAAATCCAATTTAGTGAATCACAGATGTGAATTTTTAAAGATTAAGGGGGTCACTCCAACCCTGGTGGTCGGTGTTAAAGCGGCGGCAAAACCGCCAACAGGCTGGCGGGAAAAAAATGGAATTCCGACCCTGGCGGAAACCGCCAACAGAGACTGCCACATCAACACACCGCCCGCCACAGCGGTACAAATAAACAGCGTGGCGGTCACCGCCAACAGACAGGCGGGAGACAATGTACCCCCCACTGTATCACAAACTACCAATCCGCCACCTTTTCCGGGGCGGTAGCCCCGCCGATAAAAACACAGCGGAAACAGCCATTTCGAAGGGAAAACGATCACCTCCATACACCCCACGAGGAATCAGGACAGCATGGAACCCGAACTCCACATTCTCCCAGCGATAGTCTTCCTGCTCCTCTACCAGGAGCACGAACGCCGGCGCAGAAGACAACAGTGAGTACTGCACCTACGACACAGGGGAGGGTGGAGGGGAAAATATTACGGGTACACACATACGCGACACACCCACCCTCACCCTCACCCACTACAACACACACATCAATGCATAGCAACACATCAGAGTGACACCCCCCAAACCCCCTGGAAGAATGCAAATACAAAAGTAAATGATTCTAAACATTGGAATATATTGTATTACTGCCAAAAAAATATATATACACATCAACAACTCTTATATACATAAATGTACAAGTCCTAGCATTGTAGCAGGCATTGTTCGTGGACCACTGGGCCCAAATCACATGGGCAAAGCCCACACAGGATACCTGACTCCAACAGAGAGAACACTGCAGGGGCATCAGATAGCAAAACTACAGGCACCTCAGGGGGAAGGGAAGGGGGGGCACCTCAGCCAGATGAGTGCACGACGCCAGATCCACGAGGGGCCTCCATGGTCACTGTTCAATCCTGGGGAGTGCAAAGCCACAGTCTCTCAAGTCAAGACAGTGGGTGGGCTGCCCACTGTTGCATCCTGGGGAGTGCAAAGCCACAGTCTCACAAGTCCAGACAGTGGGTGGGCTGCCCACTGTTACATCCTGGGGAGTGCAAAGCCACAGTCTCACAAGTCCAGACAGTGGGTGGGCTGCCCACTGTTACATCCTGGGGAGTGCAAAGCCACAGTCTCTCAAGTGGATAACAGTCTCCACTGGTTCTGGAGGGGGCCTGGTGCCCAGAGTGCTTAGTGCAGCCCTGCCCGACACAGATGCGGGCCAGCCCCTGCCGCTCATGGGCCAGCGATGCTTGAGATGAAGGGCCCAGTGCAGCGGTACTTGAGACGGCAGTGCCCAGTGCAGCGGTACTTGAGATGAAGTGCCCAGTTCAGCGGTACTTGAGACGGCGGTGCCCAGTGCAGCGGTGCTTGAGATGAAGGGCCCAGTTCAGCGGTACTTGAGATGAAGGGCCCAGTTCAGCGGTACTTGAGATGAAGTGCCCAGTTCAGCGGTGCTTGAAACGGCGGTGCCCAGTGCAGCGGTGCTTGGGATGAAGGGCCCAGTTCAGCGGTACTTGAGATGAAGGGCCCAGTGCAGTGGTGCTTGAGATGAAGGGCCCAGTTCAGCAGTACTTGAGATGAAGGGCCCAGTGCAGCGGTGCTTGAGATGAAGGGCCCAGTGCAGCGGTGCTTGAGATGAAGGGCCCAGTTCAGCGGTGCTTGAGATGAAGGGCCCAGTGCAGCGGTGCTTGAGATGAAGGGCCAAGTTCAGCGGTACTTGAGATGAAGGGCCCAGTGCAGCGGTGCTTGAGACGGCGGTGCCCAGTGCAGCGGTGCTTGAGATAAAGGGCCCAGTTCAGTGGTACTTGAGATGAAGAGCCCAGTGCAGCGGTGCTTGAGATGAAGGGCCCAGTTCAGCGGTACTTGAGATGAAGGGCCCAGTGCAGCGGTGCTTGAGATGAAGGGCCCAGTGCAGCGGTGCTTTAGATGAAGGGCCCAGTTCAGCGGTACTTGAGATGAAGGGCCCAGTGCAGCGGTGCTTGTGACGGCGGTTCCCAGTTCAGCGGTACTTGGGATGAAGGGCCCAGTTCAGCGGTTCCGGCCATGGCAGGGAGGTCATTTGCCACCTGTCCTGTGGCTGGAGGGGCCCTCCTGGCCATCTGTCCTGTGGCTGGCGGGGCCCTCCTGGGCAGCGTTGCCGGGCCTGTTGGTGGCCTCCTGCCACCTGGGATGGGGCTGGCGGGGCCCTCCTGGCCAGCTGGGCTGATGGCGGTGTTGTCGGGCGTGCTGCCCTTCCCAGCCTTCCCTGATCGCCTGTGGCCCTTCCCCACCTTGGGCGGTGTGCCAGCTGTCTCTACACTTCCTGCTGGAGCCATGGTAGGGGTTTTAGTCCCCGGTGTTTTCACCCTCTTGCGCCGGCCACTGCCTATCTTGGGATGTTTCTCCGGAGGTGGGCTGCCCGTGCCTTGGCTTCGCACCAAACTGGCTGCCCTGGAGGGTGGGGCACTCCACAGTCCATGGCAGACTGTGATGACAGGGGCCGGTTTTGTGGTGGCTGAGGTGCTGACTGTAGTCCTATGACATGGACGGGGTGGGGGAGTTGGTGGAAAGAGGTTGAGTTTAGACAGGAAAAGCTTTTTAGGAGCAGTGGGACGGGTAGGTGTAGCGGGTACGGGAGTGGAGGAATAGGTTGTGGTTGTAGGAGTTGTAAGTATGGTGTCTTTGGGTGCAGGTGCTTGGCCTGGAGGCTGTCGTGAGGTGGATGGCTGTTGGGTGGGTGGCTGCCTGCGTTTGTGTATCTTGGAAGAGGGGGTCACAGACACACTGGGAGAGGACACAGGGGGCGTGTAAATGGCAGTGGGGGTGGTGACTGCACGTGTGCAGGGGGTTCTGGTGTGTGTGCTGCTGAGGGACGTAGTGGCTGAAGATGTTGTGCATGCAGGTGTGAGTGGAGACGTGACAGGGAGGGAGGAGGGAGACGAGGAGGAGGGGGACACAGTGGAGGCAGTGGGTGTTGGTATGTCTGTATGTGGATGTTGCTTGTATGAATGCCTGTGTGATGTGTGGTGCTTATGTCTGGCTGAGCTTCCCTTGGGTGTTGAGGTGTGTGCAGGCTGGTCTGATGGTGTGTCTGGGATAGGCAGAGGTACAGGTGATAGGGTATGGGTGGAGGAAGTTGGAGGGGGGAGGCTAGAGACAGGGACAATGGCTGCCATCAGTGCTGAGGCCAGAGTCTGGAACGATCGCTGAAGGGCAGCCTGACCAGAATGAATGCCCTCCAGGTATGCATTACTCTGGTGCACCTCCCTTTCTACACCCTGGATGGCATTCAAAATGGTAGACTGCCCAACAGTGAGCGTCCTCAGGAGGTCAATGACCTCCTCACTGAGGCCAGCAGGGGTGACTGGGGCAGGGCCTGAGGTGCCTGGGGCGAAGGAGATGCCCACCTTCCTGGGTGAGCGGGCACGGGCCAAACGCTGAGGGGCTGCTGGGAGGGCGGTGCTGGTGCGGTGGGTGGCGGCTGTACCTGTTGTTGCGGGGGGCACAGATGTTGCCGCCACCACAAGGGAGCTCCCTTCAGAGGACGAGTCGGTGTCACTGATGTCTGCCCGAGTCCCCGCTGTGGAGCTCATCTCGCCCTCCGTCCCACTGGTGAATTCGGAGTCCGTTGCGTGGCCCTCCATGGCCATGTGGGATGCAGCTCCCTCGTGCTCCGATGCCACTTCTCCTCCGCCTGATGATGCTAATGCACACATGAACAGGAAGACCACAAAAAAGGGGGGGGGGGAGAATAAAGACATGTTGAGTGCATGCATTGGCGACACCGTTGGTGGACAGGACAGACACAGAAGCCCCCTGCACTACGCTGCACACTTGGGGTCGACTACTCAATCCGTGGGACATGGCCTACAAGCCTATGGACGACATCTGCACACATAGATGACACAGGGCCATGAATAGCTGTACTTGGCACCCTACAGAGGTGGGGGGCGGTGGCACAGGGCCATGCCTTACGGAGGGGCCTAGCCTACAGAAATCGCCCTGGCCTAGGGATACCCACAGCCCTCATCCCCCACCCAGACACCTCCACTGCGCGCAAAGTCAACAGAATGAGAGTGTACTCACCCCCTTGTGTCTGCTGTGATGTCCTCACGCGCCCATCCAAATCGGGGTAGGCCACCGCCAGGATCCGGGACATCAGGGTGGTCAAAGTCCGACTGGCACCCCTCCCACGTTGGGAGGCCATCCCCAGCTGAGCCTCCGACGTCTTCCTGCTCCAGCGGCGGATGTCCTCCCATCTCTTCCGGCAGTGGGTGCCCCGTCTGTGGTGGGCCCCCAGGGTCCGGACGTCCTTGGCGATGGCACACCAAATATCGATCTTCTGGTGGGCGCTGACCTATGTGAAATGTACAGGGGGAGAAGAATAGTCATCACCTTCTGCACCCTCAATGTGACTGGCCCCCAATCCCTACCCTTACCATGTGGCACATGCTCTCACCGTCGTTTGATGCATGCCTCAATCGCTCCCCTCCCCACCATCTTTCATCCACCCCACTCAACACAGGCATAGCCCATAAAGCATGCTCCCAGTGTATTTACCTGTTTGTCTGGAGGACCGTAGAGTAGCGCATACTGGGGGAGGACCCCATCCACAAGTTTATCCAACTCCTGAGCAGTGAAGGCAGGGGCCCTTTCCCCAGTCGCATGAGCCATTGTCTCTTCCAGACCGAGGTCACAGCAGCACTTGCAGTGTAGGTCCTCTCCTGTCGAAGATCAGGTATCGAGTGATTAAGCAGATAGAAAATGGCGGTCACGCCCGCGGCGGTGCGTACCGCGGCGGTGCGTACTGCGACCGCCGGTGCACATCGTCATTGGCTCCTGACACCCATAGGGTTCAATGTTAACCAATGCTGCTTTGCGCCGCGGTCTTCGACCGCCTATCGCCATGGTGTGCCACGCCAGAGCATTTACCTCACATCCCATTGTCGCACTTCACAGGTCAGGCAGCCGCCATTTCAGGGGCCCACATGGCTTAATTTTTACTGCGTCACACATACCTAGGCCTTGCATCAACACCCATACAAACAATTCAATGGATTGAGAATCGTGTTATGTGCAAGCTGTGGTTACGTACCTGTGGGTTGATTGACTCTGTGCTCGCTGTTGTCCTTCATAGGCACCGTCCGCTGGCACATGCGAGGAGATGGAGGAATCCTCTGGTGTACAGACTGCTGGTGGACCTGTCGACAATGGAGGAAAGACATGTCATACTGACATACAGGCTTGACCGAGCCACTATTCATGAACTGTGGGCCCAGCTGGAGCCAGACCTGATGTCACCAATCCGCCAACACACAGGGATCCCCCCTCTAGTGCAGGTGCTGTCAGTGCTCCATTTCCTAGCAAGTGGGTCATTTCAAACAACAGTGGCCATATCATCAAGGATGTCCCAGCCTATGTTTTCCAAGGTGTTGTCCAGAGTGTTGTCTGCCCTGCTGAAACACATGCGCAGCTACATCGTTTTCCCTGAGGTGGGGGATTTGCCTACAGTGAAGGGTGATTTCTAAGCCCTTGGACATATCCCCAACATCATAGGTGCCATTGATGGGACCCATGTGGCTTTGGTTCCCCCCCACAGGAGTGAACAGGTGTACAGAAACAGGAAGAGTTATCATTCGATGAATGTGCAGATGGTGTGTTTGGCAGACCAGTACATCTCCCATGTTAATGCCAAGTTCCCTGGCTCAGTGCATGACGCGTACATCATGCAGAATAGCAGCATCCCTTACGTGATGGCTCAACTCCAGAGGCACCGTGTGTGGCTAATTGGTGACTCTGGTTACCCCAACCTGTCATGGCTACTGACCCCAGTGAGGAATCCCAGGACAAGGGCAGAGGAACGGTACAATGAGGCCCATGGGCGAACTAGGAGGGTGATCGAGCGGACCTTCGGCCTCCTGAAGGCCAGGTTCCGCTGCCTCCATATGACAGGTGGATCCCTATTCTACTCACCAAAGAAGGTGTGCCAGATCATCGTGGCCTGTAGTATGCTTCACAACCTGGCTTTGCGACGACTGGTGCCTTTTCTGCAGGAGGATGGTCCAGATGGTGGTGTTGTAGCAGCTGTGGAGCCTGTGGAGAGTGAAGACGAGGAATCCGAAGAAGACGACATAGACAACAGGAACACAGTAATACAGCAGTATTTCCAATGACACACAGGTATGAATACACACCGGCATATTACATATACTTAAACACTACTACCTCTCTACTGTCTGTCCTTTTCACCCAGTGTATGGTAACTGAGTTGTGACTTTCCCTTCCGATTTCAGAGATGTGGGCCCCACTGTGTGACATCTGCTTTGTTTCCCCATGGACTACAGCTGTGTGACATTGGTATGTTGGCATCACAATGTAAATAAGCATTTTGGCACGGTAATGTCTAATACATTTGTTCAAAATCACAGCCAGACTCCTGATTGTTTTGTGCAATAACTGTGTTTATTACAGTGCTCTACATTGGTGGGTGGTTGCAAATCGGTGAGGGGTGATGGTGGAGGAATGTCCATGGCAGAGTCCAGACTATTTGTATCACAGGTGCATTGTCCAAATGCCTGTGGAAAGTGGAGCAGGGGCAGTTTAAGGATGGACAGGGTGACAATGTGGGACAGTGGGATGACAATCAGGGAGGTATCCTTTCCTGGCGGGGGTCTTGGCATCTTACTCTGTCTTCTTCCTGGATCTCAGGGACCGCTTGCGGGGTGGTTCTCCTTCTGCAGGGGATGGGGTGCTGGTGGCCTGTTGGTCCTGTGGTGGGGCCTCCTGTCCACTAGCGCCGGCAGAGGTGGTAGGCAGTTCTTGGTCCATGCTAGTGTCAGGGGCCCTTTGTGGTGCCACAGTGTGCCGCATTGTGGTGACTATCAGATTCAGAGCCCCTACAATGGTGCCCAGGGCGGAACTGATGGTTCGTAGTTCCTCCCTGAACCCCAAATACTGTTCCTCCTGCAGGAGCTGGATCTCCTGAAACCTGGCCAGTACTGTCGCCATCGTCTCCTGGGAATGATGGTAGGCTCCGATGATGGAGGAGAGGGCCTCGTGGAGAGTGGGTTCCCTGGGCCTGTCCCCCCGTCACACAGCAGCCCTCCCAGTTCCCCTGTTTCCCTGGGCCTCTGTCCCCTGGACTGTGTGCCCACTACCACTGCCCCCAGGTCCCTGTTGTTGTTGGGGTGGTGGGTTAACCTGGGTGCCCTGTAGTGGTGGACACACCGCTGATTGACGTGTCCTGGGGACAGAGGGATAGGCCCGCTGGGTGGGTGCTGTGCTGGTGTTCCCAGAGGGGGGAAGGTCTGCTGTGGCCTGTGGCTGTCTGAGGGGAACCGACTGTCCCGAGGTCCCCGATGGGCCGGGCTGGTCATCTAGATCCAGGTCGACAGAGGTGCTGTCATCACTGTGGGCTTCTTCAGGGGGTGGAGTGGACATTTGTGGACCCTCCAGCGCGGTGACGTGGCGTTCGGGTCCTGCAGGGGTATAAAACTATGATTATTGCATCTGTGTGTGCCATAGTGTGCAATGGGTGGGTGCCTGTGTACCCCAGTGCTTGCATTCCTGTGTGGGGGCTTTTGTGACGGTGGTTTGGGGGGGGGGATGGGGATGTGCAGTGGGCATGCTTTGGTGATGGGTGTCCATGCTTTGTGGTCGCATGCAGGGCTTGGGTTTGGGATGGGTGGGTTGTGATGGTGAGACATTTGCAAGGAGTAGGTGTGATGGGGGTGAGGGTGAGGGTGAGGGTGGGGGTATGAGTTGGCATGCTGGTGGGGTGGGGGGGATGAAGTAGTGAAGATGAGACTTACCAGAGTCCATTCCTCCAGATACTCCTGCGAGGCCCTCAGGATGCAGGATCGCCAAGACCTGCTCCTCCCATGTTGTAAATTCTGGGGGAGGAGGTGGTGGTCCGCCGCCAGTCCGCTGAACCGCGATGTTGTACCTGGATACCGTTGAACGCACCTTCCCCCGTAGGTCGTTCCACCGCTTCCTGATGTCATCCCTATTTCTTGGGTGCTGTCCCACCGCGTTGACCCTGTCGACTATTCTGCTCCATAGCTCCATCTTCCTGGCAATGGAGGTGTGCTGCACCTGTGTTCCGAAGAGCTGTGGCTCTACCCGTACGATTTCCTCCACCATGACCCTGAGTTCATCCTCAGAAAACCTGGGGTGTCTTTGCGGTGCCATGGGGTGGCGTGGGTGATGTGTGGGGTGGATTGTGTGGTGCTAAGTGTGGTGATGTGTATTGGTGTGTTGTGTGAAGTGCGTGGTAATATTGCTGGGTGATGGTAATATGCGCGTCTGGGTGCTCGGATCTCTATTTCTCCGTGCGTGGTCCCGATTCTCTAGGAGTGGAGGTTTGTGGGTGATGTGGGTGTGTGTTTTATATTTAATTGGGGGGGTGGGAGTGTTGTTTGTATGTGTATCAGGTGTGTGTATTTTGAATTGTCCAATGTGGCTGTGTTTGTAAATGTGTGTGTATTTTGAGCGCGGCGGTGTGTACCGCCAATAGAATACCGCGGTTGAAAGACCCCCGCGTGGATTCGTGTGTCGTGATAGTGTGGGCGTATTTCTGTGTCGGTTTGGTTATCGTCAGTTTCTCGCTGGCCTTTGGTATGGCGGACTTTTGTGGATGTCTGTATTTTGGCGGTTTGCGTGTTGTGGGTCAGAATGACCGTGGCGGTTTACCGCAGCCGGGCCGTATGTTGGCGGTCTTCTGACAGCGGTATCCGCCTTTTAACGCCAAGGTTGTAATGACCCCCTAAATTATGTAAAATTGTGCTTTCTAGCTCCAAAAAGTGAAAAGAGCCCACCACGGCAACCTGGTTGCGCTGGACCGGAACAAAGTCAAGGTTTTCAGCTGACAGTGATGGAGTGTGTTTCGGATACAATGAGTGGTTGGGACTGGTCAAGTGTTTACCTTCTCACTTTTTTGGAGCTTTTTTCCTGAAGTTGAGCAAGTCTCCTTGGCAGGGCAGGTTGCAATTCAATGACAGCGGTTTGCTTGAGTGCGAGGCCTCGGTGATTCCGGGAGGTCTTGGCTCATTTCCTCAATGGTAAAGAGCTTCAGCAGGGCAAACTTGAATTACAGGCTGAGTCTCAGTTCAATGTCCTCAGCCTGACTCTCGACAATGGGTTGGTCAACTTATGCAGCTATTTACTAAACATTCTCTAAATTATTCTACACTCCAGGATCTTCTTCCTGGAGGTCCTTTTGGTGTAGTAAAGGGTCACAACCCCCTTCAAGGGTCCTGAAGCTCAGGTTTGCTCCTTGGAGAGTTTGGACTACATTCCAACAATGCACCTGGGAAAATCCTTTAAAGTCCACTGGACTATGGTCAGCTTATATCTTGTTGCAGGAGTTGTTGCAGGTGAGACTTGGTAGCTCTTTTGAACCTGTTGCTTTCAGGGAGTTAACTCTTTAAACTTTAAAGCAAGGCAAAGTCCTCTTTCGTGAAGCCCAGAGTGTGCTGCAGCTGCTGACTTTAATCTGCGCTTTCCTCTTGTGGTGCAGACCAGGGGTTCCCCAGGGCAGTTCTTCTTCTCTTGATGTTTCCAGGCAGAGATCTGAGTTGCTGGGAAGTTCTCCAATATTTATCCAGGTTTCTGGGCGAAGCAAGGGGCCACCTCTGACCAAAGAGGTACAGGGTGCCACCCTCTGTGATTACAACGTCCTTACAAGTGTGTCATATATTTGTCCCAGAATGCACTGTTTCACAAAAATTCAAAATGGAGAACATCTCTCCTGGAGGTTCAGGTCTAGCTAAACCAACCAAGGTGTGGCTAACTTTTCCCTACACCCCCCTTCCTGTCTCTTTCCTAATCTAATTAGAGAGGCTACCATCTGGCTGTGGGTACAGGAGGTGGGGTTGGAACAGGGTCCTGCACTATCTGACTTTCTCCCTTTGAATGCCCCTCCTGTCCTGGCATCTACAGCAGCAGATCTCTTCCCAGCAGATGGTCCCTTTGTCTCAATCTAGGCCACTTCACACCTTATCACAGCAGCTTGGTTCAGCATGTCAAAGGCTGACCAATCCGGAGAGGCTGCTACAGGGCTGATTTTACCTAACTTTAGGAAAGCAGTTCTAAAACTACTTTCCTACAATAGTTCTAATAAATCTAACCTTGGCAATTTGATGATTTATTGTAAATATTATTTTAACACCTTGAATCACTGTTCTAGCTAACACCTGTCAAATGTTAGGCTTTATTAAAGTTCAATAAAGCCTTCCTATGTTAGGCTATGGAGCTAGCAGTGCAACAATGGAGAAAAAAGAAACTGGCAGTTTTTCCCTCACCAGGGCATATAAGACATTGTTTATAATGTCCCGGCCTATTGTTACAATGCACCCTACCTTTAGAGCACCTAGGGCAGACTTAGGGGTGACATATGTAAAAATAAGGTAGTTTAGGGCTTTGAAAGTACTTTTAATTCCAAGGGCAAAATTGGACACAGTTTTACTTCAAAAGCAGCCTGCAAGGCAGGGCTGGCTTTTAAAATGACAGCAGGCAACATAGCAGTGCACACTTAAGTGCATTAACTCAAATTTCACCTAATTGTCATATACCTTTTAAACAGAGTACTGGCCCAGGTCCTGGTTAGCAGAGCCCAGGGAACAATCAGAGTCGGAAAACACCAGAATCAGCCAAAAACTGTGTCAAAAAGTGGGGTGGGGAACGCTGCAAAAAACATGTCTCATGATCAACCATGTCCTCCGTCGGTATTGGTAGTTATTTTATGCCCTGTGTCAGGTCTCTAGAATGGTGATGGATAGACTTACTTCTACACCATTTAGTATCTGTCGGGGAACGCGCCTCTAGCCCCTCGGTTATTTGCCCTCTACTGTATATCGAACCTTTTTTAAGATTACTTATTGTAAATTAACATATTTGCCTGGTTGTTGTAAACAGAGTTGAACTTAAGATAAACTCTTATGCTAATGATATCCCAATTTATTCAACTGATTCTCTGTCACTTATGGATCAAACATCAATCAAGACTGAGAGGTTTTGGGCTGTCTCTGGCCCTGGCTTATTTTGAAAAAAAAAAAACATACTATTTTGAATTTTTCAAACAGACAGCCCGGTACCTTTGATGGTTGTAGCTGCTACCTACATGGGGGATAAAATCTGTGCTAATGTCAAACGTTATTTTTCAATCGAATTTTGAACCTCATCTATAGTCAGTTATTGCCAAGATGGAATCATGGAATCATTTTCCAATTACCAATTTTGGATCTTGTAAAATTGTCAAAATGAATATCCTACCAAAACATATTTATCTTTTTCGGGCAATCCCCTTACAAGTCTCTAACTCTTTTTTTAAGTGACTGGATGGGGCTATAGGTAGTTTCATTTGGGGATACAAAAGGGCTAGGAGGGCTATACACTACTTCAAACTTCCCTTTAATGAAAGAGGACTACATCTGAGGGATTTTAAGTTGCATTTTTGGGCCACTTTTGGTTCTCGCCTTAAGAATATTCTAACTCATCATGATCCAGATCTTTTGGCTCTGTTGTATCAAATGGCCCTGGGGCCCGACTTCAGTTTTTTTCTTTGTAGATGTTCTGATCCCAATTATTTTAAACAACTTTGGTTTAAGATTGTCAATGATGTCACTCGGATCTGGGGGAAATCTGTACTACATACTCTCATCCACCTACACATTTGTTTACACCGATGTGGGGCAATCCTAATTTTTCATCCATTTTTTATGACTCAGAGGGCAGGATAAGGCATAACAGAGTGATAAAGACAATTGGTCAGATTTTCAACTCTAGTGGGTTCTGTACTTCATGACCTTCCACAACAATCCTCTTTTAAGGGAAACATCCTAAACAACACGCTACAAACAACGCAGACGTTTCCTATGCAAGCGGAACAACGCTTGCCGGAACAACACATGCCTTTTTCTCTTCCTTAATCACGCATGTGCCAAACTATGCATATGCATGGTTAAGGCAGAGAGCTCAGGAGAGAATGCGGTGAGGTAAGTGGGGGTGAGGCAGGGTTGGGGGTAGTTTTCAGGGGTGGGGTAAATAAAGGGCTTAGGTGTGGGGGTCTGACTATTTGTTTTTTAGGGGTGGGGTGGGGGTCTGGGTAGTTTTTTTTTAGGGGAAAGGGTAGGGGTAGGGTATTAGTTTTAGAGCTTAGGATGGGGGACGGTGTGGTTTATTTTTAAGGGGTGGGGAAAGTTTAAGGATGGCAGGAAGGATCAGGAGAGGACAAGGTGAGGTACGTGGGGTTGGATTTAGTGCTTAGGGTGGGGGGTCGGGGAAGGTTTTTTTTAGGGGTGGGGTAGGGAGGTTGGGATATTTTTTTTGAGGCCTTAGGATGGGTGGAGAGTCAGGGTAGTTTATTTTTAGGGGTGGGGTGAGGGTGCCATGAGGTAAGTGGGCTTGGGGCAGGGTTTGGGGCTATTTTTTAGATGTGGGGGTGGATTTAGGGCTCAGTGTGAGTGGGGGTCACAGTAGATTTCTTATTAGGTGTGGGGGAAGGTTTTGGGGCTCGGGGTAGGTGGAGGTGTTGGGGTAGCTTAGTTTTTTGGGGTGAAGGAAGGTTTTAGGGCTCAGGGCCGGAGGGGGGTGTCTGGGTAGTTTACTTATTAGTGATGGGGGTAGTTGTGGGCCTCAGGGCAGGTGGAGGGGGTTGTATGACATAACCAGGCATGCCATTTTTGTATATGATTTTACTAAGCATGCTTTTACAATGAAATTCATTGTGAAGGCATGCTTGGTAAAGGCATGTGTGGAAAAGACGTGGTAATGGTTCCGACTGCATTGTTTAGGCATGCGTTGTTCCGGTTTGCGTGGTTCTGTCATACAATCCTAGTTTAACTATCTACAGATCTGTGATATTTTTTTTTTACATAATTGCCTATATCCTACCAGTTGTAATGAAGAAAATATTTTGATTTTTTTTCCCCCGCACAACGGGCAAGCTATCAATTAGGACTTTATACAGGATCATGTCTGCAGATAGAGAGGATGACAGGGACAGTCTGGTGGCTAAATGGAGTGTCAAGCTTGAACAGACTATCTTATTATATTATCGATGCTCCCAATACTATTAGTTGATTAGTCAGTTCAGTTAGTCTAAAACTTCAGCAAATTAAGGCTGTCTACCTTATTATCTGCATTTCCAGAAATAATTAAAATCACATGCTTCCTGAGAAGATACTTTAATAAATGTTTAATTCTCATTTTAAACAGGAACATTGGGCGAAATGTGCTATAACAGGGTTCTGTACATTTTGGAAACGATTAGGAGTTATTGTACTTCAACACACAGGGGCTAATACAGAATCACAGCGCGAACTAGGTTTGCCTAATTAGGATCAGCAAAATGCTGATGCTTACTCTGCACCTAGAAGTGCAGCAAAAACTTGCATATACCTTATTCGTTCAAGTTATTCTTTCAAGTTATTTCCCATTTGTGGTCGAAAACCTCAAAACATAGAGGTAGTAGCTATTAAGGAATACCCAGGATAAATGTTGGTGCTCTTCGCGTGACTGCTTGCACTCTAAGGGCCGTATTTATACTCCGTTTGCGCCGAATTTGCGTCGTTTTTTTCGACGCAAATTCGACGCTAAACTAACGCCAACTAACGCCATATTTATACTATGGCGTTAGAGGCGTATAGCGCCAAAGTTCCCGGAATGTGCGTCATTTTTTAGCGTGAACCCCTTCCTTGCGTTAATGATATGCAAGGGAGGCGTTCCCGTCTAAAAAATGACTCCCAGGCCTTTACGTGGTATTTATACTCCCGGGCAAAAGAGACGCCCGGGAGTGGGCGTGGCTAAAAACGGCGCATTTGCGCCGCTTTTTAACGCCTGGGTCAGGCATGGCGTTAAGGGACAAGTGGGCTCAAAATGAGCCCAGAGTGCCCTCCCCTGCCCCCAGGGACCCCCCCTGCCACCCTTGCCCACCCCAGGAGGACACCCAAGGCTGGAGGGACCCACCCCAGGGACATTCAGGTAAGTTCAGGTAAGTATTTTTTTATTTTTTTTTAATAATTTTTTTTGGCATAGGGGGGCCTGATTTGTGCCCCCCTACATGCCACTATGCCCAATGACCATGCCCAGGGGACAGAAGTCCCCTGGGCATGGCCATTGGGCAAGGGGGCATGACTCCTATCTTTACAATGATAGGAGTCATGTTGATGGGGGATGGGCGTCGTTAAAAAATGGCGCAAGTCGGGTTACGACGATTTTTTCGACGTAACCTGACTTGCCCCATTTTAAGACGCCCATGCGCCATTTTCCCCCTACGCCGGCGCTGCCTGGTGTACGTGGTTTTTCTCGCGCACACCAGGCAGCGCCGGTCTGCTTGCGCCGGCTAACGCCATTCAATAAATACGGCGCCCGCATGGCGCTTCAGAATGGCGTTAGCCGGCGCAAAACTTTTTGACGCTAAACTGCGTTAGCGCAGTTTAGCGTCAAAAAGTATAAATATGGGCCTAAATGTTTCACGATTTTTTATTGCAACTTGTTGCAGTATTGCAGTTCATGATTTTGGAAGGTGGTATATTTTGTTCTTTTCAAGCTGCACAGTTGGCCGTCCTAGTATACGCTGGATGAATTTGCTAAATGAAATCAGGTATAGCTCACTGTAAGTCCCTGAGACATTTACACACAATACATTTCATCGACTCCACCGATTACCGGAAGAATCAATTTTCAACTGTAAATGAAAATGCAAACTTCAGTGTGAGTTTGAAGTGTTAGTGGTAAAGAACCTCAAGTATCCTAAAATCATAAAATGTACTACGCAGTAACCATGTTTTCCCCAGAGTCTTTCCTTGTTTTTAACACTTGGGTTCTTTGCTTTCTATAAATACAAGTCCTTCTCTCCACTGAATACAACTATGAAAGTTTAGCTGAGACTTCTACCGTTTGGGGACTGTGGAAAGTCACAGATGTTTGTTTCGTACATTCTGTTTTAATAGAGAGTTCAGATGTGGTTGGAAAAGGCTACGAAAAGATTTTAACATAACTTTTGCAACTCTGAAACTTAGAAACTGGAAACTGAGTGCTACATTCTGACAGTAGATTAAGGGGGTCATTCTGACCCTGGCGGTCGGTGACCGCCAGGGTCACCGACCACGGGAGCACCGCCAACAGGCTGGCGGTGCTCCGTCGAGCATTCTGACCGCGGCGGTTCAGCCGCGGTCAGAAACGGAAAGTCGGCGGTCTCCCGCCGACTTTCCGCTGCTCGGGAGAATCCTCCATGGCGGCAGAGCGCGCTCCGCCGCCATGGGGATTCTGACACCCCCTACCGCCATCCTGTTCCTGGCGGGTCTCCCGCCAGGAACAGGATGGCGGTAGGGGGTGCCGCGGGGCCCCTGGGGGCCCCTGCAGTGCCCATGCCCATGGGCCCCACTGTGTATTTCAGTGTCTGCAATGCAGACACTGAAATACGCGACGGGTGCAAACTGCACCCGTCGCACATACGCACTCCGCCGGCTCCATTCGGAGCCGGCTTCCTCGTGGGGAGGGGTTTCCCGCTGGGCTGGCGGGCGGCCTCCTGGCGGTCGCCCGCCAGCCCAGCGGGAAAGCCTGAATGGCCTCCGCGGTCTTTCGACTGCGGAGCGGCCATATGGCGGTTCCCGCCAGGCGGGCGGCGACCGCTGCCCGCCGGCCTCGGAATCAGGCCCTAAGTCTACAATGATCAAATAATGAATAAACCAAGAGGTCTGGTTTAAGTCATGTCGGCAGAGGCATGAAACAATGATAGGCATAAAACACACAACAGTGCATTCAGACCTACAGAAAGAGGCATGCATACATGCCCACAAATAAAAAAGTAATCACTCGCTTCTGCAGAAAGCCAAATCTATGTCCATGAACAGAGTCACAAGTTGTGTGGTAATGACGAAGTTTTAAATTTACACACGCAATTAGTGCATTCTTATAATATCACCACTTCATTAGCATGCACTTACACACGTGAGGCCTGGAATGGGAGTTACATACAGGATAAGGAATTACAACAACTGTTGTAAATGTTTTCTTCATGACCGGACCAGTTACTGGACACTTTGAGCCTGTTTTTAGCAGGTGTAACTGTACCTCGGTTTATCAGCATCCTGTAAATCTGGGTGCGGAAAAACTATGGGACATTGGAATATTGCGGATAGAAGGTTGGTGGTGACAAAATCTAATATTGAAATATGAACGTTGGAACTGGCAGTTTGCCAGTGGCAGCGGTTGTGCCGTGTCCTGCTTGCATTGCTCTCTTTGTATGATAAACCTGAAGAACTAAAATATAAATGTGGGAACCTACCCTAGCGGAGTCTACTTAACAGTGTCGATGGGATAGGTGAGAGCAATGTCGACGTGAAGGTAGTCTACTGAGTAGTTAAGATGGTGTTTTCATCAAGACGGCACTGGAGGAGTGTATTGCTGCAAGCCTGGAGGGCGGGAAAGGAAGTGCGGCGAACATCGTAAAGGCCGGGAGATGCAGTGCGGCAAACATAGAGGAGAGTAAAAAGTTTTCTAGCTTTCGAGTCAAGAATTTTTCAATTCTATTAAGGACAAGAGGCAAAAATTATGCTTCTCTTTTCATGCTTTAATTTTTAAGCAGCAAATAGAAAGACAAAAACAAAGACTTCACGTGACAGACCCCATGACCATCATAGAGTCCAGCCCTACATAAGCCCCCTCAGTCAAACACACCTCCTTTTTCTTTGTGTGAGTCCAAATAATAGTGAAAGTCTCAAGAACAAATCCCCAACAGAGGAAAAAGCAAACCAAATAGGAGCTTCCTCGGAACCACTGAATCCAACCAGCAAAGGGGCCAACGGGACGAATCTGAGAAGGAGAATCCAGATAACCTGAACAACGTTCACTCAGAAGAACAGAATTCGTTTGCCTACATTGCTTTAAGAGAAACAAAAAAATCGAGCCATAAACACTGAACCACACCCCTTGATATTTCAACATCATTCAGAAAAGGGGGGAAAAGAAAAGGAACATATCATAAAAGTCAAGATATATCAATAAGGTGTAATTTTATACAAAAACACCTTTCTAAGGGAGGAATAATCCTCTACTCTGTATCCTTAATAGAATTGAAAAATTATTGACGTGAAAGCTAGAAAATATTTTATTCTATGTCAGGAGTTGAGGCTCTGATTATGCTAGTTTAAAGCAGATCTAGAACAATATTTGCAACATCTAAAATGGGTTTGTAGTAAAAAGCCTTAAAGGTTGACCCAGACGACCAGTCAGCCGCTCTCAAAATGTCCTCTGTGCAGGAACCCAAAGGAAAAGCTTTAGACATCATGGCGCCTCGCTCAGAATGAGCTCCAAACTGAGAGGTATCAATGCCCGCCTCACTCATAAGCCACTGCATCCATCTAGCCAAAGTGGCCAAAGATACTGGGCGGAAAGGCTTCATTAAGGAAATTAACAATTGAACAATCATGTCAGGGCAAAATTTGGCTGTACGCACCTCATAATCTTTCAAACATTGTACAACACACAGCTTAGAATTATCTGGGAAACTAGGTTAAAACTCTGATCTAGTATTACACTTGGTACGGCGGGAAATAGTAAAGAATACTCCTTCAGGAGAAAAAACTCTACCTGAGATGTCTAATGCCTTTACATCAGAAACCCGTTTACAAGACACCAAACACAGAAGCATAGTAAGCTTAGCAGATAGCTGCTTTCTGGAAAGGTACTGATTAGCCGGCCAGGAATAAAAAAAAAGTAGGATAATATTTACGCCCCAAAGGCTAGAATAACGTGGTTGAGAAGGGTTCGAAAACCGAATTACCCATAGAAGTGTACACACAGTCGGAAGTTCGCCAATAGGTATACCTCAATGGGAATACGACCTGCTGAGATGCCCTACATGAAATTATCAGCAGATCTAGAGGCCATACCTGAGGCTGCCAAATGAGACAAGAAATTTAGACTCATCGAACAATCTGCTGATAATGGATCAGCACACCGTTCACAGCACCAAGAGCGTCAACATTTCCAAGTGGAAGCGTAACCCTTGTGGGTGTTAGGAGCCCAGGATTTTGAGATGAAATCCTGAGATTCGTTCAAAAGTCCTGGGAGAGACCATTGTTTCTGGAAATTCTCCAGGCCACCAGGGTTAGAGAATGCGATTGCACTAGAGGATGAGGAAGGCCCATCGGGTCTAGTAACAAGTTCCAATGATGCAGAAGAACTACCGGAGGAGAGCAAGGCATCTCCAGAATTACAGGAAACCAGGCTTGAGCCCTCCAGAGGGGGGTCACAATCACCAGCTCCGTTCTCTGACAACGCACTTGAGTCAGAACTCTGGGAATCATCATGAAGGGAGGAAAAGCATATCCCAGGAACTGGGAATAGTCCTGCAGGAATGCATCGGTCGCATGGGCTTCTGGATGCGGGCGCCAACTGAAAAACCCATCCAACTGCCAGTTGAGACGAGATGCAAAGAGGTCTATCGAGAAAGGGCCCCACAGGCATTGGAGAGAGTGAAACATTCTTGGATGAAGTCACCAATCACTGAAGTCGCGAAGATAATGAGATTGCCAATCGGCTACCGTATTGCTCTGACCCAGGAGATACTCTGCCACCACTGAAATTCGATGTTGAAGGCAAAAATGGCAAATGTCCTTGGCAATCTCCACCAAGAGACAAAGGGGGTTATTCTAACTTTGGAGGAGTGTTAATCCGTCCCAAAAGTGACGGTAAAGTGACGGATATACCACCAGCCGTATTACGAGTTCCATAGGATATAATGGACTCGTAATACGGCTGGTGGTAAATCCGTCACTTTTCTGTCACTTTTGGGACGGATTAACACCTCCTCCAAAGTTAGAATAACCCCCAAAATCTTGTCCCATCCAGCCTGTTGACATAACGGACTGCCAAAATGTTGTCCATCTGAAGAAGGATGCAACAATACGACTTCTCTGGAGAGAGACTGCGAATTGGAAAAGAACCCACCAAGAGTTCCAAGCAATTGATATGAAGAGCTAGCTCTGCCCGAGACCAACAGCCCACTATGACCACCAAGACGCAACGGGCTCTCCAGCCCCAGCGGCTGGCATCGGATTCAATCACTATCTGTGGAGACGAGCCAAAGATCGCTCTCCCATTCCAAGCATCCATATGATTGAGCTGCCACTGGATCTCGGTCCCGGCCTCAGATGAGAGGGGAACCAGGGCAGAATAACTGAGACCCTTTTGGAGATCTTTAGACGCTGAAAGGCACGGTAATGGAGAAGGCCCGAAATATCGTCTGAATGGATGAAGAGAGAAGGCCCACCATTCGTGCTAGGCATCTCAAAGATATCTGTTTGGACAAGAGTGCCCGTAAATCTCATTCTTTATGTTGCGGACCTTGGAGAGAGGAAGGACCAATTGGGCTAATACAGAGTCCACGTGAAAGCCCAGTTACTCCAACCTCTGGGAAGGAACCTGGATGGACTTCTGACTGTTGTTGATGAAACCCAAGTCTTGAAGGAGATATATCACCCATTCCAGATAGTTCAATACCAGAAGAGAGCACTGAGACATGATGATAAGGTCATCAAGATATATGAGATGTATGATCAGATGTACCTCCTTGGCACGAAGGAGAGGCCGAAAGGAAGGACCTTGTATTCGAAACAATGGCCCTGCCATAGAAACTGAGGAAATCTCTGTTGAGGAGAAAAAATTGGAATGGTCAGATAAGCATCCTTTAAATCTATGCAAACCATCCAATCGTTTTCTCTTAGGATGTCCCTTAGCAAATGAATGCTCTCCATCTTGAAATGGTGGTAAATAATCCATCCATTGAAATCCTTTAGATATAGAACCAGTCGGGAATTGACACCCATCTTTTCTACCAGAAAAATGGGGCTGAGGAAGTCGTGAGGGTGGGGGGAGGATTCTACAATGGTCCCTTTGGCCAGGAGAGCTGTGACTTCCAGGTAAATTAACTCTCGATCTTGTAGGGAATTATACATTTCTAGAGGAGTAACCCACTGAACTGGAGAATCTTAAAATTCCAGTTTGAAGCCTTGGATAGCATCTGGGAGCCAGAGGTCTAGGGTGATCTTTAGCCAATTGTTTACAAATAAAGCTGTCCTGCCCCCAGAATCATTTCTGAAATCAAAATAAGTCTTGCCTGAAGGGTTGGACTCCTGATAGGAGGTGTAGGTTCCCTTTGATTTCCCTCACTGGAATCTGTTGCGACCACCACAGGACCTTATGGGATAGAAGGTGGAGGCAGAGTCCTGGTAGCCTCCTCTGGGATGTTGGTAGGAACCACGTGAAGGGCCTGGATAGTAACTGCGGCCAAAGGCTCACCCTCTGTAGCGTTCAGAAAAATCCCTCGCCGGCAGGATGACACTCCTAAAATGAAGCGACATACATAAAAGCAACTAAAGAAATTACAAAGGCAGCAGGGTGTGCAGTGCACACGGGCAATATATTTAAATATGCCCATACTGCTGTCGGCGCTCGGCGATCATAACATTAATTGCAGAATAAACAATGCCACTTAACTGGCTGCGAAGCAGCAATGAAAGAGGAGGCGTGTTTGACTGAGGGGGCTTATGTAGGGCTGGAATCTATGATGATCATGTGGTCTGTCACAGGAAGTGAGGTCTTTGTTTTTGTCTTTCTATCGGCTGCTAAAATATTAAAGAACGGAAAGAGAAGCACAATCAGAGCCTCAGGTCTTGACATAGAATCGTCTGTAACTGCAACAGAATAGTACAATTCATTACTGCAGAACCAGGAGCGAGTTACATTCTGAATTCTTCTGTAGCCCAAAGGTAAATGGTGACGTCACCAATGTGTAAGGTGGCGATGGTGTGAAGACGTACCATGCCAACCACCACGAATTGCAGAGGCCATCTTTTTGAAGCGGGAACGTTGGTTTTTGGAAAAGGTGGCAGTGGTGTGATCAGCCTTCACACAACACAACATAAGCGTAATACCTCTGTTGGAGTCCAAGATGCTTGAGGAAGTACTCTTCAGTGCGCAGTTACAATCTTGGTGATGCACAAACCTTAAACTTATGATTCATAGTGGATACTTACAATGATGCGCACATCTTATAGCTGACAATTTTGGAGTCCCTTGTGAGTAGTCGCGTATGCACATGCTCACGTTTTTTTATTGTGTCATCAAGCCATCAGCTGTAAAGCACATACACGGCCACCAAAACAGAAATGTAGCGTGTGCTTGTGTCTTTACCACTTTCGGGAGTATAACTCTGGTCATGGGTTTCGGCAGGATTAAGGACATTGTACTGTGTTATCCCTATTACCTTCATCATCGCCTGTGTGCTGAGTATCGGTGATTGGCACACATTCTTTGATTCTTTTATACATCTTCAAACTGCCTGTGTGCTGAGTAGCAACTGCTGCAGATCACAGTTTTAGCACACCTATTATTATTATTTTTTTTTATGTGATGATTTTATTGATTGGCACACCTCTTTATGACTGATTTAGTGTATTAATAGTACTGGTGTACGTTTCTGGTGTCCTGATTTATTTGAAGCGTAGGTGGAGGTACTATAGTATGGTGAATGTAGCTTGGAAAGGCATTTATCTTTACTAAAGCATAAATTATGTCTTTAAGTTTAAGAGAATTAAAAATTATGCCACCTTTGGAAAATGTAGGTGAAGCAGATTTATACAATTGTGCACTTAAACAACTGCAAGAAAGGTATTGCAAAAAGATTAATGTAGCAATGGAATGATATATATTTTATTCTACAGAATAGAAAGAAAACAAAGCAATTGATAAATACACAGCTAAATTAAGAGGGTAGCTTTAACATGTGCTTTTGAATGAATGACGTATGACCAAGTATTCAGGTATCAATTATTGTTGACAACCAAGTCCACGAAGATCCAGGAGAAACTATGGTCATCTGGTGAATTATCTTAAAAAGCCGCAGTGAAGGTTGCCAGGAACATTGAAGTAACTGGAAAATGTATGCAAGTTGTGGGGAAGGAGAACAAGAGTTATGGTGTTGTATGTGCGATTAGCAGGGAGAAAAGTAGTAAGGTAACAAAATGTTTGAATGTAACGCAGACCAGTGGTACAGGCAACAAGAATGAGTCCAATAGTAATGCCAAAGGATTATTATGTTATAGGTGCGGATTCAGAAATTATTTAGCAAACTCTAAAGTGTGCCCAGCTGTAGGCAAAGTATGAAGTACGTATAAGAAAAATTTACATTTTACTAGTGTGTGTAAACATTTTTGGAGGAAGGTTAATTTCATTGCTGAGGATTATGAGGATGAGGAGCATAAGTATGGCATGCAAAGTGTGGTATTGAGTATTCAGAGAGGACATGAGAAAAAAGGTGTACGATTGCCCAGTGGTTCATTGAACATTGATGGGGTACAAGTAGAAGTTATGGTGAATGTATGTGCATAATGGGTAAAAAAAGTTCGAACAACTGTGGCTGGGAAGGAAGTTTGAGAATACTAACATAAAACCACTAGTTATTCTGAGCATAAAATCTCGATAGTAGACATAATGCAAGCTGAGTTCGAATTTGCTTGTAGAAAGTGTGTTGATGAAGTGTAGCTGAGAAATGTGCTATGATTTTGGGGTGGCCTTGTATTTTTGACCTTGGGATAAAAATTGACTCAAAGGCCATCCCACCTGTGTTTGCTGTGGAAGATGAAAATATTCATGGAACAAGGGATTTGGGGCCAGATGTAGTAAAGTTTTGTGAGTCACAAATGGCCCAAATCGCTATTTGCGACCTCGCAAAATCCGAAATGGGATACAAAAATCCCATATCCGAAATGCAAATAGCAATGCGACACAGCACCGACTCGCAAAAATTGCGACCTGATTTTGTGACCCGCAAATAGGAAGTAATAAATTGCGAGTTGCAAACCATATACAAAAGCCAGTCGCAAATTGCGACCAGTCGCAAAAAGCCAGTTTTGCACATCCAGATTACCACTGATACAGAGCAGGTGGTAACCAGAACCAAAGTATAAAAGAAGACCCAGAAGGAATCTGTGTGACTAAAAATGGCTGAACTGTACGTGATAGCATGGAGGAGGAGAGTCCAGGCCGCCCAGCAGAGGAGGAGGAGGCAGAGACAGGAGAGGATATACCGAACCAGGCAGACACTATTTCAACAAACTGAGAAGGAGATATATGACAAATATAGACTGAGCAGTGCTGTAATCTTAGAATTAATTGAACTACTGAATCCTCAGCTTGAACAACAGACAATGCGCATCCCTACACATGTGCAAGTGCTATGCTCACTGCACCTCTTGGCCTAGGGTAGCTATCAGGGGGTGATTGCTGTTGCAGGTGGGGTATCCCAAAGTGCACTCTCACGATTCTTCAGATGTTTCCTAGATGCCATACTCACACACATGTCTATATATATACCTACCCAGGAATGAGGCAGAAATTAACAGCACCAATGCCAACTTCCCCCATGTAATAGGGTGTGTGGACGGGACACATATACACATTTGCCCTCCTGCAATAGGAAATGTACCCACTCACTAAACATCCAGGTGGTATGTGACGCCCATAATGTAATTACTGACATTGTAGCTAAATATCCAGGGAGTACACATGACTCATACATATTCAGGCACAGTGGGATACACCAACGCCTAGAATGTGGGGAGTTTGGAGACGGATATCTATTAGGTATTGCTGACTACACCCTGACGCCATACATACAGGTCACTGTGTAACCCATTGATGTCCTGCTAAATATGACTTTTTTATCAAACAGGTGACAGTGCATATGCCCTGAGACCATGGATACTCACCCCGTACCTAACAGCTGGCAATCAGAATGAGAGGCGATATAACAGTGCACATCGGCAGACCAGAACTGTAGTGGAGAGGACCTTTGGCTTGTTAAAGGCAAGATTCAGATGCCTCCTCAGAAGTGGAGGTGCACTCCAGTATGCCCCAGAAACAGCATGCAAGATAGTTGCCGCATGTGCCTGTGCCCACACAAAATTGCCACCAGACGTGGGCTACATCTCACCCCTGAAGACACAGATACGGAGGATGAGGAGCAAGAGCTATCACACCGACAGCCTGGGGATAGAAGCATCGCAAATGAGGGCAGACAGAGACGGAACCACATTACAACTCAATACTTTGGTAGGTACGTGGCAACCGTGACCACACTCACTAATGTCAGACACACATAGCCCAGTTGTGTAGTCACACAAACTAAACCTTTTTATTTCTAAACTATGAAAAAATTAGAATTGTATGCCACAGTCTTGAATTGTCAAAAGTCATATAAGACACATTAATTGCATGTGCCTTATTAAGAGTACATTTTGGGGGCTCACACCCTCCTCCTACTGCGGCCACCATGGCTCATTCCTGGTGGGTCCCCTGGCCCCTGCAGTGCACTGCTACTCCGTAGCACACAGGAATTGGTGGCAGACACACTGCCGATGGTCGAGCCCTCCTCGCTGTCCTGCGGGGTATCACGCCCCTTGTAGCCTGCCTGTTCTCCATTAGGTCTACCGCATGGCTGAAGCGGCCAAGTTCCAGTGCCACATCCCCTCCGAAATGACCTAGTTCAACCTGGCTGACAGTACACCTTGACAGGCATGTGATGTTAGTGGCAAGGCGCCCAGTGGATGCTGCCAGTCTGTCAAACCGGGTGGCAGTGTTGCGCTCCCTGAGCCTTGCCTGTGCCCTGTCTGCCACAAGTTCAGTGACCAAATGTTCAATGGCCTGTGTCAAGTTCCCCAGATTTTGGTTCATGTGTTGGAACTGACTGTCCACATTTGCCATCCCATGGGTCATAGTGGTCTGCAGTCTATTGAGATTCCTATTTATTGACTACAACTGTCTGTTTTGCAAGCGCTGACCCTGAACCAGTGATGCCTCCAGTCCCGCAAACTCTATGTCTGCGGCATCATCCCAGGGCCCAGACTGCTCTCTGTGCCGGCGTCTGAGCACTTCTCCAGCTGTTGGCTCTGTGTGCCTCTCTATGGGGCTTAGCCCTGGTGCTACCCCTGCTGCCTCCATGCCCTGTGTAGGATCTTCCATGGACTCTGGTGGTGTTCTGCTGGGCCCTGCTGTGTCACTGCAGCCTCCTGCTGTGGGTCTGGCCCATGTTCCTCTCCCTACATGTGTTCACTGCTGGGGGTGCCTTGTGGGAGACCTGTGGGACATAGGGGATACACTGTCAGTCTTGCACATCTGTTTTATGCCTCATAATAAACATTTGCCTATATTTAAACCACTGTACTACATTGCCCATAATGCACTATTCTAGAGGTTGCTAGACTGTAATGGAGCTAGTCTGGTGGTGCCTGCTGCTGTGTACTGGGATAGTGTGTATACTGCATTTGTGGGTGCCAAAGCATATCTCATGATACTCACCTTTTGATGTCCCAGGTGCTGAACTGTCCACTTCTTCCATGCCCAGTACGGCCTCTGGCTCCAGTGTCATCTCCACCATGGTTTCCAGGGCTGTGGGTGGTGGTATGGTGGATGGGCCTCCTCCGGTGCCCCTCATCTCCCTCATGCGCTCCGCATCCCTCTTCTTGGTCCTGGAGCGCAGGTCATACCACCTTTTCCGTATTTCCTCTAGGGTGTGGTGGTTTACCCCAATGGCATTGATTTTTTCTTGTATTTGTTGCCAAATTCTTTTCTTCTGAGTGTCAGGGACACTCATTGATGCCTTGCCGAAGAGTTGGTCATGGTGCAGGCAGCACTCTTCTGTAAGGACCTCCAACTCCTTGTCTAAGAATTTCAGTTTTCTCCTCCTGCCAGCACTGCCTGTCTCCTCCATGGTTGCTGAAGCTCCTCTCCCTGGGAGTGGCTCAGCAGTTTGGGATGGGTGTGGTCCTCCCTCTTCCCAGTTCTATTTGGTGACTTCCTGCTTCTGATGTCATCACCAAGAGCCAGGAAGTGGGTTTCCCAACTGTTATGTTGCATCTGCAGGCAATTTGTGAGGCAGTGGCAATTTGCGACATCGGACCACACCCTTCGCGCAAATTGTGACATCGATAAAAACAGAGGTCGCAAAATGCGCTGCAACACCTCTGTGACTCGCAATTTGGTATCGCAAGTCTTTCTTGCATTTGGTTTTGCGAGTCGGAAATAGCGATTCTCATGGAGTCGCTATTTCCGATTCGCAAAAATTTACCTACCTACATCTAGACCTCAGGTGAAAAACGAGCACTTCATTTACAAGGTCCGTGGTGCAGGGTGGCGCAACAAGTGCCTTGCTGTGCAGCCCTGCACCACTGGAAATGGGCAGAAATGCACCGTATCTACAAGATATGGCACATTTCTATCCTCTTCCCCTGCACAGGTGCACAAATTGCTGCCTAGCACCAATGCAGGCACTCTTGCATCCTGGTGCAAGGATGCCTGTGTTGAGGGGATCATTGCTTTTGGGTAGGAAGGGACACCTTCCTGCACAAAAATAATCATAGGAGGTGTTTTCCTCTGTTTATGTGTGCTGCAGAATGTAGCACACATAGAAAGAGGAACAAACAGGAAGAAATAAAGATATTTCTCTCCTTTCGTCAGTCTTACGCCACTTTTGTGCTGTGAAAGTGGTCCATATTTGCAAGACCATGAAAAGCCATGCAAGTTGGCTTTGCGTGGCCTTGTAAATATTGGCTGGCACACTGTGCCACTGGAGCATCAAACAAATGACGAAATGTAAATGAGGCCCTGAGTTTTCAAGTGTTCTTGGGGATCAGTTAGACAAAATGAAAGGCTTTGAACACAGGATAGTCTTGCACAAAATGTTGTGCCTGTAGGGCAGAAGTTGAAAAATGTTCTAATAAACTACAGAAAGAAACTGAGGAAAAGGTTACTTAAAAAGACTTATGTGAAAAAAGCATTATTGAACCCATTGAAAGTTCTGACTTTGTATCTGGTTGTAATTTTGTTGAAATCTGTAGGAGACATAAGATTGTGTGTGAACTTGCAATGTCTCAACAAAGCCATTTGGGTGGATGCTGTTCCCTTACTCACTTTGCAAAGAACTGGTGTCCTTTATTAGGGAGGCAAATGTATATACTACTATTGACTTGGCCAGCGTGTCATCAAATCCAGCTAGATTCAAACTCTAAACACTGTGGGGCATATTTATACTCAGTTTGCGCTGAATTTGCGTCGTTTTGATCGACGCAAATTCGACGCAAAACTAACTCCATATTTATACTTTGGCGTTAGACGCGTCTAGCGCCAAAGTTCATGGAGTTCGCGTAATTTTTTTGCGTGAACACCTTCCTTGCGTTAATGATATGCAAGGTAGGCGTTCCCGTCTTAAAAAATGACTGCGATGCATATGCGTCGTATTTATACTCCCGGGCAAAAAAGACGCCCGGGAGTGGGCGGGACTAAAAAACCCGCATTTGCGCCGGACTTTAGCGCCTGGGTCAGGGCAGGCGTTAAGGGACCTGTGGGCTCAGAATGAGCCCAGAGGTGCCCTCCCAAGCCCCCAGGGACACCCCCTGCCACCCTTGCCCACCCCAGGAGGACACCCAAGGATGGAGGGACCCACCCCAGGGACATTAAGGTAAGTCCAGGTAAGTATTTTTTTTTATTTTTGTTGTGGCATAGGGGGGCCTGATTTGTGCCCCCCTACATGCCACTATGCCCAATGACCATGCCCAGGGGACAGAAGTCCCCTGGGCATGGCCATTGGGCAAGGGGGCATGACTCCTGTCTTTGCTAAGACAGGAGTCATTTCAATAGGGGATGGGCGTCGTAAAAAAATGGCGCAAATCGGGTTGTGGCATTATCCATGAAGGCCATGGGGGTGGGGGTGGAGTACTATGAGGAAAATAAAGGAAAGCTTTTGGTGGCCAGGTCTCAATGGTATGGTGGGTCATTGGGTGAGGGGTTGTAGTGCTTGCAAGTCAAGTTACAAGGTGCTTGCAAAGGGTGGTGGTACCCTTGCAAATGGTAGAATTACTAGTTGGGCCATGGCGGAAGGTTTTATGGGACCATTTGGCACGTTACCATCCGACGAGGTATATGCTATTGTTCTTATAGATTATTATTCCAATTGACCAGAAGTATGTATGGTTAGTAGCGTGACCATGGATATGATTACTGAATTTGTGGAGAATGTTTTTGCCAGGGAAGGTGTTCCAGAAATGTTGGCATCTGACAATGGGGTGCAACTTATGTGAAGTAAGATGCACTTACTTTTGGAAAAGAGTGATGAAAATTGTGTAAAGGCATCATTGTATCATCCCAAAAGTAATGGCTAGGTTGAACAGCTCAACAGAGTAGTCAAAGAAGCAATACAATTGGCACTTAAGTCTGAGTTGTCATGGAAGAAAGCTCTCCAAAGTATGTTGTTATCATGCAGTATTACACTGCATTCAGTAACGGGTAAAAAACTGTTTGAGGTGTTACGAGGAAGGAAGCGTTCTTCAAAACTTGTACAGTGAGGGAGAGGAAATTTCCAGGTCATCTTAAAGAGTTTATGATGGAGTAAAATAAAAAAATACTTATTTGGGAACCTTGAGATGTCTTGATATTATTTTGTTAGTATTATGTTATTCTCATTAGTTTTATATTTAGGCTGTTCATTTTTCTTTTTGTTGTGTTGTAATTTTGTATTTGGGAGGATGGTGTGTGGACTTTGGAATGTTGGGGAATGTTGGTGGAGACAAAATCTAATATCGGAATACTGACTTTGGGCTGTCAGTTTGCCGATGGCAGCGGTTGTGTTGTGTCCTGCTGTCTCTCTATGCATGATGAACCTGAAGAAATAAAATATAAACATGAGAACAAACCATCGTGGGTTCTGCCTAACAGAAATCTACCAACTTCTAATTCTGCTCTTAATAAAAACAGGAGTCTTCAATCTGAACAGAATTACTATCCTACACATGATCGGCCCAAAGAGAAGGAGTGTAAAAAAAGAGTAGGAGTTAGTGTGAGAAAAAACAGCTGACTGTCACATAGATCAAGCAAAAAATGGTGGCACTTTGTAAACCTGCCTTTGATCGAGATTGAGCAGGCCGATCCGAAGTCAGATTGGACAAATCAGATGCCTGGGTCATATGCTCTATTAGACAAAGTAACGTGTGTTATATCAACACCATCAAATGCGACATCATCCATACATCTCACAATAGGATCCACTTCAGAACCACAATGTGATTAAGCAGAGAAGTATCATAACATCATTAGCTACATATTAAGAAACATTCCTCCAACAGCAGCTAAGACCCCATGGGAAAAGAAACGTGTAGTTAAATATGTGATGCAGAGATTGCTTAAAACACTGGGCTTTATAAAACTGTGAAATTGTCTGCCGAGGTGCGAGGAGTTTACTATAAAAAAACGAGCACATGAAACAAAAGACATAAAATCATTCAGTTCACTTTAAAAAACTTTAGAAAAGTATGCAGACACTGAGATATAAAGTACATAGGTAGTAACTAATAGCAGATTTTGTTCACCTTGGATCTTATAAGCGTGTTTTGACGTGCATTACTATCTTTAAAGCAAAACAATTGTTTCTGAGTAGGATGAATTCCAGATTCACTGTTGGAGAGCTTTTAAAACTTTTAAAACAAAAGCATCAGCAGAATGTCCACCACCTTGTGAAAAATGAACATTCGTATCATATGTTTGTAAGAAATTGCAGTTATTGACTAGGAATGGATGGTGGAAGCTTCTCCTAGGCAACAACCTTAATCCTTGTCAGGGTGAACCACAAAAGTCACTACATAAACTTGTGCGCAACACTGGCAGCTTGGCACAAAGCAGTCAGAATTAACTTAAATGCAGTGTGGAAAACAGCACACAATCTTCACCAGAATGACAAAAACCCAATGAGTAGCACCAGAGATAATCCATTTTCAAGTTTCAAGAGAAAATAATGTCTAAAATCACAAAGGGCTACTCACAGTCACCTGGTTACACAAGATCAGGAAAAGTCACAAGTTCAGGCAACAGGGATGGGGCATGGGTCAGATACAGGGACCAGGTTAGTTCAGCTGAACAGTTAATTTCTGAGTTGAGTATAAAGAGTTCTGTTCGCAGAAGAGGAGGCAGCGAGAAGCAGGTAGAACATCCTGGAGGGTCACCACTGTGGTGTGAAGAACTGATCAGGTGTCATGGACAGGTGTTGCTGTAGATTCACATTGACAGTCACCCCAAGCTGTAATTGCTGTAATACGAAGGGTGGCTCTCGCATTGCTGGTTGTTTCTGGTGGTAGCTGTAGCAGGAAGAGCAAATCTCAACATACCTTCACACTGGCAGTCAGAGTGGGCAGCAGAAACTTGGTACAAGTGGGTCCGTTCACAGTCACAAGGAACCCAAACTTCAGGATTTTGACCTTTTCTTGCAGATGAGTAAACTCTGAAGCCAGCCAAAGGTCCTGGGGAGCCACCTCTATGGTGAACAGGGACTCCAGGAGAGGCCAGCAGGAACCAGTCAGGTCAAATCACAGCTGGTCATCTGGGCAGTTACAGGGAGAGCTCTGGACCTTACTGTGCCCCTGAAGCTCACATAGGAGTTCGGCCAAATGACCCTAGGAGTCACTCTGGGTTAGCTTTGGATGAAGGTAAGCAGGTCCAGTCTTCCTTCTCAGACAGGAAGGCAGTCTTCAAGCAGCAGGGCAGTCCTTTGGCAGCAGGGCAGACCTTCTTCTGTAAGGTCCAAAGGTCCAGGAGTGTTCTGAAGAGTCTCTCTGTAGGTGCAATATTTATACCTGTGCCTTCCTGTGTGTGGACTCCCTGTTCTACCCCTCCCCATATTTCTGGAACATTCTGCTCCTTTACTTGAGAAAATTCTAAACTGTCTGGGGTGACAAAAGGCAGGAGAGGTCTAGTGTCAGGTTCCTTTGTAGGTGCAGGAGACAAAAACCTTGGAATGTAATTGAGGCTGGGTAAAACTCCTACACCAGCCATCCTGCTGACACTTAAGACCCATTTGTCTCACTGTCTGGAAGGAATACAAAAACCCCAACAGCAGAGCAATTCATAGTCATGTGACCCAAGACACTGGCAGAAGGCACTGTTTGCTGGTACAAGGAAATGCCATAATTCTAAAAAATGGCATATTCAGAATTCAAACTTATGATCTCACTTTCCCATTAAAGAGGATTTTAAATGATACTTTATTTGATTCTAAACAGCGTATCTCTATCTGATACCAATCTAAAGTTTGCACTTATTAAATCTAAAAAGGTGATCCATTGCTAGACAACAGTAGAGATACGCCTTACAACAGTGAAAAATGACCAGGACTTGAATACATCTTTTGTGTTTTTAAATACAATGGACCCTGCCCCATTAGCCTTTAGTCCCTACCTTAGTGGTGACATAAATATTACAAAGGAAGGTTAGGTCAAAATTGCAGTTTAAAACTGCACTACAGGCTCCAGTGACAGGCCTGAGACATGTTTTAAAAGTGCCAGTTCGTGGGGGCCATGGCCAGGCACCAAACATAACAGATGCCTGATCTTGGACCTCTGGCTGGGGAGCCTGAGCCTCCCCCATCTCAAAGCTCCAGGGCCCGTTTAGCAATACCATCAAGCCCCACATAAACTAAAAGCAGCACCTGACAGCGGGGACCATGCAGAAGGTATCTCAGATCTCTGCTCAGTTGATTGGTTAGAGGAGCACCACAGATGCGGAACTGAGGCCTGCTTGAGGCTCAGCCTGGCAGAAAAAAAAGCACAGGAGTCGTTCCAGCTCTTTGCTGGCTGAGGGGCTGGGAGATCGAATACTGCAGGGCTGCAGAATGTACACGGTCATGGCCCGCAAAGGCAGCAGGCCTGGTGAGCCAAAATAACAGCATCAGACCACACAGCAGCCACCCCAGATCTACACCTACCTGTGCTGCTGAAGGAGTGACACCATTATGGCTCTGTTATCTGCACAAGGACACACACCTGGTGAAAAGTGGCAGGCCTAGAGAGCCAAAACTGAGGATCAGCCTGCAGGGGCACAGGGGAGCCTGGAGGCCCGGGCCACCACAATCTTCTGGGGGCATGCCCAACAGCTCGCATAGGGAGCTGCCAGGTGAGCAGAGCAGGTGGTGATGTCCGCCGAGCGCGCACTGCCTACCCTTCCCCGCACACATGTGAACCTGTGTCACACATTGCCACTAAGGACCAGCGAGACTGAGGCCTGGGCCCCAAGGCCCACATAGCAGCATTGTATCCTACCAGATGCTGTTCTTCACAAGGTTGTGTGACACTGGTTTTACTGTCCCACACACAGAATCATTGGGCCCTACTAACACAGATAAGCCAGAGTTCTTTAGTGGAGGACCTCAGCTGAGCGTACTGGCCATGACACATCAGCAGTGCTTTCTTTCACCACTAGGGGGGACTTCAGGATTGTGAAGAGACCCCCAAATAAGTGCAGAATGGAGGACAGAATCCAGCCCTTTACTGTTGGGAGTGGCTGTAGGAAAGTACCCTCTTGCCTGGCATGTTACCGCTATATTTCACTGTATATATGTTGTTTTAGTCTATGTGTCACTGGGACCCTGCCAGACAGGGCCCCAGTGCTCTTAAGTGTGACCTGTATGTGTTCCCTGTGTGATGACTAACTGTCTCACTGAGGCTCTGCTACCAGAACCTCAGTGGTTATGCTCTCTCTGCTTTCCAAATTGTCACTAACAGGCTAGTGACCAATTTCACCAATTCACATTGGCATACTGGAACACCCTTATCATTTCCTAGTATATGGTACAGAGGTACCCAGGGTATTGAGGTTCCAGGAGATCCCTATGGGCTGCAGCATTTCTTTTGCCACCCATAGGGAGATCTGACAATTCTTACACACGCCTGCCAGTGCAGCCTGAGTGAAATAACGTCCACGTTATTTCACAGCCATTTACCACTGCACTTAAGTAACTTATAAGTCACCTATATGTCTAACCTTCACCTTGTGAAGGTTGGGTGCAAAGTTACTTAGTGTGTGGGCACCCTGGCACTAGCCAAGGTGCCCCCACATTGTTCAGGGCAAATTCCCCGGACTTTGTGAGTGCGGGGACACCATTTCACGCGTACACTATACATAGGTCACTACCTATGTATAGCGTCACAATGGTAACTCCGAACATGGCCATGTAACATGCCTAAGATCATGGAATTGTCACCCCAATGACATTCTGGCATTGGGGAGACAATTCCATGATCCCCCCGTCTCTAGCACAGAACCCGGGTACTGCCAAACTGCCTTTCCGGGGTCTCCACTGCAGCTGCTGCCGCTGCCAACCCCTCAGACAGGTTTGTGCCCTCCTGGGGTCCAGGCAGCCCTGGCCCAGGAAGGCAGAACAAAGGATTTCCTCTGAGAGAGGGTGTGACCCCTCTCCCTTTGGAAATAGGTGTGATGGCTGGGGAGGAGTAGCCTCCCCCAGCCTCTGGAAATGCTTTGATGGGCACAGATGCTGCCTATCTCTGCATAAGCCAGTCTACACCGGTTTAGGGATCCCCCAGCCCTGCTCTGGCGTGAAACTGGACAAAGGAAAGGGGAGTGACCACTCCCCTGACCTGCACCTCCCAGGGGAGGTGCCCAGAGCTCCTCCAGTGTGCACCAGACCTCTGCCATCTTGGAAACAGAGATGTTGCTGGCACCCTGGACTGCTCTGAGTGGCCAGTGCCATCAGGTGACGTCAAAGACTCCTTCTGATAGGCTCTTACCTTTCTTACTAGCCTATCCGCCTTCCTAGGTAGCCAAACCTCCTTTTCTGGCTATTTAGGGTCTCTGCTTTGGGGAATTCTTCAGATACCGAATGCAAGAGCTCACCAGAGTTCCTCTGCATCTCCCTCTTCACCTTCTGCCAAAGGATCAACCGCTGACTGCTCAGGACGCCTGTAAAACCACAACAAAGTAGCAAAGACTACTACTGCAGCCTTGTATCGCTTCATCCTGCCGGCTTTCTCGACTGTTTCCTGGTGGTGCATGCTCTGGGGTAGCCTGCCTCCTTCTTGCACCAGGAGCTCTGAAGAGATCTCCTGTGGGTCGACAGAATCTTCCCCCTGCAACCGCAGGCAACAAAAGACTGCATCACCGGTCCTCTGGGTCCCCTCTCAGCAAAACGAGTGTGGTCCCTGGAACTCAGCAACTCTGTCCAAGTGACTCCCACAGTCCAGTGACTCTTCAGTCCAAGTTTGGTGGATGTAAGTCCTTGCCTCCCCACGCTAGACTGCATTGCTGGGTACGCGTGATTTGCAGCTGCTCCGGCTCCTGTGCACTCTTCCAGGATTTCCTTCGTGCACAGCCAAGCCTGGTTCCCCGACACTCTAACCTGCAGTGCACAACCTTCTGAGTTGTCCTCCGGCGTCGTGGGACTCCCTTTTCTGACTTCGGGTGGACTCTGGTTCACTCCACTTCTAAGTGCCTGATCTTGTACTTCTGCAGGTGCTACCTGCTTCTGTGAGGGCTCTCTGACTTGCTGGGCGCCCTCTCTGTCTCCTCATCCAAATGGTGACATCCTGGTCCCTCCTGGGCCACTGCAGCATCCAAAAACCCTAACCGCAACCCTTGCACCTAGCAAGGCTTGTTTGCGGTCTTTCTGCGTGGGAACACCTCTGCAAGTTTCTTCATGACGTGGGACATCCATCCTCCAAAGAAGAAGTTCCTAGTCCTCTTCGTTCTTGCAGAACACAAAGCTTCTTCCATCCAGTGGCAGCTTCCTTGCACCCTCAGCTGGCATTTCCTGTGCTCCTGCCCACTCTCAACACTGTCACAACTCTTGGACTTGCTCCCCTTGTCTTACAGATACTCAGGTCCGGAAATCCACTGTTTTTGCATTGCTGGTGTTGGTTTTCCTTGCAGAATCCCCCTATTACGACTTCTGTGCTCTCTGTGGGTTGTAGGTGCACTTTACACCTACCTTACAGGGTCTTGGGGTGGGCTATTTTTCTAACCCTCACTGTTTTCTTACAGTCCCAGCGACCCTCTACAAGCTCACATAGGTTTGGGGTCCATTCGTGGTTCGCATTCCACTTTTGGAGTATATGGTTTGTGTTGCCCCTATACTTATGTGCTCCTATTGCAATCTATTGTAACTTTACACAGCTTGCATTACTTCCTTTTGCTATTACTGCATATTTTTGGTATTGTTTACATATTTCTTGTGTATATTTGGCATCCTCATACTGAGGGTATTCACTGAGATACTTTTGGCATATTATCATAAAAATAAAGTACCTTTATTTTTAGTATATCTGTGTATTGTTTTTTCTTATGATATTGTGCATATGACACCAGTGGTATAGTAGGAGCCTTGCATGTCTCCAAGTTCAGCCTAAGCTGCTCTGCTATAGCTACATTCTATCAGCCTAAGCTACTAGAAACACCTCTTCTACACTAATAAGGGATAACTGGACCTGGTACAGAGTGTAAGTACCCCTTGGTACCCACTACAAGCCAGGCCAGCCTCCTACAGTGGCCAAGCAGCCACACCAGCCTTTTCAGATGCCCTTCAACACAGAACACATGGCCTGAGATCCATAAGGGAGTACACAGCAGTGAGGTAGTTGGCAGCACACATCCACCACCAGAGACAAACCATAACTGAGGGTAGGGGGAGAAAGAGAGCAGAATCAAAACAATGCTACAGCAAGCCCCTACACATCGACCCATGGTCCTGACTGTTGACAGTGACCACAACAAGCCAGTGGACCTAGGAGTCACAAAGGACTTTCTACTGACAACTTTCCAGGGTCTCAAGGATGAGATCCTCAAATCTAATATTCACAGAAAACTCCAAGAGGTTTGCAGGGATGTGTCTGATCTAGGCTTTAGAGTGGATTAAGTGGAGAAAGACCTGCATGAATAGGTGGATGATTGTAACACACTTGAACAATAGGTCCTGCTCCTTGACTAATAGCACCTGCGGATCTTGAGTAAAGATCGTGCCAGACTAACAGCCACACCTGCTGGGTTCCTTTTGATGTGCAGACTGCAGACTTTCCATGTATGTTCTAGACCTGTGTGAGGCAACAAAGGAGGACCCTGTTGTAGGAAGCTGGATTCTGGTTGCATTACCCCACACACATCTTTCTACCTGGTTTTTGATGCAACTTTGACTGAAGTGCACTGGGTTCCTGCTAACCCGGTCCCTAATTCCAGTGTTCTTTCCCCACAAAAAGGCTCTTGGTTACTTGACCACCAAGTGGCTAGGCCCCTTTAGCACCTTTGTAAGCCTCTTGTAAGAACCTCTGGTTCTTAGGGCCTAGGAACTAACGAGGGTCCCTGAGAGCTGCAGCACAGCTTGTGCCACTTTAAGGACACTAACCTCATGCAGACTGTAATTGCAGGCTGAGTGACAAAGTGCTCCCTAAAAGTGAAATCATGACATGTCACACAGCCTTTGTGCCATGTCCCTTAAACACTGCCTGTAATATTTGTAAGTCACCCCTTCGACAGGTCTTACAGCCATAAGACAGGATGCCTTATGTTACATGTGTGGACATGTCTGCAAGAGCACATATGCCCCTGCTATATCTTTGTCGATCGATTCTCAGACATAGTGAAGCCACTTTAAGTACATGTTCTGGACACTGGTCACTACGAGTTCCCCAGCTACATGATGGCTTCAATTAAAATAGGGATGTTTGGTAATAAACATCTCACATTAATAAACCCTCACTGATGCCAGTGATGGATTTATTAACACACCTTAGAGGGGCACCCTGAAATCCTACCAACTATCATTGTGTGACCCATCTAGTTTTAGCCAGCCTGCCACCACCAGACAGGAGTCTGACCTCCTAGAATGCGTGGCTTTGCTCTCGGGCAGTCAACCACAAAGCCTACCCTCGGAGAGGAAGTCACACACCCCACCCAACAGGATGACCTGTGAAACTGCATTCTAAGGCAGGTAGCTTCAAAGAGGCCAACCACCCTTGTTATAGAGATCTGGCTTAATTCACAGGATAGATGTTGCCACCCTGTCTCGAGGCCCATTTGGCACCTGGACAGGTGGGAAATTGAGCATTCAGGGAGCTGTGACCACCCCTCAGGTCAATCTCACCTCTAAGGTGGACGCCACATTTAGAAATCTGCCATCTTGGTGTTGGCAGATTTAGGAACTCTGGAAAAGGTTTCTGCCCACTTCCCACAGGAAGTGGTAATATAGGGGTTGAAGTGACACCAGGGGTAAGTAGCCCATTGGCTACTACCCCACACTCCGCAAAACACCCCTAAATTGAGTATTTACCTGGAAAATCACCCAGAATAACTTCCTTGGACTAAAGAAGCTGCTCCCCTGCATCTGTAGGCACCCAAGAAGGAACTGTGAGGACCAGGACCACCAAAAACCCTACGCCGGACATCTCCACTGCACCAAGGCCACCTAACTGGAATTGAAGTGGGACAATGATTTCAGGTTGGTCCCCAGGCCCTCCAGAGACGAAGCCCAGTCTGAGCTTGCCCTCTGTGGACTTCCTCATGGCATCTGCAGCGTAATTCTGCAGACTTCCACAACACTGCAACCACCTCTGGTGACGGGACCGGATGGTCCATTGCACCTCTGCAACCAGATGCCCTGAACCAAGGACAAGAGGACCACTGGTGTCCCTACCTACCCACAGGCACATGAGTTCTGAGCCCACCTGTTGGTTTGGTCGGACTGGTCCCCTGGTCCATGCCTGCAACCCGGTCTGTGGGCCCCCTGCACTGTATCCAACTCTGGTGACAGTAAACCCAACAGTCCAAATCACCTCTGCACCCAGACTCCTTTGACCGAAAAGAACAGGACCACTGGCATCCCTACATCCCGAACATCGCAAGAACTAGACCACCTCAGTGGTTCACTTGGACTGGACTTTCAGTCCACTCCTGCAGCAACTCTGTGACCGGATTGATCCCTGTAGACTTACATGGTGCACCGGACGCTGAACTGCACCCCTGCACCCGGTCATCCCAGTGCCACCCGAGATGACCTGCTGGTGTGGCCTTGGACCTTGCCCCATACTCACCCTAAATCCAGGAGATTGGCCCAGCAAGTTGCTGTACTATACCTGTATGCAGTGCTTGTTGTTCTTCTATAGGATAGCATTACCGCATCAAAAAAATGAACTGTCAACTTTTAAAAAATCTAAAGATTCCGCTCTCCAAAAGTACTTGCCTGATTCCAGTGATCTTGGTATCAATGTTTACATAAAAGCCTATGTGTTTTTTATAAATTGGTGTTGGATATCTTTACTGAGTGTGTGTCTTGTACTGTATGAGTGTGTGGCTTACATGTTCAGCACTACCCACCATTTGGGGCAGTTTTAGGGGGAGGTCCTGGCTACTATTATGGACATTAATATATCAATACTACTGGAACTACTCGAGAAGCGTGCATTCTGTCTTCACTCCACCAAAGGACAAATCATCACCCACTTTCTTTTGGCAACAAAGCAGACCATAGAGAGCCTCCGGGAGAAAGATCTCATTCCAAACAACACAAACTGGCTGCAAAATATCTGGCTACTTTTAGCCTATGAAAATATTGCATACTACCTGCAAGACACATTGGATAACTCTACTAGAATGTGGGGCCCTATTTTGGAGCATCTTTACCACAACAATAGAGTCCTAACCGGCTATGAGCATTGGGCTTGCAGTCCCATAACAGAACACAGGCCGAAGGGGACACTGGGCAATAATCTAGTTATTCTACTTTCCAAGGTGGTGTCTGGGGAGGAGGGATTGATGATGAGGGGGTTGAAATAGTTCCCTTGTTAGAGCAACTGTAAGTTACTCAGATGGGTATGCCTGCCTTGTTGTTGTATGTGAAAAAATAATAATGATTGAAACTAAAAGTGCTACATTTATAGCCCTGAGTAGTACAATTTACTAGGGATTTACACAAAAGTTAAAGGAGAAGTCAGGTAGATATCAACTGTATCATGTTTTACAGCGAGAGCACAAGCCCTTTACTACTAGTTAGCAGGGTAAAAGTGGACATTGTCCTAATGTCTACAGAAAAAAAGTATTGCAACAGAACGCAAACACATGTGGGTGACTGTGAAAAATGGCTCAAGTTCAACAATGTTCCCTATTGTATAAGATATATCTAATTTATTTGGGCAAAGGAACGAGTGACTTCTTTGCCTATTGGGTGCTAGCTCCTACTCAACACACAATCAAATGAAAACAGTGAAAATAGTGCATGCCAATCCAAACTCCCAATGACTGTTCTTTGGGCTGGATGAAAATGTGAATGACACTGACAAAAAACACTAATGGCTGATCAGGGCATACACAGCAACCACTTCTTAGCCTTTATTACAAATGCAAGTCTAAATTTCAATCCGTGACCAAACGTTTGTTTGAAAAATCATAGTTAAGAGTTGTGATAACTATCACATCATTGCAGTTTACTCTTGATAGATTCCACAAGGGCAAACCTGCAATAAAATAGCAACCTTGAATTTGGGTGTCAGGGACTATTTTTGTGATTGCAGAGAGCGCGTTGCTGGGGTAGGTGTTCTGGACCCCTCAAACTTTATAAAAAATCATACTGATTGGACCACTTAAGCCCAACGCCATCCCTATGGGGCCCATCCCATAATACCAGGTAGGGGTTCCTGCCATATATGTTCAATTTAGTTTACTACATAAGTGAGGATTAGGTATGTTCTTTTAGGTCCTGACGAATCGCCCTCCTATTTTTGTTGATTATTTGGGCGAGAAACATGTTGACCATTTTATTTTTGGCAGTATAGGGATTTCCAATCCTGCCCTTATCAAATCCGAGTTTATTGGGTTTGAAGCCACAAGATACTCGTATCAAATAGGGTAAAATAGACATTATTCTAATTTTCCCCTTATCTATTGTTTTGTAATCTTGACAGAGGCACATTTTCTTAATAAATTCTCTTATTGTTATTGTTCCCGCTAGTCAATTTTAACAGTATTATTCACCAATCCCATATAATTGCACTCACCCACTGGCAAATACCTTTAATAAAAGATCTCCGGTAAAGAGCCCCTTCGAGGGGGCTCTCAGACATTGCAGCTCCGGCCTGATGAGGAGCAAAGCCCGATGATGAAGAATGTCACCAAACGGTGAGTGAGGGCTCTTGTTCCTGATTTAGGATACCAACAGGGACCTGTTGATCCTTTCCAGACTGAGACTTGATCTTTCTTTTTTGTGGAACTGTGCATTCATTGTTTTTATAATTTAAATGGGAGTACTATGCACAGGACCAGTCCTTTTTCTCTTCTTTTTCATAACCTTCCACTTTATAGGCCCTCTTAGTTTTTTGTTTTGACTGCTGGTAGTCAACCTATTCATATCAAATCAATCTTTGGCCCATATTTACACTTATTGATGCAAACCTGCGTTAGCGTTAGTGCAGGTTTGCGCCAAAAAGTATAGCGCCGGCTTGCGCCATTCCCGGAAGCCAGCCGGGCTCCATATTTAAGGAATGGTGCAAGCCGGTGCTAAGGCCCAGTTAGCGTCAAAATACATGACGCTAACTGGGTAGGGGAGGCGTGGGGAATAAATGACTCTAATCTGACTAGTGTCATTTCTTTGATGCACAACCCCCATGGACATGACTCTAGTCTTAGTAGAGACAGGAGTCATGCCCTCCCAGCCCATTGGGCACAGTGTCAATTAAGGGGGTCCAAGTTAGGCCTCCCATGGCTCTTTAAAAAAAAGAAAGAAATACTTACCTGAACATATCTGGGATGGGTTCCCCCATCCTTAGGTGTCCTCCAGGTGTGGGTGCTGGGGGTGTCCCTGGGGGCAGGTCTCTGACCATAGAAAAAGGCCCACAGGTCCCCTACCGCCTGCCCATACCCAGGCATTAAATAATGGTGCTAAGCAGGCTTAGCACCATTATTTAAGGCCCTCCTCCTCCTGTGCGTGATTTTTGAACGGGAGAAGAAATAAGGTGCTAGGGCCTTTGAGTCATTTTATGCCCGGGAACGCCTACCTTGCATCTCATTGATGCAAGGTAGTTTTCCGTAGGCAAAAAATGACGTTAACTCCAGTAAATATGGAGTTAAGTTTGTGCAAGATTTGCATAAAATAAAATGACGCAAATCCGGCGCCAACAGAGTATAAATATGCCCCTTTATTTGGCCAATATGCTCGGCCATAAAAGAATAGAACAGTACATCACAATGTTAAAACATATCAATAAACATTTTAAAAGCATCCATCTAAGATCTTCATAAAAAAGAGGTTCCGCAATTCATATCTGATCCCTCTTGTCATAAAATGCATCCAATAATGACATCCTTCCCACTGATTTAAAGAGCACACATTTTTCTGATAGCCAGGGCAGCTTTAATATACCTGATTGCTACTGTTCACACATCTAGTGAGGGCAAACTCTGCAGATAGTTTAAGCCCTCGCTAGAAGATAAGAAATGATTCTTCAGCAGAACGGGGTGTAAAAACCTCCATCTGGGTGAGTCACATTGTTAGACTTGGAATCATTGGCATGGACTCCCCTAACTTTTTGCCTCTACTTTCCAGGTTTCTTCTGTGTGCTGGACTCTGTTTTTGTTTGCTCTGGACACTTTACCACTGCTGACCAGTGCTAAAGTGCAAGTGTTCCCTCTATATATTATATGTGTACATTGGCTTATCCACGATTGGCATATTTGATTTACTAGTAAGTCCATAGTAAAGTACACTAGAGGTGCCCAGGGCCTGTAAATCAAATGCTACTAATGGGCCTGCAGAACTGGCTCAGACCTGCCACTGCAGTGACTCTGTGTTCAGTCTTAAACTGAACTGCCAATTCGACTTGGCAAGTGTACTCACTTGCCAGGCCTAAACCTTCCATTCTTATGCATATAAGGCACCCCAAGGAAGGCTATAGGCAGCCCCATGGGCAGGGTGCATGTTAAAGGTGGGACATGTACTTATGTGTTTCACATGTCCAGACAGTGAAATACTGCAAATTTGTTTTTCACTGTTGCAAGGCCTATCTGTCTCATAGGTCAACATGAGCACTGCCTTTAAATATTATTAAAGGATGGAGGCGTGGCCAAGATGACGGCATGAGTGGACGCGTCTTGGAGTGCTCCGTCGCCTGGGCCTAAAGAAGTGGCATAACGGTCCCAGGCCCCATGTTTTGAGCGCCCTCGAGTGCTCGGGGGTGCTGTCGGGATCCGGGGACTGGACGGAGCACCATGGAGCTGGTGTGGAGCTGGCCGGGCAGCCGAGTCTGATCGAGCCGTCAGTGGAGCTCGGGCGCACGTGGTCGGCGCTGGCTGCCGGGTCGTGCCTCTGGCCCCTGCAAGGCAGAGAGATGCGCGGACGGCTGGACCCGGGCCCGACTGCGGCGGTGCCAGGAGCAGCTTGAGGAGAAGAGTGCAGCAGCACACACTGGGCCGTGGAGGTAATGGGCCGGAGGGTGGAAGTGACGGCGCACGCCAGCATTGTGCAGCTATGGCCCCTGGCCCTAGGAGAGCCTGACAGTTCCAGGAGTGGTCAGGTGGGGCCCTGAGGGGTCAAGGTGGGAGAAGCTGGGCCCCCCTGTCCCCTATTGATGCAATGGGCCTGTGGCCCTTGAGGCGGGGAGTGTAACGCTGCAGCAAGAGAGAGGGGCTCGGCAGGACTGGTCGGCCCGCAGCGACGGCATGCGGCAGTGTTGCGCGGCTCGGGCCCCCTGGCCTCTGGAGAGCCTGACGGTTCCAGGAGTGGCCTAGTGGGGTCCTGGAGAGCCAGGACGGGGAAGCTGGGTCCCCCTTCCTATACTGAAGTAATGGGCCCGTGGCCCTTGAAGCAGGGTGTGCAGCCATGCGGCAGAAGAGAGGGGCTCAGCGGAACTGATCAGCCCGCGGTGGGGTGACAGAGGAGCTGTCGGGTGTTGCCCTTATACCGGAGCTGGAGTGGAGGCCTCATTAGGAGTTGAGACTGGCAATGGCATCCACCAAACCTAAGAAGGATCAGTTGGTCAGGGAGATGCTGACGAGACCGCACCAATCACAGGGCAAGCACGCCGAGGCAGCTGCCCAGACGAGGGGGCCCGAAGAAAAGGGAAATGCAGAGGATGACGGAGAGGCCCCAGTCACAAAGGGCTTCCTCACCTCCTTGTTCAACTCTCTGAGGATGGATCTGCAGGAGCTCTGAAAAGATATCTCCTAGGAGATGCGGGAACTATGCGCTGATATTACCTCGTTGGGGGAAAGAGTGTCCAGTATGGAGAACAACAAGATCTCCAGGGGTGATAAAGTCGAACAACTTCAACAGGAAATTATTCACCTGCGCAAACACCAGGAGCAATTGCAGATAGTGACCGAGGACTTGGAAAACCGCTCCAGGCGCCATAATATACATATTTAAGGAGTTCCTCATGGGGCTGAGGGGGATGACATTAGAGAGTTTGCCATGGCTTTGTTTTGCTCCCTGTCAGGCCCAGAAGGCAAACAAGAGATCACACTGGATCGGGCCACAGAGCGGGCCAGGTGGGGGGCGCTGGAGCACACCCCCCTGATATTTTAGCATGCGTCAACAATTTTACGACCAAAGAGTGATATTCTCCAAAGGGCGCAAAATCTCCCTCAGATCCAGTTTAGGGGGTACAGCTTACAGCTCTATCAGGACCTCTCTTTGCTGACACTGCAGAGGTGTAGAGAACTCAAGCCCATTACAGACCATCCCCGGGCCAACTCCACACCTCACAATTGGAGTCACGCCTTCCGACTCGTGTCCGGGGGGGGGGGGGACCAGACGAGACAAGTGAAATTGCTTCAGGAGGCCCGCCGGATTCTAAACCTAGAGGAGACGGAACAACAGACGAGGTCCCCTGCGGGGTCCTCCCGAGCACCGGCAGCCATCATCTACGGAGAAAGCGCTTGAGAGACAATCTGTATTGAATAGTATTACCGCTGGTGCCAGCTCATAGATACTGATCGCTGCCGGAAGCTGATGGAAGCCCAGGGGCCACTCCGGGAGAATGGAGTAAAAGTGCTGGATCTGGGCCTCGGCTGCAGAACCCCTGGATGCCACGAGTGGGCCTCGCAAAATGTTCCCGACCTCTGTTTGGAGCCTTGCCTCTTCGTGGACTTCCTATAGAGGACTTGATTGTTGTTTGATGTGCACCTGTTGTGCCTTTTTGTTCAGTTACAGTATGCTCCCCCTGTAGGAATCACACTCTATTATTGAGGCCTCTATACTCCCACATGTTTGCTTTACCTAGGGCTGTCCCCGAACCCAGCTTCTTTGTAAGGGTAAGCTGCTACTGCCTTCCGTCCACTTCCATACACCTGATATTTAAATGCCTAAGCCTTAATGTCCGGGGCCTTAATAATCCCTCCAAAAGGCTGGCGGTTCTCTCTTTTCTGGAGCGCTCCGAGAGTCATATTTGCCTGCTACAGGAGACACACTTGCTGGCTAAAGATACATATCATATGGGATCTAAATGGTTCCCCTGGCAATATTGGTCCTCAGCTCCTACTAAACAAGGGGGGGTGGCGATTTTGATCTCAAGAGCTTTCCCCAGGGAAGTCATTGCTAAGATTCATGAGGTTAAGGGTAGGTACCTGGCCTTTAAAGTGTGCATAGACTCATTCCACTTCACAATCGCAACTAGATATGCACCTAACACTCCACAAGAAATATTCATGAAACGGGCTTTATCTTCGATGCTCATGACTCCGGACAGGGCTATAGTCGTGGGTGGGGACTTCAATATTGTCATGGATAATGATGTCAACAGATTGGGGCAGCGACACGGGCAGACGGGGGCTCTGACTCCTGCTGGATTGCAGTGGCTGGCAGACTGTGATCTAGAAGATATCTGGCGGAAGGCACATCCGGACCTTCGAGATAATTCGTTTTAATCAGCTGCCTCAAAGACTTACACATGTATAGACTATTTCCTGGCCTCTTCGGAGTTCCGATCCGGGGTCCAGGGGACCACGATAGAGCCCAGGGCTCTAGCGGACCATGCCCCTATAACTTTGACAGCCCAACTAAGCCTAGGCCGAGCCCTGGGCCCTGGTTGGCTCTTTCGGGACACGATCCTGCACTCCCAGGATACGGTGGACGCTGTGTGACAGGCGATCATAGACTTTCTTAGTCAGAATGATAATGGGTAACCAGTTTAGAGACACTTTGGGAGACGCTCAAGGTAGTCATACGCGGGGAGGTGAACTCACTCTCTGACAAGGAAAACAAGGCTCAGAGGGACCAGAGAGTGGTGTTGGAGCAGAGAGTGGCTGCTCTGGAGTGCTCTTATAAGCACACTGGCGCTCTCAGAGTCTGCAGGGAACTAGAGAAAATGTGCTTCCAACTGAAAAGATTGGACTGGGATCGGGTGGAGTATGCTTTAGCACCGCTCAAACATAAATTTTACATTGGGGGCAATCGATGCAGGAAACTTCTTATAAACTAAGGGCTCAGCGTCATGCCAGCACCATAAAGATGGTGCGTTCCCCCTCCCTAGGGGAGGGGCGCACGGATACACAAATGGCGGAAGCATTTTCAGACTTTTACAGGGAGCTATATATGGCAGACTTGGCGATTAGCCTTGAGCCCTCTCCCTACTTTACTGATTGTGTAGTTACCCCACTCAGGGAGCATATGCAGCTTTTCTATAAAACCTTTTGTCCGGAACTGGCCCCAATACTTACACGGCTCTTCAACGCTTTCATAGAAACCAAGGCCCTTGCTCCCAGTATGCTCGAAGCCATCATCACGGTCATTCACAAACCTGGGAAGGACATGGAGGAATGTGGATCATACCGACCCATCTCACTTCTAAATATAGATGCCAAGCTGTTCACTGGCATCTTAGCACAGTGCCTCAACCCCTACATGCCCGGGCTTATCAAACCCGGATCAGGCGGGCTTCATACCCCACCGACAATGTGGGGATAATACGAAACAACTCTTACATTTGACAGACAAAATGCACAGATCCCAGAAGGAGGCACTCCTCCTTACCATTGACGCGGAGAAGGTGTTTGACAGGGTGCACTGGCCTTATCTTTTTCAGGTGTTGGAGCGCTTCAGGGTTGGACTGTCGCTCCTGACCTGGATAAAATGTGTCTATCGAGAGCCCAGGGCAGCGGTCCATGTTGCAGTTCCTGATACGACGAGGAAACGAGACAGGGGTGCCCGCTCTCCCCGCTCCTAATCGCTCTCTACATGGAGCCCCTGGCACAAAGACTTCGAGCTAATCCCCATGTTACTGGCATTAAATTTGGGAGCGATCATCACCTTATCAGTCTATACGCTGACAATGTGATTCTTTCCCTGGCGGAGCCCATGGTCTCACTTCCAGCGCTCACTGGCGCCTTACGCACATTTAGTACGGTTTCAGGGTTTAAAGTGAATGCACAGAAATCTCAAATCCTAAACTTGCCAGTCCTCCCTGAACACGAGGAGGAACTACGCTCCAGATTCCCTTTTGTATGGACATCGTCGCATGTCCCATACCTTGGCATAGTCCTAGCAACGACGGCCGCAAAGACAGCTCGTTTGAACTATGCTTCCCTCTCTAGGGAGATATTAAAAGACTTAGAGATATGGGGGAAGCATAAATTATCTTGGTTCGGCAGGGTTGCTGCAATCAAAATGACAATTTCACCGCGCATACTCTATTTGTTTCAGACACTTCCCCTGACTTTGGTGCCCAACACCATAGTGTGAGAAAACAGGGCTGATTGCAGAGGCCCCATAACTTTTTGCCCCCATTTTCCTCTTTTTGCTGGTGTTTTCCTGACTTTGATGGTGCCCTGGGTACTGCTAACCAGTCCCAGGTCCTGTGCTCTGTGTAAAATGGATATGCAAATTAGGCTAATTGTAATTGGCTAAGTTAACCTACCTATAAGTCCCTAGTATATGGTAGGGCATGTAGGTTTAGGGACCACAGCATAGGTGGTGCACACCTAGGTGCACTGCTGAGGTGCCCAGTGTCATTTTAAAAGCAAGCCTGCCTTGCTGGCTGCTTTTAAATTAAAGTTATATGCAAATTCGACTTTGGAATTAAAGGTACTTCCAAAGTCTTAAACTACCTTATTTTTACATATAAGTCACCCCTAAGGTGTGCCCTAGGTGCCCCTAGGGCTGGGTGCCATGTAACTATAAGCAGGGACTTTATAAAAATAGATTTATAAGCCCTGGTGAGGTAAAAACAGCCAAATTCGTTTTTTCCCTCATTGAAGTAAATGGCCTTCATAGGCTAGAATGGGCAGACTTTATTTTAAATTTTAAAGTCTCCTTAAATGTTACATACCAAGAATTCGGTATCAAATGAATTGTTGTAATAAATCCCACAACTTCCAGTTGTTGGATTTAATATAACTTGTTCAGGTAAAAAGTTTAGACTTTACCTAAAAAGTTGCCAATTTCAGCTCTGCATTGTTTTTGCTGCTGTGCTCTGATTGGCCAGCCTGCAGCAGCTTCTGCCAGGCTGCCTTGATGAGGTGTGAAGTGGCCTGGCTTCACACAAAGGAATGTGCTTGGGGGAGAGAATCTCCCCTCAGCAGATGGTGAGGCAGGAAGGGGGAGGGCTGCCAAACTGGTCTTCAAAGGCAGAGAAGGACATTTGGAGCACCCAGCAACACCCCCACATCCTGCAACCCCAGACAATTAGGTGCCCCCTTGATTAGATTAGGAGAGGGCAGGAGAGGGGTGTGTTTATGATTTTTAGCCACACCAGTGGGTGGGCTCAGCCAGATGTAACCTCCAAAAATCAGATTCATCCATGTTGGATTTTTAGAGACTGTTGCCTTCTGGGATGGATTTTTGCCACACTTCCCAGGAAGTGGTCATCACAGGGGGACGACCCTGTCCCTGATTGGAGAACCAGGGCCCCCCCTGCTTTTCACCCAGGAGCAAGGATAAAACTGGCAGACCTGCACCCACACCTCAGATCCCCACCAAATTTCAAGAAGAAAGAACTTAAGGAGAAGAAGGACTGCCCTGCTGGACCCCTGGCCTGCACCTGGAACCTGCACTCAGAAGGACTGCACCAGCTGCACACTTGGGCTTCACCACAAGAAGGACTTTGCCTGGCTTCAACTGGTTCAAGGAGGGACTCCCTGTTTGCTACAGGTGAAAAATTGCTAACCAGAGTCCCCTGCACCAACTCCTGAAGAAAGCGACCAGCTGACCACTGTCCAGTGGCCAAAAAGGAGTTCGCGCCAGGTGCATTCTGGGAGTTGAAGTCCGCACCCCCCAAGGACCATCACAGAACTTCTGGACCCTTGGGGTGAGCTGTGGACCCCAAAAGAACCTTAAAAGAACATCTGGGTGAAGCCCCAGAAGTTTGGAAAAGATTTGAGAATTTTTGGAAAAAAGCTCCAGAGAGGGACCGACCCGCCGCGGAAATTCTAGCTGGCTTGCCTCAACCGCGACCCGGCCTGACTTCGTGGTTCGTCCCGGTAAAGAAAAACATCCAAAAAAGAGACTCAGTCCGAACGTAAAAAGTTGACCGGGACCTCCCAGCCATCGTATCCGAGAAGGGCTCCATGGACGTCGGATCAAGATCCAGGTTTACCCCGGTCGAAGGATTTTCATCTCGAAAAAACGACTAAGTCCGAAGGTAAAAGTCTCCACCGAGGAAACCCACATCGCGTATCCGGACAAGGGCTCCAGGAGGTCGGATTCAACTGGCAGGTTCGTCCCGGTGAAGAAAAACTTCAAAATAAAGCCTAAGTCAGAAGGTAACTTTTTAACCGAGGCCTCCCGCGACCTGTAGCCGAGCAGGGCTCCATCGCGGTCGGCCTGAAAGTTTGACTTTACCCCGGTCGAGGTGCAACCAGATGACCCGATTGGCGCTTTTTGTTTCTAAGCGCTAGAAAAGTAATAATTCTTTAAAAATTCATATCTCCGGTTCCCCTGAACCGATTTTAATCATTTTTATGTCATTTTAAAGATAAAAATATAAACTATTTTTATAAATTGGTTTTGGATTTTTAAACTGTTTCCTGTGTTTTATTTAATTACTGTTTTGTGATATTTGAATGCTTTACACTTTGTCTCCTAAGTTAAGCCTTGACGCTCGTTGCCAAGCTACCAAGGGTTGAGCTGGGATTAATTTACTGAGACCTAACTGTAACTATGTGGAGGTTAGTGGCTTGTTGCTAGGTGTAGGTACCTACCTGCCCTACCAATAACCCATTTTCCAACACATAGCTACACTTCAGACGCCGATTTTGAAATGTATATGAGACCGGAAACCTGCACGCATATCGTGTCACACGTTATACCGTCCTAATGCGGAGGGGAGGCTGGCGGTTCCCTGCCTGTTGAAGTATTACCAGGCGGCTCAGCTGCGTTTCATACTGGAGTGGAGCCGCCCGTTTGCCAGGCCCCTTATCTGGAAGGAACCTTGGCTGCGATGCAGACATAGAGCGATAGGGCTATACTCCTTACCTATCACTGGCGCGACTCTCGGGTGTGGGATCTGGTGGCGACCAGATATGGCTTGACGACCTACCACTTCCCCTTGACGCCGATCTGCGCGAATCCCACCTTCGTCCCCGGCCTGAAATCAGAGGGCTTTCAACGGTTGCATGATGGGGGTTGCAGAAGGGTGGGGAGTCTATTTGACACAGATGATATTATCCTCTTTGATCAGCTGAGAGAGACATACGGATTAACGGAAGCAGATAGATTGACATACTACCAGGTCAGACACCGGGTACTCCAACCAGCGGTTAAGCCCTTAGTAGCTAGAACACTCACAGCAGTCGAGAAATGGCTTCTCGTGAAAAAAGATGACAAGCAGTTGATTTCAGAAATCTATAAACACCTCGGAGTGGCCACACTATCCTCAGGGGCAGAAAAGGTGGAAGACCGAGATGGAGAGGGACCTGACAGAGGAGAAATGGGAGGGTATACACTTGAGGTCACACCACACAGCTCACAACATAACAGGGACTAAAACATCCTATAAGATAGCTACATACTGGTACTATACCACTGCAAGGATACACGCGTGTGGCCCCACTAAATCTGGGCTCTGCTGGAGGGGATGTTGAAACACGGGCACACTCATTCACTTGTTGTGGCACTGTCCCAAGCTGAAAAGGTAATGGAGTAGCATCCTCGATGAAATAGATTGAGTATTTCACACAGAGATCCCCAGGGTTCCGACGTATATTATTCTCGGCCTACCCAACCCTCTCACCTTTCCCCTCCGCTCCTTGAGGGGACAACAGATTGCCCTTGCCCTCAATGCAGCGCACCAGGCGATACTAGCTCTGTAGGGCATGGACAGGGTTCCGAGGTACACCTCATGGCTTCATAAACTCTGGTTCATCCTAGCGATGGAGAAATTGATGCTGGCAGCTAGCCAGAGAGCAGAAGAAATGGCCACTCTGTGGAGACCCTTTGTTCAGATTCTGTCTGCTGAATTCAACTAACTTACCAGCTGCAAGATGCCTGACCATTGCGGGGACGGCCAGGCTTGTCATGGCAGGCTATGGGTCCTGGGCCCTGGTAGACAGTGGGGCTGAGCACCCGAGGGGGCGAAGGGAGGAGACATCGCTGAGTGATGATCGTGGGGAGCCATGTTGCTTTATCTTGTTTTCCTGTTATGTTTGTCTTTTTTTTCTCCTTTTTCCTTCCTTTTTGCTGGTTTTCTTCCTCTTTGTGATAATTGTTCTTGTTTATTGTTGTCTGATGTGAGAAGGGCAATAATGTATTTAAACCTATGCCATAACAACACTCTCTGCCGGACCCCTTCTTTGACTGAGTGAAAGATGAAGCATCTACGCTGCCGACCGATGAGGTTGTAGGCGCACAGCTGTGTATTTTGTTTCTTACATCCCAAATATCAATAAACAGTCTTGGTCCCAGGTGTAAGCCGAGCACGTCCCTTGCTGTGAGAGCGCAGACATGCCTTTGTAGTGCCTTGGGCCCACCCTGATGATGAGGCTGCTGGGGGATGTAGTCCCACACCAGCCGCTTTTGCCAAAACAATGTCTCTTGATGGGTCAGTGTAAGTTAGAGTCTCCTGCGCAGTGGGAGCGCATCTGTGCCTATGCAGCACTTTGGGCCTGCCCTGATGATAAGGGTGCTGGGGGAAGTAGTCCCACCCCAGCTGCTGTGGCCAAACAATGTCTCATGCTGGGTCGGCGCTAGTCAGAGTCTCCAACAACATGTTGGTCCAGATGTATTAATAAATAAGGAAATATCTTTAAAACTATGTATACATAAAAGGCCAATGGCCAGTCTGAAGTGCCAAATGCACAAAAGGCACCACCTTGTACAGCCCTAAATTGACTTCTGACTACAAAATGACCTCCACAAGGCAGGGGCATCAAGGGGGCAGGCAGGCACCTCAAGGATTAGGCGGGGGCGGAGGTGGGGTTTTGGGCTTGGGTTTGGGAGGGGGGTCCTTGGGCCTGGGTTTGGAAGGGGGATCCTTGGGCCTGGGCTTGGGAGGGGTAGACGTCTTGGCAGGGGAGGGGCATGGGCACTAGCAGTGGGGGCAGGGGAGGATTTGGACGTTGGAGGGCCAGATTTTGGGAGGCAGTACGAACGCTTGGGGTATCACAGGGTGGGAGAGGAGTAGGGAACAAGGAAAACTCTGAGAGGAAATTTCTTTTGACACACAGGGCAGTCATGCATAAGGGTTTAGGAGTGGAGGGAGAGGGAGTTGAAGTAAAATGTGTTGGTTTGGATTGCTTGTGGGTGCTGGATGTCTGTTGTGTGGGTGAGTGTGGGCATTTAGGTGTCTTGGAAGGAGGGGTGAGGAAGTGCTGGGAGATGCCTTGCTGGATGGGTGACTGTCTGTTGGGGTGGTGTCTGCAGGTATGATACATGTGCTGCATGTGGGGGTGTCAGTGGTTGTGGTGGGTGCGGATGTGGTGACTGGGGTGGATGTCTGCGGGTCTGATATTGTGCTGACTGTGGGTAAGGCAAGTGTTGTGGCTGGATCCGTGAATGATGGTATGGTGGTTGCAGGTGTGTCAGGTGTAGTGTCAGGTGTGTGTCAGGTGTAGTTAAGGATGGGGTGATGGGGGAGTCTGTGTAGGTAGTGGATGCTGTTGTGTCTGCAGGTGGGTGTTTTTTGTGTGCATGCCAGTGGTGGGTCTTATGTTGCTTGTGCTTGTCAGTGGTACCTTTGTCGGTTGAGGCAGATGCATGTCTGTGTGTATATTTGCCTTGGATGTGTTTGGAGAGAGGGGTTTGGTATTGGGAAGAGGTAGTTGGAGGAGGGACGGTAGACAAAGGGACACTGGCTGCCATCAGTGGGAGGCCAGAGCCTGAAAGGATCTCTGGAGGCCTGCCAGGGCACCATGAATGCCTTCCAGGAATGCATTGCTCTGTTGAACTTGAGCTGCCAGTTCCTGGATGGTATTCACGATGGTAGACAGACCCACAGAGATGGACCTAGGAAGTCAATAGCCTCCTCACTGAGGGCAGCAGGGCTGAGAGGGGCAGGGGCATAGGTGCCTGTGACAAAGGAGATGCCCACCCTCCTGGGTGAGTGGGCACCGGCAACTAGGCAGGGAGCTATAGGGAGGGGGATGGCGGACAATGATGGTGCTGGGGTGGTCCCAGATGGGTCTGCCACCACCAGGTAGTGTCCACTGAAGGAGGATTCTGAAGAAGAGGACTCCCCCGTGGCACTCCCCTCACCCTCCTTCCCACTGGGTCCCTCAACCTCGCTGGCTCCAGCTTCCTGGGTTCCGTGGGCTGCTGCTTCCCCACTCTTGCCCCTTCTCTTTTGCCTGACAATGCTGATGCACACAAATAGAGAGAGAGGGAGGGAGAGACAGGGAGAGAGAGAGGGCAAAAATTGGTTAACATATAGCTCTCATACACACTGGTTAGCAAGCACATCTGTGACAATACTTATCCTGGTTAGGCAATCAGAAGTGCCATTATACATTACCTACATCATCTCACAACATGTCCTTGCTACCTACACTCTGTATTGTAACCCTCCCTCCTACATCAATACCTAAGTAGGACACCACAACTGGAGTAATCCACATGATGACTATCAAAGCCATTTCTTCTGACACAGCACGCCCGGGATGCTGTAACAATTGTATGCCTAGATATAAATCATACCTCTCCATGCCCCTGTCAGCCATTGGATGTCAAACTGACTGAACAAAACAATACTAGCCACTACTGTAACAACACATAGACAGACCATGCCATCTGTAACATATCCATAATACTAAAGACAACTCCACTCACAGTCCACACTGCACCTACCTGCCATTACATGCCAAACAAATGACTCTGTACAGTGATGCCAATATGAAAATCAACACTGATTTGGCCTTTACAAGTCAGGCACGCAAACTGTTGACATCTGATTTGTAAATTGAGAGTCTGTGGTATAGCCACTAGAATAGTCTTACCCAATCATAGAGCCAGCTCAGCAGACATCAAACATATATATTTCAGAACTGATCATACTGCTAAGTGCATCTAAAAAGTCCCATTTACGCATCCATATTCAATCACTGGAGTTAAGTGTCACACCAGATGTAATTCAGGAACACACATACATCATGGTCCACTTACAATGCAACCACACATAGGGGGTCATTCTGACTTTGGCGGGCGGCGGAGGCTGCCCGCCAAAGTCCCGCCGTCAGAATACCGCTACGCGGTCAAAAGACCGCTGCAGTAATTCTGAGTTTCCCGCTGGGCTGGCGGGCGACCGCCAGAAGGCCGCCCGCCAGCCCAGTGAGAAACCCCCTTCCATGAGGATGCTGGCTCCGAATGGAGCCGGCGGAGTGGAAGGGGTGCGACAGGTGCAGTTGCACCCGTCGCGATTTTCAGTGTCTGCTTGGCAGACACTGAAAATCTTGGTGGGGCCCTGTTAGGGGCCCCCTGCAGTGCCCATGCCATTGGCATGGGCACTGCAGGGGCCCCCAGGGGCCCCACGACCCCCATTACCGCCAGCCAGGTTCTGGCGGTCAAAATCGCCAGAACCAGGCTGGCGGTAAGGGGGTCGGAATCCCCATGGCGGCGCTGCTTGCAGCGCCACCATGGAGGATTTCCTTGGGCAGCGGGAAACCGGCGGGACACCGCCGGTTTCCCGTTTCTGACCGGGGCTGTACCGCCGCGGTCAGAATGCCCATGGGAACACCGCCAGCCTGTTGGCGGTGCTCCCGCGGTCGTTGGCCCTGGCGGTCCATGACCGCCAGGGTCAGAATGACCCCCATAGAGTCACACCTGTCAGACTGCGCAACATGACAACTCCGCCCTCAAACACCATTCCAGAAATGACAATATCTGACACAGAAGTCAGATAACACACATCTCAGATGGTAAATGTCAGGATGCATTAGGCACAATTGGACCACCATCACTGCCTGCACATCACTTACACATCCCACCGCTACATGAGCCAGCCAGGGTAGGACTAATGCAATATTATAATCACATATACATGGCATGTGACATGCAATAAGACTGCCTCTCCTATTCTGCCACTTCTGCTTGACCAGTGCAAGCAGAAAAGTCCCAGCCCATCAGATGTGCCCCCAACTTACCATTAGGACATGATGCAAGCATTAACTCTGCAATGTAGCACATCAATTTCTAGGCGATTGTCATCCATCCCATATACATTGCATGCTTACATATGCAAGCCCTGTCAAAGCACCTACCACCTCTATCACCATTCCATTGGTTTAACAGTAAAATACCCACAAGTTTTGCACCTAGGAATGCATGTCTGCAACCAGACCTCATCAATTTTACATGTATTAGTTTCCCAGTTAGCCTAACTTCACATAACCTATAGTCAGCAGGTCACCTATATATGACAATTCAGCTATCAAATCAATGATCAGTCCCATGAAGCCCATATCTGTAGAGTAACTTTGAAGGCAGCCCCACATTCAGCCAAAAACATTACCAGTACATAATATATTTAGTCTCTATGATAACACCAGAGTCACGCAGTAGCATATACAGCAGATGGGAGTGGACTGACACCTCAGGACCACAAATGCGGATGGATGGAGCTGGTCATACTCAGTGCTTAGGGTGTTACTAATACAGACATTCTTTGCATAGGCAGGATGGTCTCACACATGTGGCACTGTCATATGAGCATCTCCACATTCCAGACATGGAGAGGTATTTTAATGGGAGATGCATATCCACTTACAGTAAAGCATGCCAACACATATACTATCTATACTCAGCCAGGGTGCATAATACCCATTCCCCATTGAGGATACATAGGATGCCATTGCAACAATATCACTTTGCCTGCATTGAGGCACAATATCCCTATTGAGCCCAGCCAAGTGCCAGCATCCAGTCTGTACTCTCCCCCTTGTGGCTGCTGTGCTGCCCGCAAATGCCCATCCACCTCAGGGTAGGTCACCACCAAAATGCGGGCCATTAGGGGGGTCAGGGTCCAATGGGCACTACTCTCTTGTTGGGAGGACATCCCTATCTGGGCCTCCATAGTCTTCCAGGCCCAACGTCTCAGGTCTTCCCACTGCTTTTTGCAGTGGGTGCTCCACTGGCTGTGGACCCCTAGGGTCCGCACTTGCTTGGCAATGGCATGACAGATCCTTTTCTTCTGATGGACATTCACCTGCATGGATGACACAGACAGAAGGAAAAAGTCAGGTACACATGCCCCATACCAACAGCAGTGAACAGTACTCATCTGACTCACCAAGTGCCCAAACATACCTTTCCTCTCAGCTCACACGCCTCTACTCCATGCCCCCTGCATGCATGTACTCCCTCCCCAGTACACTTACCACTTACACCATCACACACAACCCTATCACACATGACCATGGCATTGGACTCACCTGTTCCTCTGGTGCCCCATACAGCTGTTCATACAGGGGTAGTACCCCATCCACAAGCTTCACCAGCTCTTCTGGGTTGAAGGCTGGGGCCCTATCACCTGCAGGATGTGGCATTTTGGCTTCCAGAGACAGGACACAGCAGCTCAGCTTGTGGAGGTCTTGCTTGCAAGAGTGTCAGGAGTCAAGTGAGCAAGGTGGCAAAAAATGGCAGTCATGGTTGCCGCATACAAGCCTGTCACCACCGGTGGTGATCGCCATTGGCCCCAGTCCCCCATAGGCAACAATGTTATCCAATGAGAAGTTGCACAGCGGTTATGACTGCCTACCACCATGACGACATTTGCCAGCTGACTTAGGTCACTTCTAACTGTCCTATGCCATAGGCCAGGCAGAAGCCATTTTGTGCACATATCATGCTTTGCGTCATACACATTTATGTGCAAAGTGCGGAGTAGGCCTGTGTTGTGCCATAATAGTTTAGCCAATACATGTAACATGCATGTCACTGTGATGCTTCAGCTTGCCCATAATGACATGTGTCAGCAGAGCAACGCATGTCTTCAGTGTTAGGTGTGTGTGATGATATGTACTGCTTCCATGTGGGAAGTAATCATCACTCAGTACATTTTCTACTCTCTATCCTAGATGCCCTACCATGAGGAAATTGTGACATGCACCAATGTACCAACCACTAGTTGACCTGGCCACAATGGAGGACAGACATATCATCCAGACCTATCGTCTGAATCATCAAAACATCATGGATCTATGTGGCCAGTTGGAGCCTGATCTCTTACCTGCCATACGCAATCCCCATGCTATCCCTCCCACAGTACAAGTCCTGTCAGTGCTACACTTTCTTGCCACTGGCTCCTTTCAGAATACAGTGGGCTTGACAGCAGGGATGTCACAGCCCATGTTCGGTCTTGTGTTGAAGGACATACTGTGGGCTTTATAGAAACACCTGGACATCCACATCAGGTACCCCCAGTGTGGAGATTTGGCCTATCTGAAGGCAGACTTTTATGATGTAGGAACACACCCCTCATGCGATAGGGACCAGAGTTGGCACCCATATTGCCTTGTTCCCTCCCAGTGCCAATGAACAGGTGTACAGGAACAGGAAGAACTACCACTTGATCGATGTCCAGATGGTGTGTCTGGCAGACCAGTACATCGCAGAGGTGGCAGCCAAGTTTCTAGGATCTGTGAATGACTCCTACATTCTAAGGAACAGCAATGTCCCACATATGATAGCATGACTACACAGAGAGAGGGCTTGACTCATTAGTATGTATGCATTTGAATGGCACCTGTCATCACAATCTTCCCTGTGGCTGTACCTGCATTGTAACAGGTCCTACCTTTATGCACACAGGTGACTCTGCCTATCCTAACCTTCCCTGGCAGTTGACACCAGTGAGGTTCCCTGTCGCAGAAGGGGAACTCCATTTGAATGAAGCCAACAGCAGGATGAGGCATGTAATTGAAAGGACATTTGGCCTTCTGAAAGCCAGGTTCAGGTGCCTGGATGTCTCTGGAGGTGCTCTCCGCTACACTCCCCAAAAGGTGTGCCTGATCATAGTTGCCTGCTGCATGCTCCACAATCTTGCCCTGAGACGTCAGATACCATTGCTAGCTGATGATGAGGAAAAAGCTGGACCAGTGGCTAGTGATGCAGGCATGGAAAGTGATGACGTGGCAGATGAAGATAGTGCAGTGGACTCTAGGACTGAGGCTCAGCAATCAGTACTTCCAGTGACATACAGGTATTCTGAAGGTGTATTTGCAAGGGATGTGCATCCACATTGATCCCTGATAATGGTCCTCCTGATTTGTTTAATCAGTGATGTTGTAATGTGTTCCTTTGCCTCTCAATTGGCCAAAACTACACACGATAAGTATTAAAACTTGCGTGCACAGGGCCTTACCCCAAAGTGTGTTAACCCACTGCTGTTCTCCTCTTGCATCCTTCATTGCTGGTAACCAACGCTGACCTCCTCCGGATGAAAGCCCTCACCATGTGCGCTGCCAAGTCAGAATCACTGAACACGCTGAGTTATTGACAAGATACTGACCAAAAGTGCGACAAAAGAGGAACACCTAAAGGCAACTGCAGAGCCTGTGAGGTAGCCAAGACACCAGAAATGTGATGCTCAGGAAGGTATCTGACAGGAAGTTGCAGCTGCCAGGCACTAGAATGGCAAGCAACATCCTGTAATGTGAGGCACAGCTTTATAGTCTATGTGCTCCACCCATTATGGCTGCCAAATAAAAGGGCCACAAGCCAGACAGGCCTAACACAAATGCCAGACTTGGCAGCTGAGGTCAAGAAGACCCATGAGGAATATACCAAGTGCACATCAGGAGCCCACGGCCTGATTTTGGGGTAAACTGTGGCAAGTATATGAGTTTGGAGATAAGGACGGAAAGCTATTGGCATGGCTTGCAGGATGAGATGAGGGGCAGAAGTGGATAAGGGGTATAAACGGTAGTGATGGAGCTCTGGTGAAGATGCAGGAGGCCATCGTTCAGGTGCTAGTGGTGCACATGTGAGACTTATATAGCTTATATGCTCCTGAGGATGGAGAAGGGCCTCCCTGCGCCCACTCTCACTGATGAGTACTGTGACGCCTTGGAGCCAGAGATTTCAGATTCAGAGATTGCGGAGGCCCTCACCCACCTGAAAAGGGATGGGCCCCAAGCCTAAATAGCTTCCCATCAGAGTTCTTTAAGTATATTCGGTTGCAGGTGGTGCTTCATTTGGGGGAACTTCAAAGATGTACCAAGCGAGAAGGGGAGCTACTGGAGGACCTACATCTGGCCTTGATTGTTCCAATCTATAATGAAGGGAAGCGCACCAAAGAGTGTGTATCCTATCACCCGATATCCCTAATCAATGTGGAGGGGAACGTACTGGTGAGGGTGCTAGCAAACCACATGTTGCAGATAGTGGAATCCACAGTGAAAGCTTACCAATCAGGCTTTATGCAGCACAGAGTGACACACTACAATCACAGATGGTTATTTGGCTGTTTGGTCCATGATGTGATGATTTGAGCCCATGACAATATCATCATTGGATGCAGAAAGGGTGTTTGATTCCCTAGAATAGTCATACTTGTGGGCAGTACTAAAGAAAATGGGATTCAGTGGTTTGGTTTTGAGATGTGTCAAATTGCTTTAGCAGGACCCAGTCACAAGAGTAAGGTGAATGAAGTGCTTCCAGAGGATATACGGGTCAAAGGGGGCACTAGGCAGGGATTCCGCCTTTCCCAGCTATTGTTTACAATAGCTCTTGAGTCACTGGCAAGCTGGATCTGGAGAGATGCCCAGGTCCAGGCCCTGCACTAGGACCCAGACTGGGAGGACACAATTTCCCCCATGTTGATGGCATTCTACTGTTTTGGTGGAGCCCAACCAGTCATTGTGGTGCATATTGGAGATATTGAGGATCCGTGGGAAGTACACCTGGTTGCACATTAGCTAGGTTAAACCGGTGGCATTTCCACTTACAGAGTGGTGCCCTCTGACAGGAACCAGAGAGTTTTAATTATTTGGGTACATGCGTCACATCTGACCTGTAGCGCTTCTTCCAAGCTAACCTGGTGAGGATTCTGGAGGCCTGCAAGCAGGACGTGGATCATTGGTGCCTTCTCCTTCTTTCTTTGCTAGGCATCCCCGCATAGCCCTAACAACACTGACTAGGAAGGCCTGGGATGGGGGAAATTGCCATGCCGAATTTCTGGCTGTATTACTGGGCAGCCTACCTGGTAGTGGTGAATGACTGGACATTCTACGATCAGAATGAGCCCTTTCTTCTGGCAGATAGGAGTGTGATGGACCCATTTGCGGTTTCTGTGATACCAGTGTGGGGGGCACGGGGGCCCCCACCACTGCTGGCACTGGTGCTTGATATCTGGTTGAGGGTTAAAAAGCTCATGGGTTGGAAGGGGAGGTGAGAAGGTGGAGTCGTAGGATACCTGGGTGCGATACATGAAAACTTGTTTTGATGTTGTCTACCAGGGAAGGTGATGGTCCAAATGCTTGCATATGGTCTAACCACTGACAATTGCTTAGGGTAGCATTCCAACCCATTGACTTTTGGCCACTGTGCCACTCTAGACAGAGGCCACTTAATGCAAATCAGTGCTAACTGGGTTGCACATGGGAACACTCTATCCCGAACCTCGGTCATCCTAGGTCTTGAGCCAACCATGTTATCAGTACCACTTGGGGGGATGGGTTCTAATATGAGTTATTGGCAAGCAATGGATGCCTAGAGATGGAAAATATGTGATAGCAAGTCATAACTCTTTGCCTTTTGGGAGTTCCCACTCCACTCCCAAGATACCGTGATGGAAATCATTTTTATTATTGGGAATTGTATTATTAAAAAACACAATTACAGTAAATGTTATTGTATACATTGATAATATTTATTACAGTAATTATGATAATATTAAGTACACCAAGTAAAAGGTATACTTTTTTCATTCATTTCTTTTTCCAGAGCTGATGGTGAATGACCATGCAGCATCATGAAGAAGACTGAAACAAGCACAGCCTGTCCCTCTGATCCCCAGTGTATAATTCATTTATGGTCAAATGTCCAACATGGAGTTATGCTGACAAGCCTGCAGGACTACTCATCATGGAAAACTTTGTCAGAGGCAGCTCAATGAAGGAATCACATCCCACTGTTAGACATTGGGAGAAATGTGGAAAGCAACATGGCTCCCCAAGTATTTTACCACAGGAAGTGCAGGAGTCAGTTTACTATGAAGAGAGATTTACAGACTATTAAGGAAAAGCTGAAGCAAGTGTCAGTGATGATGCTGTAACAAGTGAGTGCATGAGTAAATGCTTAAACGGAAGAATATAATTAAAGTCAAATGTATGCTGAAGAATGTATATTTTATGGCAAGATAAAATGCTTCAAGGGAACATCAACTCGAGAGAAATTAATCAAGGCCACATAGTTTTGAGTTGACAAAAGGCTTCAAGAGTGTGCAACCATTAATTGTGATTCAAAGATCTTAGCAGTCTGTAGCAGGGACACAGTGGCTGCAGAAGCCCATTATCATGAATCTTGTTATAGATACCATACAAGGGTTAAAGCAAAGAAGGAATATAATGTATCTAGCATTCAAACCCAAGATCGCTACAAAAATATGAGAGATGAAGTATATTATGAACTATTTCAATACATTAGAACAGTGATTATTCCTAACAAAGATATAATACGTGTGACGACTCTCACTGAAAGGCTTGAAACCCTCATGACTTGTAGAGGAATACAAGGAAAAAGACGAATCAACCAAGAAGCATATTAGAAGAAAATAATTAAAACAAACTTGACATCAACACCATGGTCATACCAACCATCAGATGTTGATGAAGATTAATTTACAATGCCCGATTACCTGAAACGGTTCCTGTTAGGACTTCTGACTGGAGATCCAGAAAACACAAAGCCGTCAAAAAGGGTTGCCTTACTTATGCAGTCATTCAATCAGGACATTATATATCCAGGCACAAATGGCCAGCAGACACCCCCAAGCAATTGTTGCTCCCATATACCGTAAAAACATTGACAGGCAATGTTGAAATAATTTGCACTGTAAACAGACTTGCTCATGGGATTTCATACTCACGACTGGAAGAAATTGATACTGCCTTGTGTCTTCAGAAACTTGCTGCTACCTTAAATGACCAAATTATTCTTGCAGACCACATTCAGTCTCATGTCTTCACTAACTTAGCATGGGATAACGAGACAAATGGGATCTCTCTGAAGAACAAATGCACAAATTGGAGCAGATCTCGCAGTTGCTGCGTGAATGACTTGAGAGATCTCCTATTCTGCGCAAAGAAAGGTGAGATATACAGTCATCAACTACCACCTGACAACTATTCAGATGATGACAAATGTGAATGATAAAATTGTGTATATGTTAATTCATGACATACAATGCCTGTGTGAGATGTGACAGCTATTATTATTTGAAATTTTAAGTGAAAATTATGCATATAATCTATATCAATATATCAGGAATACAATTAAGTTGTATTGTTATTATTTTAAGTTATTATCACACTTAATAATCATAATTATTTTTAAATTATATTGAATTTAGCCAATTTGGGAAAATTATATTACTTTTCCACATATTAAGATGAATTTGCATGCTATTTATCAAAAATATGAAAAACCTTTTTTCGGCTATAGTTGCTAATGCAAATAATATTAGTCAAAAGGCAAAGAGTGATGACTTGCTATCACATATTTTTCATTTCTAGGCATCCATATCTTGCAAAAAAATGATGTTCGAACCTTTCCCACCAAGTGGTACCAATGGCCTAAATTTGGGATCCTTGCACATGGCCTATCTCATCCTTCCACCCTGTGGCCCGCTGCTTTTTTTAGCTGCAAAATGTAAGATTCACAACTCCCAATTCTAAGTGATGCCTCTGAATACCAGTAAAGAGTAAGTTAAGCCACCTTGCTCGTTTCAGTCACCTTCAAACCGATTCAAATAAAGCACTACCATACTTAACTAAATTTCCCGAAATAGGATGAAAGAGGGTGTGCCGAGGGAATATGTTTTGTGGAAAAACTACGAAAACCGGTAATGCCTCCTGATTACTTTCTATAATTAAACTAGAAATGATTTAATTGCTTCAAATATTGCTACGAGGAGAAAAATTAATTTGTCTTTCAACTGCCATTGCTATCGGCGTCTCTAACTGAGTTATCAAGGCCTGTGATTTCGTTCAATTTTCTCATACCAGTAATTTCACGATTACACACTTTCAAAACAATGCAAAGTTTTGCTGTCATAAAACTCCTCATTTCTTGTATAACCACTAAGTGTGCGCGTTCACTATCCCACTACAGATTTCCAGTAACACCATATACAATAAATAGGCACAATACCTGAATCCCCCTTCATCAGGCTTACAGTCGGTGAGCTTTCACGCGAGGCATGCCTCACCATCGTATGCCTTATGCATTACCTCGGAGCCCGCCGTTCTGCCCTTAGCCGTAGTGCGCCGGGGGCTTTAAAAGCACACAACTCAAATCAAGTAATGCACGTAGCTCATTCTCATGTTTACTAAATGAAGAAAACGAACCTATATTGGAGTGCAATTGTAGGAGCTAAACTGACGTGATTACGATAGATGACTACACTGCTGAAAGGCTGAAACATAAACCTCATATATCATTTTGAGCAAACACTTATAAATACCAAAATATAACAATAATTAAACTACATGTGAAACAATCTTATTAAAGTTAAATTAAACCCCTTGCGGATCAAAAGGCATCATTTTCAAAGGCTTCACAGTAACAGGAAATTTGACCTCCTGTGTTTTTTTCTAATTCCGTTTTATCGTGAGAATGTAGACAATTGACTGTAACTACTGATACTGACCAGATTCTTCGCAATTTTTTTATTTTGCCATCAGTGGCGGTAATGTAAATTCATCGAAGGTACTAGCTTGCCCTCATTATTAGTAAGACTTTGGTAGCTTTTTAGGAGAGCATGGGGGAATAGAATATGAAATTACAGAGTATGAGTGTATTCAAATTATTTAACTATGATTCACATAATCATAATTTAATGACCTTACTAAATGGTTGTGTTGCTGCTGTGTTTATATCTATGTGGAAGTTTTGAAGGATAAAAATAAGAATGAACTGCTTTAAATTTAATATCCTTTGTTCATTTTTGTGACATGTTATATCACTTAAAAATGCAAACAGATACAACATATTTAGGGATTCAATTCTTTATTTACTGATGTTTATGTTAATGTATTTCGTGTGAATTTAAGCACTCATGACACGTGAACGCAGTTTCGCAACGTGCAGTTGGCGGGCTGGGGTGAGGATATTTCGGTAGTGACAGAGAAAACAGATGCAGAGGGCTTTGATTGGCAAAGAAATAAGCAAGATGCAGAGTTTCTTAGTTTTGTAAATATAGCCCAAACTTCATGTGCACATTTAACAGAAGCTGGTTATATTGATAGGACTTGACCCAAAATGGATTATGAAGCAGTGGTAAGCAAGAAAACACCATTTATAGGAAATGTCGTTTCAAGGTTGTTTAACAACTCTTTCCACACAGTCACCCAACTGTCTGGAAGGCAACAGTTATAACACCTAAAAATCTTATTAATTGTTTTTATATAAACAGTCTTTTTTTTTAATATATTCATTGAATATCATATTAAACAAGTGGCGAATGAATACATTCTAAATATAATATTTATACACTATATAATGCAAACATTTTCATTATCGGTTTATATCCAAGATTGTATTATACTATATTCAACACTCGTTAATAAAGTTAAACAAAATGAACACAAGCAAGTTGGTTAATGTGTGAAGCATGGAGAGGCAAACATTCTTATATATTGGATCTGGACTAAACAGTACCAAAACACTACACCCAAACCTTTTAATGCAAAAGGCATAGCGAACCATTTAGCGAGAGTCCAGTAAATCCACTTAGCTTCTAATCGGGATCATAAAAGTCCTTTCTATCTATGTTTATAGATTTCATTTGGGAAAAGAATATTGAAGAAAACAATTATATCACGTTTTAAGTGCTTCCTAGAAAAGAATGGCCTGCTTCTTTCTTTTCTAGCAAGTTGTAGTCCAGAAAGAGGTTTGAAACTGGTTGTCTTCTCTGTCTAGAATGACTTACATTGATAAATGGACAACGGTAGTGGCCCCATCAATCACAACCTCTTGCCCTTAATGTCTTAAGCCACTTGCTGTTGGTGCTAACCTGGTTTGTGTCATTTCTCTCTGACTGATCTCAGGCCAAGGTGTACCCACATTTCCCTCTTGCCTTCAGGTGGTGGTGTTCCATAGGGACATACTTTCTGCTCTCTTTTTGAATATTCACACATGGCTTCTAGCGTGTGTTCTGATATTTTGGGAGTACATTTCTCTGTATAAGCTGGTGACACACAGCTCATGTTCAGTTTGGTCAGGAAGGGAAGGTCTTCCTCAGGTTTGAACTACTCTGTCAATTCATGGACTTGATTGGCAGTGGTGAGATGGTGGATGACGGTCAATTTCTCTAAACTCTGTCCTTCAAAAGTGAAACTTTCTGAATGACAACACTTTCCCTTTGTGCAGTATCCATAACAGGTCCTCTTGTTCCTGTAAAGACAGCATGCATCATAGATTTATAAACTGATCTAAATGTTCTCATTCTTATTCCTGAGTTAGTTTAATCTCTAGATCCTGCGTTTAACACCTGGGAGTCAGCTGAAAAACACAACATGCTTCACCTCAATCTTAATTATCAGCATGATTTCTTGCAGTGCTTAGGATGTAGGATCTAATTTGCCATACCCTACAAACATTGCATTGGTTACCTGTGTGCAAAAGTACAATTCAAAGCTCTCATCATTGTTTAGAAGGCCTGTATTCCCAAACACCTGACATTTTTGATCTATATTGTTTGCATAAACTAGGTGTGCATTCCAGATCAGTCAACATTGCAACCTTCACCTCCTGTCAAACCATTAAGATTTCTTTGGAGATGGAGTTTTTTCAGTTGCCACATGTATCTTGTGGAACTCTTTACCACTGTATCTGTGTATGCAACCTTCTCTCATGAATTTCAAGCAACAGCACAGAACTTGGATCAACCCCATTCAATATGCACTGGTGTGGCTGAATTATGTTGATTATGTCCCTCCACTGCTGCAAAGCTCATGAAATAGTGTACTAGACAAATAGAATTGAAAATATCATGAGCTAATCTTAAGAATATTACATTTCACCTCCGCTAATGATCAGTTGAAAATATGACACCTGTGTCAGGAGAATGATCATTTCAATTGGCCACAATGATTCAGATAAACATAATTCTATTTTGAAAACTCCTTGCACAAGTGTGCAATAGGGTCATATTACCACCAACACCTGTGAACTAGTTTAGTGCTGTCATGTGGGTGTGCAACTGACCACATAAAAAAAATAAAGATGTGGCACTATTTTCACTTATCACATTGCCCACAAAACCCTGAAAGATTCACAGATCAGTCCCTCTGTGTACAACATATGCTTACTTGTTGGCTGGACGAAAAAGCTGATGGGAAGGGGGAATGTGGAACAGAATGTTCCAGTGGTAAAAAGGTGGCATCCCACTCTCCACCATGATTTCTCTGAGGGCACAGGTGGAGCAAGCAGTTTTGTAAGTGGGGAAGCCAAAAGTACCCAAGACAATAATCGAGAAGTGGAGAAAAGGTAATCCCTGCTATCAGTCATCAAAACTCAGCTCTAGGAGGGGGGATGGGGCATGAATCATATTTAGAATTCACTCATGCATCTCTTGGGGCCAGATGTATCAAGCTTTTTTGCATTAGCAAACGGTGCGAATTGCAAAATTCGTCCGTTTGCGAATGCAAAAATGCCTTTCACAATGTATGAAAGGCTATTTTAGCGATTCCTTAGAATGGAACCTCCATTTAGAGAATCACAAATTGCGATTCTCTAAATTGGAAATCGCAAATAGAGAATTCCTATTTGCGATTTCCAAATCAAATGTATCAAGCATTTCCTAAATGCGAATTGGGTATTTAGGAAATGCAATTACCACAAATAAAAGTTTGGTGGTAAGCATTTGCAAATTTTTAAAATGCATTACAAATGCATTTTTAAAATTGACATGTAGCGCACACATGCCCCTAAGGCATGTGTGTGCTTCACATGTCTGTAAAAATATTTTTGGGGTGCAGTAGAGGGGGCCTTAGGCCACCAGCACCCTGGGATTTGCATTTCCTAATTTGCGAATTCCTAACTGGAATTTGGGAAATGCAAAAACATTTGCAACAGGCCCATAGGTACGAATGGAGTCAGATTCTCTATTTGCGATTCGGTAATAGCATTTGCGATTTTTAAGAAATCGCTATTATCAAATCGCAAAAATCATACATACCATTTTGCATTTCTTAAATAGCGATTTCTTAAAAATCACTATTTAAGAAATGCAACTCGGTTTTTGATACATCTTGCCCTTGGTGTCTACACTGTGAACTAGACTGAGCTCTGAACCATCCCTCCCTTTTCTGCCAGAAAGAATGTGGAAGTGGTCATTAAAATAAAATAATGGTAGGAGAAGCCTCTGTTACCAAAGAAGGTTATAACATGTGCGGCTTGGAATAGCCGGGGTGCTGAGAACATATTGCAGTGGTTTGAGGAAATTGAGACTCATTGACCATGGGTAATGATTCCTTATGAGCAGTGTTTAATTTGTAAAAGAAAGAGTGCCGGTGCGCCCGGTACAACTAAGTGATGGTACACCAAATACCAAGGCGTTAAGGGGGTCATTCTGACCCTGGCGGTCGGTGATAAAGCGGCGGCCAACCCGCCAACAGGCCGGCGGTCAAAAAAATGCAATTCTGACCCTGGCGGGAACCGCCAACACAGCCCGCCGCATTAACACTCCGACCGCCACGGCGGAACAAACAAACAGCGCGGCGGTCACCGCCAACAGCCAGGCGGCAGACAATGTACCGCCCACCCTATCACGACCCACCAATCCGCCACCTTTTCCGGGGCGGGAGCCCCGCCGATAAAAACACGGCGGAAACAGACATTTTCAATGGAAAACGCTCACCTCGACACACTCCACGCGGAATCCGGACAGCATGGAACCCGAATTGAACATCATACCTGCTCTCGTCTACCTGCTCATCTACCACGAGTACGAACTCCGGCGCAGACGTCAACGGTGAGTACTGCACCTATGACACACGGGAGGGGGGAGGAAGAAAGGTTATGGGCATACACATATGCGACCCCCCCACCCCCCAATGTGTACACACCAATGCAGAGCAGGAAGTCACAGTGACACCACACAAAGCCCCTTTAAAAATACAATGACACAACCAAATTTGGAATAAATTTTCATGTACAAAAAAAGCACCTGGAAATAATTGAGCAACCGTGAAAAATATTTACAAAAAACAAAAAGATATACACATCAGTGTATCACTGAAGTAACAAGTCCTGCACATCCAACGAATCTAACATGTCCGTGGGCCAAGGTTCTGCGAAACAAGGGCAAAGCCCACACACGAGACCTGAGTCCTTTGGAGAGAACACTGCAGGGGCATCCGATGTCAAAACTACAGGCACCTCAGGGGGAAGGGAAGGGGGGGCCACCACAGCCACATGAGTCCACGACGCCAGATCCACGAGGAGCCACCATGCCCACTGTACCATCCTGGGGAGTGCAAAGCCACAGTCTCTCAAGTCTCTACAGTGGGTGGATTGCCCACTGTGCCATCCTGGGGAGTGCAAAGCCACAGTCTCTCAAGTCTCTGCAGTGGGTGGGTTGCCCACTGTGCCATCCTGGGGAGTGCAAAGCCACAGTCTCTCAAGTCTCTGCAGTGGGTGGGTTGCCCACTGGACAATCCTGGGGAGTGCAAAGCCACAGTCTCTCAAGTCTCTACAGTGGGTGGATTGCCCACTGGACCATCCTGGGGAGTGCAAAGCCACAGTCTCTCAGGTGGATTACAGAGTCCACTGGTCAAGGAGGAGGCATGGTGGGCACAGTGAACCATAAACAGTGCCTGAGACGGCGGCACCCATCGCAGCGGTGCATGACATGGCGATGTCCAGCGGAGCGGTGCTTGAGACGGCGGGGCCCAGCGGAGCGGTGCTTGAGACGGCGGGGCCCAGCGGAGCGGTGCTTGACAGGAAGGGCCCAGCGGAGCGGTGCTTGACAGGAAGGGCCCAGCGGAGCGGTGCTTGACAGGAAGGGCCCAGCGGAGCGGTGCTTGAGACGGCGGGGCCCAGCGGAGCGGTGCTTGAGACGGCAGGGCCCAGCGGAGCGGTGCTTGACAGGAAGGGCCCAGCGGAGCGGTGCTTGACAGGAAGGGCCCAGCGGAGCGGTGCTTGACAGGAAGGGCCCAGCGGAGCGGTGCTTGAGACGGCGGGGCCCAGCGGAGCGGTGCTTGACAGGAAGGGCCCAGCGGAGCGGTGCTTGACAGGAAGGGCCCAGCGGAGCGGTGCTTGAGACGGCGGGGCCCAGTGGAGCGGTGCTTGACAGGAAGGGCCCAGCGGAGCGGTGCTTGACAGGAAGGGCCCAGCGGAGCGGTGCTTGAGACGGCGGGGCCCTGTTCAGCGGTGCCTATCTTCACGGCGGGGCCCTGTTCAGCGGTACCTGTCTTCACGGCGGGGCCCTGTTTAGCGGTCCTCTTCTGCACGGCGGGGCCCTGTTCAGCGGTGCTCTTCTGCACGGCGGGCCCTGTTCAGCGGTACCTGTCTTCACGACGGGGCCCTGTTCAGCGGTACCTGTCTTCACGGCGGGGCCCTGTTCAGCAGTACCTGTCTTCACGGCGGGTCCCTGTTCAGCGTTACCTGTCTTTACGGCGGGGCCCTGTTCAGCGGTACCTGTCTTCACGGCGGGGCCCTGTTCAGCGGTGCTCTTCTGCACGGCGGGGCCCTGTTCAGCGGTACCTGTCTTCACGGCGGGGCCCTGTTCAGCGGTACCTGTCTTCACGGCGGGGCCCTGTTCAGCGGTACCTGTCTTCACGGCGGGCCCTGTTCAGCGGTACCTGTCTTCACGGCGGGGCCCTGTTCAGCGGTACCTGTCTTCACGGCGGGGCCCTGTTCAGCGGTGCTCTTCTGCACGGCGGGGCCCTGTTCAGCGGTACCTGTCTTCACGGCGGGGCCCTGTTCAGCGGTGCTCTTCTGCACGGCGGGGCCCTGTTCAGCGGTACCTGTCTTCACGGTGGGGCCCTGTTCAGCGGTGCTCTTGCAGTATGTCAAGGGAGTCATACCTGGCCTGGACACCCTGCTCAGTCGCCCTCCGACCGTGCTGTGTCAGGCCCCTTCGGGGAGTGAGTCCTGGGCCCTTTGGTGTCGTCCCTTGCAGCCGGGATGGGGCTTGTGGGGCCCTCCTGCTCCGCGCTCCTGGTGGTTGTCCTCTCCGCCCTGCTGTCCTTCCGCTCCTTAGATGGGGCTCTCGGGCCCTTGCCTCCCCTGGCTGCTGTGGCTGGTGAAGTGGACGGAGTCACCTCCTTGGGGGCAGCCGTCTCTGTCCGCTCACGGGGGCCCTTCAATTTCCGGGTCCTCTTGCCTGGGGGGGCGCTGGCTGTCCCCTTGCTGCTCACCGAAGTGTTACTGCCGCCAAAGGGTGGACTCCACATGCCATGCACCACTTGCACTGTAGTAGTTGGGCTGGTGGTGGCTGAGGTGCCCTTGGGACTTTTCCCAGTTGGAGGGGGTGGGTCGGGGGAGGGAAAGAGGTCAAAACTGGAGAGGTAATTTTTCTTGGGACCAAGGTAAGGGGTAGGAGTAGTGGTGAGAGAAGTGGAGGAAGAGGATGTGGTTGTATGAGAGCCAGGTGTGCTGTCCTTGGGTGCAGGTGACTGAGACGTAGGCTGTGGTGAGGTGGTTGGCTGTTGTTTGGGTGTCTGCCTGCGTTTATGTGTCTTGGAAGAGGGGGTGACAGACACAGTGGGAGAGGACACAGGGGACGTGTAAATGCCAGTGGGGGTGGTGACTGCAGGTGTGCGGACTGTAGTGGAGGGTTTGCTGGTGGTGGAAGAACTGGCTGATGTTGGGGTGCATGCAGGTGTGAGTGTAGACGTCACAGGGAGGGAGGAGGGAGACGAGGAGGACGGGGACACAGAGGTGGTAGTGACTGTTGATATGTCTGCATCTGTGTGTTGCTTGGGTGAATGCTTGTGTTTTCTGTGGTGCTTATGTTTGGATGAGCTGGCCTTGGGTGTTGAGGTGTGTGCAGGCTGGTCTGATGGTGTGGATGGGATAGGTTGAGGTACAGGAGACAGAGAAAGGGTGGAGGCAGATAGAAGAGGGAGACTGGAGACAGGGACAATGGCTGCCGTCAGTGCTGAGGCCAGAGCAGTGAACGCTCGTTGATGGGCAGCCTGACCCGAATGAATGCCCTCCAGGTAGGCATTGCTCCGATGCACCTCCCTTTCCACCCCCTGGATGGCATTCAGAAGGGTAGTCTGCCCAACAATGAGCGTCCTCACCAGGTCAATGAGCTCCGCACTGAGGGCAGCAGGCGTAACAGAGGCAGGGGCTGAGGTGCCTGGGGCGAAGGAGACGCGTGCCTTCCTGGCCGAGCGGCCACGGAGCGAAGACTGAGGGGCTGCTGGGAGGGCGGTGCTGGTGCGCTGGGTGGCGGCTGTACCTGTTGTTGCGGGGGGCACAGATGGTGCCGCCCCCGCTAGGGAGCTCCCAAACGAGGACGTGTCTGTGTCGCTGGTGTCTCCACCGGCCCCCGTTGTGGTGCTCCCCTCGCCCTCCGGATCACTGGTGCCCTCGGTGTCTGTGTCAGTGCCCACCGGGGCCTGGTGACCTGCAGCTCCCTCCTGCTCTGACGCCAAATCTCCTCCGCCTGATGATGCTAAAACACAAGAAGACAAAGATTTAGGGTGGGGGGAGAAATTAAACAAAGTTGAGTGCATGCCTTAGCAATACCCTTTGCGGAGAGGACAGACACAGGTGCCTCGTGCACTAAGTCGCGAACTTGGGGTACACTACTCAGTACTTCTGACTAGGCAAACAGGTCTAGGGACAACACACGCGCACATGTGTGATGCTGGAGCATGGGTAGCTGCACTTGGCACCCTACAGAGGTGGGGGGCGGGGGCACAGGGCCATGCCTAAGGGAGCAGACTACACTACAGAGAGCGCCCGGGCCTAATGTCACCCACAGCCCTCCTCCCCCACCCAGACGCCTCCAATGCGCATACAGATAGGAGAATGTGCGGATACTCACCCCCTTGTGTCTGCCTTGCTGTCCTCAAGCGCCCATCCAAATTAGGGTAGGCCACCGCCAGGATCCGGGACATCAGGGGGGTCATGGTGCGACTGGCACCCCTCCTAGGTCGGGAGGCCATCCCCAGCAGTGTTTCTGCGGTCTTCCTCGTTCCGCGGCGGATGTCCTCCCACCTCTTGCGGCAGTGGGTGCCCCGTCTGTTGTGGACCCCCAAGTTCCGGACTTCCTCGGCGATGGCACGCCAAATATCGATTTTCTGGTGGGCGCTCACCTGTTTGACATGTACAGGGTGGGAAAGAGAAACTGTCACATATCTGCATGTTTGGAGTACATGCCCCCCCCTCCCCAACCTTGTCATGGTTCCCATTCTCTCATCTGTCGTGCGTTGCACTCCCCATTCCCTCCACACCCCACCAACTTACATCCCCCCCCTCCACACAGGCATAACCCATTCAATGTGCACTGAGTGTACTCACCTGTTGGTCTGGAGGACCGTAGAGTTGCGCATACTGGGGGAGGACCCCGTCCACGAGCTTCTCCAACTCTTCTGAACTGAAGGCGGGGGCCCTTTCACCAGTAGCAGCAGCCATTGTCACTTCCAGACCGAGTTCACAGCAGCACTTGCAGTATAGGTCCTCTCCTGTGGATGATCAGGTCTCGAATGATTAAGCAGATAGAAAATGGCGGTCACGCCCGCGGCGGTGCGTACCGCGGCGGTGCGTCCCGCGACCGCCGGCGCACATCGTCATTGGCTCCTGAAACCCATAGGCTTCAATGTTAACCAATGCGTCTTCGCACAGCAGTCTTCGACCGCCTACCGCCACGGTGTGCCCCGCCAGCGCAGTGACCTCACATCCCATTGTCCCACTTCACAGGTCAGGCATCGGCCATTTCAAGGGCCCACATGGCTTAATTTCTAATGCGTCACACAGGCCTAGGCCTTGCAATGGCACACATACAAACATATCAAACCATACATTTACCTGTACTGTGCAAGCTGTGTTGTACGTACCTGTGAGTGGATTGACTCTGTACTCCATATTCTCCTTCCTAGGCACCGTCCGCTGGGACTAGCGATGAGAAGGAGGAATCCTCGCGTGTACCGGCCGCTGGTGGACCTGTCCACAATGGAAGAACGCAACATAATACTACGATACCGACTTGACCGAGCCTCCATCCATGAACTGTGTGCCCAGCTGGAGCCAGCCCTGATGTCCCCCATCCGCCAACCCACAGGAATTCCCCCTCTAGTGCAGGTTCTGTCTGTCCTCCATTTCTTTGCAACTGGCTCATTCCAGACAACAGTGGCCATGTCATCTGGGATGTCTCAGCCTATGTTTTCCAAGATCTTATCCAGAGTGTTGTCTGCCCTGATGAAACTCATGCGGAGCTACATCATTTTCCCAGAGGAGGGTGATTTGCCTACAGTGAAAGCTGATTTCTATGCCCTTGGACACATCCTCAACATCATTGGTGCAATTGATGGGACCCATGTGGCTTTAGTCCCCCCAAATGACGATGAACAGGTGTACAGGAACAGGAAGAATTACCATTCAATGAATATCCAGGTGGTCTGTTTGGCTGACCAGTACATCTCCCATGTAAATGCCAAGTTCCCAGGGTCAGTGCATGACGCGTATGTTATGCGAAATAGCAGCATTCCCTATGTGATGGAACAGCTACAGAGACAGCGTGTGTGGCTAATTGGTGACTCTGGTTACCCCAACCTGCCGTGGATATTGACCCCAGTGAGGAATCCCAGGACCAGGGCAGAGGAACGGTACAATGAGGCCCATGGGCGTACTAGGAGGGTGATTGAGCGAACCTTTGGCCTCCTGAAGGCCAGGTTTAGGTGCCTGCATATGACAGGTGGATCCCTAATGTACTCACCAAAGAAGGTGTGCCATATCATCGTGGCGTGCTGTATGCTCCACAACCTGGGTTTGCGACGCCAGGTGCCTTTCCTGCAGGAGGATGGTCCAGATGGTGGTGTTGTAGAAGCCGTGGAGCCTGTGGAGAGTGAAGAGGAGGAAGACTCTGAGGACGACACAGACAATAGGGACAGAGTGATACAACAGTATTTCCAGTAACACACAGGTAAGAATCACCCACGCCATTTCACAATTGCTTATAGCCTCCTGCATCTGTACTCTCTGTAGTTCCCCACAGATGTTTTTCATTAATTTTTGCCTTTCCCTTCCCTTCTCAGTGCTGTCTGACTCAGTACTTGACTTCTGCTTGGTTCGCCCATGAAATACAGCGTATTGACATTGGTATGTTGTCATGACTAATTGACAGAACAGAAATTGAACAGTAATATGTAATACATTTGTCAATAATACAGCATGACTCAAAACAGATTTGTGTGCAAAATGTGATTTATTTACAGTGCTAGATATCGGTACATGTGATTCTAAGGGTGATGGGTGGGGGTGGAGGAATATCCATGGCAGAGTCCAGTTCTCAGTCTCACAGGTGCATTGTCCTTTTGCCTGTGGAAGGATGGAGCACAGGCAGTTCATGGTTGGACAGGGTGGCAATGTGGGACAGTGGGAAGACTTGAGGGGGTATGTCCTGCTGGCGGGGGTCTTGACATCCTACTCTGTCTTTTTTTTTGGTCTCAGGCTCCTCTTACGGGGTGGTTGTTCTTCAGCAGGAGGTGGGGTTCTGGGGGGCTGTCGAGGTGTTGGGACCTCCTGTCCACTAGCGCCGGCGGAGGTGGTAGGCTGTTCCTGGTCCGGGCTAGTGACAGGGGCCCTGTGTGGTGCACCATGGTCCCGCAACGCGTCCTCTATCCTGTGGAGGGCCAGGACGATGGTCCCCATTGCGGTCCCGATGATTCTCAGCTCCTCCCTGAACCCCATGTAGCGTTCCTCCTGCTGTGCCTGGATCTCAGTGAACCTGGCCAGTACCGTCGCCATCGTTTCTTGGGAGTGGTGGTATGCCCCCATGATGGTGGTGAGGGCCTCTTGGAGAGTGGGTTCCCTGGGCCTCTCCTCCCCCCCCCTGTCGCACAGCAGCCCTCCGAGCTGCCCGGTTTCCCCCGGCCTCTGTCCCCTGGACGGTGTGCCCGCTACCACTGCCCCCAGGTCCCTGTTGTTGTTGGGGTGTTGGGTTAGCCTGGGTGCCCTGTAGTGGCAGACACACCGCTGATTGAGCTGTCCTAGAGACAGAGGCATGGGCCCGCTGGGTGGGAGCTGTGCTGGTGTTGGCAGAGGGGGTCGGGTCTGGTGTGGCCTGTGGCTGCCTGAGGGGAACCGACTGCCCAGAGGTCCCCGATGGTCCGGGCTGGTCATCAGGTTCACTGTCGACAGAGCTGCTATCCTCAGTGTGGGCCTGTTCCGGTGGTGGGATGGACACTTCTGGACCCTCCTGGCTGGTGTGTTGTCGTTCGGGTCCTGCATGGGGTAAGAGAGTTTGGTTATTGTTTCTGTGTGTACAATAGCGTGCGTGTTATGGGTGCCCTTGTCCCCCAGTGCAGGCATTCCCTTGAGGGAGGTGTTGTGAGGGTAGTTAGTGGGGGGGGGGTTAGTGCAGTGGTCATGCTTAGGTGATGGGTGCCCATGATTTGTGTTGGCATGCAGGAGTTGGTGTTGGGATGGGTGGGTTGTGCTGGTGAGACATTGTCAGGGAGGATGTGTGCTGGGGGGTTGGGGGTGAGGGTGGGGGTGTGGGTTGGCATGCTGGTGGGGTGGGGGGGATATAGTAGTTGAGATTGGACTTACCAGAGTCCATTCCTCCGGCTACTCCTGCGAGGCCCTGAGGATGCAGGATGTTCAAGACGTCTTGCTCCCACGATGTGAATTCGGGAGGGGTGGGTGGGGGTCCGCCGCCAGTCTTCTGGACCGCGATGTTGTGCCTGGAGACCATCGATCGGACCTTCCCCCGTAGGTCGTTCCATCTTTTGCGTATGTCCTCCCTATTCCTGGGATGCTGTCCCACCGCGTTGACCCTGTCCACGATCCGCTGCCATAGCTCCGCCTTCCTAGCTATACTGGTGTGCTGCACCTGCGAGCAGAAGAGCTGGGGTTCCACTCTTAGGATTTCCTCAACCATGACCCGGAGTTCTTGGTCCGAAAAGCGTGGGTGCCTATGGGGTGCCATGGGGTGGTGTGGGTGAGGTGTGGGGTGGTGTATGTGATGATGAGTATGTTGGTGAGTGGTGCTTTGTGCTACTATGTGGTGTGTGTGATGGTGTAGTGTGCCTCAGTGTGTCTTGCTTTGGATTGTCTGCTGTGTCTCTCTCTCCTTCTCTCAGTAATTATGGTCGCAGGGGTTTGTGGGTGATGTGGGTGTGTGTTTTATAGTTGGTTGATTGTGTGGGAGTGGTGTGTGTATGTGTATCAGGTGTGTGTATTTCAAATTGTCCAATGTGGCTGTGTTTTGGTGATGTGTGTGTATTCTGACCGCCGCGGTGTGTACCGCCAATGGAATACCGCGTTTGAATGACCGCCGTGTGGATTCGTGGGTCGTAATGGCATGGGCGTATTTCTGTTGGCGTGACGGTGGAGGTTTGGTCATCTCCAGTTTATCGCTGCCCGCTGATGTGGCGGGCTGCAGTGGAGGACGGAATTTTGGAGGTTTGGCCGTTGTGGGTCAGAATGACCGTGGCAGTTAACCGCGGCCGCGGCGGTGTTATGGCGGTCTTCTGACCGGCGGTAAGGGCCTTTTACCGCCGAGGTCAGAATGACCCCCTAAGTCTTAAAATCACGTCAGACCTCTTTAATTTTCTATAAGGCAGTCCCTGTCCATTTCTCTCACTGTTGCTGGTTCCTGCTTTTCCCTTTGTGATGGTTTTGCAATGTTTCTGTTTCTCCATCTTTCCAACCTATGTGTTTTTCCCTCTCTTGCACTTGGTAAATATCTGATGCAGGAAAAAAATGTGCTAGCCCCCAAAATTAAGTCAGGTGGTGGCACCCACCAGCAACAACTGGCTCAAATTAAGGAATGCTTACGAGGAAATAAAGGAATCCAGATACTTTAATATTATGAGCAATTAGGGGAGATTCAAGACTATCAACTCAAGTAATACAGCCACGACCTCGATTTGTGTGATCAAGATTTTTTGGGATATACCTTGAAAGAGTGAAAAATAAAGTATCCTTGTTACACCCACATTAAACGAAGTGTCAAAACCACAATAGAGGAACCTACAAGAAACCCGGTGAGATGTTATTCTTAAGAAATATGACAAAACATACACATGTAAATCATGACCATTAAGCGGTCTGCAGATATTTTAGATAACTATGATAGGAACAAACAATCGGTAATTGAAATGTCAATTTCTATATGCAAACTTTCACCGAGAAATTAGATCATATATGCGGAAAATATGTATGTATTGTAGGAAAGTAGCATCTTTCTGACATGGTTAACCCCACTTTTTGCCTGGTGTCAGTGTGTTTAGACTGTAGTACACTTGGATCCTGCAAACCAGGACCCCAGTGTCTGTGCTCTCCCCTCTAAATTTGGTGTTTAGTAACTTTTACAACCCACAATTGGTATAATAGTGCACTTACGTAAGTCCCTAGTATATGGTACTTAAGTACACAGGGTATTGGTACACACAGGTCTGCTATGGGCAGCAACATGTATTATGCCACTTATGGGAGCCTATGCAAATTGTGTCTTGAAGCTTCCCTATACAGCCTGTTTGAAGTGGTGCATGCACTTTCCACTTTAGGTATAAGACTTACCTTATATTGCGGGCACTGAACTTGAACACTGTTAGTCAACCCTCTGGTAGGCCCTTCAGCCCAAGGGCAGGGTGCATGTTCCTAAGTGTGAGGGCACCCTTGCATAAGCAGAGGTTCCCCTACAAACCACGACTCCATTCTCCTGGGCTTTGTAAGTGCGGGGAAACCATCTTGAGGTATGTAGTGGACACTGGCCAACACAAGTAGTCCAATTACATAATGGCTTCCCAAACCTAGGCATGTTTGGTGTCAAACATGTTGGATCCATGCAACTACACTGATTCCAGTGTTAGTTGCATGATACCATGTACTCTGGGAGTTCCTCAGAGGATCCCCCAATTTGCCTGTACAGCCTTGCAGGTTCTGCCTGCCATTCCCGCACTGCTGCAGACCCCCAGACACTGTTCTTCCCTTTCACTGCTGAGCCCAACTCGAGCAGGGGAAGGCAGAACAAAGGATTTCCTGTGATCACCCTTTCCTTTGAAATGGGTGTCTCTGTGCGGGGTGGGGTGACCTCTGAGCACCACCACTGACTCCTTTTAAGGGTATATTTGGTGCCCTTCTTGCATAAACAGGTTGGCTCTAGTGCAGGAACCACAGGTTCCTGCTCTGGCACAAAACCACACAAAGGACAGGAGAGTGACCACCCCCTGTCTAACTCCTCCCCTAGGGAGGTGCACAGAGCTGTGCCACGTATTCGTGCCATCTTGTGGGTCTTAGCGGTCTGGACACTGCCCCCTTCTTTTTCACATTCTTCACGTCTGGAATTCACTTTGAGTTCCACCGACCTGGTCTACGGGTTGTGACAACAGCTGGACAACCAGAGCACCCATTGACTCTAATGAGGGTTTCTGACGTCACTTCACACATATGCACCTGGGCTCCCTGGTGGAGGTACTCCAATCCACTTGGTATCCATGGTATCCACTAGTAGGGGCACCATCCAAACTTCCATGTGCTAAGTGATTTCCTTGGGGTCCTCTGGGAAATGTCCTGAGTCTTGAAGTTTCCAACCACAACGGTTCTGTGTTAGCCTATGGGACACCCGGCTCAATAACTACTCTGCACCTGGGTGCCTGTGGGATTTCTGATACTTACCTTTGATTATTCCTTATTCCCCCAACCTTTGGGATTCTAACATCCTCACCGTGGTTGGGCATCTGCATTCTTATACCACTGTCTTAGTATGTGGTTTGACCCACACCATTAGGTCCCATGCATTTCTATGCTTTTCCTGCTTGTTCCTAAGTGTATATTTTGAGTGTAGATATCTCCAAGTGGAGATATACTAACATTAGTACAGTAGTAGTGTTGTAATAAATAATACTTTATTTTTTCAACACCTGGTATGATTCTTTCTTGTGTGACAATCACTAACTGACTACTGTGGAATTGTAAGTGGCTTACACTCTTCCAAGAAAAATCTGAGCTGCTCTCCACAGCTACCCCTAGAGAGATTTGGTTATTTAGGAACCAAAACACTATCAGTAAGGGTTGTCTGGACTCAGTATAGGGTGCCACGTCATAGGTGTACACCATAAACTGAGCCAGTCTCTTACATATATGCCACACAATGTGAGCCCTGCACACTCTAGAAAACAAACAATCAATGTAATATCCTAAAGCAAATAGAAATAGCACAGCTACAGTCAGTGACCTACATGGTCCAGGTTTGTAGTGAATGTTTTACTATATTTTGCCACTATTGGGGAAGATGACCAATTTTGTGCCAATGTGCCAAAATACATTTAAACCTATAGTTGTTCAGTACCCTGTAGAACTGTGTTTATCGGTAGCTGCTCTTGCAGAATGTTAACAGTTCTTTCATGAAACCTGATTTGTGCAATTGATTTGTTTTCTTTAACAAAAGGCGGTATCAACCGAGGGGTGTTTGCTTTTATATGGGTTTGACTTTGGTCTTTTCTATTTCTGTTTTGTGTCTTACCAGATGATTAGCTTTGCACATTGATAAAGGGCAGTCCAGAAATGCAATTGGGCCTGATATAAATTAATAGATAAAATAATGGATAAAATGTAGTTTATAGGGAAAAATCACAAAAATAGAAGAATGTTTTTAAATGTAGAGGATCTAATTGTTTGATTCTATTGGACAAGCAAGCTAGATAAACCTGGGAAATCAGAATGGCAAAACCTTTCAACTCACTTTCAGGGCCCTTCGTTAAACTATGGACTAGGAAACACACTTTTTAACTAGGGAGCACTTCATCATCCAGGATCACAGTGACTCAAAACACATTAACATTGTGCTGCTTCCACCCTCAGAAGGTGATGGATTGAAGTTCTATATTAGTCTTAGCAACTGAAGGCCACATTCCAGTCTATATTTTTTGGCACTGCTTTTGCAGTCCATTCCAGACTGAGCTGCTCATGTTGGAGCAAAACCAAGTTTGATTTGCACATCACTGGTGTCTAACTCGCCCAATGAAGAAAGAAATTATGTACTGGAATTTGGCCCTGAGTATTGTACCAGAGGTCTTAGATTAATTCAGGCAGTCCAGCCATATTTGTTTGTATTTCTTTTGTACATCAGGGCCTTAGTCTGATAACTTATGTTTAAGGAAATAGACAACATAAATGTAACACAATCTACACTGTTTCTAAGGGTTTTGGTGGTTTATCTCCTTTTTGCATGCCATCCATGCACAAAGATAGGTAATGAATATGTGAGTGGGTCTCTTGTGGGCTACCCTAACATACTGACATAGATGTCTAAGGATGTTATAGTTACTTCTGGCAGGAGCTCTTTTTCCTCAGAGGAACATCAATAGTCACTAGCCTAACTGGGTCAAGATCCTATGAGAAACCTGTCTTAGGATATCACCTATACACCTGAAATTGCTTCTCCTGTATTGACTGTGGCATGATGGTGTGCTATTACTAATAAAAAGCAGCACCAGGTACAGAAATCAATATTAGCATGCCTGAGAAATGCCTTATATGGGACACTAGTCCTGTACGAGCGAGCAGGGGTCTGGGAAATGCATTCAGGCAGGTTAAATGACATAGGCACAGATGGCATTTGGCATTAGAGATGGCACCTAATGATATGTGCTCATACTCTCAATCCTTGACGATATTCAGCCTCACCTTGAATACCCTTTCATGTATAAATTAGTTCCATGCTTTAGCATGAACTATACACTTTTATATCTTGAATTTATAACCAGTCTTTCCAAGTCATTACTGTACTGTAGTGATATCTTGGCATGGCATTTTGTGCATTTTATGTCTCACCAGCTCCCTCCATTATGTGCTTCTCTCCCAGCCAAATACCTTTGTGCTTAGTTGTTCTTTCTACCTTATGTGCAGCTCCTCTCCTTTTTTCCTTTCTCCCTCACCTAGCATTATTTTTATTTCTATTTAATCCACTTCCCAGACCCTATCATCCCACCCGTGCCTTCTTTTTGCACCCATTTTTGTGATCCTTCTGATTTTTATTTTTAAAATTGTTTACACTTCTTGGTTGCATGACAGATCCTACTTTTTCCAATTGCAGAAAAGTGCATTCGCTCAATATATTTTTTTAGGTTGAGCAATCAAGCGATCTGGCCTGTTGTAATCTATCTGTGGATTGTTAACCACACCCACCACATGCTCATCACTATCACTCGTTCATGGGCTTGTCTTTCAAAAATCTTTGTTATCATTGGTAACTGCTTTACGTTTGTCCCTCCTTTGGGCAGTTTTGTTGTGGTCTTGGCCATCACCCTGTTACATGGAGAATTTCACGTTTGCCAATATGTTTGACTGCGAACAAACTTCTTTTGTCTTTTGTGTCTCTCCTTCGCCCTCATACTTATGGTGGCCGTGGTGCTTTGAATCGACTTATGTCAACTGTTTACTTTTCATTTTCAATTTATGTGGCAAGAAACGTCCAGTTAGGAATTTATAATGCAAATAATTCTAACTCAAGCAATCGCAAGATTAATTCCATTGCAAATGCTTGTTTTCTTACTTACTGCCTTAATTGGTGTCAAACATCTTGGTTCTCTCAATGTCTGGTGAGGCATGGACATGCATCCCTCAATGAGCATTTGCATGCCTCCTAAATGACATGGGGGCCAATAGCATCTTGACGTGTGTTAGAACTGACAGCTTTAGGGTGGTCACCCCTAACTTTTTGCCTGCCTCCCTCCACTTTTTGGACACTGTTTTTACTGGTTTTTAGACTCTGCGCACTTTACCACTGCTAACCAGTACTAAAGTGCATATGTTCTCTCCCTTTAAACATGGTAACATTGGATCATACCCAATTGGACCATTTAATTTACTTATAAGTATCTAGTAGAAGGCACTATATGTGCCCATTAAATGATACTAATGGGCCTGCAGCCCTGGTTGTGCCATCCACTTAAGCAGCTCCATAACCTTGTCTCAGGCCTGCCATTGCAAGGCCTGTGTGTGCAGTTTCACTGCCACTTTGACTTGGCATTTAAACGTACTTGCTAAGCATAAAACTCCCTTTTTTCTACATATAAGTCATGCCTAAGGTGTGCCCTAGGTAACCCCTAGGGCAGGGTGTTGTGTGGATAAAAGGCAGGACATGTTCATATGTAGTTTACAGGTCCTGGTAGTCTAGAACTCCCAAATTTGTTTTTACACTACTGTGAGTAGTGGTAGCTGCTGATCTGAAAGGAGTAGGAAGCTCATATTTAGTATGACCAGAATGGTAATACAAAATCCTGCTGACTGGTGAAGTTGGATTTAATATTACTATTTTAGAACTGCCACTTTTAAAAAGTTAGCTTTTCTCTGCACTTAAATCTTTCTGTGACTTACAATCCACGTCTGGCTGGGTTTAGTTGAAAGCTCCTTGTGCATTCACTCAGACACACCCCAAACACAGGGTACTCAGCCTCACTTGCAGACATCTGCATTTTTAATGGGTCTTCCTGGGCTGGGAGGGTGGAGGGCCTGCTCTTACACAAAGGACTGCCACACCCCCTACTGGGACCCTGGCAGACAGGATTGAACTGAAAGGGGACCTGGTGCACTTCTAAGCCACTCTTTAAAGTCTCCCCCACTCACAGGCCCATTTGGGTATAAAACAGGGCCTCTGCCCTACCACCTCAGACACTTCCTGGAGAAGAAACGTCTAACCAGAACCTGCATCCTGAAAAGAAGAACTGCCTGGCTGCCCAAAGTACTCACCTGACTGCTTTCTCTGAAGGACTGCTGCCTTGCTGTTGCCCTGCTTCCTTGCTGTTCCCTGGCTGTCGTGAAGAAGTGCTCTCTAAGGGCTTGGATAGAGCTTGCCTCCTGTTCCCTGAAGTCTCAGGACCAAAAAGACTTCTCTCTTGCAACTGGACTCCGTGTGCGGCGACAATTCAACGCACAGTTTGCTAAAAATGACGCACAGCCTGTTCCGCGGTGAAAAATTCACTGCACGCCGGCCCGGGATGCCGCCGCTCGACTTCACAAGGAAAAGATCGATGCGGTGCCTGTGGTGCAACTGGAATTTCAACGCATGACCCACCAGATCAACGCACAGCCGACCTGGGACGACGCCGCCCGACTCCCAGAGGGGAAATCGACGCAGCGCCTGCTGTGAGGGAGAAATTTCCCACATTGCCCACTGGAACGACGCAGAGCTTGCCAACAAGCCCAGGATTCCACGCACAGACCCCGGGGCATCTGAAAACCCCGCAACCCGAAGAGGGGGCCCGTCCACGCACCGGAAATCGGCACAACGTCTTCCCAACGTGGAAAATAATGACGCAAGTCCGTGTGCGAAGGGGCGAAACCGATGCACACTCACTGTTTTCCACGCATCTCCTCCTCTGCGGGCCTTTGCGGAGACTTTCACTCAAACCAGGTACTTTGTGCTTGAAAGAGATTTGTTTGCTTTTAAATGACTTAAGACACTTTGGGGGTGATTCTAACCCTGGCGGTCGGTGATAAAGCGGCGGCCAACCCGCCAACAGGCTGGCGGTCCAAAAAATGGAATTCTGACCCTGGCGGGAACCGCCAACACAGCCCGTCACATTAACACTCCGCCCGCCACGGCGGTACAGACAAACAGCGCGGCGGTCACCGCCAACAGGCAGGCGGCAGACAATGTACCGCGCACAGTATCATAACTCACCAATCCGCCACCTTTTCCGGGGCGGGAGCCCCGCCGATAAAAACACGGCGGAAACAGACTACGAACGGGAAAACGCTCACCTCTACGCACTCCACGAGGAAGGAGGACAGCATGGAACCCGAATTAAACATACTACCTGCTCTCGTCTACCTGCTCATCTACCACGAGTACGAACGCCGGCGCAGACGACAACGGTGAGTACTGCACCTACGACACACGGGAGGGGGGAGGAGGAAAGCTTACAGCACACACATATGCGACCTCCACCCCCCAAACTATGTACACACCAATGCAGAGCAACAAGTCACAGTGACACCACCCAAACCCCCCTGATAAATGCAAAGACATAATTAAATTGCGAATAAAAATTAATGTACAAAATAGGCTCTGAAAAGTTATGGTCAACTAGCCAAAAAATCAATATAAAAATAAGTCTATATACAGTGCAATGGATAACCGAGGCAATTAGTCCTGCACATCAAAAGAAAATCGAAGTGTCCGTGGGCCAAAGTGTAACAACACAAGGGCAAAGCCCACACAGGAGACCTGAGTCCTCTGGAGAGAACACTGCAGGGGCATCTGATGAAAAAACTACAGGCACCTCAGGGGGAAGGGAAGGGGGGGGCACCACAGCCACATGAGTCCACGACGCCAGAACCACGAAGGGGCCACCATGCCTACTGTGCCATCCTGGGTAGTGCAAAGCCACAGTCTCTCAAGTCTCTACAGTAGGTGGGTTGCCCACTGTTCCATCCTGGGGAGTGCAAAGCCACAGTCTCTCAAGTCTCACAAGTGGGTGGGTTGCCCACTGTGCCATCCTGGGGAGTGCAAAGCCACAGTCTCTCAAGGAAGGGCCCAGCGGAGCGGTGCTTGAGACGGCAGGGCCCAGCGGAGCGGTGCTTGACAGGAAGGGCCCAGCGGAGCGGTGCTTGAGACGGCGGGACCCAGCGGAGCGGTGCTTGACAGGAAGGGCCCAGCGGAGCAGTGCTTGAGACGGCGGGGCCCAGCGGAGCGGTGCTTGAGACGGCGGGGCCCAGCGGAGCGTTGCTTGAGACGGCGGGGCCCTGTTCAGCGGTGCTCTTCTGCACGGCGGGCCCTGTTCAGCGGTGCTCTTCTGCACGGCGGGGCCCTCTTCAGCGGTGCTCTTCTGCATGGCGGGGCCCTCTTCAGCGGTGCTCTTCTGCACGGTGGGTCCCTGTTCAGCGGTGCTCTTCTGCACGGCGGGGCCCTCTTCAGCGGTGCTCTTCTGCACGGCGGGGCCCTCTTCAGCGGTGCTCTTCTGCACGGCGGGGCCCTCTTCAGCGGTGCTCTTCTGCACGGCGGGGCCCTGTTCAGCGGTGCTCTTCTGCACGTTGGGGCCCTGTTCAGCGGTGCTCTTCTGCACGGCGGGGCCCTCTTCAGCGGTGCTCTTCTGCACGGCGGGGCCCTGTTCAGCGGTGCTCGTCCAGTAAGTCAAGGGAGCCAGACCTGGCCTGGACTCCCTGCTCAGTCGCCCTCCGACCGTGCTGTTGCTGGACCCTTCGGTGACGTAGTCCTGGGCCCTTTGGTGTCCTCCCTAACACCCGGGATGGGGCTTGTGGGCCCCTCCTGCTCCGCGCTCCTGCTGGCTGACTTCTCCGCCCTGCTGCCCTTTCGCTCCTTAGATGGGGCTCTCGGGCCCTTGCCTCCCCTAGATGTTGTGGCTGGTGAAGTGGGCGAACTTTGCTCCTTGGGGGCAGCCGTGTCAGTCCTCTCACGGCGGCCCTTTAGTTTCCGGGTCCTCTTGCCTGGGGGGGGGCTGGCTGTCCCCTTGCTGCTGATTGAAGTGTCACTGCTGGCAAAGGGTGGACTCCAGAACCCATGCACCACAGTGACACTCGAAGCTGGGCTGGTGGTGGCTGGGGTGCTCTTGGGACTCTTTGCAGATGGAGGGGGTGGGTCAGTGGAGGGAAAGAGGTCAAGATTAGCGAGGAAAACTTTTTTAGGACCAAGGTAAAGGGTAGGAGGAGTGGTGATGGGAGTGGAGGAAGAGGATGTGGTTGTAGGAGAGTCAGGTGTGCTGTCTTTGGGTGCAGGTGCTTGTGCTGGAGGCTGTCGTGAGGTGGATGGCTGTTGGGTGGGTGTCTGCCTGCGTTTGTGTGTCTTGGAAGAGGGGGTGACACACACAGTGGGAGAGGACACAGGGGACGTGTAAATGGTAGTGGGGGTGGTGACTGCACGTGTGCGGACTGGACTGGAGGGTGTGCTGGTGATGGAAGCAGTGGCTGATGGTGGTGTGCATGCAGGTGTGAGTGTAGACGTCACAGGGAGGGAGGAGGGAGACGAGGAGGAGGGGGACACAGAGGTGGTAGTGACTGTTGGAATGTCTGCATCTGGGTGTTGCTTGCGTGAATGCTTGTGGGTTCTGTGGTGCTTGTGTCTGGATGAGCTGCCCTTGGGTGTTGAGGTGTGTGCAGGCTGGTCTGATGGTGTGGATGGGATAGGCTGAGGAACAGGAGACAGAGACAGGCTGGAGGCAGTCAGAAGAGGGAGGCTGGAAACAGGGACAATGGCTGCCGTCAGTGCTGAGGCCAGAGCATTGAATGATCGTTGATGGGCAGCCTGACCCGAATGAATGCCCTCCAGGTAGGCATTGCTCCGATGCACCTCCCTTTCTACCCCCTGGATGGCATTCAAAAGGGTAGTCTGCCCAACAATGATGGTCTGAAGGAGGTCAATGACCTCCTCACTGAGGGCAGCAGGGGTAACAGGGGCAGGGGCTGAGGTGCCTGGGGCGAAGGAGACGCCCGCCTTCCTGGGCAGACGGCACGGAGCGTAGGCTGAGGGGCTGCTGGGAGGGTGGGGCTGGTGCGCTGAGTGGCGGCTGTACCTGTAGAGGCGGGGGGCCCGGATGTTGCCGCCACCGCTAGGGAGCTCCCATCCGAGGACGTGTCGGTGTCGCTGGTGTCACCACCGGTCCCCGTTGTGGTGCTCCCCTCGCCCTCCGGATCACTGGTGCCCTTGGTGTCTGTTACTGGGCCCACCGGGGCCTTGTGACTTGCAGCTCCCTCGTGCTCCGATGCCAATTCTCCTCCGCCTGATGATGCTAATGCACACATGCACAAGAAGATGAAGAAGAAGGGTGGGGGGAGAAAAACGAAGACCAGGTTGAGTGCATGCAATGTCAACACCGTTGGCGGAGAGGACAGACACAGGAGCCTCATGCACTAAGCCGCGCATTCGGGGTACACTACTCAGTACTTCTGACTAGGACAACAGGTCTAGAGACGACAAAGGCGCACATGTGTGATGCTGGACCATCGATAGCTGTACTTGTCACCCTACAGAGGTGGGGGCCGGGAGCACAGGGCCATGCCTAAAGGAGAGGACTACACTACAGAAAGCGCCCTGGCCTAATGTCACCCACAACCCTCCTCCCCCACCCAGACGCCTCCACTGCGCAGAGAGATAGCAGATTGTGCTGATGCTCTCCCCCTTGTGTCTGCTGTGATGTCCTCAAGCGCCCATCCACATCAGGGTAGGCCACCGCCAGGATCCGGGACATCAGGGGGGTCAGGGTACGACTGGCACCCCTCCTAGGTTGGGAGGCCATCCCCAGCAGTGACTCGGAGGTCTTCCTGGTCCCGCGGCGGATGTCCTCCCACCTCTTGCGGCAGTGGGTGCCCCGTCTGACGTGGACCCCCAGGGCCCGGACTTCCTTGGCGATGGCACGCCAAATGTCCACTTTCTTATGGGCGCTGACCTATTTGACATGTACAGGGTGGGAAGGAAAAAATCATCAATTTTCTGCATGTTAGATGCGATTGGCCCCCCCTCCCCAACCTTGCCATATGGCACATGCTCTCATCTGTCGTGCGTTGCACTCCTCATTCGCCCCCCACCCCACCAACTTACATCCACCCCACTCCACACAGGCATAGCCCATTCAATGTGCACCCAGTGTACTTACCTGTTGGTCTGGAGGACCGTAGAGTAACGCATACTGGGGGAGGACCCCATCCACAAGTTTCTCCAACTCCTCCGCAGTGAAGACAGGGGCCCTTTCCCCAGTCGCAGCAGCCATTGTCACTTCCAGACCGAGGTCACAGCAGCACTTGCAGTATAGGTCCTCTCCTGTGGATGATCAGGTCTCGAGTGATTAAGCAGATAGAAAATGGTGGTCACGCCCGCGGCGGTGCGTACCGCGACCGCCGGCGCACCTCGTGATTGGCTCCTGAAACCCATAGGCTTCAATGTTAGCCAATGCGGCTTCGTATAGCGGTCTTCGACCGCCTACCGCCTCTGTGTGCCACGCCAGCGCATTGACCTCACATCCCATTGTCCCACTTCACAGGTCAGGCAGCCGCCATTTCAAGGGCCCACATGTCATATTTTGTACTGCGTCACACAGGCCTAGGCCTTGCATTGCCACACATACACGCCTTTCAATACATAGATAACCGTGTGCTCGGCATGCTGTGGTGAACGTACCTGTGATTTGCTTGACTCTGTGCTCCATGTTGTCCTTCCTAGGCACCGTCCGCTGGGACTTGCGAGGAGAAGGATGAATCCTCGCGTGTACCGACCGCTGGTGGACCTGTCGACAATGGAAGAACGCCATATCATACTACGATACCGACTTGACCGAGCCACTATACATGAACTGTGTGCCCAGCTGGAGCCAGCCCTGATGTCCCCCATCCGCCAACCCACAGGAATTCCCCCTCTAGTGCAGGTTCTGTCAGTCCTCCATTTTTTGGCAAGTTGCTCATTCCAGACAACAGTGGCCATGTCATCTGGAATGTCTCAGCCTATGTTTTCAAAAATTTTGTCTAGAGTGTTGTCTGCCCTGACGAAACACATGCGGAGCTACATTGTATTCCCTGAGGAGGTTGAGTTGGCCATTGTGAAGGGTGATTTTTATGCCCTTGGACATATCCCCAACATAATTGGTGCCATTGATGGGACCCATGTGGCTTTAGTACCCCCAAAAGACGATGAGCAGGTGTACAGAAACAGGAAAAGTTACCATTCTATGAACGTCCAGGTGGTCTGTTTGGCTGACCAGTACATCTCCCATGTGAATGCCAAGTTCCCTGGGTCTGTGCATGACGCGTATGTGATGCGTAATAGCAGTATCCCTTATGTGATGGAACAGCTACAGAGACAACGTGTGTGGCTCATTGGTGACTCTGGTTACCCCAACCTGCCTTGGCTATTGACCCCAGTGAGGAATCCCCGGACCAGGGCAGAGGAACGGTACAATGAGGCCCATGGGCGAACTAGGAGGATCATTGAAAGAACCTTTGGCCTCCTGAAGGCCAGGTTTAGGTGCCTGCATATGACAGGGGGATCCCTGATGTACTCACCAAAGAAGGTGTGCCAGATCATCGTGGCCTGCTGTATGCTTCACAATCTGGCATTGCGACGTCAGGTGCCTTTCCTGCAGGAGGATGGTCCAGATGGTGGTGTTGAAGCAGCTGTGGAGCCTGCGGAGAGTGAAGAGGAGGAAGACGAAGAGGATGACCCAGACAACAGGGACAGAGTTATCCAACAGTATTTTCAGTAGCACACTGGTAAGAATCACCCACGCCATTTAACATTTACTGAAAGCCCCCTGCATCTTTACTTTGTGTATTTCCCCCCAGTTCTTTTAAACTGATGTTTGATTTTCCCTTCCCTTTTCAGTTCTGTATGACCCACTGCGTGACTTCTGCTTGGTTAGCCCATGGACTAATGCTTATTGACATCGGTATGTTGTCATCACAAAAATAACAGAACATTATTGATCAGTAATGTGTTATACATTTGTAAATAATACAGGCTGACTCCAGAATGATTTCAGTGCAATGAGTGATTTATTATTAGTGCTAGATATTGGTACATGATATTAAAACGGTGATGGGTGAGGGTGGAGTAATGTCCATGGCAGAGCCCAGTTCTCAGTTTCACAGGTGCATTTTCCATATGCCTGTGGAAGGATGGAGCAGGGGCAGTTCAAGGTTGGACAGGGTGATACTGTGGGACAGTGGGATGACATCAGGGGGTATCTTATGCTGGCGGGGGTCTTGGCATCCTACTCTGTCTTCCTGTGAGATCTCAGGTTCCTCTTGCGGGGTGGTTGTTCTTCAGCAGGAGGTGGGGTTCTGGGGGCCCGTCGTTCTGTGGGGGCCTCCTGACCACTAGCGCCGGCGGAGGTGGTAGGCTGTTCCTGGCTAGTGACAGGGGCCCTTTGTGGTGCCACATGGTCCCGCAATGTGGTTTCTATCTGGTTGAGGGCCTGGACTATGGTCCCCATAGCGGTAGCGATGTTCCGGAGTTCATTGCTGAACCCCATGTACCGTTCCTCCTGCTGTGCCTGGATCTCGGTGAACCTGGCCAGTACCGTCGCCATCGTCTCCTGGGAGTGATGGTATGCTCCCATGATGGTGGTGAGGGCCTCTTGGAGAGTCGGTTCCCTGGGCCTGTCCTCCCCCACCTGTCGCACAGCAGCCCTCCCAGTTGCCCTGTTTCCCCGGGCCTCTGTCCCCTGGACGGTGTGCCCACTACCACTGCCCCCAGGTCCCTGTTGTTGTTGGGGTGTTGGGTCAGCCTGGGTGCCCTGTAGTGGCGGACACACCGCTGATTGATGCGTCCGCGAGACAGAGGCATGGGCCCGCTGGGTGGGAGCTGTGCTGGTGTTCCCAGAGGGGGTTGGGTCTGCTGTGGCCTGTGTCTGTGTGTGGGGAACCGACTGTCCAGAGGTCCCCGATGGTCCGGGCTGGTCATCAGGTTCTAGGTCGACAGAGCTGCTGTCCTCGCTGGGGGCCTGTTCTGGGGGTGGGATGGACAAATCTGGACCCTCCGTGGCGGTGTGTTGGCGTTCGGGCCCTGCAGGGGTAAAGGAGTATGGTTATTGTTTCTGTGTGTGCCATGGCGTGCATTTTGAGTGCCTTTGTCCCCCAGTGCTGGCATTCCCTTGTGGGAGGTGTTGTGAGGGTGGGGGGGGGTGTATGGGTATGTGCAATGGTCATGCTTTGGTGGTGGCTGTCTATGGTTTGTGTTGGCATTCAGAGGTTGGTGTTGTTTAGGGTGGGTTGTGCTGGTGAGACATTGGCAGGGAGGTTGTGTGCTGGGGGGTTGAGATTGGGGGTGAGGGGGGGGTTGGCATGCTGGTGGTTGGGGGGGGGTGAAGTAGTTGAGATTCGACTTACCAGAGTCCATTCCTCCGTGTACTCCAGCGAGGCCATCAGGATGCAGGATGTTTACTACCTCTTGCTCCCATGCAGTGAATTGGGGTGGAGTGGGTGGGGGTCCGCCGCCAGTCTTCTGCACAGCGATGTTGTGTCGCGACACCATCGAGCGCACCTTCCCCCGTAGGTCGTTCCATCGCTTTCTGATATCTTCCCGATTTCTGGGATGCTGTCCCACAGCGTTGACCCTGTCTACGATCCTTTGCCATAGCTCAGCCTTCCTTGCTATACTGGTGTGCTGCACCTGTGTGCCGAAGAGCTGGGGCTCAACCCTTATAATTTCCTCCACCATGACAGTTCTTGGTCCGAGAACCTGGGGTGTCTTTGGGGTGCCATGGGGTGGTGTGGATGAGGTGTGGGGTGGTGTTTGTGGTGATGTGCGTGGTGATATGTGGTGATGTGTGCGTAAATGTGGTGTGGGTGATGAAGGTGGGTTCCTGTGTGTGTTGGGGTTTTCGTTTGCTGTGCTCGCTCTCTCTATCTCTATCTCCTTCTCTCCGATTTCCAACTAGTGGGGGTTTGTGGGTGATGTGGGTGTGTGTTTTATAGTTGATTGGATGTGTGGGAGTGTTGTTTGTATGTGTGTCAGGTGTGTGTATTTCAAATTGACCAATGTGGCTGTGTTTTGGAGCTGTGTGTGTATTTTGAGCGCGGCGGTGTGTACCGCCAATGGAATACCGCGGTTGAAAGACCGCCGTGTGGATTTGTGGGTCAGAATGGCATGGGCGTGTTTGTGTTGGCGTGACGGTGGAGGTTTGGTCATCTCCAGTTTTCCGCGGCCCGCTGATGAGGCGGCCTTCCTTGGATGTCGGATTTTTGGCGGTTTCACAGTTGGTGGTCAGAATGACCGTGGCGGTTTACCGCGGCCGCGGCGGTAGAATGGCGGACTTCTGACCGGCGGTAAGGGCCTTTTACCGCCGAGGTCAGAATGACCCCCTTTGTGTCACTTTTCAGTGATATCGTTACATTTTCTTATTGCATCTTTGATCATTTTTGACCTACAAATATCCAGATAAATATATTTTTCTAAACACTGTGTGGTGTATTTTTGTGGTGCTATATGGTGTTATTATATGATTTATTGCACAAATACTTTACACATTGCCTTCTAAGTTAACCTGACTGCTCAGTGCCAAGCTACCAGAGCGTGGACACAGGATAATTTGGATTGTATGTGACTTACCCTGACTAGAGTGAGGGTCCTTGCTTGGACAGAGGGTAACCTGACTGCCAAACAAAGACCCCATTTCTAACAATGTGTAATTGTGAGGCGCATGTCATGACAAATGTTTTCCTTTTTTTACCAATGTTGCACACCATAAGCAAAAAGCATCACATTTTTAACAATGCAGCAACACCTAAAGGCGTCAACGAAGCCAAAGGTAAAACCTATTGGCTTGGCCAGTGCTTCTTACCTTTTATAGTTGTGAGTTTAGTGTTTAATTGTGTTGGAATTGCTACCTTGATATTACCCCTGTCTGGGATTTGGCAATTCTGAAACCTAGATTTGGGATGGATAGATGTGAGTCATGAGAGACGTGGAACTGAAGAGGAATGTGGCTCATGTTTATTGAATCTGCACACTTTCTGAAATATTTACTAATTTGTGGGTGTGTTCTTTTATTTCCAGTGTCTTCCCATTGCTCTTTCTCTGTCACTTCTTTGATACTTCGATTTTGAGTATCTAAATATCCTCCTTTTCAAGTACATAACATGAAAAAGCCACCTTTTTGGTGTTCTTTAGTAATTTAGCATTTCACAACTTCTGAGCAGGGGCAGCTCCTCCACTAGGGTGGAAGAGTGTCACCACCCCACCAGCACCAGCAAAACCTTTAAAAAGAAAAGGATAATAAACTGTGTTTATTATCCTTTTCTTTTAAAGGGGCGGGTTCACAGGGGTGAAGAGCAGTGAGGGGGAGTGCTCAGCACTCCCCCTCAAAGCGCATGTGTGTTTGGCCGGCCTTCTCAGGCCGGCCATACATACATGCGCAGTAGGCTCTCTCAAGCCCGGCAACAGAGTTGCCGGGCTTGAGAGAGCCTGCACTGGCACTCCCAGCCAATACTGATGCTGCTTTGAGCAACGTCAGGATTGGCCGCAGGGCAGGCTGGGAGCCTGTGTCTGCCTGCCTGGTTTGGAGCGACGACGGACAGAAGAGCGTCACGCGGCAGAGAAGGTAAGTGTTTTTATTTGTATTTTTTTCATTGAATTTTTAGTTACACACTCTCTCGCATGCGCTGCCCCCCCATTTCTTGTTATTGGGAGCTGCGACTGCTTCTGCAGTTGTGCAGATGTTTAGCATGCACACGATTTTCATGAGGTGTGGTCACTGCCACAATGATTAAATATATTAATGGATTATCCTTTTGTGAATCACAATATGTTATGCCATACACATGTTTCATATTTTTACATGGGGTAAGTGCCCCTAGAGCAAGTCAGGCTTTTGTGAATTTGGAAAAATAAGTAGAGGAGGCTAGTTGAACAAGAGGGTAACAAAACAGCCTCAAGGCAGGACTAACCTAAAGCATTTACCTAACAAACCAAAAAAAAATTGAAAGACAGAACAAGGAACAATTGAAAGTGATGGGTGTGTGATGGGTGCAGTGAAAGCCCATAGAAGTAGATTACAGCATGTCGAGTGACAGTGCATGCCCGCTGCCTAGGCTGGACCTAATAAGCAAGAGCCTAAGCTAAGGAAATGTGGTATGCTCAGTCATAGACCTATAAGCATGATATGTACAGACTACACTTGCATAATAAATGTTTTGCACACCTCCACTTACAGCAAGCATTGGCAAAGCCAGAAGGTCTGTGTTTCTTGAGGTACAAGCACAGAGCAACAGCACTAGAGACAGATATGAGAAAACTCATCTCACACACAGTGGCAGCGTGTTATTACTCAATACAAAGCGGTCCTGAGTCACACAGTGAGCATGCATGCATGCTTCACTCGTTTGCACATAGATGACTCTTTGTCTCCATGTAGGTTCTTTGGGCCTGCAAGTCTGCCATTTTTGAGTCTGTCCATGCACTGTAGGAAAGCCATACCTTATAGCTTTGCCAATCCTTTGTTATGCAATGTTTAATGCAGCATTTCTAAGCACCATAAATAACAATTGTTACAGTTAATAAATGACACACAGTAAACAGATCTCAAGGTTCACCTTACACTAGGGCCCTATAAAATAGAACGTACAGGCGGAAAAAAGAGGATTGCCTGGTCGTAATCACGTAGGGGGAAATGATGAATGACCCCTGGTACTATGCAGAGCTCTAAACCACAAGTTAAAGCAAGAGAAAAAATAAATTAAATATTACCTGATTGTTCTATGCTCCCCCATAAAACATCCACACTTTGAAGAGCCAAACATAACAACGCCTTTTGCAGACAGATACCAAGTGACAGATGTAAATTTACAGACAATCTAACATCACAAAAATGCAGTGCCTGACTCCCACGCCTTAGGGTATTAAAAAAAACATACAGTGAAGACACATAAGTGCACTCGCTAAATTATTAGGTATATGAACTCTGCACTAGAGTTTACATGACGGCAGCCAGCAAAGATGTGATGTGATTATGCCATCACAACACTAACAACTACTGAAGGGTAGAAGAGAGACTGCCCAACTGAGGGAAACCCAGGCTACACAAATGATTTATAAAGATGGTAACATATTATCGGCAAACAACACTCCTTCCATAATAATACCCTTCTGCTATTTAAACTGGCTTTTCTGCTTAAACAGTTCAATCGCGTAAAAAGAAATAGAAAAATACTAATGCAACAGGGATGATACATGAGAGAAAATCTATTCAAGAAGTGATCTACAATTCAATTTAAATACCAATGATGCCCAGTGTGCGATCGAATTTCTGATAGCAATCTAGTAATTAGAGATTTATGAAGGGGCATTGCATCTGCCAACCTGTGTGCAGCACCTTTCATTGTGTGTGGTGAGAGCTGCATAACTCTGTTGTTAAGCCTTTCATTCACTGTCAGCAAGAGGAAATTGATGAGTAAACAGTGGTATCGAAGAGGTCAAATAAACTCCAATCTGTCCTAAGCTGGCAGGGTAGCTCACTGGACTGAACATATGTTGTTGACAAAGGGCAGTGGAGGTGATGAGTTATCATCCCAGCATGGCTTACTGAGGACCTTACATGTCAACGCATTTCCTCATAGACACAGAATGGGTACCACCCCTTAATGCATCAGCCCCTAATTCTTCTATACAGGTTAGTAATCGAGGAACATACATTTTGTAATAGTATCATCTCTTATTTACAGAGCTGTAAAAGTGTGTTATTCTTATGGCATTATAATTATAAAGGACAATATTTACGGGCTTTTCGCATGGGGCAGAACAGCAAGTCACTTTGATGCACTGCTCTGCCCTTCACTAAAGTGAAAGGGCAGGAATGCACCCTATTGATGGAACATAGTGGATTCCTGCCCATTCCCCCTGCATTGAAGCAGTTTTGGAAGCCTAGCGCCATTGCAGACACCCTTGCACCATGTGCTTGTGTTGTTGGAAGGGCTGTTTTTGTTAAGGAAGGGCCACCTTCCTGCACAGAAACAATCCATGGAAGCATTTTCCTATTTCTATGTGTGTTGGCGGATGCAGCACACATGGAAAGAGGTAAAAACGTGGAGAAATAAACATATTTCTCCTTGTTACGACTTCTCTAGGGAGGTGTAAGGTTTTTATGCATTCTCAGGCTTATAAGTCCTTATAAATTTGGGAATGTGTCGAAACCCATGAGTGTTACATGGGAAAACCCACTGAAATGCCCATGGAAAAGCATCTCTAGTGCAGAGAAAGGCAACGTGATGGTTTGAGCTGCCTTGATACTCCATATCTATGAGGCTATTCAAAGCCACACAAAATGGCTTTGCATGGCCTCAAACATATGGCTGAGAGGTTTGCACCACTGCTGTGTCACAATAAGTGATGAAACATCGATGCAATCCTCTCATAAATTTGCCACAAAGTTTATGAAATATTCCACAGAGGGCCCAAATCAGTGACATGCAGATACTGTTCTGTTCATGAGGACAGCCGAAGGGCAAGGTGTCACTGCACTTTACTAAGGCAAAATAATAATACTTATATAGGAAGTGCTGAAATGTCTCAGTGCTGAAGTCAAAACCTGCTTTGTAAAAGTTACCTTATAAAAACATCATACCTTTATGTATTTTTTAAAGCTAACAATCAAAGTGACTTTGAAAGTCAAATACTTAAATGAGCACTTGTCACTGTCTACACTTCCACCAACCCACCAAACACCTGCACTCCTCCTCTCTGGCCCTTGCTCACACACCCTATATCATCGCCAAGGACTGGAACGACCAACCCCTTCCCCTCCAAACTTATCCCTCAGTGACAGACTTTAAAAAGAGACTCAAGACCTGGCTGTTCAACAGAAACATAGCACCCCAGGGCCCAGGTATCTCCAGGGGTGACAGTGACGTGCTCTACAAAGGACTGATTGATTGATTGATTGATTGAAATTAATGCTTAAGATTATGTTGTATTGTAGCATTTCTTTAGTGTTTTTTCTACCTCTTGGTGAGAGCAAAAGCACTCTCCACTTGGTCCACTATGTGGTTACTCACCTTTCCAGTCGACTGATGGGGAAATCTTTTGGCTGCAGTGTCAGCTATTAAAGGTGAGGTTTTATTTGTTTGTTTAAGGCTACAGAGTGGGCAGCATGTAGCAACGTGTTAAGCATGAAGCAAAAAGAAAAGGGAATGTGTCTAACTAATTTGCAAGTAGTAGTTGCAAACTCATATGACAATGTCAGTGGTGTTAAGCTTTCTTGCCATTCTGAATTCAAGTGTGTTGATATTCCTTATTCTTCATGGCCCTTTATATCAAAGCTTGCTTATCTAGACAATGGAAGAACTACCACTGATAAGATTTTGGTTGGGAGGTCACTCACAAATAATACGGACCTTGTCTATGAAGGCACTGTTAAGCTGTCTGTAGCCGGGTGGTTCTTGACTTGGCTAATCGCGGCAACAACGGATCAGGTGAAAGGTGCCCTGGGGGCACCGCCGAGGACAACCCGGAAGCGGAATACCAAAAGACGGATGACCTACGCAAAGCGCATGGGAAGGAGAGACGGAGGACCCAAGCCAGGAGGAAGCACAGAGGCGAGACCACCCAAGACAGAACGGAGAAGAACCGAGAAGAAGGAACACCCGACGACGCGGGCACAGAGGCCCCTGGAAGACCCATTGACCATCACGTCCCTGAAGCGCGTGGCTAAGGCAGGTACGTTCCTGCTTTCATAGCGGCTACCGGGCACTCCTCAGGAGGGAGGTGGGAGCAGGAGGTGGAAAGTGCGAGGCTGGGAAGACCTCACTCGTGCAGCTGGGTAGTAAAGACAAGAGCAGGAAAGCCTGCCCTGAATATATGTATATGGTTGTTATGGTTGTTTTTTTTTCTTCTTCTTTCTTCGCTCTAATACAATTTAGTTGTTGGTACATACAAAGTCTACCCCCCCTTAACCCACCGCATGATGTCATCAGGAGAACTGTGCTGACAACAGTCCTCCTCTCACTACCTGACTATTCTTTTTTAATTTTCCTCGTTGATACTTATGTGTATTCTGGGAGACTGGGAACACAGGGAGCACAACATTATTGGGTGAAAGTGTGTACAGGACTGGTGTTCAAACCTCAGGGCCCCTCCCACCTCACCGCACCTCTCCCTGTCTAACCCCACAACAGTAGTCCAAATTAGTAGACTTACCTTTCCTTTCTCTTTCCCTCTTCCTCCGCTAACCAACCCAACACAACTGGTTCTTCATCCCTTCGGAGACAACGGAGGCCCTGTCCCAGGATGACTCACCTGGAAAGCTGAAAAGAATGGACATCTGACACAAGAACAATTGAGACATAGACCTATCAGACAGTATAAGAAACACACATAGAAGAAGAATACAAGTTTCACCAAAAAATCCCTATATCCCGACTTGTTTCCATTCTGTTCGCAGCCCACTACACCCATGCCTCGTACAGTGGTGTCAGAAGTGGGATAACAAGTAGCGGCGGATAGAGAGATACCAGAACTTGTGTAGCCCTGGAGGTGAAACCAACAATTGAGGACATGATTCAGCAATTAGCGGAGGGACAACGCCATCTCCAGGTAGTCTGGGAAGATCACCAGAGGGAAGCTAGAGCCGATAGGGAAACCCTCCAAAGTGCTCTTAAGAGCCAGGCCACTATAATCGCAAAAAACCAGCTAGTACATGAGACGGCGCTACAAAAACTTACGGACACTATAGCTGCCACCAAAGTCCACCCTAACGTCCCCAGCTCGGTCCTTCAAAAATATCAGGAAGGTGAAGATCCTGACACATTCTTCACAAACTTTGAGAGAGTGGCTACCTCCGCTACTTGGCCAGAAGACCGATGGGGACAGTACGTAGCACCGTTGTTGATGGGCACTCTCGAGGCGGAATACCAACCAGTTAATCTGGCCGGAACTAGCCCCACACAAGGAGATAAAGAAAAGTATTTTAGAACGTGTTGGACACAATACTGAAAATTACAGGCTTAAATTCAGGAAGACTAAGTGGTCTCCGTCTGAGAATCTCCGGGCCCTATATTATAGAGTGAAGGATCTGGGACCAAAGTGGTTGGGGCCTATCGAGGCTGAGAGGGAAGATATCATAAAGACAATTTTCATAGAACAAAACTTAGAAGCATTACCCACCGTTACCCGTAACTATATCAAGCAACATCCCAATGTTGATACAACTATGGCCATCGATCTAGCTTGCGGATACCATCTTTCGATGGATTTTAGACCAGGTCCATCAAAGGCTGCCAGCCCTTTCAACTAACCACTAGGGAGTCCCTATCTACCTACTAACCCCCAGAGAAACACTGAGGAGACCCCTACTCCCCAGTTTAGATAAAAACTCCCAACGCATCATCCTCAGTGTTACAGTTGTGGAGAGTGGGGACACATCGCCCAAATGTGCCCCCACAAAGAGGAGAAGCTCAAACCCATGGAGATTGGTATTACCCGAGGCAGAGTCTTGTACACGGGGAGGGAAAATTCCAAATACATCAAAGGGATAATCATTAATGGTCACAAAATCACCGCCTTGGTAGGCTCCAGCTATAGCCAATCCATTATTAGGGCCGGCCTGGCAGACCCAAACCCCCAAGCTTCCCAGGTCATTTCTATCTGCTGTATCCATGGGGAGATGAGAGATTATCCACTGGTTTCTGTTTCCCTCAAATGGGAAGGAAGAAGGGACACGGTTGAAATGGGAATCCTTGACCACTTAGTAGAAGAGTGTATTGTGGGTACAGACTATTTGCATTTCACTGACTTGCTGAACAGTGTGCAAGAAATGACCCAACTGGAGTTATGGTGGGAAGAGGCACCATTTTCAGAGACCCCCATAAAAGCGGGAGCTGAGAGATACAAACCTAGTAGGAAAGAGAAGAGAGAAGGAAAGAAGTTGTGCCTGTTAAAAGAAAAGAGAGAGGAACCGGTGAACGTACGGAGTGTAACAATGCCCTCCCTACCCCCTTTCCGCAGCAGCCAATTGGAGGACTCCACTCTCCAAAATGCCTGGAGGGCAGTGAAGCCTGAGATCACAGGCAAGGTGGGTCCTTATTTTGTAATATAGTAAGGCCTCCTATACCGAATCACAAATTATAACAACCAAGAGAAGAAACAATTAGTCATCCCCGAACCTTACCGGATTCAAGCACTCCATTTAGCTCATAGTCAGATGGGAGGGGGGACATTTTGGTAGGGAAAAAAAGGAGAATACCTTCTACGTTGGTTCTATTGGCCTGGGGTATATGCCCACATACAGCAGTTTTGTCTACAATGCCATAGATGTCAGATGATAGACCCAGGCCCTTAAAAGAAATCACCCTTATATCCGTTACCCATCATTGATGTACCTTTCTCAAGAGTGGGGATGGATTTAGTGGGACCCCTCATTCCTTCATCAAAGGGGTATACCTACATTCTAGTCCTAGTGGACGATGCGGCCCGATACCCAGAAGCTATACCCCTCTCCACCATGACTACAAAGAATGTGGCTCATGCTATGCTTGGTTTCTTTTCACGAGTAGGGTTTCCAAAAGAGATTCTGACCGATCAAGGAACCCCATTCAAGTCCAATCTAATGACCCACGTTTGTCAGGTCCTAGGAGTCAAACATCTAAAGACCTCTGTGTACCATCCAGAAACAGACGGTCTCGAAGAGAGGTATAATCATACTCTAAAGTCCCTTTTGAAAAAAAACATTTTTTGAGTCCGGGAGAGATTGGGATAGAAAACTACCCCTAGTCCTGTACGCGATAAGGACTCACATCCAGGCCTCTACCGGCCATAGCCCATTCGAATTAGTCTTTGTGCGTCAACCTCGGATCCTTCTAGATATGGCAGCGGAACTGTGAGAAGAGGAAGAAGGGGGCGAAAAAGCCATACTAGACCATACCTAACAACTGAAGACCCAAATGCAGATGGTCTGGGAAGATGTGCGTACACATCTTGAGAAGGCCCAAGAAAAGCAGAAACACTATTATGATCAAGGTACTAAACTAAGACAGTTACAACCAGATGACCAAGTCCTTATCTTACATCCCTGTTCGGACAATAAGTAGCTAGCCAAGTGGCAGGGACCTTATAAAGTAGTAAAGGCCATAACACCTGTTACTTGCCTGGTGGAGTTGTCAAAGAATCCTAGAAAGACACAAATCTATCATATTAATCTATTAAAAAAATGGGAAGACCCCGAAGTATTGTTTCCGTCCGTGTCCACTGGGTTCCTTGTGACCCCAAAAAAGGAACTACGTATCGAACTTTGTCCTACAGATCAATGTTCGGGGTCTGACAAACCACAGATAAATCCTTCCCTGCTGCCACATCAGCAAGAACAACTCAATACCCTCCTTCATCAGCACAAAGGGTTTTTCTCCTCAAAACCCGGAAGAACCGGTCTGACACAGCATCAAATCAAAACCTCAGTTAGAAATGTTGTTCGTCTCCGGCCGTATCGTATCCCGGAAGCCCGGAAACACTTAGTAGAACAAGAGGTAAAGAAAATGCTGCAGTTGGGGATAATAGAACCCTCGGTAAGTCCGTGGTGCTCCCCAGTCGTCCTGGTACCAAAACAGGACAGCTCAGGTTGTTTTTGTATTGATTTCAGGCAGTTACATGCTATATCTCATTTTGATACCTACCCCATCTCTCGAGTGGATGAGCTGTTAGAAAGATTAGGAAAGGCCTGTTACTTGTCCACTCTGGACTTGACGAAGGGATATTGGCAGATACCGTTGGCATGTGAAGATCGAGAAAAAACGGCCTTCTCTACACCCTCAGGTCTTTATTATTTCATCGTACTCCTATTTGGACTACATGGGGCCCCCGCAACCTTTCAGAGACTTATGGACCAGCTTTTGAGATCCCACAGTGATTATGCTGGTGCATATTTAGATGACATAGTGGTCTATAGTGAATCTTGGGAGGAGCACCTCACTCACCTAAGCAATATATCCCACCTACTATATACTGCCGGCCTCATGGCCAACCCTTCCAAATGCCAACTAGCCTGCAACCAAATTGCATATCTCAGCTACTACATAGGAAAGGGACAAATTAGGCTTCCAAAGAATAAGATAGAAGCTATTCTACAAGTACCTGTCCCATCCATAAAAAGGGAAGTCCGCTCCTTCCTTGGACTAGTAGGGTACTATAGAAGATATATACACAATTATTCTACCGTAGCTGCCCCACTGACCGATCTATTTAGGAAGGGACAGCCGGTGAAGATATCAAACTTAACACCGGCCCAGCTACATAGTTATCATATCCTAAAACAAAGTCTCACCACCGAACCAGTATTATGCTGCATGGACTTCACAAAACCATTCCATCTCCAAACTGGCGCTTCAGATGTCGGTATAGGAGCCGAACTCTTTCAGAAGGACGAGTCTGATAATAACCACCCCATCGTGTTTATTAGTCGAAAACTCCTACCCCGAGAACAACATTATCCTATAATTGTGAGGGAATGCTTAGCCATCAAATGGGTAATTGAAAATCTTCAATATTACCTTCTAGGGCACCCGTTTACTTTGTATACTGACCATGCTTCCCTTACTTGGCCCGACATAAGAACACCAATTCCCGCATCCTACGATGGTTCATGGAACTACAAGCCTTTTCTTTTCAGGTGCAACACATCCCAGGGAATCAACAATGCACAGCAGATTACTTATCACGATACCCCATGTGCTCAGAACTCCAACAGTCCCTCTCAAGGGGAGGGATGTGTAGCCAGGTGGTTCTTGACCCGGCTACTCGCAGCCGCGATGGATCGGGCTAAGAATGCCCAGGGGGCACCGCCGAGGACAACCCAGAAGCAAAAGGCTCTGGAAACCCGGAAATCTGGGTTTTCGACAAAACAAAAGACGGATGACGGACGCGAAGCACGTGGGAAGGAGATACGGAGGACCCAAGCGAGGAGGGAGCACAGAGGCGAGAACACCCAGAGACAGAACAGAGAAGAACTGAGAAGAAGGAACACCTGACGACGCGGGACACAGAGGCCCGTGGAAGACCCATTGACCGCCATGTCCCTGGAGGGGTGTGGCTAACTCAAGTACATTCCTGCTTTCATAGCGGCTACCAGGCACTCCTAAGGAGGGAGGAGGGAGTGGGAGGTGGAAAGGGCTAGGCGGGGACAACCTCACTGGTGCAGCTGGGCAGGACAGACAAGAGCAGGAAAGCCTGCCCTGACTAAATGTATATGGTTGTTTTTTTTTCTTCTTCTTCTTTCTTCACTCTAATACAATTTAGTTGTTGCTACAAACAAAGGTGGTCATTCCGACCTCGGCGGTCTTTTCTCCAGACCGCTGAGGCCGGGGGAGACAGAATACCGCCATTGCCGGCGGTATTCATGCCTCCCTATTCCGACATTTCCGCTGGGCCAGCGGAAATGGCACATCAACATTGCCGCTGGCTCGTAATAGAGCCGGCAGCAATGTTGATGTGCAGCGTGTGCAGTAGCACCCGTCGCGCATTCGGGCAGTGAAATGCGCGATGGGGCTATGCCTGGGGGCCCCTGCACTGCCCATGCCAAGTGCATGGGCAGTGCAGGGGCCCCCAGGGGCACCCCCAGTCCCCTTACCGCCAGCCTTTCAATGGCGGTGTTTACCGCCACGGACAGGCTAGCGGTCGGGGACTCATAATCCCCAGGGCAGCGGTGCTTGCACCGCTGCCCTGGGGATTATGCCCGCCAGGCAGAAGCCTGGCGGGAAAGTGGAGGGGCCGGCGGTATGAGTGTGGCTTTTCCGCCACGGTCAGAATTGCTGGGGGATCACCGCCAGCCTGTTGGCGGTGTTACCGCCAACATACCGCCGGCCGCCAGGGTCGGAATGACCCCCAAAGTCTACCCCCCCTTAACCCACCACATGACGTCACCAGCAGAACTGTGCTGACAACAGTCCTCCTCTCAACACCTGACTATTCTTTCTTAATTTTCCTCGTTGATACTTATGTGTATTCTGGGAGACTGGGAACACAGCGAGCACAACACTATTGGGTGAAAGCGTGTACAGGACTGGTGTTCAAACCCCAGGGCCCCTCCTACCTCACCGCACCTCTCCCTTTCTAACCCCACACCAGTAGTCCAAATTAGTAGACTTACCTTTCCTTTCTCTTTCCCCCTTCCTCCGCTGACCAACCCAACACCGCTGGATCTTCATCCCTTCGGGGAAAAAAAAAGGAGGCCCTGTCCCGGGAGGACTCACCTGGAAAGCAGAAAAGAACAGACGTCAGACACAAGGACAACTGAGACTTAGACCTATCAGACAGTATAAGGGACACACATAGAGCAAGAATAAAAGTATTACCTAAAAACCCCTTTATCCCGACTTGTTTCCATTCTGTTCGCAGCCCGCTACACCCACACCTCATACACTGTCATTAAACTATTATATGGGTCTCACCCTGGACCAATCGGGTCCCACTACCTGGAAACATAGGTAGTCCTTGCAAACCCTGTTAATTCACCATTGATGGTGTATGGAGCCCCCAGATGTAATAGAAGTTCAACTTCTGAAGATCTTAAGACACAGATCAACAGTAAGACATGTATTGGGCCCACTTAAGAGTGACATCTACATAGCAGCGACAGTAGGCTAACTCCAAAAAAACTATTAGATAACTAGTTAATGGTGTTTGGGGACTACTGGGAGTAAAAGAAGATTGTAAATTAGCCAACCTGTCGACAAAGAGGTGCTATCTTCATCTGTATGTGTATTTTTATGTAGGCTGTGCTTAGAATGTTTCTTGAACGCATGCTTCTGGCAATGACTGCCTTTCTCTCTTGGTGAGCCATACATTCACTAATAAAAGGAACAGAGACACAGATGAAATGTAGGATCCAAAAGACACTGTGAGTGCCCGCCTTTCATAAGCTTGTATGATGGCTCTCCGAGCTGAACTCACTTTAATGACAACCTGCAGTGTGCCGGAAGTGATAAGGTTATGAGCGGGATCCTGACGTGCCAGGCTCAGCCTGGTATGCCTGTGTTAACGCAAATATATTAATTCGAAATTATTAATGAATGTTTATGTATTTTGAATAATGAAAAATTTAGAAAATTATTAACGTAAAAAAATAATATGCACGTTTGAAATCGTGCCCTTGGAGAGTGGTCACCAAGAGTCACGAATTAAATTAAAAGAGCAACTAACATATGTGAAATATTGAAAATGTTTTAAAATAATGTAGTAGTATCTCCTATTGAGAGATATAATTTATGTTTTGCATTATATTGTAGAGCTTAACTTAGCCAAAGTTGTGGCCTAGTTTTGCCAGGCCTCGTGCAGAAGCTAAATATTAACATTCAATGTAAGAGATTGACGGGGTGAACTAACCATGAACTGGTCATTGTTTAATAAAATCTGCTTAGCTGAAACCTTTGTATGAACCAACGGACAGGAGATGATGGATGTTAGAAATTGGGTCTTTGGTTGACAGTCAGGTTACCCCCTGTTCAAGCAAGGACCCTCACTCTAGTCAGGGTAAAAGAGAATCACCCTCAGCTAACCCCTGCTTACCCCCTTGGTAGCTTGGCAGAGCAGTAGGCTTAACTTCAGAGTGCTAGGTGTAAAGTATTTGTGGCAACACACACAGTAACGTAATGAAAACACTATAAAATTACACAACACCAGTTTAGAAAAATAGGAAATATTTATCTAGAAAAACAAGACCAAAATGACAAAAATCCACAATAGACAAGTCAAGTTCTCAATAAAAATGCAAAAAAAGTTTTTTAGTAGTTTTAAACACACACTAGCGCTGCTAGCGTGAAAATGTACCTGGTGCGCGTCGAAAATAACCCCGCACAGGTGGGTGTGCATCAAAAATAACTCCGCACGGCGGTACGTGAGTCGAAAATCCAGCCGCTCGATGATACGAAAATCCCACAGCACAGGTTGTGATCTCCCAGCATCCGTCAGCGATGCTGCGTGTTGTTTCACCTGCTCCGTGCGTCGATTCTTTGGTCGTGTTTCCTGCGAGTGTCGTTTCTCAGCTGCGGCGCATTGTTTTTTCAGCCGCAGATTGGATTCACGTCAATCTGTTCCCCGCACAGCGCTCTGTGCGTGGATTTTCTTGTCTTTAGGCTGCCAGCTTCTCCTTTCAGGGTCCCAGGAACTGGATGGGCACCACAGGGCGGAGTAGGAGTCTCTCCAGAGACTCCAGGTGCTGGCAGAGAGAAGTCTTTGCTGTCCCTGAGACTTCAAACAACAGGAGGCAAGCTCTAGATCAAGCCCTTGAGATTTCTTCTCAAGATGGAAGGCACACAAATTCCAGTCTTTTCCTCTTACTCTGGCAGAAGCAGCAACTGAAGGATAGCTCCCCAAAGCACAGTCACAGGCAGGGCAGCTCTTCTTCCTCAGCTATTCAGCTCTTCTCCAGGCAGAGGTTCCTCTTGGTTCCATAAGTGTTTCTCAAGTCTGTGGTTTTGGCTGCACTTCTTATACCCATTTTTTCCTTTGAAGTAGGCCTACTTCAAAGTAAAGTCTCTTTGGAATGTAAAATCCTGCCTTGCCCAGGCCAGGCCCCAGACTCTCACGAGGGGGTTGGAGACTGCATTGTGTGTGGGCAGGCACAGCCCTTTCAGGTGTGAGTGACCACTCCTCCTCTCCCTCCTAGCACAGATGGCTCATCAGGATATGCAGGCGACACCCCAGCTCCCTTTGTGTCACTGTCTAGTGTGAGGTGCAACCAACCCAACTGTCAAACTGACCCAGGCAGGGAATCCACAAACAGGCAGAGTCACAGAAATGGTATAAGCAAGAAAATGCTCACTTTCTAAAAGTGGCATTTTCAAACACACAATCTTAAAATCAACTTTACTAAAAGATGTATTTTTAAATTGTGAGCCCAAACTCCACATGTCCATCCGCTCCCAAAGGGAATCTACACTTTAATCAGATTTAAAGGTAGCCCCCATGTTAACCTATGAGAGGGACAGGTCTTGCAACAGTGAAAAACGAATTGAGCAATATTTCACTGTCAGGACATATAAAACACATTACTATATGTCCTACCTTAACCATACACTGCACCCTGCCCTTGGGGCTATCTAGGGGCTACCTTTGGGGTGTCTGACATGTAAGAGAAGGGTAGGTTTAGGCCTGGTAATTGGGTACACTTGCCAAGTCGAATTTACAATTAAAACTGCACACACAGACACTGCAGTGGCAGGTCTGAGACATGATTACAAAGCTACTTATGTGGGTGGCACAATCAGTGCTGCAGGCCCACTATTATCATTTGATTTAAAGGCCCTGGCAACTCTAGTGCACTTTACTAGGGACTTACTAGTAAATCAAATATGCCAATCATGGATAAACCAATTACATACAATTTACACAGAGAGCATATGCACTTTAGCACTGGTTAGCAGTGGTAAAGTGGTCAGAGTTCAAAAGCCAACAGCAACAGGTCAGAAAATATAGGAGGCAGGAGGCAAAAAGATTGGGGATGACCCTGCATAAGCAAAAAAAGTCCAACAATGGAACAAAGTGTAGCGAAAACTGTGTAAAGCATTCGGAGTGTACTTTTCCAGGACTTGAACAATCGAGACACTGACTGGAGAAGAAGAAGCAACATTTTTGATACCTGACAAGTCAGATGATGAGGACATCGTAAAGTGAACCAATCAACTACATGGGAACTGTGTAATACTAGAATTCAGAGATTTGAATTATAAAGGTTATTGGGTGAAATAGAATCGTGTGATTAATTGACCAATTAGAAATTGGGGGATAGTCTGGGTGACATTAAAATAACAATGTGACAGAGGGAAAAGCTCAGACCTTATTCTGAAATTGATGTGATATTGGGGAGAAGAGATTTGAGACTCTGTTATTGGGCTCATGCTCTTGAGAGCCTGATGCGATGCTGATTGATAGATGACCTGAAGACAAAGACTGACTTTGTTGCTGATCCATACCGAGGATAAATAGATATGACAATGTGAATTAATACCTTTTTGTGCCTTTTCTTTCTAGGTACCAACTGCGCTCTCTATTAGTTTTCCTCTTAGCTAGATTTTTTTTTTCAAATTCATGTTCTAGATTGTTTTCGCATGAAGTCCCACATGCTAATGCTAATTTGGGTTAGGTGAGGTTCCTATTCTAACACACTGACACGTACAGTGACAAATGATTGACGACTGATTTGCTGAACTCTGCTACTCATGTTGACGTATTCACCTTTGATTCATATTGACTCATGCAAATGCTTTAGAATGTATTTTGGCTCAAAGGTTTGATTAGATAATGTTATTGGTGGTTACTAATGAATTAATCTTGATCTGATTTGAATAAACTTTGAAATAATCTCATGACTTAGTATCGTAACTAATAGGGAAATAAAATTGCTAAAACGTATATTGGGTTGTGGTTATTCATGGCTGTAAGGTAATGGTGTGATGTTATTAACTGTTGATTAATGACTACTTTAATGATAATTAATTTTTGTGAATTGATTATTGAAAGAACATTGGTCACACCTTTGCTAGGATACTGCATGTGAATCAAAAGGTTCATCGACCTATATGCGTCCCCTAATAAATGTACTTATTAAGGACCAGGCGCGCTAGCACCTGTATGATTTGAGTATCATGAACTGGGTAACACTAACAACTGTTATTTACAGCCCTGCAGAAGTGTGGCACACAAAGTATAATACAATATATTATTAAAATGTATGTTACCAGAACTCCTTTCTTGCCGATTACAAAATATAAACATTGGCAAAATGCTGGGAGCTGACCGAAAACGTGACAGACGCGTTATACTGGCAAATCACGAATGGGATTGAAAGAAAACATATTCTCGCATGGCGAGAGGTACATAGATTATGGCAGATTTAGTAAAAAACAGATCGGCACTACAATGTCCTGTTTAGAACAAACAGAATTCATTTGCAGATCCTTAAGTTTCATGTCACTTGATATGTTTCAAACCTATTCCCCTGAAACTATCTGACACTAAAACTGGATGTGCATATTAATTGTCAGAGCATTAACATAAATATGTAATCCAGGGCACAATTGTTCCAGTAGTAACTTATTTTTGGGGTACAATTTTAGTTTTTGTAAGATTGTTTTGTAATATTTTTTTGAACTGTCCAGAAACATATGGAACCAATTGTTCCTCTCAATTCATAAGAATAACACACTAGATTTATGTTTCAGCTGCTATGGTTGTTGAGAGGCTTCTTAGGTTACAATACAAATAAAGCCTCCCTGTCTTCATTCAATAAACATAAACAAAGGCTACGCTTTGAACTTAGCACACCAGGCTCTATTTCAAAGGACAGAATGGCTGGCACCAGCTGAAGCACGCTTCAGTCAATGATAAACATATCACTGTCCTGTTGTTCTGATAAATGGCTTCTCCAAGCTTGGGAAAGTGCCGTTCTGCTGGAGTGCCTCTCTTATTCTGAGGTGATAAATTAAAGAGGCGGCGGGCAAGTAATACATGCTTACATACAGAATAAATTAAGGATTTTTGACCACAGACCTTTCTTGAAAGCAATTGAGAGTCATTGATTAGAATAAAAGCCAGCATGAACTGTAGATTGTTTGTCACGGTTGTTTGACCAGGGATTTATTTAAGGAAAGTGAGGTTATCCATTTCAAGACAGCGCGGTTAAAATGGGCAGTGTGTAAACAACAGTATATATGTCTGAATTTTAATAGGAAAAAGAATGCTCTGGGGCCGGGACAAAAAATAGGCCCTGGCACCGAACTAAAAGTGGCCCTCAGTAGCGAACCAGATAGCTGAAAAAGCGGCTCACTTTTGCAAATCAGGCCAGTTTTGCAAAATGTATGGCTGCTTTGCGAGGTAATGGAGACTGTACGCATTTATATTTGCTTAAGGAAATGTTTGCTGCATTATTGGGAAAATGAATAGTATAAACTGGTCAACCAGACGGTAAAACAGGCCCAAAAGATGCTTAAAAAAACGGTCGGCACTCTAATCTGTCAGATCAACCCATCGGGAACTGCCTGATTGCCGCATAGAGCAGTCCCACCCTGCATGCTGCATTCTGTGCAATAAATGCTGCTATTTATCTTGGTTAGTCAAATCGATTTTAACTTACAAGTAGTGTCCAGTAGAAGTGGCAGCAGAACCCGAAGAATGCAACAGAAAGGAGCAGCTGAATGCATTGACTTTCGTCGTCGTTGTTTATTTCACCTCAGGAAAGACCACACACACATTTCCTGCTTTTAGTATTTCAGAATGTTTCATGCAATTCCAATGACCATTTGTGTTTCTGTTAATCATATCAGCTTGAAAAGGCCATGACAAAACGTTCCCACTATTTTGTTTAGTCCTTGATTGACTGGCCACGTACAAATAACTCTCCAATTAGAAATCAACTACCCCATGCTGCTCTCAAATAATTTGATTACCCGTTGTCTTTGTGTACCATTGACAGATGATGTGAGAGAGGAGCTAGGAGGTCATCAACAGAAAGGATCCGACCCTAGAACACCACCCAGCCACCCTTCTTTACTGTTTCTGTGCCATATTTTCTAAGGCTTTGCACCATCCTGAAATGATGGAGAGTAAGACATTGGTATTTACTTTCCAGGGCAAAAGATATTTTGTATTGAAAAGATGGCCCTTTTCAGCAGTGTAAAAAATAAATTTGTGTTTTCTTTTTACACTTTGCATTGTTGGGGTGCTACCTAAGTTAATAAGCATAAACACCCATAGCTTTTGATGCGAAGTCTGACCTGCCTAAGATAGCCAGTCTGTGTTTTGCTTAAAAAAAAAAAAAAACACTTCTTGAAGCAGACATTACCTTAGGGAAATGTATTCATGTCTCAAAAAAACATGCACTGGCATGTGTGCCGGAGGACACTGCAAGGGGTCAAAATGAGTTTGTCTAAAGATATGGCTTTGTACTGAAATGGTATGCTTCCGGTAAAAATCCTTTTCTAGACAGTGCCCACTCACCTCTGCACCATGTTGCAAGACTGTGCTTCGCTCAAGGCAGCATAGTTAGGGTACCAGTGTCGGGGATGAAAGCAGTGGCATAACACAAAATGATGGGCCCCCCTGCAGAATGTAATAAGGGGTCTCTGCGTCTCCCCTATCTCAAAGATATTCATTGGTCTTGGGCTCAATGTGTGCCTCTGAAGGGTTGATTGGGCCCTAAAGGGTTGTGGATGCCTCTGCACCTCAGGGCCTGTGGGGGCCTACGTTATGCCCCTGGATGACAGCAAAAGCATACCATCTTAGTTCATATGGCTATGCGCAGTTTTTTTCTCTTGTGCAGACCAGCAACTTTAGTTGTTGCGCTGCTTTGCATGTAAAATTGGCAAATCTGGCCCCGTGACTATTGATTTCATCTTTCCCTTTTTGTATTCTAGGCTTACCTATTGTTGAACTCTTCTTTGTCTTCTTTTATATGTGTCCGTCCTTCTCTATAGGTCCATCATTTTCCTTCCTATCTCTTCTTTTGAGTCAACTGCCCTTATCTTACTTTTTTCCATAGACACTTGTTCTTTTCCTTTCACCACAAATCTTAATCTTTTGAACTTTATTTCAGTTGTTTATTATTGATTATTGTTTTATCTTCTGACTTGATGTATACTACTGCATTTGGAAACAGGTGTTAGAGAGAGAAAGAACATTAGATTAAGAGCATTTTATTATCAGTGACCACTACAGTAGTATATCGACCCCAATGGATTAGATGAGCTTTGATAATGATGAACACCACTGTAAACCCCCTATTTGTGGTCACCCTCATCGTATGTTTGGCTCCCTCTTTCAGTTGAGATTTTTTGGCAATTTGAGATGCTAGAAGATCTTCACTTCCCATTGACATGGAGGGCGCTGCTACATGCCACTGCTGAAGGGCACAATCAATGACACTCCATGAGATGATATTTCAGCACACAAGGTCAACAATCCTGAAGATTCTCAGTCACGGACAGGTCTCTAGGAGAGGAGACAGCCAACAGCATAGAGGAGTAAAAAACAACTAGTGCCATCAGGCAGCAATATTGCCAATAGCATCAGAATCACCAGCACTTTCACACCAGTCCGGTATGCCTGCTAGCTACAGCAAACCTAGCAGAGTTAGAACTGCAACACTAGTACAGTATTGGTGTGCGGAACTTGAATGATTTATGTAAGCATGATTAGAAGAAATGACCTAAAAATATGCAAAATTATGTGTACTTAAATGAAATGCAGCTCCAAAGAGTCACCCACAATAAATTGCATGAAAAGACATTTTGCACTAAACAAATAGCACAAGAGCATGCGGCACGATATATGTGAATGGGTATTTTGATAAGGGTATGGTACTTCAAATGCAGCCTTCTCCTAGCTAGCTGTTTCTTTATGTTTCACTTACCGTTCAAATCCACACTGATCCTTTTCCTGTCCACATGTCCCACTTCTCTGTCTCTTAACATTTTTGTCTACTTTACTTGTCTTTATGTTTCGTTTTTTTGCCCATCCTGTCTGAGTTTTGTTTTTGTTACCCTCCAGTTCCTCGAGTCATGGTAGAGGCAGGCAGTGGGTCTTACGATACCGCAATCAGCTTCCTAAGGCACTATGCAGGTGTGACTCTGTGCAACATTGGATCCTGAGGAGGAGGTGGCCGCAACAGTTGTTTGGTACACCACCACCTCTTCCAAATGTTGGCAGCAGGCCTGGCAAGGGGCACAGGTTCGCTGAGGGAAAGGAGCACTGGGAGAAAGTGGAAAGCAGCTTGTACCACCACACAAGGGTCACTTGCACCCAGTCACAGGTGATGCCCTGCTGGGCTGATGTAATTAATCGCCAGCAGGACATGATGGACCTGCTCGGCATTGAGATGGTAGTGTTGACAAGTGATGTTTAAAATTATTTAATTATATTTATTACTTTGCAAGAGACATCATACATTGGCATGTTTAAATAACTTTATGTATGGTAATGATTCTCGATGAGAGTATTAGCAGTCTGGCAATAGTACAAGAATTACGAGAGGCCTGATTTAAAGTCTGAGGACAGGGTACTCTGTCACGGTCATGGAGGAGTACTCTGCTTGCCAAACCTTTGGTCCACCCTCCTCACTTAGAGATAGGCTGACCTTATGATTTCCATCAACAGAACTCTCATTGTATCAATGATGGAAAACGTCCTCTAAAAGGTTAGTGGCCATCAGAGGAAGGATTATACACCGCTCACCCTTTTTAGGCTGAACGGTGGAATGTCTTTTTTGCTGTCTGTAATGGTCAGGAAAAGCCTAGAGTGAGGGACAGAAGATAATATTGACCCTCGCATCTAGGGAGAAACTCTCAGGGTGTGGGGACATTAGTCTTTGGTCTTTCTGAAGCAAACTCCCATTGTATTTCAGAAAAAAACAAACCTTTCAACAATGTTGGTGAATGGCCATAAATATTGCCTTCATCTACCCACCAAAGTTTTGCAAAGTGAGATTTCCTTCAATGTAAAAAAAATATGGTAGATGCCTGACACTAGTTCACCAAACTTTATGCAGATTGAAAGGAAACACACGTGTAGTTTCCTTCAATGTACACAGATGGCCACTGTTTTGGAACTTGGAACATGGCCTCTGGCTCTTTATAGTCTTATTCCGAATTAATTTGCTTCCATTAAATTATTTAATTGCAAACTGAGACTCTTTTGTAGAAATGAGGAAAGTATGGAATTTTTGTGATTTAGGATGTCAAGATCTTAATCATGTCCTCTTTGTCTGTCCTGCACTGTTACCTCTACGATGTCGTAGCTTACGTCCAATGTTTTTACAAAATAGGGTAACAGCTGTTGAGTTGGCACAAGAGTTTCTCTTTTCTCACAAGAACGCTGTAATTTGTGTGAGAGCGTTTAGTTATTTTTTTTAGGTATTTATGAATTTATGTTAATGGATTTCTGATGGCTGCTAGGAGGGGGGTTTCCCCATGTTTTCATCCTAGGTTTGTTGACACGTCAAGGGGGTGCTTATTACAGAAGAGTATTGGAGAGTACATAGTGTATATATATTTGGATTGCTCATATGTTTTTGTCAGGAATTAAAATAGTTGTTATTTATGGAATTTTGGGTAGCTGATGGGTGAGTGTTCTTTATGAGTTATTTATTACAATGTTTCTCTTATAGTTCGCATTGGTGAATTTTACTACCGCTAATTTCTTTTTTTATTATTTATGATATTGAGAATTTTATTGTTTTGATCATGTGGCTCTCTTTGATTTCCAAATCATGAATAAAGATCGAATTGAAATTGATAATCACTGAGGTGGGCATTTCTAAATTTGATGTATGAAGGTCCAACAGGATGACTGAGGTAATGTTCCCTGTCACCCTGACTGATAGAGTACTATCCATCAAACCTTTAATCAAGTCTTAGATCTAAGTGGTGTATCTTCAAATTTAATACTGAAACATTTTCCCAGCACATGGGAAGTGTCTCTGTCACAGCATCACAGATCTCATGATGAAGCAGCAGAGTTGCGGGTTTTGGCAGCGTTCACTTTTCATAACATGAACCATGATGGGAGGCCGATGGTCCCCTCACAGTCTTGATTAGTGTCAGTCACATCCTCCACATGTGGGGAATATGACTGGGCTTCTACTTTTGAAAGCCTCTTGTCTCCTTCCTTCACTTAGCAGGCATGCATGCTGGGCAGACCCTCAGATGTCCAGACTTCAGTTGATGTCTGCTTATTTCTGGGAGACTGGATCTTAGATTGACACCAGTGCTGGATCATGGAGCTCTTTGAGTTCTCAATGCATCATTCAATTCCTTGGTCAAGAAGAACATGGAACTGGAACAAAGTGAGGACGTTCAAGGTAATTCCTTTTCAAATGTAATTTCTTAATGTAGTGCAGCCTTAGGATTTGTGAAAGGTGATGGCTCCCATATCAGATGGTAATGATACTGACTCAAGCATGAACACAATAAAGTGTTAAAGCTCTGCACCTGGCTGTCAGCAGCCACTTTGAAGTACTACTTAGGGAAATTCAAAGAGGCATGCTGTGCCTAGAAACGTATTTAGCTATAAAAACATAAATTGCTAACTCCCATCCCACTACCATCCACCAGATGGCAGTGCTCAGGAAGGGTTAATCAGCATTCCCCTGCTAAAATGTTCTCATAGAATTCTAAGGGTAGTCCTGTAACCATCATTCCCATCTTCAGTGTCTAGGGCTCCCTCCTTAAGATACAATAATGCAGGAAATACACTTCCACTGTCTGGGAAAACTGTATCCCATTCTCTATTGTGCAGTGTAAAGCTACAGAACATTCAAAACAGATCCCATTGGTCCCATACATTGGCATTAGCTGAATGTCTAAACAGCACACACTGACATTTTTCAGTGTATTATTGCCAACACATATTGCTTTGTTTATAAATCCTTTAAATTTGAGAAGGATTGACTATTGCTGATGAACACCCAGCAACATAATCACTGTGAGAGTACAGCATCCACATAAACATAAAAATAGCCTGGATAAAATGCAAATCTGTGAATCAGATATCGGCTTGACTTTGTCTCATGAAACTCCAAACTAATCTACATGTGCTGATTTGAAGCAAATAGTGAGTATAAAATTAACACATTATCCTTCCACAGTGTAATTCAAAAGTGCTGGTCCCAATTATTTAATATTTAACCCAATAAATGTTTTGCTTTCAAGTAATACCTTTCTTTCCACAGTCACCAGCACACCAAAACCCAAGATGTAGACAAGGCCAACAACATGGATTGCAAGGACCATTTTGCACCATGAAGAACACATTTTGTATATAGTATTTCTTGTAAGCAATATTGTAGTGTACATTGTGAAAACAGGTGCCTTGTAAGCCAAAATGTTGAATTGCATATTGGATGCAATATGTTTATGGGCATTTTGTTTAATGTTTACCAAGAAAATATGGGGTCTAAATAAAAGTAGTAAGGATGTTTCTTCGGGTAATTGGGTACATACTAAGAAATCACACAGAGTACTCTGATGTTTAAACCACTTTATGAGCAGCAACAGTGAGGGGTTTACAAGCACTCAAAATACATGCATTGACTGCACATTAATGTTGAGCAAAATTGCTGGAAATCACTGAAGAAAAATCAACTGCTCCCTTAAAGATCAGTCCCTCACACAGACACTAAAAGGCCTATAGCCTCTGGCAAGAGTAACATTGCAGGATGTGGTTACGAAGTTTCAAAGATTAAATTCCATTAAAATGCTTAGAAACCAATTAAGTCCAACTGGAGCTATCACAATGTCGTTGATGGAGTTGTTCCCAAGACTATGATGCCACAGGCGCTGGTCACGGAGTCACATGGATCCCAGGCACAGTCCCTATGGAAACGATGAAGCAAAGACGTTGCACGGAGTTGTAGAGGTGAGGTATCTCTCAGCCGGGGCAGCGTCAGACCCTTAAAGTGTCCAAGGAGGTGAAGTAGGGGATCTGTACTGCAAGACGGGGGAGGTGAGGTGTTGGTTCTGCCCAGTTGCACGGGGAGCTGGTATTGCGTCAGGCAGCAGGCGTTGGTCCCTGGTGACCGTAGGGGTTGATGGATCCAGTCGGTCAAGATGTGATGTGTTGACTTTGGAGTGTTGCGATTTCACTGCGGGACGTCAGCTGCATAGCAGCGATATCGGACTTGTGTTGCAGGCCACGGTCACTGCGTGCAGTGAGGACCACCGAGCCGAAGCAGGCAGCGGTGCGGCGTCAGCAGCCGCGTCTGTATTGGAGTCCCTGAAGTCTGTCCTGGAGTTGCTGAAGTCGGAAAACTAGCTAGAAGCTAGTAGGTGAAATCGTTGTTGGCCCTGAGACTTCACAACAGGAGGCAAGCTCAGTCCAAGCCCTTGGAGAGTACTTTTGGGGAAGATAGAGTCCTTCCAGCAAAGTCAGAGCCCAGCAGGTCAGCAGGGCAACAAGCAGGGCAGCAGTCCTTCTCAGCAAAGCAGTCCACATGAGTCCTTTTGGCAGCCAGGCAGTTCCTCTGATAGAGTGCATGTGTAGATCCAAAAGTGTCCGATTTGGTGGGGTCAGAGACCCAGTTTATATACCCAAAGATGCCTTGGAAGTGGGGCAGACTGAAGTGCACAAGCTCCCCTTTCAGCCCTGTCCTGTCTGCCAGGATCCCTGTGGGGGGTTATCAGACCTTTGTGTGAGGGCAGGACACTGGCCTTTGAAATATAAGAGAAAGCCCCTCCACCCTTCCTGTCCAGGGAGACCCATTCAGTATGCAGATGAATGCAGATGTGATTGAGTGTCCTGTTTTTATGGCTGTCTGGGTGGAATGCACAAGGGGAGCTGTCCACCAGCACAGACCAGATGCAGATTGGGACAGGCTGTAAGGCACAGATGGCAGGGCCACTCCTTCCAGATCAGAATCAACCACTCAAAAGTATATGAGGGTCTATGAGAGGAGCAGACCTCACAGTAGTGGAAAAATAAATGTATGGGGTTTTCACTACCAGGACATGTGAAACACATAGGTACTGTACTGCCTTTTACCTACATTGCACCCTGCCCTATGGATTACCTAGGGCCTACCTTAGGGGTGACGTATGTAGAAAATAGGAAGTTCAAGGCTTAGCAAGTAGTTTTAAATGCCAAGTCGAAATGGCAGTGAAACAGTACACACAGACCTTGCAGTGGCAGGCCAGAGACATGGTTAAGGGGATAATTATGTGGGTGGCACAAACAGTGCTGCAGGCCCACTAGTAGCCCTGTTAATTTACAGGCTCTGGGCACCTGCAGTGTACTTTACTAGGGACTTACAGATAAATCAAATATGCCAATTGGGTAGGAACCAATGTTACCATGTTTAGGAGAGAGAGCATATGCACGTTAGCACTGGTCAACAGTGTTGAAGTGCGCAGAGTCCTAAAACCAGCAAAAGCAGGGGCAGAAAAATAGAGGGAGGCGGGCAGAAAGTTGCAGAATGACCACCCTAAGGCTGGTCTAACTTGTGTCCCTCCCAGCTGAAAATGGGGAGTGCTACCTAACCCCTTGGGAGCGCTCATCACTAAGGAGGAAGAATCTGGCGAGACCATCAGCATTGGCATGGTCAGTCCCCGGGCGATACTCCACCGTAAAGTCCAAACCCTGTAGGGAGATGGACCACCTCAAGAGTTTAGGATTTTCATCTGCACGAGCCATGTGAGGGGCCTGTGGTCCATCTGAACCCAGAAGTGAGTCCCAAACAGGTATGGTCTCAGCTTATCCAGTGCCCAGACCACAACAAATGCTTCTGTTTCAATGGCACTCCACTTCTGTTACCGTGGAAATAACCTACTGCTATTGAAGGCTATTGGTTGGTCTAGGCCCTCCTCATTCAGCTGTGCTATGCCATGACTGAAGTGTCTGTCTGCACTATGAATACCTTGGATTAATCAGGGACCCTGGGCACGCGTGCTGTGCGCATGGCTTCCTTGAGGGAATCAAAGGCTTTCTGACAAGCTTCTGTCCAGATCAACAATCTCAGCTGCTTCTTAAAAGCCAGCTCAGATACCGGGGCAACATTGGTGCCATATCCCTAAACAAATCTTTGGTAGTAACCAGTGAGGCCTAGGAAGGCTGTCACTTCAGTTTGGGTTTTAGGTGGTTGCCAAGCTATGATTCTTTCACTCTTGGCCTGGAATGGCTGCACCTTGCCACCACCAACAGGTGTCCCAAATACACCATGGAACCCTGCCCAATCTGGCATTTACTGGCCTTGATTGTCAGTCCTGCCTGTTGCAGGGCCTGGAGCACCTCTTGGAGGTGAAGCAGGTGTTCAACCCAGCTGGCACTGTAGACGGAAATTTCTTCTAAGTAGGTGGCACAGAACGCCTCTTTACCAACCAGGACCCTGTTAACCAACCGTTGGAAGGTAGCAGGGGGATTCTTCAAGACAAAGGGCATCACCCTGAACAGGCAATGTCCCTCAGGGGATGAGAACGCTGACCTCTCTTTTGCCCCCTCAGTCAATGCAATCTGTCAAATCAAAGGTACTGAAGAATTTGGCAGTGCCTAGCCTGTCAATGAGCTTTTCAGCTCAGGGGTTGGGGAGTGCATCCATCTTAGTAGTGGAATTGAGACCTAAGTAGTCCACACAGAACCGAAGTTCTGGTTTGGTGCCTGGTGAGGCATCCTTCGGTACCAGCACCACTGGGCTAGACCAGGGACTGTTGGAGGTTTCAATTACCCCTAAAGCTAACATCTTGGCAACTTCCTCTTTGATGCCAACTTTCACCCTGTCTGACAACCTGTACATTTTGTTCTTTACAGGGGGACTGTCTCCTGTGTCAACATTATGGATGTACAGATGTGAGTCCAGTGGTGAGAAAGAAAACAGGGAGGAAAACTCTAGTTACTGGTAACAGTCACCTCTCTGAGCTAGAGTGAGGGAGTCAGAGAGGTTGACACCATCCACTGACCCATCCCTTTCTTGTGAAGAGAGGAGGTCAGGGAGAGGTTCTCTCTCCTCCACACCCTCATCTGCCACCAGGAGCATGCTGTCTTCATACCTTTCACAGTGGGGCTTTAGTCTGTTACATGGAGAACCCTTAGGGTATTCCTAGGGGTCTGGATGTCCACTAAATAAGTGGCCTCCCCCCTACACTCCCTTACTTCAAATGGAACAGTCCAGCGTTCCTAGGGAGGTCTGGGATCTACTGATTTCATGACCCATGCTTTGTCACCAGGCTGAAACTCCACCAGAGTGGCCTTCTGGTCATTCCAGCATTACATTACCTCTTGACTGGCTTCAGGGTTGCTTTTGGCCTTTTTCCAGAAGCAGTGCATCTGGCTGCGGAGGGCCAACATGTAGCTGACCACATTCTGCGGGGGGGGTTCCTGGGAGCTTTATCCTACTCCTCCTTGTCAACCCTAAAGCCCCTAACAGGGTTGCCATAGATAGGCTCTAAGGGACCCTTCCCCCTTTCTGGGGCACCTCTCTGTAAGTAAAAAAAGGCACAGCAAGAGGATGTCCCACTTACGCCTCATGGCCTCATGTAGGTCTGAAATCATGCCCTTCAAGGTTTTGTTGAATCTCCCAACTAGAACTTTGGATTGAGGGTGATAGGATGTGGTGAAGCTGTAGGTTACACCACACGCATCCCATATGAACTTTATGTACACAGACATGAAGTTAGTGCCTCTGTCAGACACTTTCTCTTTGGGAAACCCCACACAGGTAAAGATCCCCATCAAGGTTCTGATCACCATCTATGCAGTCACTGTTCTCAGAGTGACTGCCTCTGGGTAGCGGGTGGCATGGTACACCAAGACCAAGATGAACTTGCTGCCTAGCGCTATCTAGGGGTCCAGTGGACCAATAACATTGATGCCCCCCCTTTCAAAGGGAGTGACAATGATGGGAAGCGGGATCGGGGAGTCTTCAGCTTTTTCCCTGACTTTTCACTGGCCAGGCAGGTGGGACAGGACCTGCAGAATGTATCTGAGGATGTCCTCATTCGGGGCCAATAAAAGTGGGTGGAAAGCCTGGCAAAGGTCTTGTCTTGCCCTAAATGTCCTGCCAGGGGTATGTTGTGAGCCAAACCCAGTAGGAAGGCTCAGTAACACTGAGGCAGCACCAGCACATGTGCTAGACACAGTACCCGGAGCATAAGGTTCACTATATAGGAGGTCATTCTCCACCAGTGGAGGGGCTGTGCCCTCTTTTGACATTTGGAGTCACCCTTAGAGTGACCATACTTGGAGCACTCTCCACATGGTGGTACAAACCTCCCTGTCTTATGATCAAAGAACCCTTTCTTAGGATCAGACTGGGACTGGTTAACCCCCTATGTTCTTCCATCTCTTTCTTCTGTTGGGAACCCTGACCACCTTTATGAGTGTCCCCCAGATACCTTTTTGGATACTCTGGTGCTAGCCCAGAGGTCCGCCTTCTGAACAAGCTTCCTCTGATCAATCATCTTGCTGTCAAATAGGTGCTGGCACAACTATTCAAAACACATACTGAGCATGTGCTCTCTCAGGATTAAATTGTACAACCCAATATAATCATTGACTTTGCTGCCCCTCATCCAGCTATTCAGTGCCTTACTGGAAAAATCAATGAAGACTATCTAGGACTGGTTGGAGAGCTTGTTACTGTCCCTAAATCTTTGGCGATACTTCTCAGGGTTAAGTCCAAACTTGGCAAATAAAATAGTTTTCATAGGAGTGTACTTGTTTTGATCGCCAAATCTTTGGGTATATGAACCTTCTTGTCTCCATCAGGTATTTTACGTATGCTCACCATCACTGCTGGACTGAGACTGCCTACAGTTGATTTAGACTCAGTTCATGAGCCAGAAGTAATTTATTTTCTGCAAAAGCTCTTTCAGCCTCTTTTAAAACTTTTCTTTCAGCTCTTTCAGTTTCTGCATTCCTCTCCTCTGCCTCCATCTTCAATTTCGTCAACTGCAGCCTGAATTATCTCTACTCTCTCCCTTCCTCTGTGGTCAGGCCATGACTGGAGACACTTCTTCCTAGTCTTGCAGGAGGAACAAATCCAGGGGTGTCATCCTCTACTGCTGCTGGCAGCTCCTCAGAAGAGCCCTTTTCAAGCTCCCCAACTCATCATTCTCTTGGATGCAGGACTCTGACCAGGCCCTCAGTGCTGTTTGAAACTCTCCCTTCTTGGAAGCTCCACGTGTAGGTACCCCATATCCTTCCAAAAGCCCTTCAGCTGGGGTAGTGTGTACTCCTTTAGCTTAGCATGGGCAAACTTCTAAGCTCAACTTGTGAACTCAGCCAGAGACATGATGTATGGGATTGATAAAAAGAATGTTAAACAGGGAAAGTTTGCAGAAGAATAAAACAAATCAAATTGACCTTTAACTGGGGGTAAGTAGTGTACACATATCTATTGTATGGCACTGCACAAACACAAGTCTTATCCTCTCCGCTGATCACCAATGTTAGAAATTGGGTCTCTAGTTGGCAGAGGTATACACCCTTGTCCAAGTAGGGACCACAATCCTAGTCAGGGTAAGTCACAACACAACACAAGTTATCCTGTGCTCTACATCTGGTAGCTTGGAACAGAGCAGGCAGGCTTAACTTAGAAGGCAATGTGTAAAGTATTTGTGCAATAACTCATACAGTAACACAGTGAAAACACCACAAAAATACACCACACAGGTTTAGAAAAATAGATAATATTCATTTGAATGAAATAAGGCCAAAACAATGAAAACCCAATGTACACAAGCAGAGTTATGCATTTTTAGAAATTTAAACCCCACTAAAGTGCTAAGAAACTCAAGACCGCCATCTGGGGCCCCCAATACTGTAATGCCACAGTTGCCGGTCACAGAGTCACACAGACCCCCAGGCACAGTACCTTTGCAAACAAAGAAGCAGAGACGTTGCACGGAGTCGTGAAGGTGAGGCGTCGCTGGAGCCAGGGTGACATCAGACCCTTACAGTGTCTAGGGGGGTGAGGCATCAGTTCTGTACTGTGAGGCAGGGGAGGCGAGGCGCCAGTTCTATCTGGTTGCAGGGGGGCTAGTACGGTATTAGGCAGCGGCCGCCGGTTTCTGGTGATCCGGTGGGGTTGATGGATTCAGTCGGTCAAAATGTGATGTGTTGACTTCATCAGCAGCTTCGGACTTGCGTTGCAGGCCGCGGTCGTTGCATGCAGTGAGGACCACAGACCTGGAGCAGGCAGCGGTGTGGCGCCAGGTAACAGCGTTGGTGCTGGAGTCACTGAAGTCTGTGAACTAGCTAGAAGCTAGTAGGTCAAATCTTTATTGGCCCTGAGACTTCAGTACAGGTGGCAAGTTCAATCCAAGCCCTTGGAGAGTACTTTTGGAGAAGGCAGAGTCCTTCCAGCAAAGACAGAGGTCAGCAGGGCAGCAGGGCAACAAGCAGGGCATCAGTCCTTCTCATCAAAACAGTCCAGATGAGCCCTTTGGGCAGCTAGGCAGTTCCTCTAACAGAGTGCAGGTGTAAATCCAGAAGTGTCTGATTTAGTGTGGTCAGAGATCCAGTTTATATACCCCAAAATGCCTTTGAAGTGGGGGAGACACCAAGTAGTGGTTTTGAAGTGCACAAGTTCTCCTTTCAGCCCTGTCCTGTCTGCCAGGATTCTTGTGGGGGGTTATCAGTCCTTTGTGTGAGGGCAGGTCACTGGCATTTGTAATGTAAGAGAGAGTCCCTCCACCCTTTCTGCCACGGAGACCCATTCAGTATGCAGATGAATGCAGATGTGATTGAGTGTCCTGTTTTTATGTCTGTCTAGGTGAGATGCACAAGGGGAGCTGTCAACCAGCACAGCCTAGACATGGATTGGAGACAGGCTGTAAGGCACAATTGGCAGTAAGTGCAGAGAAATGCCAACTTTCTAAAAGTAGCATTTCTTAAATAGCATTATTAAATCCAACTTCACCAGTAAGCAGGATTTTTTATTACCATTCTGACAATACCAAACATGACAGGGCCACTCTTTCCAGATTAGAATCTACCACTAAAAGTATATGAGGGCAGTCCAAGTGTACGTGTTTTTCACTACCAGGACATGTAAAATACATAGGTACATGTCCTGCCTTTTACCTACATAGCACCCTGCCCTATGGGTTACCAAGGTCCTACCTTTGGGGTGACTCATATGTAGAAAAAGTGGGGTTTAAGGATTGACAAGTAGTTTTAAATGCCAAATCAAAGTGAAAGTGAAACTGCACACACAGGCCTCGCAATGGCAGGTCTGTGACATGGATAAGGGGCTACTTACGTGAGCAGGCCCCCTAGTATAATTTAATTTACAGGCCCTGGGCACCTGAAGTGCAATTTACTAGGGATATACATTAAATCAAATATGCCAATTGGGTATGAACCAATGTTACCATGTTTAGGGGAGAGAGCATAGGCACTTTAGCACTGGTCAGCAGTGGTAATGTGTGCTGAGTCCTAAAACCAGCAAAAAAAAGGGTCAGAAAAATGGAGGGAGGAAGGCAAAAAATTGGGGGATGACCTCCCAAAGGTTGTCAGGCCTGACAAATTTCAGTAGCAATTACAAAAGTTAAAATATCTCATACGGGTCATACCTGGTCATGGTTGCTGCTGGAAAGGCTATGGTGGCGTGGGTCATATCCAATATCCACAAAGAAAGCAAAGATAAGAGTGAAAGGTCAAAGTCGTCCCAGATTAGGAAGGGAACTTTGGGTAAAAGCTTCATATTCCTCATGGTCTGCTCCCCCAGCCTTGAGATGGTTAGAGTAATCTTCTACAAAAAGCACACTCCAAACATTTGTTAGGAAAGAAACCCCTTCCAGTGTGATGTTTACAAGCATCTTTTTTTAAGCCAAACTGATATGGCCACTCTTTATGTAACCGGAATTCTTGCCTGAGAACAGAATGGCTTTACATCCAGCTACATTTAATCAGTTATCCTATTTAAAACCAGCCTGTTTAAAATACTAGTGTGTTTGCAGCTGCTGTAGATGCCACGATTGGGATGTGTAGCTCTCCACCACTTTTGCTAAATATTGGGTCATTGTTCTGAACCTTCTTAGTACTTCTACTTTTTTTCTAAGGATCTCACCTAGGAATTCACATATGTTCTCTTTGTACCAGGTAGAGGCTAGAGTTAAGATATCCAGATAAGAGGGAATGTAGTAAGAGAGAGGAAAGTGTATATGTCTTCATGTTCAGTAGATATGCTCTGGTCTTGTTGGACAAGCAAAATTATTTTGAAACAATTGATTTGAAATACCCTTTGGAGGTACTCAAAAGTTTAAACTTTGGGTTCCTAATTTATAAGAATTTTAAAAATGGCTTTAGACATCTCCAGAGGCCAGAGCCAAGACTGTTGTGTCAAACAAATATGAGATTGACATAGGCACACATCAAAGCACACCTATATTGTCACTGTTGTTTCCTATGTCTATTAAGCTACTCTCATCCTTGCTACTTTCAAAGTAGAAGGAGCAAGGCTTAAAATAGGTCACACGTAGAATGTTGTTGTACTCTAAGAAGATGTTGTGCTAATCTCTCTTATTGTCCTGCATCCTCTGCAGATGTTCTACTAGAACGAATTGAACAATGACACAATATATGTGGATTACAATTAAACAGAAATAAAGCTTTACTTTTTCCATTCAGTGCCTGTCCCCATATACAAAGTGCAAGCTTACCATAGACAGAAATTGAACCTTTCCAACACCTGGGAATTATGGTTTTAGAAAACATTTAAATTGGTTGTATACAAAATATAGAAAGAGTGATTGAGTCAACACAAGAAAATATTGATTTGTTATTGCCTTTATCGTTAGCAAGGCAGATCACCTTGCTTAAAATGAATATAATCCATAAGTGGTTTTATTTAGTTCAGGAATACATGTACATATGTGATAGAGATATCTTTCACAGATTGGACAGACTATTGTGTCAATTGATTTGAGGAGGGGAAAGGAACAATCAATTTTCATTGTCTTAAGGCTGTATAAGCAAGAGAGGGTCTGCAGCTCCCAGGTATGGGCGTTTACTAAAATAAAGATTTCAAGATTGTGCAGTTGTAGATTGCAGAGGAGAAAGGCTTGGACGTTTAGCTTCTACCTAGGTTAAACTGTAATCTAGGGTTAGATACTCTTAAAAGTGGTAGATGCAGACAATAATGCATTGTCAGACTGGTGAAACTGCATTGGCAACATTACTCACAATAGGTTAAAGTGCTCCAGAGACACCAATTGGGCAAACAGAACCATTCAAATTTGCATTTGGAGATAAGTCCTGCATTCATTGGATAAATGCTGGGTCAACAGGGCACCTGCTCTCAACTGGTAGTTTTACTACATTTCTTAGAAGAGCAGGATATGTATGGAGTGACCAAGACACAGTTCGTAAGGTAGATTGCAAAGATTGGACAGGAAGGCCTAGGATTTTTTTTTAGAAGCTCTGTGGGCTTGAATTTTGCAACTTTTAATTGATGCAACAAAGGCAGGGAATTATCACACAATTGTACAGAGCAAGGGAAGATGCTGTGCTCAAGGCCGGAGTTGAAGTGAAATTCATTTAATTTGATTTGATATTATAGTGTACAAGTACCCGGGAAAAGACTGTCCTGGTGCTAAACTGTTGTGGCAAAATGACTGTCCAGAGGAAATAACACATGATGAATGGACTAAGGCATGTACATTAATTGTGAAAACATCTAGCAATACCAGAGTCAAGCTGGCTTAATTTCACATGGTAAAAAGGTAAAATAAAACCTCAAGCATGTTACATAAGTTAGATTGAACACAGCGGGTTGAATATTAATATACAATAATAGGGGTGCAAATGGCCGCTGTATGTATAAATCACACCATGATGCGAATATTGCGAACATATTGTGAATATTACAACTCGGTGAAAATTAAGAGCCAATATGGTCCTAAAGCATTTATGCAGGTATTAATGCATTTAGGGGCATATTTATACTTATTTTGTGCTGAATTTGCATCATTTTTTTAATGCAAATTCGGTGCAAAACTAACTCCATAGTCATACTTTGGCGCTAGACCCGTCTAGCGCCAAATTTATGAAGTTAAAGTCATTTTTGGGACGTGGAAACCTACTTTGCATCAACGAGATGCAAAGTAGGCATTCCGTGCAAAAAATTACTCTATTGCCTTAGCGCCATATTTATCCCCTGTGCTAAAATCACGCACGGGGGAAGAGGGGTCAAATAATGGTGCAAAACTTGCTTTGCACCATTATTTAACACCTGGGTCAGAGCAGGCATTAGGGGATCTGTGGGACCTTTGGGACTATTTCCATGATGGAACACCATGGAATAAGCACACAGGTGGCCTCCCCAGGCCCCAGGGACACCCCCACCCACACCAGAGGAACAGCAGAGGATGGGGGACCCCATCCCAGGTAAGTATAGGCGAGTATTTGTTTTTAAAGTGCTGTTGGGGGCCCTGAAATATCCATCCCCCCCTTCATGGCACTGGGAGCAATGGCCATGCTCAGGGGACCCTGATCCCCTGTGCTGGCCATTGGGGTGGTGGGCATGACTCCTGTCTTTTCCAAGACAGGAGTCATGTGTTATGGATGATTTTGCATCAGAGAAATGATGCTAGGATGGTTAGAGTCATTTTATTTTACTCTAACCTGCCTAATGTCGTTTTTTGGTGCAAAACCCCCTTGTTCCATACCGCCAGTCCCACCCGGCTAATGTCATTTTTTTTACGCTAGCCTACCCTTTGCACCGGCTTGCCCCATTCCATAAATATGGTGCCCGACTGGTGCTCAGAAATGGTGCAACCAGTGCAAACCTTTTGGTGCAAAACTGAGTTAGTGCAATTTTGCACCAAAAAGTATAAATCAGGACCTTAGTGCTAAAAAAAGGATGAACAAAGCAGCCCTGTTGGCACTGCTATTGCTCAACAGAGATAGCTGTTGATTTCATGCTTGCAGACTCCCCAAAATGGAAGAATGTTTAAGAGATTATGATTAATGGTCTACAACAGAAAAAATAAGGTCAAAGGGAGTCAGGCTTAAAAACCAAAAAACAAGGGAAACCCATCTCAAGCGAACAACTGTTGCAGTAGCAAGCTAGACCTTCATGAATACTTGTGACTCCTAGATGAAATAATTTTTTTTAATTCTGTAGATGTTAAGTATTCATGACCTGAGTTTTTTGTTAAGGATTCACCTTTAGAAATGTACTCATTGACAGATGGTATTTGCTATAGAATTGCCAATGATTCTCATAGATTTTCCTGTCCATTGTCCTTGCTATATACATTTTAGATATAAAACACGTCAACCACAGGAGTCTAATTTTAACTTCTACTCATCACCCCACAGGTCTCTTTCACAAATTGATATGTTACTACTTAGCCACTCACTTCATTCTCTGATTAATATTTGCTTAAACTTGAGAAAAATATCAGACCGTAATCATTGTCTAAGAATATTATCTCAGATTGTTCTAGCCATTTTTTTTATCCTATCTAGCTGGACCTTCAACTGGGAGCTGTTACCCGATGATGAACATATCTGATCAATGAACAACAAGTAAAGAGATTACATTGATAATGATATTGGCTTGGTGTACACAATCTACATTTGGAACACACTCAAGTCTTTCTGTAGGAGTCAAACAGTGAATTTCTCGATACATCAACAGAAGGCATGGCATTCTATTGAGGCTCTGTTGCAGTCTTCACCTTGTCAGATTGAAGTAAGACTGGCACTGAGTATAGTTGATCAAGACTGACAAGGATTCTCAGAGGTCTTGGAGCAATTCGCAATCTTACAAACAGATTTAAAGAAAAAATATGGGTTAGGGCCAATAAAAGGATCCTGGCTCAGCAAATCTCATGTTTAGAGTTCAATGGCGTGATGCGTTGGGTGCTTGCTTTCTGAGATAAAGATCGGGCTGGTGGTAATGTCATACACATGATTGGGAATAATAAAGAGGGGCAAATTGTAGAGCAGGTGGAAATTAGGGATGAATTTAGGAAATTTTACCAAAAACTCTATAGGGAGAATTATGCTATCTCAATGGAGTTTGTCAGCAAGTATGTAGACACATAACCGTAAATTGAGGCAATGACAGTGCTTAAAGCTGGAGGAACTTATCACCATGATTGGTGTTGAAACGGCTATCGGTCAACTGACAAAGGGCACAATGTCTGGGCTGGACCAAATTCCTTAGAAATTTTACAAGGTCTTCTCACAAGTTCTTACATCAGTTCATCAAGATCTCTCTTTGGGAGGGTTCCATGCTTCTGGGGTGAAACTAATACTACTAGCTTTACGAAAAAAGTGAAGGCTCTTAGACACTGCAGTTCCCATTGGCCAATCTCACTGATTAATACAGATTCAAAGATTTACACTCAGGTATTGGCCAATAGGTTATCCACAGTGATCTCTGACTTGTTTTACTGAAATCACCATTGGTTTGTACTGGGACATGATACAACCTCACATGTTAATACGGCCTTGGCGGTAGCTTCAGTAGCCAAGGTTCCTGTAGGACTGATTGTGCTGGATGCTGAAAAGATATTTAACTGGGTTTCCTGGCAGTTCCTCTCATCTGTTATGGCACCTCCAGCTTTGGTCAAGGGGTGATCTTGCGATTTATACAATTCTATAGATTAAAGGAAAGGGTATCTTGTGCTGGTAACTTATCTGACTCTATCAAAATTACTAGAGGCACCCGGCAGGGGTGTCCTCATTCACCACAACATTTTGTGCTATTTATTGAACCTTATATTTAGGCTCTCCAACTTGTGGACTCTATCTGCACACTGCATCTTGGATCTTAAAGTTCTTGTCTGTGCTGATAACATAGCCATTCTGATATCCATTCCAGTTTCTGCACTAATTGTGATAGAATCTTCAGGGAATTAATTTGGTCAGGATTACGGATATAAACTCAAGCTCAATAAAACACAGGTTATTACAAATGTCACCTCTCAGGCCCAAGATAAGATGAGGGTACAATCTGCTACATTTCTGGGGGGTAGAACTGACTCTACAGATGGAGGAGATGATTGAGTTAAATAGAGAAAAATATTTAATCATTCTATAGAGGTTTTTAATAAATGGAACAGTCTTCTCCTTGGTTTGATTGGAAGGTGCAACCATATAAAAACAGTTATTCTGCCTCAGTATTTGTACCTATTTACGTGCACACCTCTCTATCTACCAAATATTTTTTTCAATTAATTTAAAGCTAGCTGGTTTACAGAAGTTTCTATGGGGCAAAAAAATAGTCTGATGTAAAGTACAGAATTTTCCATTTCCTCAATAGAGGTGACACGTCTTTACCAGCAATCTGTCATGTCACGTAGGCTCTCATTATTCAAATTAGACTACTGGATTTGTGCAGCAGAATTGCTTGCTGTGTCGGGGACTGAGTTTGAACCTACTACAGGTGACACCTGTCGGCCTAATCTGTGTTTTGCTCCGGCTGACTAGCAGTGCCTCATCTCTACCTAAGAGCAGGGATTGTTGGGCAGCTGAGCGCATGACACAATTGACTTCTCAGGGAAATCGTTGTCACTCAGATCTCATCCGTTTCTCTCAGATACATTAGTCCCACATGTACAAGGACAATCAGAGGCAGTATATGTTTCAATAAGGTTTTTAATGAACCAACTGCATCTTAGATAATAAAGCATGTACTGCAATAACCAGGACGATAAAGCATGACAGGATTAGGATTGTGACAAGGAGAGTAAAGCATGAAAATAACGCTACCATATTGTCACAAGAGTCAATAGACTAATTCCTACCTAGGCTATATTAGAGCACAGCATGTTAAGCTCTAGGTCTGCCCTTCAGGTTCCCCTGGGAAGACGTTATTCCTCATAGCTGAGCAAGAGGCCTGAAGTCTGCATAAGCATTTGTAGCCAAGCGTTCAGCAAACAGCATACATTCATGGTCATCTGGCTGCAATCTCCCTCTAACGTGTATGTGACAGGAAAGTGTTTTTGTAATAAAACAGCTGATGTTCTAAGAAAATGTCCCTATGTAAGGATATGTATGTTTCTATGAATACCAGAGACAAAGCGTAACCACATTTACCGGCAACCTATCTTACTACAGCCTTGAGAGAAGCACAGAGTGAACGAAATGTCTTGTTTAAGAACACAGTGCTGGCCTAGGCTAGGAACAGCTATATAGAGAGAAATGAAACAAAAATTGTTAAAATAACAAACAAAGCTGAATAAAATATATCTAGGGTAAAGTACACAGGGGAAGGCCTAGTGTGCTAATATTAAGTGCACGGAGCTATAACTAAAATGGCTACACAACAGTACTACTTAGCTCCTTTTATATCTCGACTGACTATGGTACTGGGCAGGAATTACAGCCTCTGGGTCTTAACGTTCCAGTGTATTTATCCTTGGGAGATGCCAATGAATCACAGTTAGGCTTTATTGACACTGTGGACCTCACGTACGAGGCCTTAGCAGCACACTGTGCCACCGAAGAGAAATTTTTGGGATGCTCCGGTGACACAGTGTGCCAGCCCATAGTTACAAGGCCACACAAAGCCATCAAGCATTGCTTTCCACAGCCTTGTGAATATGGACGCCGTTCACGCATAACACTGTGTGTAAGGGGAGTTCCATAGGTGCTGCTTGTGGTGTTCCCATGCAACACCCATGGAACCCGAAAGAATCTGACACATTCCCAGATTTACAAGTCCGGGAATCTGTCAGATTCCTCCGCCACCTCAGGAGTGGGGTAACAATGATGCAATAGGGAAAAATATCTTTATTTCTCCCCATTTGTTCCTCATTCTATGTTTGCTGCATTTTGCAGCACACATCCAAAAAGGAAACACCTCTTGTGATTTTTTGTGCAGGAAGCTGTCACACAAAAACAATCGCCCCACAAACCAGGCATCCTTGCATCATGATCCAAAGGTGCCTGCATTGGTGCATGGCAGCAATTGGTGCTCCAGTGCAGGGGGAGAGGACAGAAATGTGCAGTATCTTGTAGACCCAGCACATTTCTGCCCTTTTTCAGGGGGCACAGGGTGGTATAACAAGGCATTTGTTGCAACTCCCTGCGCCACAGGCCTTGTAAATGAGGTCCTATGTATTTTAAGATGACTAGATTTATTATCCTATACGTCTATTATCAAATTTGGACCTACGTTTAATAAATGATTTCTTTGCACCACCCCTTATAATCACTATAACTTCCTCACCTACATTCTGCATTGGCCACTGTCAGTCCATCTTGGGTGTTGGGTAGACTCTAAACTTTATACTTTAGGACAATTGTATGAGGCTACAACACTATCATTCTACAAGGCCCTCCAGCAATGGTTCTCCCTTCCTCATGTGGGCTTCTTTGTGGAATCTCCAAGTCCACATTTTCTAATGAGCTTGAAAGTGGAGGAGGTAGCCTGATCACATGGGCACTATTAGGCCCATATTTATACTTCCTTTGCGCCGGATTAGCGTCATTTTTGTTACGCTAATCTGACGCAAACTTAACACCATATTTATACTTTGACACTAGACCCGTCTAACGTCAAAATATCACAGTGTGTGCTATTTTCTGGATGCGAGAAACCGCCTTGCGTCACTGAGATGCAAGGTAGACGTTCCCGTCCAAAAAATTACTTAAACACCTGTGCGCCATGTTTATCCAACCACGCAAAAATGATGCACGTCTGGTAGGAGGATCCGGAAAATGGCGCAAATTCCGATTTGCGCCAAATTTCAACACCTGGGTCAGGGCAGGCGTTAAAATGGGGCAAACACACCACTACTTAAGGAAAACTCACACAAGCAACATCATAGCTCAAAAAGGAAGACATGGAGGTGATACTCATGCAGCATACACGAACACGCAGAGCACAGGAGCAACAGTAGGAGCTACCACCACACCAACATGGACCCCAAAGGCAATGCAGAAGGCAGGAGAGGATATTCAGGACCAGGATAACCCTTCAGGGCCTCAGGGAACATGACATCATCCACTAGTACAGACTAAACTGTCAAGCCATACAGCAGCTGCTGCGCCACATTGAGCCACAGTTGGCACCCAGCTTGCAGACACCCCACATCATTCCACCGGAGACAAAGCTGCTAGCTGTCCTGCCAATGTTGGCAAGTGGCTCTTTTCAAACCACTGGTGCCCTGGTTGCCAGGATTTCACAGCCCTCATTCTCTGCCTTCCTTCCCAAGGAACTTGATGGCATCATCTCCCTCACACCCTGCCACATCAGCTTCCCCAACACACAGCAGAAGCAGCGGGAGACCAAACATGGGGTTTATCAAATTCATGGCTTCCCGCACGTGCTTGGTGCCATTGACTGCACACATGTCCGGATTCTGCCTCCTGCTGCAACTGAGCACCTATACTGCAACAGGAAGCACACACACTCCATCAATGTGCAGGCCATTGTGGATGACCGTGGATTGTTCACCAGCATCATGGCAAAGTATCCTGGGAGTGTACATGATTCATTCATCTTCTGCCACAGCACCATCAATCGGCACTTCCAGGATGGACGATATGACAATGGCCTACTTGTTGGTAAGTACAGAAACCTCGTAATTTACACACAGCACAGCAACCTTGTAGGACACCCAACACATACACCACTACATTGACACGTGGCCAGGAAGACACTGAGGTGTGACACTGGTAGTCATGTTTGATATTCTGACCCAATGGGATACACACCTATGGACAAATGACGGATGCAAATAACAATAGATGGCACTCTAGAGCCACACGGGACCAATTCAAAACCACCCATTGACAATGACATGGCCTTAACTGGCAGTACAACTTGGAAGATGAACATTTCAAAATCACATCAATAACTCTCAATCCCACACCCTTCCAAACAATACGTCCTGTGTAAGGGGTGTGTAATGTGTGTTGCTGCAGGTCAAACACCATGAGACACATAGCATGATGACGCTGACTCTAATGAAGGTGACATGGAATTATTGAGGCAGTACCAACATCTCACATCACTCCTGGGGTGACATTGCCAGCTAGCAATAAGGAAATGGACTGTGCTGTGAAAACATGTGAATGTGACACTAATGGAAAGTGCACACTGCTACACATACGGATTGAGACAATTCCCCATATACATAACAGATGTACAGGCAGATGGACCTTCCTACACTAAAACCTTCACCCCCACAACCAAGTTAGCCAGCTTACCTGGAGCAAGTTCAGTAGTGTAGGTATACGTTTGCACATGAGCCAACTTGGTGAGGGCACAAAAATAGGTTAGCATAGAACTTGTCACACATGGGATAATTGTGCGTTGTCAATTGTGAACACTTCAGTGCTGCCAACCTATTGAGATGTCTTGTGCATTGTCACCTAGCCAAATCAAAGGCCCTCACTGTTGCATTTCACCTGCAATTATATATGTCGAATTGGATGAGATGTTCAGGCCATATAGTGCAACCATGTTACCACCACAGTGGAATCGATTGTGTGTGTGGAAGTATCATGTCACCTCCAGTGAAGGCACACGGACACTTCTTTCACATTATATAATACATGGGAGATACACACTGAACAGCAAGTTTCTAAATATACCACTGATATCATGTCAATCAGCCAAACACCAGTTTTGATAGTCAAACAACCCAATGCATCAAGAACATCACAGAAGCCTAGGATCCCACACAATACCACAAACACAGATGAGTCGTAGACGACACAAGAAAACAACTGCCATGCAAAGTGACAATCACGGTGCAACCAACAACAAAATACTTACCCTAATTTTCTCTTTCAGCTGATCAGGGTTATGGGATACAGCCATGGATCATGACTCCAATTGCCAACCCAAGCACAGCAGCAGAGCGTGCCTATAATAAGGCACATCGTAGACACGCACCATAGTTGAGAGGACTTTTGGCATCCTGAAGTCCAGATTCAGGTGCCTGGACATCACCGGAGGCAGCCTCCTATATTCCCCTGAAATGGTCTGCAAGATCATTTTGACCTGTGCTATCCTCCACAACATTTGTGTGAGGAGGAGCATTCCCTTTTATGAACCGGATCAACAAATGCCTGAAGATGAGGAAGAGAAGGATGCTGTCCGTAAAAATGAGGGGGAACACAGCTGCAGGATTGCGTTGGAGACAACACATCGTACAAAACTGCTAACTATAGTCACCATCATCACTTTGTTATCATATGTAATTAAACACCTTACTTCATCACTCAATCATGCTCTGGGTAATTATTTGTGCATCACATGATACCTAGGAATCATAATCAGAGTTTAGCCTCATGGAGCATTACAGAAATACACATTTGCATACTGAAAAAGCCACATCACATTTGATGGGTAAGAATGTACAGCAAACATCACACACAGTGTTAATGACATGTATTGTGTCTATTTCACATTTGAAGGGCAACATCAGATTACCACAGCTATGAGATACATCAATGTTGCCAACATGGCCATTGCAGCATATGACACCCAACTAAGATACCATCAATCATAAGGTAAAATAGTGCTTCATGCATGAGGCAGTGGATGTGCAATTGCATTGGTAACAGAAATGTATGGCCAGACCCTTGACAGCAGTAAGTGTGACAGCAGCTATCTCTGTAAGGAGCATGTGTGACAAGAAGTGCATCAAACCTGAAAATGGATAGCACAAGTACCCCAGGTATGACAAGCATTGCTCACAAGACATGCCCTCCGCAGTCCATCCCAGGTAATAAGTCCTGCCACTGCCATGTTTTAAGTCTCCACCCACCCTTCTCTAGGGGGCACTGCAAATGGACTATCTGTACCCTGAGAATCTTCATCTACACACACCTAGACTCCCATTCTGACTCCTGTGTGCTTCCCTCTTCTGTATGGCATGCTATAGTCATAGTTCATCAGTCTGCATGGACTTCATGTCCGACAATGCACTGCCTGGTAGTCGGTAAGACCTGTAATTAGCTGTCAATTGCTTCCCATGTGAAAGGTCCAGTTGGCCCTTTGAATGTGATTCTCAACTTTAGGACTTCTGAGAGACTAAAGGTGCACACACCTGTGAGCACTTCCATACAGACCAGCCATTTGAACCTGTCCTGCCCTTGCTGCTGCCTGGAACTGCTTAGAAGCTGCCATTTTCTGAATCTCCTTGTTGTGCATTGGCGTAGAAATTACTTGTGTACCAGACCCCTTGGGGGATTGTGTAACAGTGCAGACCACAGCAGAAACTGTTTTTTGTTCCCACAGTGTTGTTCCTGCTTGTCCCAGTCAGAGGCTGCTCACTGTGTATTTGCCTTGTTCATGTTTGTTCCTGACAGAGCCTGCATCCTGTTAGCCAGACTGCTTCCAGTCTTTGCGTTAACCAGAGAGGTTCCCTGTGGCTACATTTGTCTCATAGTTGCTTTCCATGCCCTCTGTTTCCTCCTGAGGTATTGTGTCTGGTAGGTCGGCGATGAATCCTCAAATGTACAGTATAGTTTATTCAGTTTACTTATCGTATTCTGTTCTGGGACATGTATTCGAATGACCTAATCCAGCCCCCTTCGCTTGTCCGGTTTTGCATGTATTCATTAGTGCCAAACAGTGACAGTGTACTATGGCAATATGCATGGATTTGGTACGGTGCCTACAGCACAACAAACAAGGGTTGCTAATGTGTATGTAAGGAAAAAAACATTTTTGTGCCCTGACGGTCCAGACACAGATTCACTTCTGCCGCCACCTTCTGATGGGGCATCCGTAGTGACTAGCTGTGAGATTAATCAGCACAGAGGCACTGATGTTCCCTGTTGCAGTGGGAATTTTAGAGCCCACCCTGTGTACAAATGTTGTGATGAAACCTGCCTGTTCCTATTACTGATCCATAACGTATTTGAGCACACCAAGGTTGCTCTGTCGTCAGCCTTATAAAAGTTCAGCATTGCCATAGCTGGACTATCCCCATGTGTGTTGTTAGTTGATCTTTGGCTTTTGGTCAATTCTGCTTTGAAAGATACTCTGTTAATTCAAGGGTTGGCTCCACAGACTCATGGCTAGACCTGCATGTAACTGTGACAACGTGGAGGCCAATACTGGCACAGGGTACACATGGCCACACACTAGAACTGGACACCTTTGTGCAATGAATCACTGGAAATATGTGAACACATACAGCATGGTCCGCTGGTCCTCCACAGCCACAGGAGAAACATGGGTCATTTACATGAATCAAACTGTGATGTACATAACAATCTTAGATTGGATTTGAGACTCTGGGCCATATTTATACTTTTTGACGCAAAACTGCGCTAACGCAGTTTTACGCCAAAAAAATTAGCGCCGGCTAACGCCATTCTGAAGCTCCATGCGGGCGCCGTATTTATTCAATGACGTTAGCTGGCGTTAGCCGCCGGCGCTGCCTGGTGTGCGTGAAAAAAAATGACGTACACCAGGCAGCGCCGGCGTAGGGGAATATGGAGCTTGGGCGCCAAAAAATGGGGCAAGTCAGGCTGAGGCAAATTTTTCGCCTCAACCCGATTTGCCCCATTTTTTTCGACTCCCAACCCCCATTGAAATGACTCCTGTCTTATCAAAGACAGGAGTCATGCCCCCTTGCCCAATGGCCATGCCCAGGGGACATCTGTCCCCTGGGCATGGTCATTGGGCATAGTGGTATGTAGGGGGGCACAAATCAGGCCCCCCTATGCCACAAAAAAATAAAATAAAAAATACTTACCTGAACTTACCTTAATGTCCCTGGGATGGGTCCCTCCATCCTTGGGCGTCCTTCTGGGGTGGGCAAGGGTGGCAGGGGGTGTCCCTGGGGGCATGGGAGGGCACCTCTGGGCTCCTTCCGAGCCCACAGGTCCCTTAACGCCTGCCCTGACTAGGCGCTAAAAAACGGCGCAAAATCGGCTGGACGTAATTTTTTTTGACCCGCCCACTCCCGGGCGTGAATTTTGCCCGGGAGTGTAAATACGGCGCACATGCCTTGGAGTCAATTTTTTAGACGGGAACGCCTACCTTGCATATCATTAACGCAATGTAGGTGTCCACGCTTAAAAATGACGCAAACTCCATGGACTTTGGCGCTAGACGCGTCTAAGGCCAGAGTATAAATAAGGAGTTAGTTTTGCGTCGGAATTGCGTCAAAAAAAACAACGCAATTCCGGCGCAAACAGAGTATAAATATGCCCCTCTGTGTCTCAAACACTGTACCTACCTAGCATGTTCAAATGATGGACTCATGGGTAATATACACTCAAGTGACCATGAAGTTCTATCCAATATTTCATTACATGTGAGGGGTAACATATCTGACATAGCCATTATCAATCGTCCTCGATCTATCCTGTGTATAGTTCGTCATGAGAAATGTTTTGTCCCCAAAGTCAAGGAAGTACACACAGCATAAGACGCAACAGATATAACAAACACATATCATGACTGATGTACCTCAATGAATGGCATCTGATGGTTATACATATTTATAACACATTCATACATGCACACTACGCCAAAATTTTCTCCTGATATTCCCCCTGATATTCTCACAGAGGCACAACAATAATATGAACAGCCAATTCACAGACATAAACACACAGGCCATGAGTCTATTTGTTTAGTTGCGTAGCCTTGCTGACCTCTATTCATGCAACACCTGCTCAAACTAGAAAATACCAATTTTACTTCCAAAGTTTGTGTTGCGTCAGTTAAGAGAGCTAATCCTGCACAACAACATGAGTATTATGGGCAGCAGTAGTATGGTCTGCCACATGTGCCCAAACACTAGAACACGCACTGCAGGTCATACCATCCTATCTTTGTATAGGTATGGGCTGCGTGCATGTCAAACATTGAAAAATCACACAAACACAGTTTAAGACAGATTTTTTTACGCAAACGCGTAAAAAAAGCATATGCATCAAAATATAACGCACATGGGTTAAAAAATGACGCTCACACACATTATACATCAATTAGTCCCTAGCATTAATTCCAAAACAACACCCCAGGAAATCGATTATCCATTTAAAATGTATTGATCCTTGAATGCAGGGGAATTTTCTTGCATATGCGTCAAAAAATATTGACGCAAACCCCATAAGCATCATAAAATTACACGCAGTACGAAAAAAAGGCCCGCAATTGAGACAGGAAGTGATGTAATAGGATATCCGGTTTACAGAAATGGTACAATGGGTGTACTTTCACTTTCAATGTGGAGTCTATGATTATTCTAGACTGTGTGGCTGTTACTTGAGTTGTCTCTGTGAATATTGTGAATTTGTCTCCTGTGTGCTATTGCTATTGTATTGTGGTGTTTTGTAAGTGTCCGTGGTAATCTGTGTAAGTGTTGTTTGTCATTTATTGTGATTAGATTTGTCTTTGTACTGTTGGGAGTGTGTTTGTGGGTATTGTTAGTTGAGGTATTGTTGGGCTGTCTGTGGAATAGTTAAATTTCCTTTACCTACCTCCTTTCCCTGTTTTTCCCTCTTTACCCTTTTCTCTCCTATTTTGGTTGATTTGTTGGGAAGGCCATGTCTTGGGTAAATGGGTGAGGAGGAGCTAGGGGCATTTGTGTGGCTGGTGTGCCACTTCCTCCCCCTGATGTTGGAGGCTGGGGACCGGGTGATACAGAGGTATCACACGGAGGCAAGGAGGCTCAGGTTGGCATAGGTGCTGTTCCACCTAAGAATAATATTCAACAGCCAGCGCAATGACCTCCAGTTGAAGCATCACTGGGCTGACCTGGTGGTCCGAGAGCATCACCTGCTGGACCACCTGGGTGGCGTGATTTGTGGCCCTGTTGGTGAGTACAAATTTGACTAATGTGTACAGTACAATGCTCTGGAGTGACAGTAGCAGATTTTGTGACATGCTGCATGCAATGTTTGTGAACATGTGGAATGCAAATTGAACAAACTGTGGCCCTAATTTATACAAATTTTGCAATGCATTACCGTCATTTGTTGACGCAAAAGCTGCGCAAACTTACAAAAGACAAATTTATCTTGTAAATTAGTGCCGCTTTGGCGTCAATAGATGATGGTAATGCGGTACAAACAAAATTATGAATCAGGGCCTGTGAGTGTACCAGTAATGGGATGTATTTCACATGCTGATACAAGGAACCAATGTAGTCCCCAGTTTTTTTAAACCATGTCTGAACAGTATTCATGGCCATACATACAAAGCTCTTCCTAACCTCTGCTAATATCTTAGGGTGATATTTCTACTTTGTTTGTGCTGCATTTGCATTATTTCTGGATGCAAAAGTATAGCACACTTACTACAATCACATGTATTTTGCTAATTTCCATAGCTGTAGCATAAACAAATGAAGCACATGCAACACAAACAAAGACACATCTGGCCCTAAGTTCATTGTTTCTGAGTGTTTACGTCTGGACAGAAAATCTTTCACATGGCCAAACCCAATTGTGCCAGGATGCTACCAGATTGTAGTAGCACAAAACAGGTTCATCCCGTGGCTTTTCGGAGTAGGCGTTGAAATCCTATCATTGAGTAGCAGGGCCCAACAACATTTTTGGCTTGGGCGCAATTGCTGGTACTGATCTAGTGCAGTTACCATCTGTGCCACTTTATAGCCAAAAATTGTGTAAAGTGAATGGCTCATCATGGGATCCCTGCTCCTTGTGAATGCATTGTCACAAACTATTTATTAGCATGATATTGTGCAAGGGACCACTGACTGCTTCCATTATACCATTTAAGTGAGAAAATAGGTTGTTATTTTACTTTTGGTACACCCCTGCTGATATAGTGCAGCATATGTACAATTATTAACTTGTCAATATGAAGCCTATCACAGACATGGTGGTATGCTAAGATCAGCAGGCCAACATTCCTGTGAGTGCTGACATTCCCAAGGTGCATTCAAATAGAGCCCTCCCTCATCATGATTGCAGACAGTGTCAGTTCGGTGGTACTACCACTGATCACCCAACTTGGCAATTCTAAGTTAATGAATCTGGCAAAGTGTGATTTACAATACCTGATACAGGTACACAGGCCCCAGAGTAACACATTTCCTGTGCAATGACTACACCTGTGCCCATGCATTCTGTCACTGCTGATCAAATTAGACACTTTTTGTTGTATGGAATCAGATAAGTGGCCAATCCATGTTTAGCGTAACATTGTCATCAAGTAACACACAGGATCCCTGCCATCATGTTGTCATAGGGGGCATATAGGGCTCTGGGTACACTGCCAATGTGGCATATGTAACCTACATACAACACTGGCACACATATAATGGACCACTGAAAGCACAATAATTCCTGAACGCAAATCAACCCACATGAGCATCACACAGTTACTCATTATCTCTTGATGCAAGAGCCACAATACCTGAGTCACTGGTATTGCAGTGCACCAGGAACGTGGCATTGCATGTGTCTCCTAATTGCAAATGATGAAATGGAGTACCCTCTGGAATAAATTAAGCACAAAATTGAGTATTCATGTTTGGCACCACATGAATGTTAGGGCCAGTGCATGTGTGCATATGTGTGTCTATCACTCACTGGAGTGACAGTGTCAATGCATGTTTGCAGTAGTATGTCTGTTGGGTTGTCTACATGCCTGATGTGGGCTCTATCATATAAAATGCCACACACAGTGATTTGTTGTTCCAAGTTTTGTACAGTGAGCAGACATTGAGCACATATCACCGTTCCATGTTTTACAGATGGAACAGCCCCCTACACAATTGGTGAAGTTGCTCGATTTGCGGGCCCAAATGTATCCAGTAAATGTTAATATGTTTGTCCTGTGTTGTGTTTGCAGCTGTTGTGTGAATTACTTCTGTGTGTTGGACTCATTGCAAGGTATGATGTGCTGGTACGTGATCTGAGATGTGACTTGACTGGAGGTTGACATTTTGTTCCATGGTAGAGTTAGACATTCTGTGGCGGAGAGTCATATATTGGGAGTCGAGTGCTGTGCAACAGGCATTGGCAAGTGAACAAGGTGATTTGTTGCTACATGTATGCCAATCATTAATTTGGAGGTGGGCAGTGTCATAATTTAGTCAGCAAGTCAAACCCTAATTCACACAGACCAGTGATGCATAAGTTTTACACACAGACTTGTGCATCCCTTTTAAGTAATGAACATGTAGGACTGTATGGGTAACATCTAGCTCCACATGTTGTACTCCGTTTACGTGGCACTTGAGTGAAATGTCATAGGCGTGCATGCAGTTCAAGGCCAGATGGGTGCTTGCATCAATGTGCTTGATTTTGGAAAGGTGTCAGTGAGATCTAATGATGTTGACAATTGTCCGCAATTAGAAAAATAAATGTAGATGTGATTGTCCAATGGTTGACTCAGTCCTAGTTGGCAGGCCTCCTTACCTGTGGTGGACTGACTAAACCCATGGACAGCTGTCCAAAGCTTCGTGGTTGTCCTTGATGTTTGAAAGTATGTGTTGCATGTCCATCACAGGCACAGGGTTAGGGCTAGAAAATATGTGTACTTCGGTGTGATGATCACAGTGTAGATGACAGACATGTAATTCAAGCATTCATGTGTTCCAAACTACAGTGCCCCCTCATGATTACCAACTGCATACCGTCCTGGCAGTTCCATATACAAATCACAGGTCTTGTGTGCCTTGATTTTGATCCTAAAGATAGTTATTAGTCGGCCTGGCCCATGTTGAGTACTTACAACATTTGTTATGTGACTAATAGCAATACAAATATGATAAGTACAGATCATTTAAATAAGTACACACCTTCTTGTGCATTGCTGTGCTGTTAGATAATTGATGGATAGGCTGCATTGGCATGTCATTCCTCAGGGACATTCTATCATCTGTACTGTGATTTGGACTGTATGTGCTATTTTTGATGAAGTATTAGAATATCATCTGTACATGTACCACACAATGATGCCACTAATGTTTGTCTGTCTCTATTTTTACAGCTGCCAACATGAATGCCCAGGAGATATGGGAATTTCAGAGGTGGGCAGTGCGGTACCACCACATACTCGATGTGGAGGCTGGGTTCCACAATATGGCACGGAGATATTTACATGTGAGAGCCACAGGGGTATGGAGGGCATTTGCCCAAGGGGGGCCAGCATTGCCCACAACTGCCACTACCACCACAGCTCAGACCAAAGTGGCCCCAGGGATGACAGCAACTCCAGCAGGCCCCTCGACCTCGTCAGCCCAGGGCCCACAAGCAGCACCTCCTACACCTCCCCCTCCAACCACGGCACCAGCACCAGCTTCTACAAGTGGTACCCAGACAACCCCAGCTGCTGTAGTGGACATGACAGAATTCCAGACACTAAAACGTGACATGCAACGTATGTTGCGCGGATGGACAGGCTGCAGCAGGAGGTGGCCTGCAATAGCAGGAGACTGCAGGGTATTAAGAAGATCCTGCGGAGGGCCAATTTGTGACTTTTGGATCCTCACCCATAATTCCCTCCCCTCCCTCCTCTTTCCTCGTTCTTTTCTTTAGTGGGTTTAGGGGGCTTAGTGTTAGGTTAGAGTGGGCTGTTAGTTTAGATAGTGTAAGTGGGTAGGGGTGGAGGGTGTTATATTATTACATTTTTTGTGTGTGGGGATGATGTTGGGGTTTATGTAAAAAAAATAAAAAAAATAATTTTAAAAAAATATATTTGTTTAGGATAAGTTAGTATGTGTTTAGGTTAGTGGATGTTGTCCTACACGTATCCCATCATATAAGGGGGGTGGGGGTTGATGTTTAGAGTGTTTAGTTAAATGTGGTAAGTAAGTTTAGTTTAGGGATGTTAGGGCCAGTTGTGGGTAATGTATAGTTAGGATAGGGTAGGTTAGTTAAGGTGTTTCCCCTAGTTTAAGTTTCCTTTAATACTGATATAATAAAGTTTTAGGCACTCCTTTACAGTATGTGTCATATGCTTGTGGATCAGGGCCTTTGCATGGGTGTGCAGTGTCAATTTCGTATTTGCATTTCTGTTCCATCCTGCATCCAAATCCCATTCTTGACATGGTTAATCCCACTTCCAAATGAGCTGTCACATTGGCAGCTACAACAAAGCTACTTCTCTATGCATCTGCCATCCATTGCACCCACCACTCAAGGTAACTATGGTTCCCAATGTGTTGTAAAGGTTGTTGTGTTTTTAAATCTGTCATCTTTTGAGTCCTGTGTTGGAATCTTGGGCACTGTTGGACGTCTGCCTACAGCCTGATGTTCATGTGAACCCTGATAAACTGGGTGATGCTATAATCTTATGAAGTTCTGTATACATAACTCACACCCATAATTTCTTACATTGTACTCCCAGGTTACATAATTATCCATATACTCGTACACATCCATTCCTGCTGTATGGTGTGTGTGATTAAAGTTTATAGTCAGATGTCACATACATAATGATTGTCTTGAAGGGAATGTCAGCCACATTGAGTTTCATATTGTGCATACTTTGGAGCTGACATTTTCAGTTCTACACATCATTATACTGTTTGTGATCTTTTAACTTCAGAAAGAAGCCTAAGGAAGCACAGATGATGATAAAATCCAGACCCTTGTACATGGTTATCAGCGTACATTATTTCTACACTGTTGTATTGACATTCTGTGGCCATTGACATATTACATACATCACAAATCTCCTACACAGTTAATGTGTCACATTACACAGAGACAAAGTGGTTGTGTAAGTGCTATTTATTTTAAAGTGCTGTAGTCCAATATTTACATAGTCCAGGATTGTAAGTCCATTAGTGTGACGCCTTCTATTGTGACGCCACACAAGTGCAATGGTGAGGGACATGTCATTGGACATGCTGTGATGAAGTGTCATTCAGTGCAGAGGAACATGAATTGCCAATGAGGTAGTGAGAGACAATTGCAGTGCATGGTGGTAAGGTAAACAGTGTGCTGGAGAACAGTGCATGTTACCAACTGTAGCAAGATTTGCATGTTAACAAGCACAGGACATAGGAAGTCAGTGCCCATGTGGCCTGGACTGGTGCTACCGGGTACTCCTACGGGTGAAGGTGATCTTTTCCACGTCTTCATCTTCTGATGTGGGTGTCGTCTCCTCTGCCCTTGGTGGTGGTGGGTTTGAAGGGGCAACACACACTTCATTGTTTGAAGACGTGGAGTCAGATTTCCCGGTAGCTGCCAACTGTGGGGCTATTAAGGGCATTACTGCAGCAAGGAGGAGCTGCTGGTTCTTGAGTATAGCAGCTACATCGTTGTGGTAGGCAGCCAAGTCGGCCCTGAGGGGGTCATGATTGTAGTCGTGCACGCAGTGAAATGTTTGTAATGCCAGGTGTTGCGGCAACTCCCAAAGTGCTGTGGTGAAATCCCTCACACATTGTTGTAGTCCTTGCAGTAGGGATTGTTGCACTTGCATAGCTGCTGACTGTTCTGCAGGTGACATCATGCACATAGGCATCCCCTCAATGCTGGCTACCATATTTTGCATCCCCACCCGCACCTCCGTGGCCAGCTCCTGCTATACTCCCACTACTGTCCTCTCAAAGGTGGTGCCAGTGTCATCAGAGTCCTCAGCTGGGTTGGAGCTGGCAGGACGTACTATTGGGGTGGTGTGTGCCCTGTGATGGCTGCTGCATCTGTGCTCCTCCTTGTGACTGAAGGTGGGGTCTGGAGGGTTCCAAGGACATCTTGGAAGGTTTGTTGACTAATGTTTGTCAGCTCGTCATCCATGTCATCAGGGAAGTCCAGGACAGGCATATCAACAGGAGAGCCATTGTCCTCTGCAATGAGATATTGTACAATTAGTGTGTCTGTGTTGTGGCAGTTGTAATGTGATGTCACTGACTTCCTATTAGTGGAACATTGTAATCTTGGTTCCTGTTCATTGTTCCTGTCATTATTATTAGCATTCTCACAGGCCTATGCCCCACCGGCATGTCACATGTAGTGTGGCCAGTTTGGGGAATTGTCTGCATCACATCCTCTAGGTGTGAGTTCTGTCCAAATTGTGTATTGCCACCTTCTTGTCACCCTCCCTCTACTTCCATTAGCATGGTGAGGCTTTGCAATGGCTGTGGGTGTTCTGATGCCACTTGAACCACACTTAACAATATGGGACTGACCCAGTCTCTGATATTTCACATACACCTATACGTTGCTGAGACAAAGAACATACTATGTATAGCATTGGCGTGGCACGATACAGGTGTCAGCATTGGTAGTGTGTCATGTTGATGTTTGCCAATGTGTGCTACATTGCATTGCATTGATGGGCCTGGCAGTGTTCCATTTCCTCTTATGACTGTGCAGGTGTGTTTAACTAGCTAGACACATATGTCCTCCCCCTCAATGCTGTTGTCTTAGCAGTATGACAGTTGGGATGTTGCAAGGTGGCATTGCAGCTATTGTAACATAGGCACAGGGTGGACCCTGGAATGGGCAGCATGGGTATGGCACTACTGCTGTGTACTTCATAATGTAAGCAACAATACCTTATGTTTGTTGAACCTATAGACGTGAGCCTTTGACAGGATTAACACTTTGTTAGGAATTAAAGAGGATTGATAACATTGTCATCCTGAACCCTCGAATTTGGGTGTGTTTGATCCATGGACACCTAACAGCCATTTGCTACTTGACCAGCACACACAGCACAGGTGGTAGTGGCAACTGTTGTCAATGGTACATGCCACTTGCGGATATGGCCTGAGATTGGAAATTGAGCCCTAGTTCATGTGGTGACAATAGCAGCTGTCCTGTGACAGCAGGCCAGTTTTACGTTCTACCCTACCCTCCTGGACAGGCTTGGCCTTTCAACAGCCTTGACATGGCAGAGTACCCCCATACAAAGGTTGTTGGTGTAGTTTTGTGCTGTGCCCCTGGTTTTCCCTGCCCAGCCCATGCACCTGTGCCGTGCCTCTTTGCCCTTTCCACTGCCTGATTTCCATGGCTGACATGCATTGTGTAGTAGGTATGTACCCTCCCCCTGCTTGCAATTCACATTTAGGCATTTTTGTCCCCCATGCAACTTACCCTACATCTGTGTTGTTTCCTGGTAGTCTGTGCTGTCCTGTCCTTGTATTCCTCTGGGATGACGGCTGCCACCATCTCCTCCATCTGGTCCAGGACCTCCTGCAGTGCTGGACTCCCACCTCCAGTCTGCAGTCCTGCCTTCCTGTTCCTTGCCATTTTTTCCTTGGTCCTGCGCTTGCCGTCATGCCAGAGTTTCTTGCACTCAGTGACTGTTCTCCGTACCTCTGCCACACTTTTTATCTTGTCGACAATTTGTTACTAAATTGCCTCTCTCCTCTCAATTCGCAATTTTGAGGTGACAAAAAGTTGATGCTGGTGTTCCGTCACCTCTCTGACCAGTATTTCCTGCTCCTCTGCACTGAAACAACATTTTCTTTTCTTCTTCTCCCTCTCCTGGGTCTTTTCTGGGTCCTCCTGGCTGGTTCCTGCTCGATTGGAGTCTCCCTGGGGTCTCTCCTGGCTTCTGGGATCCATTTTGGAGCTCTTTAGCACTGTTTGCTGTGTTTGCGATGCTTTTTGATGATATTGTGGGGAAAAATGGCACGTATCCGGTTTGCGACGTCCTAAACCGGATTAGAGTCATTTGCTCTGCGTTAACGTCGTCTTGCTTTACGTCGTGGCACAATGGTTAGAGTAAAAAAAATGACTCTAACTTGTGGTTTACGTCGCGGTGCGTCAAAGTATAAATTTGACGCCCGGGTGGCGCAAAGAAATGGCATAAGCCGACGTTAAACTTTTTGATGCGAAACTATTTTGGCGCAGTTTTGCGTCAAAAAGTATAAATATGGCCCAAGTTCAGCCTACAAAATGATTCTTGCACCAGAGATTGAAGAGAGAGCAGACCTATACCAACTTAGGGCTGACAAGTGGAGTAGACACCTGGGGTTTCAGATAATATATATAATGAAATTAAGAGAGATAATTCTCTCACACAAAGTGTACTGAAAGTTTCGTGGGTAAAAGTCCACCATTTCAAATTTATGAATGATTTGTATTATATGCTACATCACTTGTACAAAATGAAGTTAAGGCAAGATTGGAACGCTTTCAGTGCTGATTGATTGGGCAGGAGGTGACCAAATCTTTCCTGCTTTTCCGAGCATACAGGGTTATTAGGATTATATTTGTAAAAGCTTAACGGGACCTTTCATGTGGATATAGTCTGGGACTCTAAATTAGTAATACTTGAGCACTCACTTTTAATTCTACCTAACATTGCAAGGATATATTTTTTTGCTATCTCTCTGGCCAGACTGGTGCTGACATGGTATTAGAGGTTAAGTGAGGCACCCAGCCCAAGGGTATGGTGGGTACGGTATTTAAATGTCTGCCCTCTCGCAATGTCTATTTTAAAAAATGGTAAACTTTGATCTCGATTAAATCAGATCTGGGATCATTTCAGGATTTGGATGCTTGAGGTCTTGGCTGGTCATGATCGGTTGCTAACTTAATGTACTTTATTATATAGGTTTTTTGATGATCTGATATTTATACAAGTGTTTTTTGACAAACATTGTACTTTATGACCCCTTTTTTTCTTTTCGCCAACTATGGTTGGTGATAGTACCATTCTTATTCATGAAATTTTCAATTGTTTGTTGCTATGAATTTGTATATGGTTACATCCAATAAAAAAATATATATTTAGTATTTGTTAAGAATAATTAAACTTTATCTTTGTGACTGCTACAATAGGAATATCTCTGCCCCAGTGGTGGTGACGTCCACCTTTCAGTATATCCTGTTCTAGCAGGCTCCAACCCCTGTTTTGAGGGAATGGAGACATAAGTCTGTAAAAAGTGTTAAATTTACATTCTGAAATGGTAAATAGCAAAGAAGTGTAAAATCACTGCTAAGTACAGAAGAATATTTACACATAATTATATTTAGTTATTAGGGTTCAGGGAGTTATCTCAAGTAACCATAACACATGCCCTAAGGTAACTATGACTTGCGCCCCCGCCATGCAATGATAATTACCCCACAAATTAGTGTACTTGTGACATTTTTTATAACATCAATGATAATACCAGTGTAATATTTGCAGTAAAGATTTTGACGAAAAACTTTGCATGGCAGGGCGCGAGTAATAGTTACCTTAGGGCACAAGTTATAATTACTTAACTCAAACTCTAACTATAACAGGTGACTTTCTATGGTTTTGTATGTTTAAACTGTAAGTCTAACTATAACGTCCCTGTAACCTTTGATTATATGTGAAAAAAAAAGAAATATATATATATATATATATATAGACATATAGGAATAAGGGAAATAAATATAACCTTAAAAAAAGGCATTGTGAAAATTATGCATTATCATGACATATTTTACATTGTAGTAAATGTCTTTCTATTGTAAAGGTGTGCATTGTAAAGAATGCATTGTAATGTACCATGACGTAAAGGGTTTTGTTATCATGAATGATATCCTTTCCAACCGTTTACTATTTGTGATATTTAGTGAAAATGAAATATGAATGGCAAATAACAATTCTGAGTTAAGTAATCGGTAATTGTATTCATAACATAGTGATTTCTTATTTAGTTGCTTCACCAAATTTCGCCATTCCCTACATTTCATTTTCCTATTTTAATGGTCACAAACCTGGCAGCTTGGACTGGACTGTTCCCATGAGGAGCAGGGTCAAGAATGCTTTGCATATGGCTGGGTCCAATCAGGGGTGGCAAGGTTAGCATAAAAGCAATGGATTCAACTCAGATCTTTGTGACTGGGGATGAATGATTGCATTGTTCAGCATTCTGTCCATCATCTGTTCCTTTTACTTTTGGCACCCTTAGTGGGAAGGATGCACCCCGACGTGGGTTCCGTACTCACTGCGCCACTGGATTCAAGCTAGCCAGGCTGATGAGAGGTGATATTCTGAAACCAGTCTCAGAATGCTTGGTTCTGGTCCAGGGAGGACCTGGTGTGGCAGCTCAGGCTGGACCGTTCCCATAGGAAGCAGGGTCAAGATTGATTTGCATATGGCTAGGTCCAATCTGGGGTGGTGTGTTATAAAATAAATGATGGGTTAAACATAGATCTTTGTGTCTGGGGGTGAGTGTTTACATTGTTCAGCATTCCTTCCATCGTCTGTTCTTTTTGCTTTTGTTGCCCTAAGTGGGAGGGACATGCCCAGACATGGATCCCGTGCTCACTGCGCAACTTGATTCAAGCTAGTCTAGCTGATGAGGGGTGATAACCTGAAAACAGTCCCAGGATACTTGTTTCTGGTCCACGGGGACCTGGCCTGGCAGTTCAGGGTGGACTGTTACCATGGGGAGCAGGATCAAGACTCATTTGCATATGGCTGGATTCAATCTGCGGTGGGCAAGAAAAAGATGGATTAAACACAGATCTTTGTGACTGGGGATGAATGTTTGCATTGTTCAGCATTCCATTCACCATCTGTTTTTTTTTTCACAAACCTCTTAGTGACGGTGGTGACTACCAAATTAATATTAAATCTGTCTCCAATACCTTTAAGAGGTGTATCCTCCCATGATTTCTATATCAAGTTCAGAGGTAAATACCACACTTCAGTATTCCCACAAGTGTCATGCAATCATGGGGTAATCACCTAGTGTGTTGTCTTTGCTATACCTTTATCCATAGCACAAGGAGAAAAGGAAAGACACATACAGCTATGATCATCTGCTTTTGTATGTGTGTTTTCTAACGCTACTTTCACAAATTAAGGGGCATATTTATACTCTGTTTGCACTGAATTAGCGTCATTTTTTTAAACTCTATTTCAGTGCAAAACTAACTCCATATTTATACTTTGGTGCTAGACCCATCTAGCGCCAAATTTATGGAGCTAAAGTCATTTTTTGGAAGTGGAAACCTACCTTGCCTTAATGAGATGCAAGGTAGGCGTTCCCATGCAAAAAATGAGTCTGTGGCCTTAACAGCATATTTATACTCCCATGCAAAAATGGTGCACGGGAGGGAGGAGGAGTCAAAAAATGGTGCAAAGCTTGCTTTGCCCCATTATTTAACACCTGGGTCGGGGCAGGCGTTAGGGGACCTGTGGGCCTATTTCCATGGTGGAGCACCTTGGAATAAGCCCACAGGTGCCCTACCCGGGCTCCAGGGACACACACCAGAGGGACAACGGAAGATGGGGGACCCCATCCCAGGTAAGTACAGATAAGTATATTCTTTATTTTTTAAAGTGCCATTGTGGGACCTGAAATGGGCTCCACTACATGGCACTGGGTGCATTGGCCATGCCCAGGGGACCCTGGTCCCCTGTGCTGGTCATTGAGGTGGTGGGCATGACTCCTGTCTTTTCTTAGACAGGAGTCATGTTGTATGGATGGTTTTGCATCACAAAATGACTCTAGGCAGGTTAGAGTCATTTAATTTTTTTACTCTATCCTGCCTAAAGTCATTTTTTGGTGCAAAAAAACCTTTTTCCATACTGCCAGCCCAACCCGACTAAAGTAATTTTTTTTGCCGCCAGCCTACCCTTTGCACCGGCTTGCACCATTCCATAAATATGGTGCCCAGCTGGTGCACAGAAATGGTGCAAGCCGGTGCTAAACATTTTGGTGCAAAACTGAGTTGGTGCAGTTTTGCACCAAAAAGTAAAAATCAGGGCCCAAGTTTGCTTCTGAACTCTTCTATTTGCAGTGAGAATGCAGCATATGCAACCTGTATTTGTCCTGAAGCAAGATCAATGCCTTAAGAATATCAAAGCAAAGTTTTCTATTTCTTCTTAGTATTAATTTGCATAAAAGAAGATCAGCCACATACTAACGTAAAGTTTGTCATGATAGCAGTGCAAGCACTCCGCAGATTTAGGCCCATATTTCTGAAATGTTTGCGCCACCTTAGTGCCATTTTATTTGATGCTAATGCGACACAAAAATAACTCCATATTTATATTTTGATGCTAGACCTGTCTAGGGTCAAAATATAGGGGTTAGCACCATTTGAATAGAGCATCAAACCTCCTTGCCTCTCATTGCCACAATGAAATGCAAGGTAGGCCTTCCCTTCCTAAAACAGATGCTAGCTATTAGAAATGGGGTGTTTGGTTGTCAGTCAGGTTACCCCCTGCCCAAGCAAGGACCCTCACTCTAGTCAAGGTAAAGGAGAATCACACTCAGTTAAGCCACACTCACCCCCTTGGTAGCTTGGCACGAGCAGGTAGGCTTAACTTCAGAAGCAATGTGTAAAGTATTTGTACCAATACACACAATAATACAGTGAAAACACTACAAGATGGACACCGCACCAGTTCAGACAAATAGGTAATATTTATCTAAATCAAACAAGACCAAAACGACAAAAATCCAACATACACAAGTCAAGATATGAATTTTCAAAAGAATAAGGGTCATATTTATACTCTGTTTGCGCCAAATGTGCGTCACAAATTTTGACGCACATTCGGTGCAAACCGTGCACCATATTTAAACTTTGACGCCCACGGACGTCAAAATTCCTCCTTGTGCATCATTTTTGGGATACAGGAAACTGCCTTGCGTTAATGACATGCAAGGTAGGCGTTCCCGCCCAAAAAATGACTTTAAGGCCTGTGCGCCTTATTTATACTTCTGCGTCATTTTGACGCACAGGAGGGGGCGGGCCTTAAAAAATGGCGCACAGCCTGATGTGCGCCGTTTTTTAACGCATGGGTCAGGGCAGGAGTTAGGCTGGAGGACACCCATGGATGGGGGGACCCATCCCAGGCAAGTACAGGTAAGTTGAGGTAAGTATTTTTAATTTTTTTTTAAAGTGGCATAGGGGGGCCTAATGTGTGTCCCCCTACATGCCACTGGGCCCATGACCATGCCCAGGGGACAGAAGTCTTAATCCTTAGAAATCTGTGAGAATGCTGTTGTTACGCTAAGTGATTGGTTAGCATCAGAAATAAAACCACACAGGCGGGCATGCGACGGAAAAGGGTAGCGATGTGTCGATTTCTTACTCGTAAGTGAGACCGTGCGTTGTTCCTTTTCTGGTTGGGTCGGCGATGCGGCGTTTTTCTCCCTCGCAAGTGAGCGATGTGTCGATTTCTGGATGGGGCACCTCAAATTCATGCAGAGTAAGGTTGACTTAGACGCCCAAGGATGATGCATGGAAAATCCGGTTACACAATATCGAAAAGCCGCACTACAGGGGTTTGCCTCATTATGAGCCTCTGTAAGAGGGTGTTGTGCATCATTTCTCCAGCCACAATGCATCAATCTCCCAGCCGCGATGCAGGTGGAGCATCGATTTCAGCCATGAAGCCGGTGGCGTGTCGTTTATCAGCCGCGTTGCAGAAGTGTGTCGATAATGTCCCCGCACGGCGGTCTGTGCATGGATTTTCAGTTCTTGTCTGCCAAGTTCACCTTTCAAGGACCCAGGGACTCGATAGGGCACCACTTGGCAGGGCAGGAGTCTCAGTAGAGAGTCCAGGTGCTGGCAGGGCAAGTCTTTGGTGGCCCTGAGACTTCAACAACAGGAGGCAAGCTCAGTTCAAGCCCTTGGAGATTCTTCTCAAGAAGGAATGCACAACAAAGTCCAGTCTTTGTCCCCTTTCACAGGCAGAAGCAGCAACTGCAGGATAGCCCAACAAAGCACAGTCACAGGCAGGGGCAGCCCTTCTCCTCAATCGTTCAGCTCTTCTCCTTGGCAGAGGTTTCTCTTGATTCCAGAAGTGATCTCATTTTCAATGGGTTTGGGTCCACTACTTATACCCCTTTCTGTCTTTGAAGTAGGCAAACTTCAAAGGAAAGTCTATCTTGTTTGTAAGATCCTGCCTTGCCCAGGCCAGGCCCGAGACATACACCAGGGGTTCGGGGACTGCATTCTGTGAGGGCAGGCACAGCCCTTCCAGGTGTGAATGACCACTCCTCCCCTCCCTCCCAGCACAGATGGCTCATCAGGATATGCAGACTACACCCCAGCTCCCATTGTCCAGATCCCAGATGTCAAACTTGCCCAGCCAGGGAATCCGCAAACAGGCAGAGTCACAGAATGGTTTAAGCAAGAAAATGCCTACTTTCTAAAAGTGGCATTTTCAAACACACAATCTAAAAACACACTTTACTAAAAGATGTATTTTTAAATTGTGAGTTCAGCGACCCTAAACTCCGTATTTTTATCTGTTCCCAAAGGGAATCTGCACTTTAATAATATTTAAAAGCAGCCCCCATGTTAACATATGAGATATATAGGCCTTGCACAGTGAAAACCGAATTTGGCAGTATATCACTGTCAGGACACACAAAACACATTAGTATATGTCTGACCTTAAACATATACTGCACCCTGCCTATGGGACTACCTAGAGCCTTCCTTAGGGGTACCTTACATGTAAGAAAAGGGAAGTTTTAGGCCTGGCAAGTATGTACACTTGCCAAGTCGAATTGGCAGTTTAAAACTGCACTCACAGACACTGCAGTGGCAGGTCTGAGCCATGTTTACAGGCTACTAATGAGTGTGACACAACCAGTGCTTCAGGTCCACTAGTAGGATTTGATTTACAGGCCCTGAACACCTCTAGTACACTGTATTAGGGACGTACTAGTAAATCAAATATGCCAATCATGGAAAGCCAATTACACCTCCATGTTACATAGGAACACTTGCACTTTAGCACTGGATAGCAGTGGGAAAGTGCCCAGAGTATCAAAAACAGCAAAAACAGAGTCCAGCACACATCAACAACCTGGGAAACAGAGGCACAAAGTTAGGGGAGACCACGCCAAGGATGCCAAGTCTAACACTAGCCCTCTAGCTCCATATTTACCTACTGATGCAAAAACAATGCTAACCAAGAAAGTCCGATTAGCGTCAAATTTTAATGCCTGGTCAGACCAAGGATTAAAAAGAGGTTCACACACCACCACTCAAGGAAAACACACAGAAGGAGCATTTGAAACGTCCAGGACAACATGGAAGTGGGTACTGCTCCAGTTTGGTACACACCACAGACATATGCAAAGACAGCGGATCCCTCCACCACCACTGCAGCAACCCCAACCATCACCACAGCATCCACAAAGGCAGCTCAGAAGGAAGAAGAGACTCTCCAGACAGCGCACAACCATCCTTGGAGTGAGGGAAAAAGATGTGGTCCAGATGTACAGATTCAACTGAGAGTCCATTGTACGCCTGCTGCACCATATTGCACCAAACATCACGGCAAGAGTGCAAACTCCCAATAACATTCCACCCATGACAAACTCCTCGCTGGCCTCCATATGCTGGTGTCTGGATCACTTAAAAAAACGGGAGTGCAAGAGGCTGGTATCCTCGAGTCAACCTTCTTGGTCTTTCTACTAAAGGTCCTGGATGCTATCCTACATCTCACACCCCACCACATCTGCTTCTCCAACACCCAACATCTGCAGTAGATCAAGCAGAGTTTCTATCAAATTGCTGGGTTTTCACACATGCTGGATGCAATGGACTGTACCCATGTGCAACTGGCGCCACTTGTAGCAACAGAACACCTATATAGGGACCGCAAGCACACACATTCTCTCAATGTTCAGGCCATCGTGGAACCACCATGGGCTCTTCACCAACATGCTTGTGAAATATCCCAGCAGCGCCCATGATGTAAACATCTTTCACCATTGCACCATCGACGAAGGGTTCCAGGATGGCCAATCTGGCAATGGTCTACTCATAGGTAAGCTACCATATCAATCATAACACACAACACACCAACCATCTAGGACAAACAAACAAACATCAGACTAAGTACACATGGACAGGGCCATAGAGATGTAAAGGCAACAACACATACAACAGGTCACACTACACTGCACACATTGCACATCACAAACACATACGCCCAAATGTACACAACACAGCCGCACCCTGACTGGCACACCACGTATGGACAGGTGGAGCCAAGTCCCCTTTGCATACAGAAGCTGCTTACAAACCACTACAAGTGTCCACAGGTTGACAACTAAATACAGATCACACACACACACACATTACACCAAACAATGAAGTGCACAGGCATGTCAATAGCATAGGCCAAATGACTTGTCATTTTGAGTAAGTCATACATAGGCACAGTCCCACATAAACCATGGCGTGCAAGCCTCTGACAGGAACTAAATCAAATGCCACCCAAGTGGTGCCATAACCAAATACATATCTACACATCCCTGACAAACCTGTAGTGTGCACATACACGTCTGCTGCATTGTGTCGCACACATACGTATACAAAAATATCTGCCATTCAATACCATGAGGATGAATCATGAGAAATGGGGCAGCACCTACTCCAGTGCCACCTCACATGCGCCCCTAGTGCCCCCTAGTACAACCATGTCTGTTGCAAATACCAGAAACAGTCCACCATGGTGTTGAGTCTGTGAAAGAACTTTAACAATCATGGATGTCATAGTAGGACTCGGTAGGAGTATAGAGGACATACCTTACCTTACATGCACCGTACTAAGGGACCCGTATGAAAAATAGCTGTGCCCCCTCCCAAAGCTTTCACTGTGCATGTGTAGAAAGTGTCTGTCAGAAATCATGTAATGGAAGCTAGGAGATTTTACTGCACCAAATTACACCATCCTACTAATGTGTGATGCACACCCTTGTACACTTGATGGCTGGCACAACCATCATCTGCCACAAAGGGTTTGCGTTGTCCCACATTTTAGCATGGACAGCACAGTCTGACTTTGTAGGGCAATTATGGTGTTTCAACATCTGATGCCATTGTGGTGCAAGGAGCTGGAAGGTTCCATTTAACAAGAACACACTGCTTTAAATGTAGACTACACAACACAATTTCCTAAATTATAACCATCATTTTGGGATCAACTTAAAAAATTCCCAGGCCCTTGAGCCACTACCCAAGATTGTGATGTCCATCAACATGTCCAATTAAACCATTTCACAAGAACGGGAACATACACTATACCACAAGCAAGCCTGTGTCATCACTCCACCTAAAACATTCAACTTTTATGGCATATTCCAAAGCCCTATCAACACTTACCAACACATCTCTCTATCCTTTGCATCTGCTCAAGGGTATGGTACACAGCCATGGGTGATGACCCCATTTGCCATTCCCACAATGGTGAAAGAGCAGGCCTACAATGAGGGACATAGGAAAAATCGCAATGTGATGAAGAGGACATTTGGGGTCACATGTACGTACGTTTGGTTTTCCGACTCACAAATTGCGAGTCAGAGCGACTTGCAATTTAAGAGTAGCAAAACCTTATGCTCAACAGTGTCCATGACCCTGTTAGCGATTCACAAGGGGGTCGCAAATGCCCACATCATGAATATTCATGAGGTGGGTCGCAATTTGGGACCCCCTTGCGAGTGGCGGCCCTCACAGGGATGGTGGCCTGCTGCGGACAGCAGATCACCATGTCTGTGACTGCTTTTCAATAAAGCAGTTTTTTCTTTTTTTTTTTGTAATGCAGCCTGTTTCCTTAAAGGGAAACGAGATGCATTACAAAAACAAAAAATTTTACATTTTCGTTTCATTTTTTCAGAGCAGGCAGTGGTCCAGAGGACCACTGCCTGCTCTGAAAAAATGTTATCAGTGACATTCACAATGGTTTCCTCTTGCGAATGGGTTAGCACTCATTTAAAATGGGTGCTAACTGCGATTGTTTTGCGACCGCGTTTGCGGTCACAAAACAATCCTACATTGCACTGCGAGTCGCAATTAGGAAGAGAACACCCCTTCCTAATTGCGAGTCGCAAACCCATTTTGCGATTCGGTAACCAGGTTACCGAATCGCAAAACGGGGTTTGTGCATCGCAATGTGCTTTTTGCACGTCGCTAACAGCCAAATTCGCTGTTTGCGACATGCAAAAATGTTAGTACATGTGGCCATTGGGCTCCTGAAAGTCAGATATCCCCAGGGATGAACAGGTTGATGTCCCTAACAAGGATGATGATGATGATGGAGCAGATAATGTGGAGAGGGAACAACACAACACTGCTGCAGCAATTCATAGGAGGCTCCACATTGTTCAGATCTTCTACACATAGTCACTATACTAAAAACATTACGTTGTATATACCACAAACAAATTACTTGGCACCTTATTCTCCTTGGTCTACTCATTCTCAGCTACATACACCAATGGAATGTGAATCAAACCTCAGTGAGCCGGTAAGTAATGCAAAGGTGACAAGTATGGTATCAACATCATTTGTGATGTGAGAGGGTCTACTGCCACCATCTTGCATATCAGTGACACGCAATTGACGGGCATGTGACTCCTGAAGGTCTAGATCCATGCACCACTACATATATTGTTCTGTCAAGTGGGCAAGGTGCTAATACCTAGCCCATTTACCACAACAACACCATACCTAATAGGATGTATGCCGGGGGACAGATAAGATAGGTGCTGTCAGCATATATATTTCAAGTTATATAGGAATCGAACACTGTCATAAATCAGGTTGACAGCAGCTTTGCCTGCATGGTACATGTATGTCAAGGGTGGACCATCATTGGTAACTGTGGACCTTCAGTACATGTCCGGGGATTGTATCCAATGTTCGATGCTGAGCCTGCACAGTGTATCCGTGGGATTGTGTCCTGGCACTGCCATTGGGCACAACCCTGGCACATGGCAGACTGTACCTAACGCATGGCACACACACTTTGGCTGTGGAGTGCGCTATGGGTTGCCAGACTAAATTATCAGCTATGGGTGTAGAATTACTATCCAAGCACATGACCCATAGTCAGGATCAATGGATTTTTTGGGACAATGCACCACCAAATTTTTATCTAGGTCGAATGTAGGCAGAGTGTCTAATACTCACTATGTACGTGAGGTGCACACTTGTCACACAAATCTGTCTTGACACATACCTAGAGCAAATCCAGGCAAACTTGTGAAGACTGATGTACGGGTGTATGTGCTAGGCAGCAATGGGTTTCCCAGTATCAACAATTCTTGACGTGTCAGCATGTATACCTAGTATGCTATGCATAACTACATCATACAGCACAAATCAAAACACACTACTCATTGTCACTCACATGATAGAACAAGTGTATGATAGCAACAGTTACAAATTGTCCCATACATGTTTTGGCCTCCAACATCACAATCAGGTGTGAGATGTGCTACTATGTTTAGCATTGTTGAAAAATTTCGGAGACACAACATCAAACTGAGTGGGAGTAGACCTAGCCATTTATGTTGCAATTGGCAAATAAACAGTACAGCACAGAGATGATTTCACACCTCAATATTATTCAGTCATGCTAAGATTTACCTAGGTTGTGGCATGCTGGAAGAAATGCATACCCATGTTCAATGGAGGTTGTAGATGGACTGCTTCGAGACACCCACAGATGCTTGCAAATACAACACAGGAGGTGAAATGGAGACAACACAAGTGCTGTGGCAGGAGTAATGTCATGTGTGTGTGGAACTCATTACATCTCACAAATACCGTCAATGGAACCATAACTATCAAGTAGCCAGTGGAGGTAGATGTGTACTGCTTCCAATTACACAAGTCACATGTTGAATCATGTCCGTGTATGACCAGACATTGTTGCTGTAGAAGATGTGTCTAAAGTGCCAGCGGCCTAAAGAATGTGAGCAATGTAGGTGACAATATATGCCTTACCAGTAGTCCAGAAATGCATGGAGAAAGGGCACTAGACCAATACTGACTGTACAACACATCAATGTTTAGATGTCAACATTTAACATATGTAAAGAGAGGGTGGCCAGGTCGTACATAACCCAGTCATTTTGGCCACAAGCATACTAATGTAATTACCCATCACATGCCACCATGACAGGAGATTGTGATAGACAACACCATCTGTACCCTGGCACATTTCCAATACTGAAGTCACAACATATATACAAGCCCAACAAGCTGCCTATGGAAACAACTAAGGACATCAAATAATGTTTCATGTCCCACACGTGCAAGCACCCGAGCTCTGTACATGAGAGGGGAAGGCTGACATCAAGTACCGCAGAGGAAAATGTGATATCCTAGTCCGTATGACCACAATTGGTCATGTGTCTGTCTGCTGGGTAGTGTGCATAGTTCTGCTAATTAGCAATCATGAAGAGGCTAGGTCCCTGCTCAATAAACCCACACACCACTGCTCTTGCTACATTAACGTATGACATAGTCAGGGGCCTGATGCATTTGCACAGGGGGCTGAGTAAACTGGAGCGCCATTAACCTGCCCCTTCACATGCAACCATTGGGCTATGTTGCCATTCAAATTCACACAGTTGTGATGATGAGTAGGCTGCCATCTAGTCCAGACTGCAACACTACTACACAGCGGTATGCCATTGTTTGTGATAGTCATAACAAACATGATGTGGACAAATGTGAGTGCCTAGTTGGTGGCATGCACACATATGCCACATATCTCAGCACACATGTACAACTGTGATGGCTCAGGCATGGTAATGTGTATGGATTCTGAACAAAAGGCAATCTAGCCCAAAAGTAATGCATAGGTATCACAGGACAGTGACTGTAAGAAATGACCCTCACATGTGTACCAACATATGGAAACATAGGTGGCACTGATGTGACAACACATGCATTTGTCAAATGCCAACATGTGTCCATGCAGGAAGATAGTAATTTGAGGTTTCACATCCCATGAACACACCACGGTCGTCATATGTTACAGAAATTACACAACACATGTCTATACACACACACAGCATATACCAATCTTCACCAACACTTGTGCAACTAAGATGCCTTGGGTACCAAATGGCACAAGTGTAGCACAGAAACATGAAGTAAAATCCAACAGCACACCACAGAGTGGACACACATATACACGCAAATTGCTAGAGTTTACGTGATGTCAATGAAGTCCAATTCCACTGAAAACTGTGAGTACAAATTGTCATGGTTGTCACATGCATTACCATGTGTTGAGGATAGGCCACCATGTATATTGTGTTGTAGGTATGTGTACATATGTTTTTCAGCGATAACAATGTAGTCCACCCACAAATTAGTATACATACACATATGTACACACATAGCACACATGTGCCAACATGCATGTGGACACAGTGTAGCTACATATGCACATATGCACAAGGTATGAGTATTTGCATGCAGTAGACTCATAAACAAACCTATAGCTTCAACATACCATTGTCACTTTAATGACATTACTGGACAGGCATGCACATGTTGTCATGCCACATATACCACATTGTTGCACAGCCCATGTGACATGTTAAGTGAATCAAGGTGCACTCAGGCCCACAGTGCAAAAATCCACGCAATTCCATCATGCATCAAAACAAATATGATGCAAACGCATCAATTACACATCGCAACGTTAGTAAAATGACACCTGGGCCCTGAGCGGCAATCACACGTACACATGCCTCTTAATGCACCATGGTGTAAAATCCATGCATGACTGTCATGCATCAACATTTTTCACGCATACGGATATACCATGCAATACCCCTAAACTAAAAGACTCCTAGCCCCTGATCGTCTATCACACATCCACAGGCCTTTTCACGCTAATGGTGATAAAAGCAACGCATGACACCCAGGAAGTTATGAAACATGACATCCTGCACCATGGTAAGGTGAGTTCACTTTCACTTTCACTTCACAGTCTTTTTGTCTGTGACTGTGTGAGGGTGTGTGGAGCTGGTGCTGAATGAGATTTGGAGTGTTTGGAGTGTTTGTACTGTTTATTGTGCTGTGTCCTGTAGGTGTTGTCCTTATTTGTCTTTCAACTAGTCTTTTGTATTGTAATTGTACTGTATTTGTCTCTGTATTGTGTTTTTTTTGTCTGGGTAGTATAGTTGTTGGGGTAGTTGGGTTAGGTTTTTATTTTTATTTTGTTTTGGGTGAACTGCATTTGCAGTATGTCTGGGAAAGGAAGAACGCCGTGGATGTCTGCCGATGAGCTGGGGGGTTCATCTGGCTTGTTCAGTGCTGCAACTGGGTGGCCATGTAATCCTTGGCTACCCCATAGAGGCACGGCGGCTGTGGTGGGGCCAGATGCTCCACCACCTCACACGGATCTTTGGCAGTAAAAGAAGCGACCACCAACTCAAGCATCGATGGGCAGATCTGGTTACAAGGGAGCAGCATCTGCTGGATCATCTGAGTATTGAGTTTGCTGGAGCATTTTGTACGTCTCACATTTCCTTACAAAGTCCTTACTTTTGCTTGTGCATGATAGTTGCAGATACGGTTGAATGCTGCATGTAATGCTTGTGGATGTGGACATGTCATATGCTACTTGTATGAAGAGTCCCAGCACCACCTTAGGCCTGCAAGTCAGATGTACAACAATGAAGCCGATGCTGGGCAGATGCACCATTTTCCCTGCCCAACCATTACAAAGTGTAGTGATGCATGCATAAGGCAACTAGGTAATGATCAGCACCAAATGGGACATGCGCTATGCATCATGTATGGAAGGGAGTCCCAACACCTGTTTGGGTTGTGTTAGAAATGGTGTCTCTAGTTGGCAGTTAGTTTGCACTCTGTCCAAGCAGGAACCCTCACTCTAGTCAGGGTAAAGGAGAAACACACCTGGTTAACCTCTGCTCACCACCTTGGTAGCTTGGCACAAGCAGAAAGGCTTAACCCCAGAAACAATGTGTAAAGTATTTGTTCCAACACACACAATAATACAGTGAAACCACTACAAAATGGACACCACACCAGTTTAGAAAAATAGGTAATTTTTATCCAAATCAAATAAGACCAAAACGATAAATATCCAACATACATAAGTCAAGATATGAATTTTCAAAAGAATAAAAGTCTTAATCTATGGAAAACAGTGCAAATGCTGTTGTTACACAAAGTATGTGCTTTGCGTAAAAAATAAAGGGGCACAGGCGAGTGTGTGTCGAAAAAGTCAGTGATGTGTCGATTCCTTACTCGCAAGTGAGGCTGTGCATCGTTTCTTCTCTGGTCGGGTCTTCGATGCGTCATTTTTTTCCTTTGCAAGAGAGCGATGCATCAATTTCCAGATGGGCAACTCGGGTCCGGGCAGTCTTTGCGTCGATTTTTCATGCCCAGCAATGTTGCATTTGAAATCTGGTTGCACATGTCAGGAAACCGCGCTGCGTGGGGATTGTGTCATTATCAGCACCCACAAGTGGGTGTTGTGCATCGTTTCTCCAGCCACAATGCATTTATCCTCCAGCAGCGAAGCAGATGGAGCATCAATTTAATCCGCGAAGCCGGCAGCGCGTCATTAATCAGCTGTGTTTTTCGGATGGTGCATCTAAAATTTCTCCGCACAGCAGTCTTTGTGTGGATTTCAGTCCTTTTCCACCAGCTTCACCTTTCAAGGGCCCAGGGCTGGATGGGGCACCACTTGGCAGGGCAGGAGTCTCACCGGAGAGTCCTGGTGCTAGCAGAGGAAGTCTTTGATGGCCCTGAGACTTCAACAACAGGAGGCAAGCTCAACTCAAGCCCTTGGAGAATCTTCTCAAGCAGGAATGCACAACAAAGTCCAGTCTTTTCCCCTTGAACAGGAAGAAGCAGCAGCTGCAGGATAGCGCAACAAAGCACAGTCACAGGCAGGAGCAGCACTTCTACTAAGCTCTTCAGCTCTTCTCCTTGGCAGAGGTTCTTCTTGAATCCTTGAAGAATTCTGATTTTCAGGGTTTTTGGGTCCAATACGCCTTTCTACTTTTGAAGATGGCAAACTTCAAAGGGAAGTCTCTCTTGTTTGCAAGATCCTGCCTTGTCCAGGCCAGTCTCCAGATTCACACCAGGGGGACCTGCATTGCATTGTGTGAGGGCAGGCACAACCCATTCAGGTGTAAGTGACCACTCCTCCCTCCACTCTAGCTCAGGTGGCCCATCAGGATATGCAGTCTACTCCCCAGCTCCATTTGTCTCACTGTCTAGAGGGGATTCACAAACAGCCCAACTGTCAGTCCGACCCAGACAGGGAATCTACAAACAGGCAGACTCATAGAATGTTTTAAGTAAGAAAATGTCCACTTTCTAAAACTGGCATTTTCAAACTGACAATTTAAAAACCAACTTTTCCAAAACATGTATTTTTAAATTGTGAGTTTAGAGACACCAAACTCCAAATTTCTATCTGCTTCCAAAGGGAATCTTCACTTAAATATTATTTAAAGGCAGACCCCATGTTAACCTGTAGGAGAGATAGGCCTTGCAACAGTGAAAGCTGTATTTATCAGTCTTTCACTGTTAGACCATTTAAAACACACTGGAACATGTCCCACCTTTAACATACACTGCACCCTGCCCATGGGGCTACCTGGGGCCTAACTTAGGGGTTCCCTACATGTATAAAAAGGGAAGGTTTGGGCATGGCAAGTGGGTACACTTGCCAGGTCGAATTGGCAGTGCAAGACTGCTGCAGTGGCAGGTCTGAGCCATGTTGACAGGGCTACTCAGGAGGGTGGCACAACCAGTGCTGCAGGTCCACTAGTAGCATTTGATTTACAGGCCCTGGGCAACTCTAGTGCATGTTACTAGGGACTTACTAGTAAATCAAATATGCCAATCAGGAGTAAGCCAATTAAACATACAATTTACACAGGAGCACTGACACTTTAGCACTGGCCATCGCACAGTCAAAACATGGGAAGCAAAGGCAAGAAAGAAAGTGGAGACCACGCCTAGGATGCCAGATCTAACAGGTGTCATATGTAGAAGCCACTGAGTAAGATGAGAAATCCCTTCGTTCATTTTTTCTGGCACTCTGAATGGCTGCTGAGAGCAAGTGTGATATGGGGGCACAAAAATGTATGGGATGGGCCCCAACGCACTCGGCAGAAGTGGTGATGATCTGTTGCAACTCTTGCTGAGTACATCACTTTCCTACATATAAATAGATGCAGTTGGACCATACCTGCATCATGCTCTTCCTTAATTCTCATTAGGCGCACACATGGTGGGGGAGGGAGTGCACTGAGGGCCACAAGGACTGTATTGATGCAATTGGGTCTGCACCCCTGCAGTTCTATTGGCCCCTTTGTGTCATTGGCCAAGGCCATGTAAGGGAGCTTGACCATACACTGGGTCCAGACTACTAGCACTTCCCTGTTCTAATTCCTTGTGTATCACATACACCCTATACTATGTCTATTACTGTCAAAGCCCAGCTCACCTGAGTCCTTGTTCAGTTCTGATGGAGGTTGAAGACAATCCGACCCCACCCTGAAACTGCTTGTTCCAGCACACTAGTTTTTAAAACAGTGCACTAAGAACAGAAGCTCAAGGGAAGGGGGGAAGTGGATAAAATAAAATAAAGAGACAACAGCGTTCTTGCGTTTCCACTGTTGAAGTGCTGCACAAATCTGCGGCCCTCTCTGACTTCTGTAGAAACTGGTGCCTAATGAAACATAAACAAAGAACAGATAAGTACATCCTATTCCTAACTGGGTTCCTGACTATCCCTTTATTTATTAGAAATTTTCTTCTAAAAGTACCTCTTGGATCCTGGTCTCTAGTTTCCAGGTTTGGAATGTGTTACTGCTCTGGGATGTGCTTTCTATTACTCTAAAGCTTCTAAAACATTAAACAAATACCGTTATCAGAATTACCAATATCAAACATTCATCTTAATATAACTAAAGCCTAAATTGCCAATAGCAGACTCACTTTTCCCATATTTCCAGAATCTTTTATAAAACAAATACTGTACTTTTACGTCAAAATACAGCATGTAATTTGTGCAAGTCCTTGATTTACTGTTTGCCTTGCTGTTAATGGTTTCCACGGTTCGATTCTTAAAAGTTCCATAAAAAAATGTTTGCTTCACAAAGTTCCGCAAAGTATTCTTGTAACAAAGAGTTTGAATCACAATGTTCGTGGAAGGTATCTTGTTTCAAATTGTCTATACACGAATCCAGAAATTGTTGTCAAAGTTCTTTCAGGTAATAAAAGTTTTGCACTTACTTGTTGCTGGCAAGAGATACTGATCAGTCTAACCTTGTCTTCTTTCTCTTTTGCAGGTTGCTTGTAGGAGAGAGGCTGAGGCAAGGAGGAACCGGAAACCGGAAGAAGGAAGAGCCAGCAGCTGCGCCCATTGAAGCCAATGAAAGTCTGTAGAGAGCAGGAGTGCCAGCACCGAGGGATCTTTCCTCCGGTAAGCGGGAGGTAGACGAGCACAAGCACTGGGTGAGGCTCGGGGGCTGCCTTTTATAGACAGGGCTGGGTGTGGTCCTCACATGCTGCACATGTTCTTGAAAGGTGTGCAGAGCTGGGTGTGGTTTGAAGAGCTGGGTGTGGTCCTCACATGCTGCACATGTTCTTGAAAGGTGTGCAGAGTTTCAGTTATTATGCAAATGAGTTAAATTAACACATGGCCTAGAGAGGAGTGTTTTAAAGAAGCCTTGGTAAAAGCAAGGCCCAATGTGTAAACAAAACAGCACATTAAACAACATACACAGAAGCCTAGGGGGGGGGGAGGAAGGTGAGATAACAAGAAAGGCTTTCAATAGTAAGTTTAAAAGGGAGCTATTACAGAACCCACTAGTGCAGTGAGAGGGGACATGCTCTTTGCTGTGCACAAACCCTAACAGTTGCCCCCCTCAAAGGCCCTCCTACAGGACGGGGTTTTCCTGGATTTTTTAAATAAAACCGTTTAATCAGCTGTGGGGCATGTACATATGATGCTGGTTCCCATGAATTCTCAGATTCATCATATCCTTTCCATTCTACTAAATAAAACAGACGTCCACTAATTCTTTTTGAGTCTTTTATGCTTTTCACTTCATATTCTAGATTTCCCTTAATTGGTATGGGTGGAGGTGGTGGTTCAGGTCGGGTTTTTGGATTGTACGGCTTAAGCAAGGACACATGGAATGTAGTATGTACTGGATATTCTTTTGGTAAATCTAATTTTACTGTTACCGGGTTTACTATGGCAGTTATACTAAAGGGTCCAATGAAACGTGGTGGCAGCTTTCGGGATCCCTCTATGTTTAGGTTCTTTGTGGAGAGCCATACCTTGTCACCGATTTTATACATTGGGGCCTCAGATCTGTGTTTGTCTGCTTGTCTTTTCATGCTTTCCTTGTACTTTAATAAATGTTTCCTGGCTTTGTCTTGTATGTCACCTAACCTTGTTAGTCTATCCGTTACTGTAGGTAACAGAGAATCTTCTAACAAAATGGGTATAGCTCTTGGATGATACCCCTGCAAGAAATAGAATGGTGAGCAAAGTAGAGCTGAATGCTCAGTATTATTATAAACAAACTCCGCTACAGGGAGAGCTTCCAACCATTCACTAGAATAATCAGCCAATAAACAACGTAGCGTTTGAAGTAAGGTTTGGTTCAGTCGTTCAGTCTGTCCATCTGTCTCTGGGTGGAAAGCAGTGGATAATGCCACATCTATTTTCAGTTTTTTACATAATTTTTTCCAAAATTTAGAGTTGAACTGGCTCCCTCGGTCTGACACCACTTTGCTTGGCAAACCATGTAAACGCACAATTTCCCTTATAAAAATATCGGCAAATTCTGCCGCCGTGGGTAATTTCCGTAATGGTACAAAATGTGCCATTTTAGATAAAAAATCCACTATAACCAACACTGTTGTGAAAGATTTTACAGGTGGTAAACCTACAATAAAGTCTACGCCCACAGTGTGCCAAGGTTGCTTGGGTGTTGGCATTGGTATTAACAAACCGTCAGGGGCCTTATGAGAAGATTTATGTCTTGCACAAATTGGACAGGTAGTGACAAATTGCTTAATGTCCTTTCTTATAGTGTCCCACCAAAAGTGTTTTTGCACATTTTCCAGGGTTTTTACCCAACCAGGATGACCTGCCAACGGTGAGGCGTGATGCCAAATTATCACCTGTGTTTGTAATTCAGAGGTGGGCACTAACAGCATGTTGTCGTGATACAATAAACCTCGTTGTATTGTGTTATGGGAATCCTTTAACCAATCCTGAGGTGCTATTTGCATGTGTGCATTATATAGATCTGTGATGAAATCCTTCTGATTACTGGTGCCAAAAACTTTTGGGGAGGAATAATGGGTTCTCCTATTTTATCTTGTTTCATGTCTGAAGTATGTCCGTATCTAGATAACACATCAGATTGAATTTGTTGTGCACCTGGTCTATAGGTTATTACAAAGTCAAATGTGCTAAAAAAAATTAACCAGCGCATCTGACGTGGTGTTAGTGCTTTAAGTGATCCAAAAAACTGTAGGTTCCTATGGTCAGAAAAGATTGTAACTGGGTACTTGGCTCCCATTAAATGGTGCCTCCATTCTGAAAAGGCTACTTTGATAGCTAGTAGTTCCCTTTCAGCCACAGTGTAATTTTGTTCAGCTGGTAATAACTTTTTGGAATAGAAGGCTATAGGATGTAACTGGCCATCTACTGCATCTCGTTGAGAGAGAACTCCTCCTAAAGCTACTTGTGAAGCATCCGCTTCAACAAAAAAAGGCAAGTCAGGATCAGGATGTTTCAGAATTGGGGCTGAAGTGAACTTTTGTTTTAGGAGTTGAAAGGCGTGTGCCGCCTCATCAGTCCAAACAAATCGTTGCCCTTTCCGCAACAAGGTAGTTATTGGGGCCGCAATGTCTGCAAAATGTGCAATAAACATCCTATAAAAATTGGCGAAACACAGAAATTTCTGAATATCTTTTACAGAGGATGGTTCTGGCCAATCAGCAATAGCACTGATTTTCTTTACATCCATAGTTATTCCTTGAGGTGACAGGCAGTATCCTAAAAAGTCCACCTTGCTGACATTAAAAGTACACTTTTCTAACTTAGCAAAAAGATGATTTTCTTTTAACTTTGATAATACTGCACGAACATGTTGGGTATGTTCTTCTGAGTTCTTAGAGTAAATGAGGATGTCGTCTATGTATACTATGACACAAACGTCCAGGAATTCGTGTAGGACCTCATTTATAAAGAACTGAAAGGCCGCAGGGGCATTACATAACCCAAAGGGCATTACTGTGTACTCAAATAAACCAAACTTTGTCTTGAAAGCTGTCTTCCACTCATCCCCCTCTTTTACTCGGACCAGGTGGTAAGCTCCCCGCAGATCTAGTTTAGTGTATACAGTAGAATGTCTTAATTGATCCAAAAACACAGGTATTAGAGGAAGAGGATATTTATTCTTTATTGTAGCCTTATTTAGTCCTCTATAATCGATACACGCGCGCAGGGATTTATCCGTCTTCGGGATAAAAAGGAGTGGAGATGACACCGGAGATGTGGAATGACGGATGAACCCAGACTGTAGTAGGTCATCTAGGTAGGTTCTTAAGTATTTGGTTTCTTCGTCAGTCAAAGCATATACTCTGTTATTAGGTAAAGGGGCCCCTGGGATAAGATCTATACGACAGTCATAAGACCTATGTGGGGGCAGCACACTAGCCTTTACTGGATCAAAGACGTCTTTAAAGTCAGAATATTCAGGAGGGAGACTTGGTTCATCTTGTATAACACTAGCCCAGTGTAATACTGTGCTCTGTTTTGTACCTGCTTCTTGATAGCAATTGGTTCTACAGAAAGAGGAATCCAAAGTAACATTTCTATTCACCCAATCAATTTTTGGGTTATGAGTTGTTAACCAGGGTACCCCAAGAATCAAACCAAAATTAGGAGTATCTATCAGATCAAAGCTAATCACCTCTGTGTGCCCGTTCTGACAGACCATAACAAGTGGACTTGTTTGTTTTGTGATTAATCCAGAGGTCAATTCTGACCCATCCACTCTACATACTGCTTCTGGACAAGGCTTTAGGCACATAGGAAGTCCTAAGTTTTCAGCTTACTTATTATCCACAAAATTTCCTGTCGCGCCTGAGTCCAGTAGGACAGGGAGAGAATGCCTCACTTGGGTAGTAACAATTAAAACAACCTGAATTATGAAATGTCTAGGTATGTGCGGTACCATGAAGGCTGCAGCATTAGAGGTTTGATTAAGATGTTTTCTCGAACAAGTAACCTCTCCCCTTGTCAAGCTTAATCGTTTCCCGATTCAGTTGAGGAGGTGGAGGAAACAGCACCCTTTCGTGGATTTTTAGGCTTTACTGGACATTCTCTGGCAAAGTGACCTGCCCTTCCACAATATAAACATAATTGAAGTTTTCTCCTTCTTTCTTTTTCCTCTGATGTGAGTGAACCTCTGAGTGTCCCTATTTGCATAGGCTCAGGTTCAGGGAGTTTATTATCTGGGTCTTTCTTCTTGTGTCTAATAAAAGTTAACCGTGATTCCAGTTTGTATTTATCTCCCTTTCTTTCTCCTAGTCTATGTTCTAATTTCACAACTAAATCTACAAAGTCCGAATAGTCTTCTGGCAAATCAACGACATGAGCCAGCGCGTCTTTTAACTCGTCTCTCAAACCTTTATAGAAAAGGGAGACACGCTTTTCTTCTGGCCAGTGTGCCTCGGTGAGTAAACGATAAAAACTAGTGAGATAGGTCAATAAATCTTTGTTACCTTGTTTAAGATTTAAAAGCTCATTATCACTTGCCTGCATGAAAGTGTGTTTTGCAAAAAGGCTGGTCATGGTACGTTTAAATTGATTCCAATTATGGAGGATGGGATCATCTCTCTCCACGAAAGGAATTGACCAATTGGCTGCTGTGCCACCCAAATAAGACAAGACGAATGCCACTTTCGTAGCATCAGTAGGGAACTGTTGTGGCTTACAAATGAAGTGTAATTGACATTGATTGATAAAAACATGGAATTTGTTACTATCTCCATGAAAACGTTCAGGTGCTGCTAAGGGCACAGCATTAGGAACATTAACAGTGACCTCAACTGGGGGAGGCAAAGTTGTATGTTTTGATGGCGCCCCTGTCTCTGAGGAGGTTTTAAACAAAGGCGTAAAAGCTGTGTTCCACTGAGATACCCTAAATTTATACCTGCTTAAATCCTGTTTTAAAGAGGTATTCTCCATCTTTAATCTCTCTATTTCCTCTTGCATATGTTGCAAGATGCCAGACACTGATTCATTATGAGCCAAGTCCTCATTTAGGGCCTGCGCCATATCCGTGACGTCAATGCCCTCTATTTCTTCCCCGATATTCATCGTCCACCAGAACTGAATTTTTTTTTGTTATTATTTTTTTTTATTTAAGGCTTGTGCTTCTGTCAAAGCCCAGCTCACCTGAGTCCTTGTTCAGTTCTGATGGAGGTTGAAGACAATCCGACCCCACCCTGAAACTGCTTGTTCCAGCACACTAGTTTTTAAAACAGTGCACTAAGAACAGAAGCTCAAGGGAAGGGGGGAAGTGGATAAAATAAAATAAAGAGACAACACCGTTCTTGCGTTTCCACTGTTGAAGTGCTGCACAAATCTGCGGCCCTCTCTGACTTCTGTAGAAACTGGTGCCTAATGAAACATAAACAAAGAACAGATAAGTACATCCTATTCCTAACTGGGTTCCTGACTATCCCTTTATTTATTAGAAATTTTCTTCTAAAAGTACCTCTTGGATCCTGGTCTCTAGTTTCCAGGTTTGGAATGTGTTACTGCTCTGGGATGTGCTTTCTATTACTCTAAAACTTCTAAAACATTAAACAAATACCGTTATCAGAATTACCAATATCAAACATTCATCTTAATATAACTAAAGCCTAAATTGGCAAGAGCAGACTTACTTTTCCCATATTTCCAGAATCTTTTATAAAACAAATACTTTACTTTTACGTCAAAATACAGCATGTAATTTGTGCAAGTCCTTGATTTACTGTTTGCCTTGCTGTTAATGGTTTCCATGGTTCGATTCTTAAAAGTTCCATAAAAAAATGTTTGCTTCACAAAGTTCCGCAAAGTATTCTTGTAACAAAGAGTTTGAATCACAATGTTCGTGGAAGGTATCTTGTTTCAAATTGTCTATACACGAATCCAGAAATTGTTGTCAAAGTTCTTTCAGGTAATAAAAGTTTTGCACTTACTTGTTGCTGGCAAGAGATACTGATCAGTCTAACCTTGTCGTCTTTCTCTTTTGCAGGTTGCTTGTAGGAGAGAGGCTGAGGCAAGGAGGAACCGGAAACCGGAAGAAGGAAGAGCCAGCAGCTGCGCCCATTGAAGCCAATGAAACTCTGTAGAGAGCAGGAGTGCCAGCGCCGAGGGATCTGTCCTCAGGTAAGCGGGAGGTAGACGAGCACAAGCACTGGGTGAGGCTCGGGGGCTGCCTTTTATAGACAGGGCTGGGTGTGGTCCTCACATGCTGCACATGTTCTTGAAAGGTGTGAAGAGCTGGGTGTGGTTTGAAGAGCTGGGTGTGGTCCTCACATGCTGCACATGTTCTTGAAAGGTGTGCAGAGTTTCAGTTATTATGCAAATGAGTTAAATTAACACATGGCCTAGAGATGAGTGTTTTAAAGAAGCCTTGGTAAAAGCAAGGCCCAATGTGTAAACAAAACAGCACATTAAACAACATACACAGAAGCCTAGGGGGGGGGGGAGGTGAGATAACAAGAAAGGCTTTCAATAGTAAGTTTAAAAGGGAGCTATTACAGAACCCACTAGTGCAGTGAGAGGGGACATGCTCTTTGCTGTGCACAAACCCTAACAATTACCCCACACATGTACAGAGTCAGTTCCACAGGCCTGCCACTTCTCACTGACCATGTGGGGCTGCCTGCATCTGCTCCTTCACTAGCACATCACTCAGGAACCTGCACCAATAAATGCATCCTTGGACGACAGAGCAAGTTTGTCTATACCCATCTTCTTATGCCTCCCTGGACAAATAATGGTATACCATGTCAACAATGGCTGGCCACACACTATTGGCAATACATTAATGATTTAAATCAGTCAATGTGCATATAGGTACAACTATCTTCACAGGAGTACACTCCCATAACATTATTGCTCATGTGTGTGCCTTGTGATGGCACACACATATTACTTACTTCATTGAAGTTCCTCAACACATTGGAATACCCACACAACCCCTGGGCAGTAGTTTGTCAGTTTGCTATGACAATGAGGTAGATGTCTACAACATCTAAGGCAGGCTCAAATGCTATGGGTGTCACAATTGGACAGCCACTGCAACAACCATTGCATGCTCCTCAGATGCAATATACAGTATCAAGCAGTCCCATATGGTCATGGAGGTGAAAAGCTAACAGACACCTACATGACAATGCCATGTATTAATGGTGCCGTGAGAAGCACTACAGGAGTGTCAGGGATAGTGGTGGTTTGTAGGTGTGTGGGTCTAGATTATCTGAGACTATATGTGATTGACTGATCAAAGATGTTTGTCAGTTGCTCTGCTCTACCACTAGGATGACTTGCTCACTCAGCCTAACAAGTTAACAGTATACAATGTTGTCCATTAACGGATATGTACAAATTATTACACTAAGCAATGTTTTCCATCCATGTCTTGCAGGTAGACCTGCACCCTACACTGTAGGAGAGGTTGTGCAATTTGAAGACCCCAATGCATCCAGTAAGTGTCATCTTGTGCATCATAGGTGCTAATCCAAGGTTTGGTGTAAGTCAGTCTGATGTGTCGAATGCTATGAAAAATGGTTTTGCCTGACCAATGATCTAATATCCTTGGAGAGTAGATGGTGACATCATGTATGTTTGGAATGTTGTGCAATGAGAATGGCTTGCATGTAGTTCAAGGGGCAACATGTGCTGACATGGAATTGTGTGAAATGGGAATTGTTATGGCTGGCCAGTTATTCATTGGTGTCTACCATGATAGGTTTCGGGCAGCTGTTTATGGACATACCATGCCTGTTTACAACCACCTTGTCACAGCACCATCGTCACCATCGTTAGCACAGTGTGCCACACATAGCTTACACTTGCTAACAAGTCGGTACAGATGTGGGTGATATGCAGAGGTTTCTAGGGGGCTTATGTAGGAAACACATACACCACAGGTGCCTCAGTACCCTTCAGATATAAGGAGTCTGTAGTACTGTAAGGACCCATATTGTGGTGCACAACAATAAGTAGTGTACACAATTAGTAGACAACTAACCTCCAGATGGTTGTGTGAAAAGTCTATGATTCTTCCCACACCAGATCTCGAGCGGTTTTCACAACATGGTCCTATCACCATGATATTTGGGAGTGATGTAGGTCACATCACATATGCATGTGAATGCTGTGTGCATACCTTGTATCTTGATGATGTGTGACATGCATGTGCAAATGATGTACAATGTTTCTGGATACTGTTGCATCACTCACTGCAGTGCCAAACTCACCGTGGGCCTAAGGGCACCCATAGAGCCACCATGTGTTTGCCGTTTAACACATCTAGCACAATATAGCACAGGGTAAGGGTCTTGAGTTGTAATGTGTTGACAACTTTGATGTGCAGGTCAGGCTTTGGCCAAACTTTCTGGGGACATTGCAGCAGTTGTAAATGTGGGCACATCATGGGCAATTGTGTGCCCCCTTGCAACGTATGCTCAGGCTAGGTCTTATACCAGGACACATGAATAATGATTTAACAAACCTTAGAATAGACGGTGGGAAGCTTCCAGATCCCCTATCATATGGCCCTAAGGTGATGGATTGCATGCACAGCTACCCTTATGCACAGGGACACAGGAAATCCAGACTTGTGGCAGCACGTGATCGTCACAAGTTAGAAGACACAAATGTTGACTATGGACAATTTTGTCCACTCAGCTCTGGGCCCTGTTGTTACTACATAAATTTCTGTCATCCCAGTGACATGTATGTGATACTGTTGATGGCTGGTAGGAAATAGTCATTGATGAGGAGTAAGTCATTTTTAAGGAACGTGTGTTGGATTGTATGTGTTATCTGCAGTTGAAGTGTACATTATATGTCTGTACAACCTCCACCCAGTGCTGATACTCATGCTTGCTTTTCCTCATATTTCAGCTGCCAACATGACAGAAGTACAGAGTTGAGCATTTCACAAGAGGGCTGAATGAAACCACTACATAGTGGAGGTTGATGACGCATACCGCTGAATGGCCCGGGGGTTCAGAAAAAAAAAGGCATCAGGGAATGGCGTGCCTTTCCCCATGGTAGGCCTCCAATGCAGCACCACAAGGACACTGGAGACACAAGTCATCAGGGGTGCAGGGAGGCCACAGCTGGACCAAGGCCCTCAACATCAGCTGATCACACAGCCACCAGTACAGCCACCTGCAGCAGTAGTCCCAAGCTAGTTTGAGCAGGACATGAGAAGAGACATTGGGCAGATTTTGGCCAGACTGACAAAACTGAAGGAGGATTCAGCAGAGGACCGCAAGTTGTTACAACACATAAAAAAGAAGTTGAAGAAAAGCAGGAAGTGAACCGTTTTTGTAGTGTACAACCTTGCAGTTCCTTCTCCTCCCTTTTACTGTTTTGTACAGTCTTATATGGGGTTTTAGATGTGTAGTCTTAGTAGGGTAGGCATAGGTTAGGTTAAGTATAATGGGGGTGGGTTTTTCTTCATTATATTATTGTTGGCTGGTTGGGTGGGAGTTCATGTTTGGGTATTTATGTATAATATATATATATATATTTTTAATTTATTTATTTGTTTTTAGGCCATAGGTTAAGTTAGTACATGTGTAGTCATAGTTTACAATAGGTTAAATAGGTGTAGTTGTAAATTAAGGATAGTTAGTATAGGCTAGTTTAGAATAGGGTAGGCATTAGGTTTTTATTTGCTAAACTGTTTTAAAATAAGTCCTGTTCATCTTACCCTAATACGTTTTGTAATTGATTGTGTCTGGGGTTTGTCATGAGTGCACTGGCCAAGTTGGGGGAATGGCTTAGGTATGCTTACTGTCTTGATTTCCCAGGTTTCCCATATGCATCCTCTATGACCAAAGAGTTGTCAGAATGGCTGCTTCTACATTCTGTCTACTTGTGCATACATTTGCCATCCTGTTTTCCAGCCATTCACAATGTCACAATGGTACATCTGACAACTCCCAAATTTGGAACTGTATATTGCAACACTGACTGGTGGCCACCGCTGATAAAGTTAGCTTTTCCTCTTCCACACAATAAGTTGTACTGGTATTCCCATCTGGGTAAATTATAATTGTTTGTTTTATGAGCTATACATGTCATATGTCTACTGCAAAGGATATGGGTTCCACATCATTTAGTATAACCAGTAAGTTGGTTGTAGCCGACATCATTCATCTTTCTCTTGTTCGGATCCCAGTGTGTGGCTTAGTGTCTAACAGTCATGCACTCATGTACTGATATTCTGTACACATTGACATGGATTGACACAATGCTAACTTTTAGCTGAGTAGATAGATCACAGTAAGCATAGAAATGCTACATGTTTACAAGGTGCTTTATTTACAGGTGCAATTGTTTTTGTGATTTCTATACAATATCCATTTCACAGACCCCATGAGTAGACGTTTGCCATATGTAGCACAATCTGTGTCCAGGTTTGAGGGACATGCCATGAGACATGGTTAGGAGTAGTGTACATTAGGGAGGCGTGCATAAAATTGCCAATTGGTATGGTAGAGACAATAACAGCACATAGCAGACAATTCAACAGTGGTTAGGTGAAGAGGGCACATTTCCTACTGTCACAACACTGGCATGATCTTAAGCTCAGATCTAAGGAGAAACTGTCTATGTGGCACAGACTGGTGCCATCGGGTGCTTTTACTTGTGAATGTAATTCCTTCCACATCTTCATCCTCTCATGAGTGTGGTTCCTTCTGTACCATTGCTGATGCTGTTGTAGAGGTAGAGGGGGCCACATACTCTTCAGGGGATAGAGATGTGGAGTCAAAGGTCCCGGCAGCTGCCATTTGTGGCATCACTGCTGCAAGGAGAAATTGATGATACTTCAAGACCGCATCAACATCACAGTAATAGGCAGCCATGTTTTCCCTGAGGATGGCCACTTCCCGCTGTATGGACTCCAGAGTATTCTGCATGCTGCTGGCATTTTGGGAGGGCATTTGTGGTAGCCTCTACTTCATGACAGCAGCTATGTCCGCCTAGAGACTACTGAAGTCAACCTTGCGGTGAGTGGGTGTCTCTGATGGCAGCTGAGTAGTACTTATTTGGATTGAGGCACGTCCGCACTCCCTTTAGTCTGCATGCCATTGGTCTCCATCCCCACCCAAACCTGCTCTGCCAGCTCCCGCTGATCTCCGGATCCTCGGAGTCCAGGGCTGTGTGAGTACTGCGTGGTGGCGTGTGTTGGTGGCTGGGTGATTCATGTAGAGAACCCACAACACTGTGTGTCCTCCCTGTGACTGGAGGTGGTGTATGGATTGATCCTAAGACATCCTGGAGAGTCTGTTCATTGAGGATTGGCAGGTGGTTTTCCATGTCATCAGGAAAATCCAGGACAGGCAGGTCGACAGGAGGTAAGACATCATCCTCTACAATGAATCAATCTTCTTTTGCATTGGCTGTTGACATGGGACATCATGTATTTACCACTGGATGCTCAGTGAAATGTCACTGACCCAAGGTTGTTGTTGTACTTATGTGTAGCATTGTGCATCACACATGGGTCAAGCTCACTAGTAACGGGAAATGTCAGAGCGTAACACTGTGCTAAAAGTGGCAGAGCCCCACTGCATTGTTTTCACAACACAGGGATGTGCCGTATTCATTTGCATACGGCGCACCTCAGTGTTGTCCCTTGCGCTGACACTAAATAGAGCTGCCAAGCTCCAATGCAGGCATGCTTGCACCATCGTGCAAGGATGTCTTCATTGAAGAATTTGATTGTTTATGTGTGGGAAGGTGTCCGTTCCTGCACATACACAATCACTCAAGGCGATTTGGCACTTCTGTGTGTGCTGCAGAACGCAGCACACACAGTAGTGCAAAGCATGCTTTTTAAATTATATTTTATTTGCAGTGATGGACACCTTCCAATATATTGACAATCATGTCTGGCATTTTGTTCTTTCTCTGTGTGCTGCAGAATGCAGCATACATAGAAAGACAAAATAAGCGGGAATAAAAGCATACTTCCTCTTTGCGCCTTGCTAACACCATCCCTAGGGTAGCGTTAAATTTGCCTTGGGTTTACTAATACTCGTAAATCTGATGCAGTGTCAAAATGCAATAGGTGTTGCTGTGGCAGGGGTGCAGTGTATTCTAATGTATATGGTGCATCCCTGCTTTCTTAAAATGAAGGTGTGTGATGTTGCCTAATTTTGCACAGCAGCACGCACCATCATTTTCTGTTTTGTCGAGCCCTCTAACTTGCCAAATGATGAGATTGCACCTACTTTTCAGCTGCACACATGATATTCACATACATGAACAATGTGTTGTATGCATTTTATTTTGTAGCATTCCCATATGACGCATATGGTTGTGTGTGACTTGTTGTGGGTTCAGCCTGCATGGGTAATGTTCCGCAGGTTGCAAGCTTTAGGGCAGATTTTTTCTTATTTGGCATGGCTCAGGGCAGCTGCAGGATGTGTTGCAGTACACTGCAGCAGTTTCGATACGCAGTGATGTGCCATATTTACCTGTAAACAGTACAGCCATGCAATTCCCCCTACACATGCACAAATTGGTGCTCCCTGCACTAACACGGGTATTGTTGCAGCATGATGACAGGGTGGCTGCCTTGAAGAGGTGATCATTTCATGTGCAGAGAGGTGTCCCTTCCTACACATGTACAAGCAATTTTTGCGGAGATGGTATTTCAATGTGTGCTGCAAGATGCAGCACACATGAGTAAAGGCAATGCAACATTAAGGTAGGCCTGAAGCATTTTGGCCTGAAACACCACCCTGACACCACCCTTGGGATAGTATTGACTTCCGTCCTAGTCTCTGATGTCTAAGTTGTGTTGCTACACGGGCTTTGACTACATGCAATGGATTTTGTAATGGCACAGCTATAGCCACACTATTTGCACGTGCCTACCAGGCAATGTGGTGCATATTTACATGGTGAAGCATAGCCATAGTGAGTTGCCTATGTTGACATTGTGTAGATGTTGGAGTGCATAGCACAACCAAATCATCAGTACATGTGTTGCTTGGGTGAGGAGGTGCGTCTTGATTCAGGGCCTATGTGTCCTTTTTTTACGTTAATGTGGCCCAATGATTCCCAAATTACAGCACCATGCATTACGTCACTTTGTAACCCTTAACGCTAAATTATGCCTCTGCCAGGTATAATGTATGCAAAGGAGGCATTCTCCTGTTAGCGGGGCTGAAAAAAGGTGCAGAGAACTCAAAGAGATTTCTTTGCATCATTTTTTTCCGGCACTTGTAACACCTGCTCAGAGCAGGCTTTCAAAGGTGGCTCCCATTGGTTTCATTGGGCCTCTGGGTGTTTTGCAGGATTAGCCTCAGAATACTGCAAAGCGACAAACTAGCGTCAAAAATTCTGATGTTAGTTCCCCAACTACCGCCATGGTGTGCCATATATTAAATACGACTTACACTTAGTGGCATTAGGGGGATGCTAAGGGACGTAAGAAAAGTGGTGCTGCACTAGGTGCAGTGCCACTTTTTATGAGTCTGCCCCTTATTCTATGAGTAAGTTATGTTAAGACTAGGTAATGACTTCTCATTGAAAATTATACACCAAAACAAAGATATGTTATATGCAAATTTGCACGCTCATGTTTTTCTTAAGAATCCAAAGAAACAGAAAAGAATAAAACATGGTGCAAATATACGAGGAATATTTGATGCAAAAGATAATTATTTAAAAATAAAGATAAAAACATATATATTCAATTTCAGATTTGACTTCAATTGAATGCAGTAAAAAAATTATAAACTTGAACAGCAACAGTTAAGCCTATATTTATTTTACAGACTTCCTTACCAGAAATAAAATTGTTAAAAGTTGAGAAGAACCTCATAAATTAAAGTATTATAAATGTATGATTTAAGTATTTATCAAAAGAAGAGTTTTAACTATTACTTTGAACTTAATATGATATTATCAAATATCACATAGGTAAAATATGCCTTTATTACAATCACTATCAATGTATTGCAACTATGTTAGATGGGGCATAGCCAAGGAGCGCATGGAGACCAGTGCTCAATAGCTTGACTCCAGTGACCTGGCCCTTGTGTAAAGTGATCCTGGGACCCCCCCTGACCTGGAATCGGCCAGGATATGGGTCCAAAAGGCAGGAGTGGGCCCAGGCAGCATATGTGGCAATGGTGACCCCGAAACAAAGCATCGCACCAAGTGAGGAGGATGCCTGCAAGAAGTGGCCACACCCAAGATGACAACACAGTCATAACAATCAGTGTGGCCTCAAAGAAGACAGGCCAGCCCCTGGGACATTAACACTTATACAATGTGAGAGTGAAGTCAGACCCTGGGATGACAGAGTTGCAGAGGGGAGAGGACCCTCTGATTTGGTGCTACCCAGGAGCTGTAAGATGCAGCACCAGCTGGGGATAGCAGAGGTGCCAGGAGGCAGGTACAAGCCCTGAAACAGCAAAGTAGCCTGCGGTGGCCGGGGTCCCAGTGGAGCCGCAAATGCGCAGTGACAACCAGAGAACTAGGAAATGGGGCTCAGCAGGCAGCTGTTGGTTGGCACTTTGTGCCTGCGTACATTAAATCTGTTCCAACAGAATGGAGGGTTGAGGCAGAGGCCTACAGGTGGAAGGGCGGAGGTGGAGGAGGCTGGTGAGTGCTGTGGGAATGCCAGAGCGGCAACATGAGACTTCTGAGGTGGCCGGGGCCTTTGCTCGTGAGGGATATATATGAACAATCTAGCAAAAATGGGACTGCAACATTGGAGGAGTTTAGGCATGAACCATAATGAACTAATGGGGCCCTAGAGATAGGACTAGGCAGTGGAGATAGGGACAGAGGAGAGAAGTAAGAAGGGGACTGGTGTGGGTGCTCATGCCCAGGATGCCACGCCATGATTGGGGGTGAGTGAGAGGAGCTAGAATGAAGTGACTGTTCTCCCCTTCTCCCCTACCCCTGCCAGTTAAGGGATGTACAAAGGACAGTCAACAAAGTGGTGGCACCTGGCAGCTCTCCTTCCATCCTTCGTCATCATTGAGTCAATTCTTAAAGGAGGCTTGTTGGGGTTCAATTTCCCCCACCTCCTGCTCACCGTCTTAGTGTCCTGTCAACACCTGGCAGGGGCTGGATCTCTGGATGATTTAAGGCTGTGATGCTCTATGCAACACAGGGGCAGGAGGAGTCATTCAAAGTGCTGGTTAACGCTGACCATTGAAGGATGGACTATTGATTGGGGGTGCTTGTGCCCAGGGTTCCACCTGCAAGGACTGTGACAGGGCTAATTGTGCACAATTGGGGGCCCAATGCTACGCTGGCTTGAATTTTCATAAGGCCAAGGCTAATGGAGACGGCCCCGGATAGAAATATTGGGGTGACAGTGGAGGAGGCACCGGGCCTGCAGCAGAACATTGCCAGTGGCTGAGACCAGGGTGAGGCATAAGGTGGTCATGGCCCCTCAGCAAGACCCGCCACATCACATAGGAGATGAATAAGAGCCAATGGCGAACTCACCCGACTAAAACTTGAAGGCCCACATGGCCACCATTCTGGCAGCCATAAAAGTTGCAAAGACAACCCTGGAATTCAAAATAGATGCAGTGTCTCAGGAGGTGAACCTCCCCCAGACTGACCATAGGAGGTTGGTAGATCATTTGGTTAAGATGGAATCTCTACTAGCTCCTCATCGGTCGACAGGGTTTGAGCACTCAAAACAGCAGCAATGACTGGAGCAGGAAGTGGCCCGGTTGCTGAGAATTGTTCCCGCTGTAACAATGTTAGACTGTTTGGGGTCCAGAAGTGAGCGGAGAGCCCGAGCATGGACCTTTGCTGGAGGAATGGTTGTCATCGGTGGTGCTGGGGGGAAAAGTGGTTTTGCATAGAATGTGCCTATTGGGTGCCGGGACGGCCACCACCACCCGGATGCCTACCGAGAGCAATTGAAGCGCAACTGCTCAATTTTCAGGACCAAGATGCAAGCCTTCAATTGGTACCCACGCATGACTCATTGACTGTGGAAGGACAACCTGTTAACATTTATCTGGAGTACATAGTGCTCGTTCAAAGACAGAGAGAGTCCTTTTTGCAGCTCAAACACCTGAGGACCCTTGACATCCAGTATGCTTTACTTGTACTTGACCACAGACAGTTTTTCACCTCTGCCACAGAGGTCTGAGAATGGCTCAAAACAGCGGTGATACCGGCTGCCAACTGAAAAGGGGGACACTACTCAGACCCAGGCGTGGCAGGAATAGTGAAGGTGTTGTTGTTATACAGCTCTTCTGCATGTGGCACCAACGAAGGTGCAGGCAGAGTCTGAGAGGGTGACAGAGGTTGCCTGCCTACAATGGGCTCCATGGCTGGAGTCTGAGAATAGTTGGGTATCATTGGTTGAAGTGGTGCCTGAATCTGCAGAATACGATGGGTCCCACGAGGGTGCCCCGGAACACGGGTTACCACCTCAAGTCACATCTATCACATCAGATGTGATCATCTGAGATGCAGACACTCTGCCATGGCCAGTGTGGATTGGGTTACAAAACAGCCCAAAGCAAAACTACCTGGGAAGACACAGAGCTTCTAAGGGTCATGTCTGGCTGGGAATAGGGAAGCTGTGTCTACAGATTCTGGATGTTTGTGTTATACTCAGTTTATTGGCTAGGACAATGGACATACTGTGAACTGGAGTGGTGGTCAGTTCTGGGTCCATAGGATGGTAAGGTTGGGAGTGGGGTGGGTTGGGACAATGTTCAAAGGTATGCACTAATATGGGGATCCTTGTCTTCTGTCAGGGCCTTCTTGACTATGGCAGGACCCCGGACACAGGAGAGAGGTACTGTTGCAAGAGAGATGAAACTTCATGCCCTTAATCTGTTGAGTTGAAAAGTGAATCATCAATGAAACAAGATAAAAAGAGGACTGCCCTTGCCAGATATGCCTCTGACCTGGTATTTTTACAGGAGAGACACATATGAGGGGAATTAGGGGAACAGTACTTGCGAAGGGAAAATACACAATTCACATAATTCAGACAGCCACAGCCCACTATTTTAAGGAACGTACAGTCAGTAAGGGAGGTAGTCTCAGTATGGGAAGCATATAAGGCCACCTTCAGAGGGTGAAAATTACTGGGTAAATGGGAGGCAAGCATAGGAAGAGGGAGCACTGCACAGAAATAGAGAGGTACCTTCTAAGCCTGGAGGATGAGCACCCATGACACCCCTCAGCTGTTGTGAAGGGGCATCTACTTAGTAAATTGGAGGAATACTGCTCATTGTTGATGTGGTTAAATAAGACTACATAGCATGGGTTAAGCACCCATACAAAATAGGGGACAAGGCAGGAAAGATGTTGGCATGGCTCAGCCAGCGGGACCAAGGTGGACACCCATAAAAGAGAGCTAGGGCCTAGGTGGAGGCCGAGAGGTGTACTTCAAGGTCAATGCAGAGACAATGGAGGCCTAATGAAGGACATTTATCGGAGTAGCAAGTGGTTGGACATGGAGGATCTGCGTGACTTTGTGTGGGGCTGACCCTGTCAATAACCTGGTCACCAGTGGTCTCTTGACCTGGGGTGAGATTTGACTATAGAGGAGGTGCAATAGGTGCTGACCCAGTTACAATCCAGGAAAATGCTGTGCCCAAATGGGCTACCAGGAGAAATCTTCAAGATATTAGCAGGTATGATGGCTCCAAACCTCCATGGGATGTATGTGGAAGTGTATCAACGAGCTCCCTTGAAATGTAAATCTTGTGACCATAGTCTTGATTCAGAAAAAAACAGAAAACAGATGGATCAGCGGGATTAGTACCATCCAATATCATTATTTAATTCACATGGTAAAGTACTCACCTAGGTGCTGGCAAATCATCTCTGGGGAGTAATTCTAGACCTAGTTTACTCAGAACAGAATGACTTTATGGCACCAAGATCAACTAGGCTCAGTCTCTGCTGCCTTCACAACAATATTGCTATGACAAAGGATGCAGAGCTCCCACTGGTGATTGTGTAGTTAGACGCAAACAAAGCATTTGACTAAGTGGAATGATCCTTCCTTTTTCAAATAATGAAAAAAATGGACTTTGAGCCGAAATTTCTGTGTTTGGTTGGACTCCTCTATGGCACACCACAGGCCACAGTTAAAGTGAATGGAGATCTTTTCCAGGAGTTCCCTAGAGGTTGGGGAACCAGACAGGGCTGCCCCCTGTCATCTATGTTATTTGCCTTGACAATAGAGGAGTTGGGGTAATGGAACTGGTGTGGATATGCAAGTTTGGTACTGACAATGGGCAGAAACGTAGGAAGAAAAAATATCGCTATATGACGATGATGTCCGGTTATACTTGGCAGAACCAGAGCTGTCCTTGGACCAGGTAGGGGAGATTTTCAAGATATAGAGTGAGTATGCAGGATTGGGTATTAATTGAGAGAAGTCACTTATATTTCCCCTATGATCATGGGAGGTCCAGGATGCTCTTCCTGAGCTGCTCTGGGTGGGGCAAGATCATTTCCGGTACCTAGGTTTCTAGATCTTGAGAGATTGGCTGATTCACTATGAGGATAGTTTGGCCTTGATCTTGCATAGATTGGTGGTGGATGCAACCTATTGGAAGGTGCTCCCACTCCCCCTGGCCTGTCGACAATATTGTGACACCCTGGGTGCCAAGGAAAATCTCCATGTCCTTTATGGTGGCAAAATCAGCCCCAGTCCCCTGGAGGCAACCAAAACAGTGTGTGCTGTATCGAGAAAGAAATGGGATGGGGACAGACACTGTCCCCCAAAACCTTTCTATGGCTGGGCACAAGGTTAGGAGTGGTTTAGACTCTGCAGGGATTTAGAAAATAGGATCCCATCACCCTCTTCACACTATGGAATATATGGCATGTGAACAGCATGGTACCATTTACTTATCTTAGAGAGAAGTATGACATGGCACCCTGAGAACTTTTTAAATATTACCAACTAAGACACATCCTATAGGATATGATTGCTGCCAATAAGGATGCCACAAAAGAGCCCCACCCCCCGGAATGACTTTTTGATGGGCATAAAAAGGCCAAAGCATTCTTACTGACTTATAAGACACACATGAACAATATACATGGGGAGGTAACACATCTAAGAGGGACATGGCAGGCTGATGTGGAGGAATTGGAGGATGATGAGTGACAGCAAGAACTGCAGTTTCCAAGGGGGGTGGCCATCCAGGCATGATTCAGTTTGATTCAATTTAAAATTCTCCATAGACTATATTACACCAGGGCACTCCTGCACAAGATTGGCAGAGCAAAGATCAATTTCTGCAAGCTTATGACCACAGGAGGTCCTTTTTGCACACATAATGGGCAGGCCCCAGGATCCATATGTTTTGGGAGGGGTGAAAACTCGGACTGAGACGGCGATTGGGGCACCAGTTGCACACCAGGCTCCATCAACGTTGTTAGGGTGTGGAAGCCTCTGATCTTACTTCCCATCAGAAAATCTTGGGAAACCTGGGGTTTCTCTTAGCAAAAAGGGAAAGTGCAAAGACTGGGGAGCACTGGGAGCCCACAATTGCAGAATTGGAAATAGGAGATGGATTTTTGTTATAGGAAGGAAAAAGTTCAGGGCTACCGGTGGAAAATTTGAGAGAGTGTGGGGAAGGTCCATGGAAGAATAGTGAGGGGAGCTGTGGATTTTAATGGTGAACCTTAAATGAGCAGTAGTTGGGGGAACAACGGGATTGGAGTCTTAGACATTGGAACTAACCTGCCTCTATCTGCTGTTCTGAAGCAACTTTTTGTCCTTCACAGTTCCTGGAGATGTTTTTCATGTCATGGTGTGGGGGAGGGTCGGAGAGGGTGAAGGACATCACTGCATGTTTCTGTGTGTTGTTGTTTAAGTATATATGTCTAAACATCAATAAACTATATTATAAAGAAAGAAAGATTTTGGATGGTACACGCAACTGGGAAACTTCATTTTAGAATATACATTAGGAAATTCCATATCTAATGCATTAGTTATTTGAAGAATAATCTGTATTTTTAAATATGAAAGACTGTCTAAATCTATTAGAAACTTAACTTAAATGCAGACAACATTTTATTTTATAATGAATGTAATACAACCACGCCTAAAAATATTTGCAAATAGACCACCAACCACAAAAATTCCAATATTTTAGAAACAGAAATAATGGTTCTACCATTGTGAGTTTTTAAAGAATATTGTTGCTTAGAAAATGAATCACATATTTAGACACTGTGAAAGAGGTATTTGAATATAGGGGCAATACACCACACCCACACAAGAAGTGATAACTACATTCTGTAGGCCAAGTACTAATAAGCTCTTATATGCAAATCTCAGTACATTGACAAGCATAATCACATTATCAATAAAAGAAGACTTAGTGGTAATTATGAAGCTCCTGTTGCAAAAAGTGCAAATATAATAACACAGTTATTAGAAACAACATAGGCATATTTATTTATTGAATGATTTAATACTATACATCACCTACACCACCCCATGGCACGCCAAAGACACCCCAGGTTTTCGGAGGAGGAGCTCAGGGTTATGGTGGAGGAAATCTTACGGGTAGAGCCACAGCTATTTGGATCACAGGTACAGCACACCTCTATAGCTAGGAAGATGGAGCTATGGCGAAGAATAGTTGACAGGGTCAACGCAGTGGGACAGCACCCAAGAAATCGGGACGACATCAGGAAGAGGTGGAACGACCTACGGGGAAAGGTGTGTTCCGTGGTCTCCAGGCACAACATCGCGATTCAGCGGACTGGCGGCGGACCCCCACCTCCTCCCCCACAACTAACAACATGGGAGGAGCAGGTCTTGACCATTATGCATCCAGAGGGCCTCAGAGGAGTCGGTGGAGGAATGGACACTGGTAAGTCAAATCTTAACTATCATATCCCCCACCCTACCTGCATGCTATCACACACCCCCACCCTTACCCCCTCCCCTATCACTCCAACTCCTCACTAATGTACTAATAACACAACCCACCCATCCCAACACCAAGCCCTGCATGACACAACAAAGCATGGACACCCATCACAAAAGCTTGCCCACTGCACATACCCATAACAACCCATAACCATCATCACACAAGCCACCACACAGGAATGCTAGCACTGGGGTACACGCTCACCCACCCATTGCACACCATGACACACACACTTGCAATAATCATGCTTTTATACCCCTGCAGGACCACTACGTAACGTCACCAGACAGGAAGGTCCAGATATCTCTACCCCACCCACAGAAGAGGCACACAGTGGTGACAGCAGCTCTGGCCAACTGGATCCAGATGACCAGCCCGGACCATCATGGGCCTCGGGACAGTCGGCTCCCCTCGCACAGGCACAGCCCAACACTGACCTTCCACCCTCTGGTAACACCAGCACAGCACCCACCCAGCGGGCCCATACCTCCGTACCCAGGACACGTCAATCAGCTGTGTGTCCACCACTACAGGGAACCCAGGATAACCCACCACCCCAACAACAACAGGGACCTGGGGGCAGTGGTAGTGGGCACACGGTCCAGGGGACGGAGGCACAGGAACACAGGGGAACTGGGAGGGCTGCTGTGCGAAAGGGGGCGGACAGGCCAAGGGAACCCACTCTCCACGAGTCCCTCTCCTCCATCATGGGAGCCTACCACCACTCCAAGGAGACGATGGCTACGGTACTGGCCAAGTTTCAGGAGACCCAGCGCATGCAGGAGGAACAGTATTTGGGCTTCAGGGAGGAGCTCAGAACCATTAGCTCCGCCCTGGGCACCATCGTAGGGGTGCTGAAGGACATACAGAACACCATGAGGGACACCGTGGCACTCCAAGGGGCCCCTGACACTAGCCTGGACGATGAACTGCCCACCACCTCCGCCGGCGCTAGTGGACAGGACGCCCCGCCACAGGACCACCACACCAGCACCCAACCCCCTGCAGACGGAGAACCACCCCGCAAGCGGTCCCTGAGATCCAGGAACAGGACAGAGCAAGTTGGCAAGACCCCCGCCAGGAAATGAGACCACCCTGATTGTCATCCCACTGTCCCACTTTGTTACCCTGTCCAGATTGGAACTGCCCCAGCTCCACTTCCTATGCCCATATGGGCAGTGCACCTGTGAGACTAATAGACTGGAATCTGCCATGGACATTCCTCCACCATCACCCATCACCATTTTGCCACCCCCTCCAATAATTAGCACTTCAATAAACACCCTAGAACCACAAATCAATCTGGAGTCAGTCTGTGATTTTGAAAATGTGTATTATCTATGACAATGACAAAATCCGTTCGAAATTGTAATGTCAACATACCTATGTCACACATCACAAGCCCATGAAGGATGCAAGCAGATGACACACGTTGGTAACCACACCTGTGAAACCGTAATGGAAATGTACCACTCAGTTAGCAAATACTGCTTCAAATTGACAGACAGGATAGAGGTAGAAGTGTGAAAGTAAATGTAATAGTAAAAAAAAAATTCTCACCTGTGTGTCACTGGAAATATAGCTGTATGACAGAGTCCCTGTTGTCAATGTCTTCTTCCTCTGCTTCCTCCTCATCACTGTCCACAGGCTCCACAGCTGCCACAACACCGTCATCTGGACCATCCTCCTGCAGAAAAGGCACCTGGCGTCGCAAAGCAAGATTGTGAAGCATAGAGCAGGCGATGATGATCTGGCACACCTTCCTTGGTGAGTAGAATAGGGAATCACCTGTCATATGGAGGCACCTGAACCTGGCCTTCAGGAGGCCGAAGATGCGTTCGATCACCCTCCTAGTCCGCCCATGGGCCTCATTGTAGCGTTTCTCTGCCCTGGTCCTGGGATTCCTCACTGGGGTCAATAGCCATGACAGGTTCGGGTAACCAGAGTCCCCTAATAGCCACACACGGTGCCTCTGGAGTTGACCCATCACATAAGGGATCCTGCTATTCCGCAGGATGTAGCCTTCATGCACAGAGCCAGGGAACATAGCATTTACCTGCGAGATGTACTGGTCTGCCAAACATGCCATCTGTACATTCATGGAGTGATAATTCTTCTGGTTCCTGTACACCTGTTCACTCCTGTGGGGGGGACCAAAGCCACATGGGTCCAATCAATGGCACCTATGATGTTAGGGATATGTCCCAGGGCATAGAAGTCACCTTTAACTGTAGGCAAATCCTCCACCTGAGGGAAAATGATGTAGCTCCTCACGTGTTTCAGCAGGGCAGACAACACTCTGGGCAACACGTTGGAAAACATAGGCTGGGACATCCCTGATGCCATGGCCACTGTTGTTTGAAATGATCCACTTGCTAGGAAATGGAGCACTGATAGCACCTGCACTTGAGGGGGGATTCCTGTGGGATGACGGATTGCTGACATCAGGTGTGGCTCCAACTGGGTACATAGTTCATGGATTGTTGCACGATCAATTCTGTAGGTGACAATTACATGTCTCTCTTCCATTGTCAACAGGTCCACCAGAGGTCAGTACACTGGAGGATGCCGCCATCTCATCACCTGCCCCAACGGACGTGTCCTATGGAGGAGAGCAGCGAGCAGAGAGTCAGCCTACACTGAGGTATCACAAAATGCCATTTGCACACATATATTAATCCGCAATGTGCCTGTTACTGTGTGTATGCAAGGCCTAGATAGGTGTGACGCAGTTATTGTTAATGCCATGTGGCCCCCTGAAATGGCGGCTGCCTGACCTGTAAGGTGGGACAAGGGGATATGAGGTAACTGCGCTGGCGTTCTACACCGTTGCAGTAGGCTGTCGAAGACCTCGGCGCAAACCTGCATTGGTTAACATTGGACCCTATGGGTCCGAGGAGCCAATGACGATGTACGCCGGCGGTGACGGTACGCACCACTGCGGACGTGACCGCCATGTTCTGTCTGTTCACTTACTTGATACCTGACCTTCAACAGGCAGGACCTACACTGGAAGTGCTGCTGTGACCTCAGTCTGGAAGCGACGATGGCTCATCTGTCTGGGGAAAGGACCCCTGCCTTCACTTCGGAGGAGTTGGAGAAATTAGTGGATGGGGTCCTCCCCCAGTACACACAACTGTATGGTCCTCCAGACAAACAAGTGAGTACACTGTGAGCATGCTGCATGGGCAATTCCTGTTTGGGGTGGTGTGGATGGAAGATACATGGGGGGGGACTGAGGCCTGCATGAGTGGACGGTGAGTGTATGTGCGTCAGGGCAAGGGTGGGAACGTTGGCCAATGAGTATGACGGTCCAGACAGGTAAAGATCTTCCTTTTCCCCGGTACTATTCCTCCAGGTCAGCGCCCACCAGAAGAAGGATATTTGGCGCGTCATCGCCAAGGACGTCCGGACCCTGGGGGTCCACCACAGACGGAGCACCCACTGCCAGAAAAGATGGGAGGACATTCGCCGCTGGAGCAAGAAGACGGCGGAGGCCCAGTTGGGGATGGCCTCCCAACGTGGGAGGGGTGCTTGAGGGCGTCACAGCAGCCACAAGGGGATGAGTACAGTCACATTCATCTGACTCAGTGCACATTACGAGGTGTCTGGGTGGGGGAGGTGGGCAGTGGGTTCCCCTAGGCCAAGGCAAGCTTGGTAGGCAAGGTCCCTTGAGAGGCAGGTTCAGTGGAACCCCAACCCCACTAGTGGTTAGTGCCATCTACACCTAGTCAGGCTCATGTGACTTCCATGTGTGCAGCAATCGGGCTTAGGTCTTGTACCCCATGGGCATGGGAATAATCTAGGAACAATAAGTGCATGGCGTAGTGCAGAGGGCTGCTGTGTCTGTAGTGTCCGCCAACGGTAGTGGTGTTGCATGCACTGAACATGTCTTTCTTCTGTCCCCCCTCCCTTTTTGTGGTCTCCCTGTTCTTGTGTGCAATAGCATCATCAGGCGGAGGAGCAATGGCATCTGAGCAGGAGGGAGCTGCATCCCACTTGGCCCTGGAGGGCGAAACAACAGAGTCAGAAGCCACCAGTGGGACGGAGGGTGAGGAGAGCTCCACGGTGGGGACACGAGGTGACAGCAGTGACAGCGACTCCACCTCTCATGGGAGCTCCCTTGCTGTGGTGGGCCCCTCTGTGCCCCCGCATCAACAGGTACAGCCGTCATCCCCCCTACCAGCACCACCCTCCCAGCAGCCCCTCAGCGTGTGTCCCGTGCCCGCTCACCCAGGAGGGTGGGCATCTCCTTCGCCCCAGGCACCTCAGGCCCTGCCCCGGTCAGCCCTGAGGAGGCTATTGACCTCCTGAGATCCCTCACTGTTGGGCAGTCAACCATTCTGAATGCCATCCAGGGTGTTGAGAGGCATTTGCAACAAACAAATGCATACCTGGAGGGCATTCATTTTGGCCAGGCAGCCCAACAGAGAGCATTTCAGGCTCTGGCCTCAGCACTGATGGCAGCCATTGTCCCTGTGTCCAGCCTCCCCCCTCCAACTTCCTCCACCCAGACCCAATCCCCTCTACCTCAGCCTATCCCAAGCACACCATCAGACCAGCATGCACACACCTCAACACACAAAAGTGGCTCAGGCAAACATAAGAACCACACATCCCACAGGCACTCACACAAGCATCATACCCATGCAGACATCCCAACATCAACTGCCTCCACTGTGTCCCCCTCCTCCACGTCTCCCTCCTCCCTCCCAGTCTCGTCTCCACTCACACCTGCATGCACTACATCCTCAGCCACTACCTCCATCACCAGCACGCCCATCACCACACACCGCTCACGTGCACTCACCACCCCACTACAATTCACACATCCCCTGTGTCCTCTCCCAATGTGTCAGTGAGACCTCCTCCCAAAGTATACAAACGCAGGCACACACCCACCCAACAGTCATCCACCTCACAACAGCCTCCAGTCCATGCACCTTCACCCAAATTCAGCAGACGTACACCTCCTACAACCACTACCTCTTCCTCCACTCCCAAACCCCCTCCATCTACCCGTCCTAGTGTGTTTAAAAAACTTTTCCTGGCTAATATTGACATCTTCCCTACACCTCCCCCCCGTCCGTCCCCTAGGGCCAGGCTTTCCGGGTCCCAACCCAGCACCTCAGCCACCACATCCCCAGGCACAGTGGTGCCAGCAACTGCGGGCTATTGGAGTGTGCCAACCATCAGGGCTGCCAGTGTGCCTTGGAGCGAGGGCAAGGACATTCCGCCACTTGCCAAGCTAAAAAGGTTGCCTACATTCTGGAGGGAGTAGCAGAAAACACCTGCCACCAAGGGGTCAGGGAAAACGAAAGGGGATAGTGGCAAGACAGCTGCGCCATAATCAAAGGTGGGGAAGGGCCAGAAACTGAAGGGCAGGTCAGAAGAGGACATGGTGGCACCGACTGAGGGACCAGTGTCACACCTTCTTTCCACGTCGACACCGACCTGTACGGCGGAGAAGACCGCCACCTGCACCGCCGCCAGCACCGCTGCCACAGAGCCCTCTGCCAGCACCGCTGCCACAGAGCCCACCGCCAGCACCGCTGCCACAGAGCCCGCCGCCATCACCGCTGCCACAGAGCCCGCTGCCAGCACCGCTGCCAAAGATCCCGCCACCAGCACCGCTGCCACAGAGCCTGCTGCCAGCACCGCCGCCACAGAGCTCGCCGCAAGCACCGCCATAACTGACACCGCCACAAGCACCGCCGCGACTGACACCACCTCAAGCACCACCAGGCACCCCGTGACATCCTGAGCCAGTGGCACCACAGCAGACATGGCTGTCATCCCCAGTGGTCAGTCGTCCGAGGCTGGTGGTGAGCTCCAGGAGCCTGGGCAGCTTCCATGAAGCATCACTTTCAGTGGAGAAAGGCATCCACTACCTCAGTCCTTGGTAGGATGAAGTACTCTGGGCACAAAGCCCCCTCCATAACCAGTGGAGTATCACATCCACTACCTCAGTCCTTGGCAGGATGAAGCACTCTGGGCACAAATCTCCTTCCAGAACCAGTGGAGTATCACATCTACTACCTCTGTCCTTGGCAGGATGAAGCATTCTGGGCACAAAGCCCCCTCCAGAACCAGTGGAGACTGTTATCCACTTGAGAGACTGTGGCTTTGCACTCCCCAGGATAAGCAGTGGGCAACCCACCCAATGAAAAGACTTGTGGGACTGTAGCTTTGCACTCCCCAGGATGAAGCAGTGGGCAACCCAGCCACTGAAAAGACTTGTGAGACTGTGGCTTTGCACTCCCCAGGATGAAGCAGTGGGCAACCCACCCACTGAAAAGACTTGAGAGACTGTGGCTTTGCACTCCCCAGAATACATCAATGGGCATGGAGTCCCCTCGTGGAGCAGTGGCGTCATGTGTTCATCAGGCTGAGGTGCTCCCCTCCCCCACCCCCTGAGGTGCCTGTTTCATTTCGATCTGATGCCCCTGCAGTGTTCCCTCCGTTTCCAGTCAGGTATCTAGTGTGGGATCGCCCATGCATTTTGGGCCCAGTGGTCCACGGACAATGATTGGTGCACTAACCAGACTTGTGTATTTGGTGTATGTTGGACCTGGCCCTTTTACAGGGTCATTCCCCAGACTTTTTGCTTTTGCCTCCTTATTTTTCTGACCTTTGTTGGCTGACGTTTTGACTCTGAGCACTTTTTCACTGCTAACCAGTGCTAAAGTGCATGTGCTCTCTCTAACACATTTGGTATGATTGGATTATACCTAATTGGCATATTTAATTTACCTAGAAGTCCCTTGTAAAGTGGTATCCCTATACCCAGGGCATGTAAATTAAATGCTACTAGTGGGCCTGCAGCGCTGCTTGCGCCACCCACTGAGGTAGCCTGTCAAACCTATCTAAGGCCTGCTAGCGCAGAGCCTGTGTGCGCAGTTTTCTGCCACAGGGACCTGGCATCTAAATTTACTTGCCAGGCCCAGAACTCCCCTTTTACTACATGTAAGTCACCCCTAAGGGACGCCCTAGCTAGCCCTCTGGGCAGGGTGCCATGTATGTAGAAGGCAGGACATGTGCCATGTTGCGTGGCCTGTCCTGGTAGTGACAAACAGCCTAACTTGGTGTCTCACTGCTGTGAGTGCTGCCCTCTCATAGGATTGCATTGGAAATACCCTGCCTTATGTGTAAGGGGTATTGTCTGATTTATGAGGGGGAAGTGTAGGCATGTTTGGTATGGTTGTGACAGTGGTAAGAAATGCTGCTTACTGGTGTAGGTGTATTTTTTATTACTATCACAGAAATGCCACTTCTAGAAAGTGCGCATTTATCTGTGCTTATGACTTTGGTGTTTTGCAGCTGTCTCCAATCAACGTCTGGGCAGACTGACAGTTGGGGCTTTGTGCATACTTCTCAGACAGTCTGAACACAGGGAGGGTGGAGGTGACACAGAGGTGCATCTACATATTGTAAAGCCTTCCTGGGATGAGAGAAGGGAGAGGCGGGGCACACCTGCATTTGTAAAGACTGTGCCCTGGCCTCACACAATAGGGTTGTTAACCCCCCACTGATGTTTGGAGCCTGTGCTGAAAGGAGAGAGGGGGCACTCCCAGAATCAGTTGTAACTGGCTGGAACCTCCTCTCCCTACCATTGTGAAACACTGTAAGAACTGACTATAAGTACAGGGGAATTTTCCCCACAATTTGAACATTCTTGGAACTTGAAACTGGACACAGAACGCTGCTGAATGGACTCACCAGGAAACCACCTTGGACTGCTACTGTTGTGCTGACCTGTGACCTGCCTGGTCACTAGGAGGAACTGCCACCATCTGCACCCCTTGTGCTGGCCTGTAGCTAGGTCCACCAGCCCTGTGCTCCTTCTTGTTTTGGTTGCTCCCAGGGGCAGGGTGCTGTGGCCCCTTACCCCTGCCAACCCTTCTACAAACTTTGCCCACAGCGCTTTCCAAAGGGCGCTCTCTTTGTTGCCAAAGAAAAATCACTGCCGCAGCCCAGGCTTCAGAGTTGACCTAGTGCTGTGTAAAGCTCTTTATTTGGAGCCCAAATTCATTGCCACAGCCCAGGCTGCAGATTTGGTCCTAGCGCTGTGTAAAGCGCTTTATTTGGGGCCCGGATCACCGCCGCAGCCGAGTTTGTGAATTCACTCTGAGCGCGGAGATCACGCTCCTCTCAGTGCCCCTGGGGCACTGCAACAAAGGAACCGGAGCCAGCGTGCTCCTCTTGGCGCCCCCGAGGCACCTCCCAATTCTGGGAGTGCCCCCGGGGCACCAGCCGCCTTCAGTCGACAGGAAGCCTCCCGGCGGCTCGGGAGCAGCTTCCTTCACTCGCGCACCACATCGGGTGCGGTCAAGTGTTTTCCCTCGGGCCCCCGGAGGGGTCCGAGCTTTCTTTCACCGTTGAGGCAGGACTCGGGGAAGGCGCGGGGAGTGCCCCCCTTCCCCGGTCGCTGCGTAAGGAGCAGGACGCACCTATTATTGGCCATCTGTGGTTCTAGCTGAAATCGGGAAGGGAGACCTCGACGGAGGTCCCTTCCCACCTTTTGTTCCAGCATTGTTTGTTGGGCCGCGCCCGGCCCCCACCCCACGGACAGGGTGTGAGGAGGCCGAGGCTGGCCCCCAAAAACATTGCGTGGCCCCCTTTTTGCGCGCCGGAGCGCTGGGGTCCCCTACACTCACCTTTAGGCACTGGAAGTGCCTCTTCAGCCAGAAAACAGGTACTTTCTAGGGAATCTAGGCTATAGGAGCCTAGTACAGACTTTTGGTTGTTTAGATTTCCTACCTGTACATATATGTGCTAATGTTCCTTCCTGGGCATGTCTAGCTGATATGTATTTATATGACTTGTGGTAGATTCTCTAATGTTCCTTTGATGGGTATTTAGGAATTGTTCATGACAAGTGCACATATCTTTTACTCTAATTCCTGACTACTGCTTATGTTGCAGAATCCTGAGTACTTACGTGTTCTAATGTGACAACTGCATATTCTTGCAGAGTATTAGTAACTTGTGTAACGTTCTGACAACTGCTAAGGTAGCAGGGTATTACTTACATGTAATGTTGGTCTAATTATGTTTTGTGCAATAGAGATTATTTTTACATAGCTCAGTGTTGTGTTTACTTTGTGGTGTACATTTTGCGTCACGTGTGTTGGGCAAACGATTTACACATTGCCTCCAGGTTAAGCCTGACTGCTTGTGCCAAGCTACCAAGGGGGTGAGCAGGGGTTATCTTGGACGTGTAACTCCCAAGCCCTGACTAGAGTGGGTAGGTTCTGCCTGGCTGAGGTGCATACCCTAGCCAACCAGAAACCCCATTTCTAACAGTGTACATAATTGTATATACTGGATTTGGAGTTTTGACTACTGGACTTTTATTGATTACAATCGTTCAAATCATTTCCTTTTGTCCTTGCGTTATTTAAGGGGGGGTAAATGTAATGTTTCAGCATGTATTTGTGTGTATGGTGTTGTGAGTGAGAGTGGGGGTGTTGCATGTTGCGTGTGTGTGTCACTCTCTTTTCCCTCCCCCTCCCCAGTGTTGTAGGTGCAGTACTCACCGTGGTCGTCGCAGCCGTCGTTGGAGCTCCTGATAGAGGAGCACAAAGACCATCGCCGGCAGGATCTACAGTTCTGGCTCCATGGCGTCCTGGTCTCGTGGGGTGTGGAGAGGTCGGTGATTTTCCCTTCTGTGTACTGTTTCTGCCGTGTTTTTATTCGCATTGGTTCCGCCCCAGAAAAGCTGGTGGATTTCCGGGTTGTCATAGGGTGGGCGGTACATTGTCTTCTGCCCGTCTGTTGGTGGTTACCGCCGCGCTGTTTGTTTGTACCGCCGTGGCAGTCGGAGTGTTAAAGTGGCTGTCTATGTTGGCGGGTTCCGCCGTGGTCCTGATTCCATTTTTTTTCCGCCGGCCTGCTGGCGGTATTACCGCCGCTTTAACACGGACCACCAGGGTTGTAATGAGGGCCAATATCTTGAGTAACCGCCCCACGTTGTATGTTCTTGCACACGTTTCTTCTACCATGATGATTTTTTATTTACTGATCAAATGTAACTAACCATCTTCATCCACATTCTACACCTTGGACATGCCAATATCTCATATTAAAGGCCAAAGAACAATAGTGAATTTGCATAGTGGTGCTCTCCTGCATTATCCTGTCCCTACCATGTTCTAGACTTGCTGTGGTAATGGTGAAGGCCCTGTTTGTCAGATCTGTAGTAGTGACCTGGATATTCACAATCTCATTAGGTCAGCCCAATAGGTTCAAATCAAAGAGAGGGTGTAAACTGTTATCAGTGATAATCAGATTAGGTCATGAAAGGGAGGAGAATGATCATACACCTGGGGCCAGAGTCAGCTTGGCGTGTTGTATGTTTAGAGAATGCTTTTTGACTTGGTCAGCCATATGGTGATTAGGTTGTGCGTGTGATAAAATGCTGCCAGCCAGTCTGGGTTGTTTGAAATTAAACACTGTAGTCACTCTTATATCTCTTGAATCAAGGGCCTACCCAATCCACCCTACTCACAATTAAAGGCAACTGCGTGAAAATAGAGTTGTTAGCCCACAAGTGGCATGCCTTAAGCTGACTTGCTCTTTCTGTTTTGGCTAATGGAAGGGTAAGAATATTGCTAAGATCACCACATCTGGACAAGTTCCGGAGATTTATGCAAGGAAGCAGAAGTGAGTGACCATTGTAGTGGTTAATAGCCTTGCTATCACGCATGTCCTCAAGGCCCTTGACTTCCCATGCTCTGTTTATTGCAGCTTGGTTGCAGCCTCTAACATTGTAAAGTCCTGTCCAGTGAAGGTAGATGCCTTTTTGGTCAGAACACCCATGAGAGTAGGAGTATCACCATCTGTCTGGCCTACAGGAATTATGGCCTAGGTACATCAGACACAAAAGCTACTGATGTAGAAGTATAATGGCTACTTTGCATGCCGTGAGTAGAATGTGTGCCCATTTAATTTTCTCCCAAGCTAGTGATAGCAACTTCAATTTGACACAAGCGCTTTAACAATAGGCTCAGGCAAGTGTTTAGGTAGGTAGACTTTGGGGCCCTGCCCCCTCTTTTTTATACTGAGTTAGAGGTCCTGATTCACTAGAAGCAAACTCAATAGTCTCTAGGTTGGAACCAAAGGGGTCCTCACCCTGAAGGGAACATGCCCCCAGATCCCTTGTGCATCCAGTTGTGTTGATTATGGGACTATAATTGCTCATGCATTGTCACCTCTCTGCCAGGTTGATGTCTTTTGAAATGAACCCAACCACTGTTGCCAGGAGGGAGTTCAAGGTAGAACCCTTAGATTCTGGGGCAGGTTTGATAATGACAATCTTCAGCTTTCTCATGATGGCATGAATTCATAAGTGACAGCAATATCTGCGTATGTAGGTGGTTAGACAAGAGTGGGCTCGCAAAATATAGTTCTGAGTACATTTTGCTTATTCAAGCTCCAAGGAGCCAGTGAGCGAAAGAAAGACCCCTTTGGGACAAAAGAACTAGTCTCCAATAGACTAAGGAGAGTGGTATGGACTATTGATTCACCAATAGCAGGTGAGCTCCAGACACACTCAAAGTAGAGTCAATAAATGTACACAGAACCGATTGAGGCCCTTTTCAAAACAAAAAGAAGCACATGGATCCCATATGCAGGGGCCACGAAGGTGGGCCTGGCCCACACTCCTGCAGTCCATGATGGAGAAGATTGGCAGCCTTTATCTAGGGCTTTGTCCAAGGGTGTTCAATGTGTATCCCATGCATGTCCCGCACGGTGGGATAACTTCACGCTCTTTATGCCAGGGCTGGAAGAGATGAGCCCAGTTCCTCTGCCTGTCTTGATGATATAAAAGGCTCCGGGAATTTGAAGTCCTAGAAATTGCTGAATCACATCCTGCACAGCAGGAGACCTTTATATACTTTGGCCCTCATTACAACCCTGGCAATAGGTATTAAAGCGGCAGTAACACCGCAACGGGCTGGCGGTAAAAAAAATGAGATCACGACCACAGCGGAAAAGCCACCATAGACAGACACTTTAACACTCCGACTGCCATAGCGGTAGCAACAAACACCGCAGTGGTCACCGCCAACAGACAGGCGGAAGACAATGTACCGCCCACACTATTATGGGGGGCCAATCCGCCATCTTTTCCGGGGCGGTACCAACGCCATCAACAGCACAGAGGAAGCAGTACATCAAAGGGGAACCACTCACCTTTCGACACTCCACGAAGAACCAGGATGCCATGGAGCCCGAATTGCAGATCCTCTCCATGTTGGTGTATCTTCTCATACACCACGAAGTAGAAAGGAGGCTGCGACGGTGACAACGTTGAGCACTGCACTTAGCACACAGGGGAGGGGAGGAGGGAAAAGAGAGTGACACACATACATGGCATGCAACACCCCCACCTTCACCCGCAACAACATACACACAAACACATCCAACAACAATACTGATACACCCCGTCACCCCCTGGAAGAATGCAAGGACAAAAGGAAATGAGTTTAACCAGTGTTATATTGGAACAGTCAGAGATAGCAATAGAATTTATATAAACAATATGTACAAACTTTACATTATATACACAAGGCTGTAAACTGTCCCTTGTAAATGTCCGTGGACCAGTGGTCCAAAAAAGCATGTGCGAAGCCCACACATGACACCTGCCTCAAAACGGAGAGAACACTGCAGGGACATCAGGTAAAAAAAAAACACAGGCACCTCATGGGAAGGGGAGGGGGGCTACTCAGCCGGAAGATGGTACAACGCCACTGCCCCTCGAGGGGCCTCCATGCCCACTGCTTGGCCCTGGGGAGTGCAAGGCCACAGTCTCTCTAGTGGGTGGTTTGTCCACTGCTTGGTCCTGGGGATTGCAAAGCCACAGTCTCTCTAGTGGGTGGTTTGCCCACTGCTTGGTGCTGGGAGTGCAAAGCCACAGTCTCTCGAGTGGATGCCTTCTTCCACTGGTTCTGGAGGGGGCTTTGCTCCCAGAGTGCTTAATCCTGCCATAGTTTGGAGGAGTGGATGCATCTATAGACTGGTTCTGGAGGGGGCTTTGTGCCCAGAGTGCTTGATCCTGCCAAGGAGGGGGTGAGTGGATGCATCTATCCACTGGTTCTGGAGGGGGCTTTGTGCCGAGAGCACTGAATTTGGGTGAAGGTGCATGGGCTGGAGGCTGCTGTGAGGTGGATAGCTGTTAAGTGGGTGTGTGCCTGTGTTTGTGTACTTTGGGAGGAGGGCTGACAGACACACTGGGAGAGGACACAGGGGACGTGTGAATGGTAGTGGAGGTTGTGATAGCACGTGAGCGGTGTGTTGTGATGGGCATGCTGGTGATGGAGGTAGTGGCTGATGATGTAGTGCATGCAGGTGTGAGTGGAGACGAGACTGGGAGGGAGATGGAGGATGTGGAGGAGGGGGACACAGTGGAGGAAGAGGATGTTGGTATGTGTGCATGGGTATAGTGCTTGTGTGAGTGCCTGTGTGATGTGTGGTGCTTATGTTTTCCAGATCCACTTTTGTCTGTTGATGTGTGTGCATGCTGGTCTGAAGGTGTGCTTGGGATAGGCTGAGGTAGAGGGGATTGGGTCGGGGTAGTAGAAGTTGGAGCGGGAGGCTGGACACAGGGACAATGGCTGCTATCAGTGCTGAGGCCAGCGCCTGAAATGCTCTCTGTTGGTCCGCCACGCCAGAATGAATGGCCTCCAGGTATGCATTTGTTTGCTGCAAACGCCTCTCAACACCCTGGATGGCATTCAGAATGGTTGACTGCCCAATAGTGAGGGATCTCAGGAGGTCAATAGCCTCCTCACTGAGGGCAGCAGGGCTGACTGTAACAGGGCCTGAGGTGCCTGGGGCGAAGGAGATGCCCACCCTCCTGGGTGAGCGGGCACGGGACACACGCTGAGGGGCTGCTGGGAGGGCAGTGCTGGTAGGGGGGGTGGCGGCTGTACCTGTAGTTGGGGTGGGCACAGAGGTGCCCACCACCGCAAGAGAGCTCCCATCAGAGGAGGAGTCGCTGTCGCTGGTATCCCCTCCTGTCCCCGTCGTGGAGCTCCCCTCGCCCTCCGTCCCAATGGTGCCTTCACCCTCTGTGGATTCACCCTCATGGGCCATGTGGGATGCAGCTCCCTCCATTGCCGGTGCCTCTGCTCCTGTGCCAGATGATGCTAATGCACACAAGGACAAGATGACAAAAAAAAAAGGGGGAAAGACAGAGGATACACTTGGTCAATGCCAGCAACACCACTACCGTTAGCATACACAACACACAGGGAGCAGCCCTATGCACTAGGCCATGCACTACCAGTTACTAAGATAGTCACCAGCCCACGGGGTACAATGCCTAAAGCCATTAGCTGCACACCTGAAACCCACAGGACCCTGCCCAGTGGTAGATGCCCACTAACACTATTGGGGTTGGAGTGCTTCAGAGCCTGGCCACCAAGGGAACTACTCTGCCATGTTCACCCTGGCCTAGTGGCACCCACAGCCCACATCCCCCACCCAGTTACCTCCTAACACGCGCAAAGTCAGCTTTCAGATTCTGTACTTACCCCCTTGTGGCTGCTGTGATGCCTTCAAGCACCCATCCAACTCCGGATAGGACAACGCCAGGATGCGGAACATCAGGGGGGTCACGGAGCTACGGGCACCCCTTCCACGTTGGGAGGCCAGCCCCAGCTGGGCCTCCACCGTCTTCTTGCTCCAGCGGTGCAGGTCCTCCCATCTCTTGCAGCAGTGGGTGCTCCCTCTGTGATAGACCCCCTGGGTCTGCACTTCCTTGGTGATGGCATGCCAAATACCCTTCTTCTGGTGGGCGCTGACCTAGAGGGAAGGTACAGGAGGAAAGGAAATTACTCACCCGTCCGGACTGTCATACCCATTGCCCACCAGTTCCCACCCATGCCCTGACGCACATACACTGACCATCCTCACATGCAGCACTCAGCCCCCCCCATCATGTGCCTTACATCCACACCACTCCAAATAGGCATTACCCATGCATGATGCTCAAAGTGTACTCACCTGTTTGTCTGGAGGACTGAAGAGTAGCGTGTACTGGGGGAGGACCCCATCTACCAGTTTGTCCAACTTCTCCGCAGTGAAGCCAGGGGCCCTTTCCACAGACACTGTAGCCATTGTCGCTTCCAGACTCAAGTCACAGCAGCACTTGCAGTGTAGGTCCTCTCCTGTTGATGGTCAAGTATCAAGTGAGTGAACAGATAAAAAATGGCGATCACGTCCGCGACGGTGCATAGCGTCACCGCCGGCGTACATCGCCATTGGCTCCTGCAACCCATAGGGCCCAATGATAAACAATGCAGAGTTGTGCGGCGGTCTTCGACCGCCTACCGCAACGCTGCACAACGCCAGCGCAGTTACCTCATTTCCCCTTGTCCCTCCTCACAAGTCAGGCAGCCACCATTTCAGGGGTGCACATGGCATGTCACCTAACTGCATCACAGCACATATTGGCACTAATAGGTACTCACGATTTCACACACAGATTCTCTAACATGACTTCAGACACAGTTGTGCTACCTATGTGGTATATGACACTCTCCTCACCGTTCTCCTCCATAGGCTCCAACCGCTGGGGGAGATGATGAGATGGTGGCATCCTCCGGTGTACAGACCCCTGGTGGACCTGTCGACAATGCAAGACAGACACATCATAATCACATACAGACTTGATTGTGCCACAATCCAAGAACTGTGTGCCCAATTGGAGCCAGACCTGATGTCAGCTATCCGCCAGCCCACAGGTATAACCCCTCTAGTGCAGGTCCTGTCAGTGCTCCATTTCCTGGCAAGTGGCTCCTTCCAAACCACAGTGGCCATGGCATCTGGGATGTCTCAGACAATGTTTTCTAATGTTTTGAGCAGGGTTTTGTCTGCCCTGCTGAAACACATGCACAGCTACATCGTGTTCCCCCAGGTGGATGATTTGGCCACAGTGAAAGGTGAATTCGATGCCCTGGGACATATCCCCAACATCATTGGTGCCATTGATGGTACACGTGTGGCATTTGTCCCCCCTCGCAGAAATGAACAAGTGTACAGAAATAGAAAAAGCTACCATTCAATGAATGTGCAAATGGTGTGTTTAGCGGACCAGCACATCTCCCTTGTGAATGCCAGGCATCCTGGCTCTGTGCATGATGCTTATATCTTGCGGAATAGCAGTGTCCCTTATGTGATGGGTCAACACCAGAGGCACCGGGTGTAGCTGATAGGTGAGCCCAAGGTCCCCACACAGTATGAGTAGGTGTCTGGGTATGGGGTTTGTCCCTAATGGTTAGTGTGTGTCTAACAGGTATCCCTCAAAATTTGCAGGTGACTCTGGTTACCCCAACCTCTCATGGCTACAGACCCCAGTGAGGAATGCCAGGACAATGACAGAGAAACGCTACAATGAGGCACATGGTTGAACTAGGTGTATTATTGAGAGGACGTTCGGCCTCCTGAAGGTCAGATTCCGGTGCCTCGATCTAACAGGTGGCTCCCTGTACTACTCACCGAAGAAGGTATGCCAGATCATCGTGGCATGCTGTATGTTGCACCACCTGGCATTGAGACACCAGGTGCCTTTTCTGCTGGAGGATGAGCCTGGTGATGATCTTGTGGCAGCGGTGGAGCCTGTGGACAGTGAGGAAGAGGAGGCAGAGGAAGAAGATATTGACAACAGAACGAACATCATCATGCAGTACTTCCAGTGACACACAGATAAGAGTCTGTAACTCCTCTTCACATTTCAGTATACTTTAGGACATTGTACATGGTAGCCTCTTAACCTCTATCTATGGACACTGACTGTTCCCTTTGGATTTCCTTTTTTCAGATCTGTGTATCCCATTCTGCCTTCTGCTATGTGTACTGCTTCCCAACAACTGTCATACATTGGTTTGAGTAAATGTAAATTTACATTACAGATTTTTGCTAATGTTGTGATAATACATTTGTTAAAGATCAGACTGACTCCAGATTGGTTTTTGATTAAAGGGTGTTTATTTAGGTGCTAATGCGTATAGGGGTATGTGCAAGGGGCTGGGGTGATGGAGGAAGGTCCATGGTGGAGTCCAGTCTCTTGGTATCACAGGTGCATTGTCCAATGGGGCATAAGAAGGGGAGCAATGGCAGTTCAAGGTGGACAGGGTAACAGAGTGGGACAGAAGGGTGACAATCAGGAGAGTGTTATTTCCTGGCGGGGGACTTGGCAATGTTCTCTGTCTTCTGCCTGGATCGCAGGGACCGTTTGTGGGGTGGTTCTCCTTCTTCAGGGGATGGGGTGCTGGTGGCCTGTTGGTCCTGTGGCGGAGCATCCTGTCCACTAGCGTCGGCTAAGGTGGAAGGATGTTCCTCGGTTTGGCTAGTGTCAGGGGCCCTTTGTTGAGCCACTGCCTCCCTCATGGTCTTTCCCATATCAGCAAGCACCCCTGCTATGGTGACCAGGATGGTGTATATTTTGGCGAGGTCCTCCCTGATCCCCATGTAGTGTCCCTTCTGCAGCCGCTGGGTGTCCTGAAACCTGGCCAGTACCGTGCCCATGGTCTCCTGGGAATGGTGGTATGCTCCCATGATGTTGGAGAGTGCCTCCTGGAGAGTGGGTTCCCTGGGCCTGTCCTCCCCCTGTCGCACAGCAGTCCTCCCAGCTTCCCTGTTGTCCTGTGCCTCGGTCCCTGAACCGTATGCCCACTGCCACTGACTCCAGGTCCCTGATCGTCCTGGGTTAGTGGGGTTGCCTGGGGTCCCTGTAGTGGTGGACATACTACTGATTGACGTGTCCTGGGGACAGTGGCATGGGCCCGCTGGGTGAGTGCTGTGGTGGTGTTTCCTGAGGGGGGAGACTCTGTGGTGGTTTGGGACTGTGGCAGGGGAACCGACTGTCCAGAGGTCCCAGATGGGCCAGGCTGGTCATCCTGATCCAGGCGTGCAGAGCTGCTGTCATCACTGTGGGCCTCTTCTATGGGGGGAGTAGATATAGCTGGCACCTCCTGTCTGGTGACGGTGGGTAGGGGTCCTGTTGGGATGCAAATGCAATGTTATTGTATCTGTGTGTGCCATCTTGTGCAATGGGTGTTTTTCCCTGTATAAATGTGCTTGCACTGTCGCCTTGTCTGATTGCTGATTAGGTGGGCTGGGTGAGTCTATCTAGTGTGCATGCTGTGGTGATGGGTGTCCATGCAGGTCTGTGATGGGTGTCTATGCATTGTTGTTGCATGCAGGGCTTGGTATTGGGATGGGTGGGTTGTGCTAGTGGGGTATATGTGAGGTGTTGGAGTGATGGGGGTGAGGGTAGGGGTAGGAGTTTGTGATGGCATGCAGGTAGCTTGTGGGGGATAAAGTAGTAAAGATTTGACTTATCAGAGTCCAGTCCTCCTGCCACTCCTGTGAGGCCCTTGGGATGCATTATTGCCAAGACTTGCTCCTCCCATGTTGTTAGTTGTGGGGGAGGAGGTAGGGGTCCACCGCCAGTCCTCTGTACAGCAATCTGGTGTCTTGAAACCACGGAACGTACTGTCCCCCGTAGGTCGTTCCACCTCTTCCTAATGTCATCTCTGGTTCTAGGATGCTGTCCCACGGCGTTGACCTGTCGATGATTCTCCACCATAGCTCCATCTTCCTTGCAATGGATGTCTGCTGCACCTGCAATCCAATTAGCTGTGGCTCTACCCAGATGATTTCCTCCACCATGACCCTTAGCTCCTCCTCAGAAAACCTGGGGTGTCTTTGAGGTGCCATGATGTGGTGTGAGTGATGTGTGAGGTGATGTGTGGGGTGCTGTGTTGTGGTGTATTATGTGATGTGCATGGATGGTGTATGTGTGATGGTGTTCTGTGCATCTGGAAGATGGTGTGGTCTTTGCTTTTCTATCTCTCTGCTTGTTCAAATTATTTCGTTGTAAGGGGTTGTGGGTAATGTGGGGGTGTGTTTTATAGTAGTGTGAGTGTGTGGGTATGGTGTGTGCATGTGTGTTAGGTGTGTGTATTTTGAATTGTCCAATATGGTGTAGTTTTGTAAGTGTTTGTGTATTTTGAGCGCAGCGGTTTGTATCGCCAATGGTTTACCGCGGTTGAAAGACCGCCACGTTGATTCATGTGTTGTGATACTGTGGGTGTATTCCTGTTGGCGTGACGGTGTGGGTTTTGCTATCGCCAGTTTATCACTGACCTCTGGTGTGGCGGACTTGTGTGGATGTCTGTATTGTGGTGGATTTCTCTGTGTGGGTCATAAAACCCGTAGCGGAATACACCGTGGTCACAGTATGTTGTCAGCCATCGGCACGGCGGTAAGTGGTATTTTCCCCCAGGGTTGTAATCAGGGCCTTTATGCCTGTGCTGTGAGGGAGGGGCCCACCTTTTCTGTCTCCTCCTAACTATGAAAAGGGCTCCTGTAACTTCCAGTCCTAGAAATTGCTGAAGTGTGCCCAGAGCAGAGGGAGACCTCCATGTGCTTTAAGCCAGTGTTGTGAGGGAGAGGTCCACCTACTCAACTCCCTTGTGATGATGAAAAAGGCTCCTGTAATTTGTACTCCTAGAAATTGCTAAAGCGTGACTCTTTTGAAAGTCAAACATGCTGTCCTAATTGATAAATATGAGGTAGGACATTGTTAACGGTTTTGAAAATGAAAGCTACTACCTATTAATAATGCTAAATGGTTGAGAAAACTAAATGGCAATTATCTTGAGAATGGATTTCATTGTTGATTAAGTGAATGTTGTTTTCCAAAATGGTCATATGGTTGTATCCAGCTATTTGTATGATGAATAATTAAGTGTGGAAAATTTTTCCTACAAACCTATTACTTTCGTTTTAACAAACCGAATGTGCATGCTTAGACAATATGAATTGGATGGAAAGTTATGTTTATGCAACAGCAATACTTAAGATAAACTGCTCAGCATTTTAATCGAATCATTACAGGGCCCTTCCCTTATCACCTTCGCCAGAGCACGTTGAGGAGCATAATGATAATATCAATGGTCTGAAAGAAAGCTTCTATTATCCTAACATCTCTCCATGTTATAAAACGAGATATATATATATATATATATACGTTTTGAAACCAGCAACATGCTGTAGTATAGGTGATCTTGCAAGATTAGACATGAAATCAAATCATCCACTCAATTATGTTTCCACTATCATGATTTTGTTAGAAAATGCATTTCATTATGTTCTGGATCTAATACTCATTGTGAAAATGAACAGATTTCCCTTGATATCTTCACAGGCATGCTGCAGACACCTATGAGCATAGGCTCTTGTTGGGAGTGATAATCTGCCTTTTTGCATAGAATTTCGAATGCATTACAAACCTTACCTGGTGCAGAATTCCACTTTATAAAACCACATTATTTTACACGTATGTTTTCTACTTGCTGGAGGAAGGTGAAACATTTGAAATCTTAAAAAGCATGCAGTTAACTGTGTGTTAATGTTGGATCCTGTCTGTTTTTCCACATTCTGGGCCTCAAACACATAATGGCTGGTAAAGGGTGATGGTATGAGCTATGCTTCAAAAGCAGAATTTGAGTACAAAAATATTGACTCACAAAAATATAATTTAAAAATACTGATAACCTTAATATCACCTTTCTTTATATTTAACACAACATATGAACTAAGAATATAGTCATAAACATATAGAAAAACATATAACACCTGTGGACCTGGCCCTTTTGACAGGTTCATCCCTGACATGTTGCCTCCTTCCTCCTATTTTTTCTGACCTCTTGCTGTTGGCTCTAGGACTCTGAGCACTTTGGGCCAGATGTATCAAGAAAGCGCTCTACAAATCGCAAATAGCGATTTTTAAGAAATCGCTATTTCCGAGTCGCAATATGCTATGTAACATATTTGCGATTCGGAATTAGCGATTTCTTAAAAATCGCTATTTGTGGTTTGCGAGGCCCAAATACCGAATCGCAATTTGCGAGAACACAATTTGCGATTCGGTAATTGAAAATTGAAAATTGCGAGAACGCACACCTGGCAGAGCTTGATGACATCACAAGCAGGAAGTGAGTCATCCCAGGCAGTTTGCAGGTGCCACTCCCAAAGGAGCACTGCGAGAGACACAGCCCAGCCAGAGGGAGCAAGTCTGTGAACAAGGCAGGACTGCACATCACCATGGACACCTCTGCACAGGGAAAGGGGAAGGGAGAGAGGAAAAGGAAACTCAAGTTTAGTGAGCAGGAACTGGAGGTGCTCACTGAGGAGGTGGTTAGGAGCCATGACCGTCTGTTTGGAAAGAGCTCACTCCAGGTCCCTGAGAGTGAGAAGCGCAGACTCTGGGTGTACATTCAAACAAAAATCTGCGCTGTGGGAGTTCCGCAGCGCTCAGTGGAGGAGATCAAAAAGAGGTGGCACGACCTGTGTTCCTGTGCCAAGGAGAGGGTGGCAAGACGACTACAGGAGGCAAGGAGCACAGGAGGCAGACCATCCACCGAGACACCCACCACCCCGATGGAAGACCTGGGGTCACTGACATCGACACATCTGGCACACCAAGCGCCAGTAAAGGTAAGTGCAATATTGAAATGTAACCCCATATGTGTAGGTACAAATGCCCCTTAGGAGTTAGCAAGTAGTGCAAAGCATTGTGAGAAGTAGTCCATTCCACATCTTAGAAGCGGCACAACAATGCCTTATGGGAGTGGTAGTCCACAACCCAGAGCTGAAAGTAGCACATAGAATGTAATGAGGCAGAGCGACACCCAGAAGAACACAACACTGACTACATAGTGATATGATGTAACAGTACATTTATTACCATTGTGTAACCTTTGGTGATACATACATAACTGACATTCTGCACATTGTCGTTGCAGGTGGCCCAGGGCCAGCAGCATCTGCAAGTGCCGTTGTGGGGGATACTGAAACCCACCCTGCATCAGACTCAAACACCAGTGAGTCACAGAATATTGCGCCTTTAAGACGCAGGGCTAGGGCTGTACCGCTACCCGAATTGAGCCAGGACTTTGACAACATGCGGGATGACGGCCACACACCTTCCCCAAATGGCAGATCCACTGTTATGCAGGAGTCCCATCCCCAGCGTAGCTCAACACCCCACAGGAGGCCTCAGTATGCAGGCGCACAGCACATGGAAGCAGGAGAGGGGCCATCAGTCTTCGGTGGCCTGGAATCCGCTATTTTGAAACAGCAGCGCCTGCAAAACAGGAAAATATCAGCATTACAAAGACAGATGCAGGCACACAATGCCAACATGGGGGGCTTCATCGTCAGTTGGAGTGCCTTAATTCCAACATCACAAAACCACATGAGGGACAGATCCAAGCTTCTGAGAACACCAGGGCGCTGACAATTGCAGTGAGGGAACTGTGCACAGAGCTGCGGCACGACAGAGTCAGCCACCACAGGCAGGAGAGGCGTTTTATGGGCATGTTTGGTGGATTCTGTTGCTCGGTCAATTGCCTCGCTACTTCAACAGCCCTCATATCACAGCGTGCTGTGGCCGCACAAGTGGAGGCAGCGCACAGCAGTAGGGATGTGGTACAGGGACTGGTTCAGGTCACTAATGTGCTGGACAATATGCTGGGTAACCGCTCCGCTACACCCAGTGAACTGGGACTAGGGGAGACTGAGGACACATCTAGCCTCAGCAGCGTAGCAGTGCCCACCACTGATGCTAGACGTCGCAGTGCCAGGCACAGCACTGCGACTGATGCCGATAACAGATTGCCAGTGAGGCCACTGCGCACTCGAGTGGCTTGCGTGGCCGTAGAAAGTGACTATAATGGCCACAGGGGACTGTTTGCTTATTGTGTGATACAGTAAACTATGATTCAATAGTGAGATACTGTTATCTGCTTATTTTAAGATACATATTATTTTATTTTTTCTGCTAGTGAAACTTATGTTACCTGACGTTAAGGTAATAAATATTCTAACTACCAGTCCACATGTCAGTGAAGTTGTGTTGTCATTACTTACATCTGAAATGGTTGTACTTGATGTCAGCACACCTTTGCCTGCTCTCTGCTGCACTGGTCCTGTCTGCTGGCTGTAGGGGGGGCATGGGATCATCATCCTCATCAGAGTCTGAATCAGATATTTCCACAGGTATGCCCCTGGTGGTAGCTATATTGTGCAAGATCGCACATGTGGCCACTGTTCTACATGTCGTCTCCGGGCTGTACTGTAGTGCACCTCCACTTTTGTGGATGCACCGGAAGCGGCTCTTCAGCAGGCCAAAGGTGCGCTCCACCACATTGCGGGTTGCCCTGTGTGCTGCATTGTATCTCCGTTCTGCTGGTGTTGTAGGATTGAGGTAGGGCGTCATCATGTAGGTGCGCACTGCGTGGGCACTGTCTCCTGGAAGGAACAGAGGGTATAATGAGTAAGTGAGCCATCTGACGTCACAACGGCATCAATGCGCCAGTGTACAGAGGGACAATACCTAGTAGATATCCTTCACCAAACTCCCCAGCTAGCAGTCTTGTGTGAATCCCGCTGTGGCGAAAGATGTATAAATCATGTGTGCTCCCTGGGTACCTGGCCACGAGATCAGTTATGATGTAGGAGGCATTGCATATCACCTGTATATTCATTGAATGTTTGTATTTACGGTTGCGGTACACATACTCTGTGGCCGATGGCGGACAGATTGCAACATGTGTCCCATCTATGGCACCTAGGATGTGGGGGAACTGTGCTTTCTGGTAGAAATCTATTTTTGTCTTCTGTATTTCCTGTGGGGTGTGGGGGAATCTGATGTACTGGTGAATCCTACTCAGCACGGCATTGATAAATGCATTGAAAAATCTAGAGAGGGCACTCTGTGATACTCCTCCAGCTGCTGCTATGACCCCTTGATAGCTACCTCAGGCGAGTAGGTGGAGGGAGCATAATACCTGCACATGGGTGGGTATGCTATTAGTCCTATGTGTTGTGCGCCGCAGTATGGGTTGTAGCTCAGCTATCAGGGCCAGTATCATGGCTGAGCTCAACCTGTACTTCTCATATATTTCCTCCTCAGTCTGGTCAAAAAGGGTAATGCGCACTCTGAAAATGCGCTCCTGTCTCCTCCTCCCTCTCCTCAAACCTGCCAAGATCCTCATTCTCCTCGCCATGACGTAGAGTGCAGCCATTGTGGAAAAGGGTCTGAGGCATTCTGGGCTCCTTTTATAGGTTGCACCTGGTTACCACCTGGTTTCACTTAGTGGTATTTTGCATGTGCAAAAGGCCATTCTGCAAAAAATCTCAATTTGCAATTTTCTGATGCATCGAATTGCAACTTAGTTTTGCAAGTCGCATTTTGCGTCTCGCAATTTCCAACTTGAAATACCAAATCACTAATTGCGATTCGGTATTTCATGTCGCAAATTGCGAGAAGCAAAATGCGACACGCAAAACCAGGTCGCAACACAAAAAATCGCTATTTTTGCAATTCCTTATTTTTGGTCTGCGAATGCCTTTCAAGCATCGCAGACCACGTTTTTGCATTCGCAAAGGGCCAAATTTAGCAATTCGCACTGTTTGCAATGCAAATTCGTTTGATGCATCTGGCTCCTAATCACTACTGATCAGTGCTACAATGCAGGTGCTCTCCCTTCTAAAGTTGGTATGATTTCTTATACATAATTGTCATATTTAATTTACCTGTAAGTCCCTTGTACAGTGGTATCCCTACACCCAGGGCCTGTAAATTAAATGCTACTAGTGGGCCTGCAGCACTGCTTGCGCCACCCACTTAAGTAGTTTTCAAACCTGTCCCTGGCCTGCTAGTGCAGGGCCTGCATGCGCAGTTCTGTGCCACAGGGACCTGGAATCAAAATTTACTTGTCAGGCCCAGAACTCCCCTTTTACTGCATGCAAGTCACCCTTAGGGTAGGCCCTAGCTAGCCCTATGGGCAGGGTGCTATGTATGTAGAAGGCAGGACATCTGCCTGGTTATGTGGCCTGTCCTGTTAGTGACAAACAGCCTATTTGGTTTCTCACTGCTATGAGTGCTGCCTTCTAATAGGATTGCATTGGAAATGCCCTGCCTTATGTCTAGGGGGCATTGTCTGATTTATGAGGGGTAGCGTAGGCATGTTTGGTATTGTTGTAGTGGTAGTGAGAAATGCTGCTTACTGGTGCAAGTGAATTTTTTATTACTATTACAGAATTGCCACTTCTAGAAAGTGAGCATTGCTCTGTGCTTTTGACTCTGGTGTTTTGCTGCTTGACTCCAATCCACGTCGGGACAGAGTGACAGTTGGACTTTGTGCATACTTTTAAAACAGCCTGTACACACGGAGGGTGAATGTGTCACAGAAGTGCATCTGCATTTTGCATAGTCTTCCTAGGCTGAGAGAAGGGGGAGGCAGGGCACACATGCATCTGTAAAGGCTGTGCTCTGGCCTCACACAAAAGGGTCATTTATCCCAACTGATGTTTGGAACCTGTGCCGGAGGAGAGATGGGGCACTCCCAGAACCAGTTGTAACTGGTTGGAACCTCCTCGCCCCTTCTATGTGAAACCATTGCAAAACTGAGTATAAGTATAGGGGATGTTTCCCCACAATTTGAAGACACTTTGGAACTTAACTTACTTGTAACTGGACACAGAATGCTGCTGGAGGGACTCACCAGGAACCGCCTTGGAATGCTGCTGCTGCTGTGCTGACCTGTGACCTGCTTGGTCACTTGAAGGAACTGCCACTGACTGCAAATCTTTGTGCTGGCCTGCTGCTGGGCCCTACCACCCCTGTGCTCCATCTGCTGTGTCCCCCAGGGAAAGGGTGCTGTAGCCCCTGACCCCTGCAACTGCCTGCATAATGCCTCATAAGTGCTTTGCCCTGTTGCTGAAGCGCTTCCGCAATGCTTCCTTTAAGGGAATCTAGCGCTTTGAAAGCGCTTTGTTTGCATGCCTGCTGCACTGGGTAAGCGCTTGTCTGGAATCCCGAAATCATCGCCATGACCTGGGCTCTTTAAAATTGCCCCAGAGCTCGTAAAAGCGCAGTGAAGGGATTCACTGCTGCGACCAACGCCTTTGGAAAACTGAACGCGTTGTAATCGTGCTCCGTCCTGTGCCCCCGGGGCATAAAGAATAGCAAAATCGGACCGAGCGTGCTCCTATTGGTACCCCCGGGGCGAAATATGCTCCGAGGAGCGCCCCCGGCACCAGAAGGCTCTCACTTAGGGCCAATCACCACTGCGGCCTGCGCGAGTCAGCTGTGGAGATCGGGTGGGGAAGGAAGCCTGATCGAAGGCTCCCTGCCTCACCAGAGCCCTGATTGTGTTGTGGAGACCGCGGGTGGGGCGGGAGCCTCTCCGGAAGCCCCCCGCACCGCAATGTCCTCTCTTGGGCCCCTAATTGTTGTTGTGGCTTTGCCACCCCCTTTTGGAGGGCCAGTTGTGGTCCCAGGGGCCCCAGAGATCACAGGCCCCAGGAGGGGCCCCAATATAAAGGCCAGAGGGGATGTGTGCTGCTCCACTCGACACCATGAGGCCCCTGATGTGTGCAGAGGAGTGCCGTGGGCTCCCTTGTTGTGCTTTGTGGCACTAGAGGTGTCCTCATCATCCCAAAACAGGTACTTTTAATGGACATATGTTTTCTAATGTTCCTTGTATGGACATTATGGACTAGTATGTTAATCAGTTTTTCTCGTATGATGGGATATATATGGGCTGATGTTCCTTTTATGGGCATTCTATGCTAATATGTTTTTATCACTTGCCACATTCTTTCTAATGTTCTTGGAATGGGCATTGATGATATTCTTATGACAAGTGCATTTCTTTAGTAATGTGATTCCTGACTACTGCTTACGTTGCAGAATAATAAGTAACCTGTGTGTTATGTGTGACTACTGCTGATTTCTGCAGAGTAACAGTATGATGTAACGTTCTGACACTGCTTGGGTAGGAGGGTATTACTGACATGTTGTGTTTGGTCTAATTATGTTGTTTACAATACAGTTTATTTTTATATAACGGTGTTGTTTTTCCTTTGTGGTGGGGATAGTGCGTCATGTGTGTCATGCAAATGTTTAACACATTGCCTCTGGGATAAGCCTGACTGCTTGTGCCAAGCTACCAACGGGGTGAGCAGGAGTCATCTTGGATGTGTAACTCTCTTGCCCTGACTAGAGTGGGTGGGTTTGCCTGGCTTAGGTGCATACCCTAGCCGACCAGAAACCCCCTTTCTAACAACACCCAAAAGAAAAAAAAGAAATTCACAATAAGGACGCACATTAAAACCAATGAAGGATGACTGAAATAGCGAAAACAAAAACATTATATAAAATACATAATTAACCAAAATATATATAAAATATATATACATAAATAAAGACATAGTCAAAAAAGCCTTAATTCACGCTTACATTATAAGGAACAAAAATGAGCATGTCACTAATCTTATAACCATTGAAATTAAAAAGAAAAACAGCAAACACAAACAGCAGTATAGAAGAGAATGCAAATGTGCACCAAACTCTGCATATTAAGCCACCAGTTTTGGAAAGTGTCACTCTGCCCGACCGGAGCTCTTAAACAGAAAGGTTGAACCACCCTAAAGAAAAGAAATCAACATCTACAAAGAATGTATTTAAAATTAAATTAATGTGCTTAACCCAACAAAATATATATAATACATTAACAGATCCACCATTAGTAGCTACTTATTAAATTATACCTCCAAAAGAAAGATACCAAATCTTGAGAAGACTAGACCTAAGATCAAAAAAGAAGACAATGGTAAAAAAGAAAAAATTCGAAGTAGAACAAGGAGATAACCAAAATGTAAGTTCAATTAATAAAACCAAAAAATATTCTAAAAAACGCCTCAAAATCTTAACCATTTTACTAGAAAAAAATAACCCGAAAAATATAATAAAACATATAAATAATGGTAAACTAAAATAACTAATACATGAAATTCACTTCACTGAAATACCAATGGTAGCAAAAGTGACATCATTGAACATTTAACCCACTCACTTGATAACATCACAAGAGACATCATACTGCCTTTGACCTCATTGACAACAAAGCAGGTGACATCCTGCGGACTTTGACTCCAACATCCACGGGCGAAATTATGGGAAAGGATGAAGTCTATATTTAGTGTGAAAATAATACATTAGGTTTAGAGATAAAGACAGTTGCCTCATAGTAACACTGCTAGATATCCAACTCAAATTGTTTCTGTAGTTCCATAATGGGTGTTGTAAGACAAAATGACAAAAAAGTACGCATCCAAAGATTCATGAGGTACAGAAGGTGGCAAACAGGGCTCCTGCAATTATTAAAAAATAACTGAAGAATTATAATTACACCATCCTTAGTGATAATGATTATCATTACATAGGCTTAGACAACATTTTATGCAGCATATAACATAATGTGTATTGGAAAGTGCATATTTACCTCTAGAGATACCTTAGTGTTACTGAGCCATAACATACAATTCGGTTATCTAACTCAATGGTGCCCATTTTATCAATCAAACAAGGGTAAAAAGGGTCTTTAATCTGCCTGTGCTGCAAGCGGTGACCATGGGTCAAACATATTCCAGGACTGGATTCATTAATCCACTGAGACACCAGATCTGGTCTCACCCACACAAAGACCCTATGCTTGCAGTGCAGATGAAAAGTACTTCCAGTGAAATGTAGAAGAAAAGGAAAGAAGCAACTGAGAGAATAGAAAGTGATATGTCTTAATCTAATAGCATGTGCTAATCTGTAACTGATGAAGCCCTTGCACTAGTGGTACATGGAATCAATAAGTGCTTGGCATTAATTCACTTTCTCCAAAAATATATGTGATAAGGTAGAAAGAGGTGTGGGTCAAACAGGAACTGGGACTATAGTCTGTTTGTGGTGGTGTGTAATTTCTGAAATTATATGCGTGAGATAGATTATTAGGAATGGAAACTTTCCAATTCATTCCTGTTAGAATTTTGCTAGCACCCCCCTCCATCTCTTACAGGAATATGTATCAATTAAATAGCTGTGTCAATGGAGATTTCCCTGGTGGAGGCTATGATGTAAATTTTATTCTATTATTTCTTACATGTGGATCGAAAACTCTGGTGTACTGTGGAAAGGCAACCTTATTTGAACAGGTAAGCATTGAATATCAGTTGCGAGATCTCAGCACTAAAGACAGACATGCCCCCCCCCCCTTCCAATAAAATTACAAACGTTATTGTTGGTGGAGGCACCCACGTCACAAGCTGTAGTTAACAAATAATGAGACGCCAGATCCGTTCAGAAATCATAACTTTAAAATACCTTAATTTGTCTGCCATGTTAATGTTTTCTAAATGAAGAAGAGGATCTTTTTGGGGGTCAGTCAATATTAGTAACATTCTAGTTATTATAAACGCACCAAGGTGTCTGCTCAAAAATTGGAAAATTTAAGTGCCTCGTTGCATATCTCATGTGACTGAGGTTTACAAATTTCAAGGGAAAACAGAAACTGTAAGTAACCTTGGAGTGAAGGAACAGCTCACTGTCAACAGGAATGTAGCTGCTTCGATACAGAAGGAGCAATGGCACTAGCGTCCAAGGATGTGAGAGACCCACAGTGCTCTAAGCTATTGCTTATCTCATCATAACATGCAATACGTACATCGCCGTGCAACCTCGGTAGAGTTTGAATAGAGATGAAAAGTCATGTTCTTTCTACCGATAGGCTCTATCTCCGTGATAATCGCTGTAAACACTTCACATTTTATAACACCTTTTATTCTTAATGTAATTCTGGCTGTGTTTTGACTGCACAGCTGTCTAACAGATCGAACACTTACAATATACACAAAGAGGCTTTGGGCCCGGCCATTTCAATCACAGCCATTCTTCGATCAAACTCTTTCTACCATTGACTTATACTTTGTCAGTGACATTTTTTATCAGCCTTCTGGGGAACCAGTCCAACACAGAGAAACTGACCGAAAAAAAATAGTTGGGGTAGTCGCCTTTCACGTTTTTTTAATGGTATAGAAGTGGCTGAGAGGTAGAAGGCCCTCTCCTATGGACAGCAAGATTTTAAAAATGCCAATAAAAATGATGCAAAGGAATCTCAGATTTCTTTGTGTCATTTTTTCGGCCCCCTAGCGCTGGCAGGCATAATGTGGCACAAGGGGTTACAAAGTGGTACAATATAAGCATTGCGCCACTTTGTAAATATGGAGCGGCATTTTGGGCTTTAACACCACATTAGTGCCATAAAAAATGACACTAATGTGGTGTTGGAATTGCACTAGGCCCTTTAAAATCAGGGTCTAAAAGTTTCACTTCACAAAAAAATGAAATGTTAACTGGCCGGAGAGTCGCTGGTCTCAATAGATTCCTATTACTTTGATGTAACCACCCAAAAATGCTTAAGGCATCAGGAACCGGTCAGGGTGTTGTGTTATCCCATTTGCAACTACTCCACGGTTTTCTCTGTATAGTTGAAAGTAAGGCGCGCACCTCACAGACGGTATGATCATTTCCTGCGGCATCCGAGGCCTACCGATGAGTCATCATCCACAATTGGTTTTGTTTTCTGATCTGCCGTAATTTTGTATTTCAATCAGAGGGTCTCTGCCTTCTTTTGAATCTGAAAAAAAATCTTAACAGGTCCTTTTACACTAATAGTCATGTTTCAAAGTAAGCAACATGCCCTGTTGGCATGGGCGAGTTGTTATTGGGGTTAACATTATGAGAAGAAATAACACTTTGGTGTGAAAAAATTGGGAATCAAGTTCCTAAGAAAGGCAATGTGTGAAACCTACAACTCCGGCGTTCACCTTGCAGCAGTGGCAATCTTTCATATTTTATTTGTGACTACTGCAAGAAGTTACTATCCTTTCTCACTTGACAATGCCACCCTCCTTGGACTTATCTTCACTCTACAAGCAAGCAAAATGCCTCCCCTAGATTTAGTGGAATTATCTGCGGTGGAAACCTTCCACAGCCAGCAAAAGTACCTAATCCAAATTGTGATGTGATCACATTCCAAAACCACTCAATCTCAACCTCCTTACACACTATCAGTGTTGAGGTATGTCACTCCCTATTACTGAGCCAGTATGTGACCCAGTGCCAAAGCATGATGACCGAAAATCGGGTGAGAATTCAAAATACTACTATACCCGCTAAAGTATTGAAGGTATCAACCTGCCCCAATCGGACTACAGGTCTCTCATCATCTAGCACGGCCCGGAAAATGATCTGTATCTGAAGCGCGATTCCCTTACAGAGAGACAGCTTTATTGAATGGAATCTAAGACTTTTACTTCTTTATAGGCATTTGGCGGCCTACAAATAGTTTATTCTAAGAATGTACTAAAGAATAATTTATGGTGGGACCCCTCGTAAAACTGTAAATCGGACTTGAATTCTGTCAATATCCTTGCTTTTGTTTTGTGGACCATGTAAACAAAAATGATTTTGCTTTTGTGCCATTTTATAGCATGAAAAGATGTGATCTGCGTCTATATGTGTATTTATATATGATGGCTGAGATATCATTAACATTTTCAAACAAATAACATATATGGCATCAATAAGATTAACAGCAGGGGGATACAGAAAGATGCCTGCAGAAGAGTTCAGGAATGTGCTTTTTATGTGGTCAGTAAATCAGACCATAAACCTGTCAGGTTGAAATGCCACGGCTTACACAGATCATAAGGCTCCAACAGTAGTGACAGTCGTGAGATAACAGCTCAGTGGAGAATTGCAAACTGTTAATCTGAAAAGTATTATGTAGGGAGTGGAAAACCTCTTCACGTCCCTGAAATATGGTTAAACGAGTGATGCCTGTGAGAGTCTGCTGATAAATACCTCTCACAGTTATAGTATTATAATACAAGTTAAAAGTGCTCTTGGTGTACTGGGCTCGGAATGCTTCACTTGGATAATGCAATGCACCTCATTGCGAATGCGGAGGAATCCCTGATTCGACCGATTATGGGAGCTGCCGGGCGAATAGGGTATTTTGCATTCTAAAATTGACAGTTGGAGTGGTATCCGTAATTTTGAATGCATAATTACTACACCACAATTTCCGCCCGTTGGACAATTGGTTGAAGTTACAATGAAGGAAGATAGAGAGACGTAATTTGATAAAACTGAGGCACTCATACTAACGGCGGTGAAAATACTGATCCCGGTGCTAACAGGAGCTGGCAGGGCAATCGAGATGTTGAGTTTTGTGGTAAGCACCATCCCCCATGTTTTCCCCTAGAGAATTTCAGAGGCTCAAACCTACCAAAATGTATCATGTGAAATCAAGCAGGAGAACTCTGACATATACAGAATTAAGTGTAGTCAATACCAATTCTGCACTAACTCCCCATTTTTCAAGTGAAATTTCCAAGTGAAATCTTGGATACGAGGTGTTTACTGCACCTGATAAATACTTCATTCCAGATAAAGCCTTGGTTAGTTACCAGTAATCTTCATGACTCCAAGCCCAGGTCTTCCTCACCACAGTATTTACACAATGAGCATTATCATCTGTAACAGGAACCTCCAAAGCCAAAAGTTAGCCTACTAGTTTCCCATCCCTCCAAGATGGCCGAGTTCCTCTTCTCCTGCACTGTATAAAAGGAAAGTCAACCACACCATCATCCTGTTTCCAGAAGCCTCAAATAACAAATGAAGCCATATGCTGTAGGTTTGGGAGGGATGGGAAACCATAATGTGGCGAGGAAGATCTGGACTCAGAGTAATCAAGATTACAGGTAAGTAACTGGGGTATTACCTTCTCATCCGTCTTCCTCACCCCAGTGCTTACACAATGAGCTGTTACCATATCTAGATTGACTTAATTTACAATTGAAATGAAAATATATACTCCCAAAAGTATAAATGCATCATTCATGTTTAATCAAAATAATCAAAATATATTTCATCACATGTACGTCAAGGAATACTTGACTGCAGTACTGAAGTAATTGGTAAAGTAACGCTTTGGGGGTAACAAGGAGAAAATGTGCTCTCCTACTGAAAATATTTAGTACATATAAACTTTAGAGCCTCGTATCCTCAGACGGTGCACATATATGGTACCCTCCCTATTATACCTTAAATAGAACAATCAAGAGATTGTTAAGTATATATATGATAAACAATGCACACATCTTCTTGTATGTCAGCTGATTCATATAAAATCCAGTCCCAATGTAGTTCTCAAGAATCCTCTTTATTCCTTTATGTATATATCACTCCAGCCAAAGCCCAGTTCTCAAGAATCCTCTTTATTCCTTCATGTATATATCACTCCAGCCAAAGCCAACATGTGTTTCTTCTGGGGTGCGTCACCCCACGTCTTCCTCAGGGCTGTAAACAATATATAACAATGTTCTTTCAATATAATGTCCATAAAAATATTTTGTCAGAAAATTAAAATTTAAATATTTCCTGATTATTGCCATCGTGTAATTTTGTGCTGTGGATATAGTGATTTACTGTAGGTGGAGACCAGTCATTTACAATAGTTATTTAAATGTTCCTATATAGTTATTTGTGCTATTTATACAAACTCATTTTATTATAATCTTGTGTATTTGTTATATTAAATCACCTCAGTGTTAACTACATACACTCTTAAGTGAAATCATGACCCCAATTGTGGGCACTCAATGTATATATTTACATGCAGAATACATGCAGTGCACCCTTCTTATTTGTTAATGTATTCCTTAATTACCTCTCCAATAGTCCTCTTTATATGTTAATTTATCATCTGATCTGTATCTAGTTCTGCGTTATATTGTATTATGTAGTTCAAGAAAAATGTTATTTCGATTTATAATGGGTGACAAGTTCTAACTTCACCTAAACCGAATTAATCAATAAAATAAGGGTTTTGTTAATGTATGATTTTTAGAATATGACTTTTTAAGTATAAATATTAATGATATCGTTCTCTGTCTCTATCGATCACCTCTCTATTAATCCGTAGTTCCGTATAGGAAACAGGAGTGTCAATCCAATTATGATTTTTCCCTAAATAGAAGAAGTAAATAATTATTAAATCCATCTCTATTGCGGGAAACCACTTTTAATAAGAAACTCTAACATCGAATAGAATTCCTCATTTGCACACCTGTGTGTCAAAATGAATCGTCCTCCGGACCGCAAGTACGCAAACAGAGGTCTTTTCTAATGACGCCGTTTAAATACGTAGTCGTGAACCTTAAAATAGAGAAAGGACTAAACATATCCTAAGTCTACGCCATATTGGAAAACACTAGACTTCAACCTTAAAGGTAAAGAAGGGACTAATTCTATCACTATTCGTCACCATGTTGGAAACCCTCATAAGCTAATACGAGGCATTTCCAACTTACTGATACTAATTTGGACATCCGAATTAGTATCAGTTTGCTAAAGACCACTTGATTAATTTGCAATATGTAAACATTATATATTATGCTGACCCAATATCTAGTGTTTCTGTATTCATTAGCATGAAAACTAAAAAATCGTCTCCATGATGGAAACCCTCGTAATCTAATACGAGGCTTATCCCACTCATTAATGCTAAATTGAGTTTCTAATATGGTGTTTGCTATGGGCCACTTGGTTAATTTATAGTAAAATACACATTAAGTATTATGCTGATCCAATGTCTATTATCTCTATATGATCGATATTAAAACTAATTTTTGAACATCCAAAAAGCTTTTTTTAGTAGTTGATATTCCATATGTTCTATCCTGGTTGAATATTAATACATTTAATGGGAAGGCAGTATGAGTGTATATCGAATTTATATTCACTATGATTCTAATTCTCCTAAAGTCATCTATAGAGCATGGATTCTGCACCTAAATATCCATTTACACAGAGACTGTTATGCATACATCATAGTATAAATTGTCACATAATATAATACCATTTTCCTAAAACCAATCTTCTAACACTATGTTATCTAGTGTATGCATTTATATTACAATGTATAATTCCATCTAAGTCATTAACTCTCACCCAAAAAATATTCAAATTTCTAATCCAAGATTAATCCATTTTCAACCGCCCTCAAGCGCATAATCCAGATAGATTCTTTCCTCCTTAGTGTGAGCTCTCTATTTCCACCTCGGGGCTCATCCTTATGTGTTCAAAGCCCAAAAAATTAAATTCCTTATGCTCTTTTTGTGCAATACAGTTTCTCATATGTAGTGCAATAGGATAGCGATCGTCCTCTAGTCTGACAGCCCTCCAGTGTTCTGCAATTCTAATTTTAAGTGGACAGATGGTACTACCAACATATATTCGATTACATTTACATACCAACATATATATCACATATGTTGTATTCCAATTAATATATGTTTGAATAGTATATTTTTGAACTCCAAATCTATAAAATTATTTCTTAGCATGCCATGTCAATTTGCACATACCACAACTACCACATTTTTAAAATCCTTTGTTGTGAGTGTCTAGCCAATTTATTTCCCGTTTTGTCATAGGGTAACTAGGGCATAAAGTGTTACTCAACGTTTTCCCTCTGCGGTAAGATACTTCAGGTTTTGGCTTAATATATTTCCTCAAAGTCTGATCCTGTAGTAGGATATTCCAATGTCTCCTTAAACTTCTTATTAATATAGCTGAGCACTCTGTGTAATCCAAAATTATTCTTAATTTCTCCTCTGTGCTGTTAGTCTTAACCCTTGTTTTCAAGGTTTGTTGTTGAGATATTCTAATTGCCTTTCGTAGGGACCTATTCACCAGTTCTGATTTGTATCCCCTTGCTATAAAACGTCCTTTCATATCCTGTAAAAATTCTGTAAAACCTTTTTCTTTACTACGATTCCTTCTCGCGCTTACCATTTCTCCAAATGGAATAGCTTCTATCTGACATAACGGATGAGCACTTGCGGCATGTAATATCGTATTGCAGGACGTCTGTTTCCAATATAGTCTGCTCTCTATCTTATTGTTTTCTATGTATAACTCTAAATCTAGAAACTCTATGCTTTTCATACTATGTTGGTATGTAAACTTTATGTTCACTTCATTACTGTTCAGATATTCACAGAATTCTTGCAGTTCTATTAAACCACCTGTCCATATCATAAAGCAATCATCTATATATCTTCCCCAGTAAAGAATATATGTGTGCCATTCTGCTGCTCCTCGTCCCCATACCCATTTTTCTTCAAACCATCCCATGTACAGGTTAGCGTACAAAGGGGAAAATCTCGACCCCATCGCAGCTCCCTGTTTTTGTCTATACCATTCGTTAATAAAGAGAAAGTAATTATGATTGAGTATAAGGTTCATCATCTCTAGTAGCATTTCAGTGTGCTCCATCATACTTACTGATCTTTTGTATAATAAATACTTCATTGCCTCTATACCTGATTTGTATCTGATACTCAAATACAACGCTACCACATTCAGTGTTAGCATTATCATATTAGGTTCCCAATTAATATCTCCCAGCATACTTAATAGATGTTTCGTGTCTCTAATATATGATAGGAGGTTCTCCACTAAAGGGTGAAAAAAAATATCTACAAATTGTGAAATTCTTTCCGTAGGACCTCCTATCCCTGATACTATTGGTCTTCCTGGAGGAAATGGAAGATTTGTATGTATCTTAGGGTGGGTATAAAAACAAGGACATCTTGGATGGTCTACTCTTAAGTACATATATTAATTTTCATCTAATATACCATTCTCATACCATGTTTTCAGCAACCTATTGATCTTTTGAACTACAGTATATTTGCCAGAGGATTACTGCTTAGTTTCACATAGCATTCTGCATTATTCAGTTGTGTGTAAATTTCCTGGTCATAGTCACTTCGATTTATAATCACAATATTACCACCTTTATCTGCTCTTCTAATAATTAGATCTTCTTCATAAATACGTGTTTTTAAAGCGAAATATTAATTATAGCTTAAATTATATTTTCTACTTTTCTTCATATTTATGTATTTGGTTTTTCCTAATACTTCACAAACTAATTTATAGAAAACATCTATATTATTATCAGCAGCAAGTTTTGGTATCCAAGTTGATTTCGATTTCAAGCCACTAGTTATATGTATATCTGATGCAATATTCAGTTCCTGTAGTATTCTTGAAGTAGTCTTCGGGAATTCTTCATAGTCCGTTATCAACAGCAAAGTTATCGTATTCTTTTTTGTCTTGTATTGATAGATCACTTTGTAGTCTCTTGTGTGGAAGTGGTTCTCCTCTGTCTTCTTGTTTATTGCTCAATTCAAAATATTTCTTGAGTTTCAATTTCCTCACAAACTTAAATAAATCAATTTTAGATTGACAAACATCTCCTTTGTTTGTAGGACAAAATCCCAACCCTCTGTTTAGAAGTGTAACTGGGGGCCAGATGTAGCAAAGTTTTGCGAGTCGCAAATGGCCCGAATCGCTATTTGCGACTGTGCAAAATCGGAAATGGTATGCAAAAACCCCATTTCCGACTTGCAAAAAGCGATGTGAGCCGTTTGCGACTCGCAAAATTTGCGACCCCATTTTGCGACCCGCAAGTAGCAAGTCGCAATTTGCAAGTCGCAAACCATATGCAATAGCAACTCGCAAATTGCGACTAGTCGCAAAAAGCCCATTTTGCACTTGCAATTTACCACTAACTCAGAGCAGGTGGTAAGCAGTACCAAAGTATAAAAGGAGACCCAGAAGCCATCTGGGTTACTCAAGATGGCGGAGATATACCTGATAGCAGTGAGGAGGAGAGTCCACGCAGCCCAGCAGAGGAGGAGGAGGGGCCACAGACAGGAGAAGATTTATAGAACAAGGCAGACCCTTTTTCAGCAAACTGAGGATGAGATATATGACAAATACCACCTTAGCAGCGCTGCCATACTAGAATTCATTGATTTACTTAAACCACAGCTTGAACACCAGACTCTGCGTGGCTGCGCCATCCCTACGCATGTGCAAGTGCTATGCTCACTGCACCTCTTGGCCTCAGGGAGGTATCAGGGGGTCATTGCTGTGGCAGGTGGGGTATCCCAAAGTGCAGTGTCAAGGTTCCTCAGGGCCTTCCTAGATGCCTTACTCACACACATGTCTCACTTCATATACCTACCAAGGAATGAGGCAGAAATAAACAGCACCAAGCTGGACTTTTACCGCATTGCCAACTTTCCCCATGTCATAGGATGTGTAGATGGGACACATATTCAAATATGCCCCCCTGGAAACCTGAAACATCTTTTCCGCAACAGAAAGTGTACCCACTCACTGAATATACAGGTTGTTTGTGACGCTCATTATGTCATCACTGACATTGTAGCTAAGTTTCCAGGCAGTACCCATGACTCCTACATTTTTAGGCATAGTGGGATACATCAACGCCTGGAACGTGGGGAGTTTGGAGACGGATACCTCCTAGGTAGAGCTACATATACTTTGCAGACACACACACAGGTCACTGTGCACACCAACCAGGACTTTCTAACAGTGTACTTTTTGTGCCCAACAGGTGATAGTGCATATGCTCTAAGGCCATGGATTATGACTCCCTTTTTAACAGCCAGCAATGAATGTGAGAGGCGATACAACAATGCACATAAGAGGACCAGGAACCTGACGGAGCGCACTTTTGGACTCCTGAAAGCAAGATTCCGATGCCTCCACCGCAGTGGAGGTGCCCTCCAGTATACCCCCATTACAGCATTCAAAATTGTGGTCGCATGCGCCATCCTCCACAACATAGCCACCCGACCTGGGCTACCTCTCACCCCTGCAGACCCAGATCCTGATGATGAAGAGCAAGAGCAACCACATTGCCATCATGGGGATCGGAGTATAGCTAATCAAGGCAGACTGAGACGGGAACACATCGCAACACAATACTTTGGAAGGTATGTGTCAACTCCAACCATACTCACCTATTAACCAAAAACACCATTTGTTAAGTGGAACAGAAAAACTATTTAATTAGTGCAGAAATAGAACTATATACAAGTAATGACTGTTCATGGGCATGTAAATGCAAACCATGCATGGGGCACATTGATCTCATGTGCCACATCAACAGGGCCAGGGTAATGTCTATGTCCTTCTGCGGCTCCTGCCAGTCTGGCTGGTCCCTGGTGCTTCTGCTGTGCTCTGCCTGGTACTCCAACAGCACCCTAGTGTCTGTGGCAGAGACACTGCTCACTGTAGAGCCATCCTCACTGTCCTGGGGTGTTTCCCCTGTGCCCCTGGACAGATGCCGTGCCTCCATTAGGTCTATGACGTGTGTGAGACGTCCCAGGCCCCTAGCCACATCCCCTGCAAAATGGCCCATTTCGACCTGGAGGCCAAATGTCCTCCTCGACAGGCCTGTGGTGTTCATAGCCAGCCTGCCGATGGATGTGGCCATCCTATCCAGTCTGTGCAGCAGCTGGCGGTCTCTGCGCCGCCCACCCTCGGCCTGGGCCAGTAGTCCTGCCGCAAGATCCCTCATGGCCAGGGCAAGGTCCCCAGTGTTTGTGGCTATCGTGTCGATTCTTGAGTTAAGTTGCTGCATGCTGGCCTCATTGTTGCGGACAAAGCGGTGCAGCACACCACTAATCCTCCCTAAAATGTTGTTTTGTAGGCGCTGACCACGCAGCAGCTCTGCCTCACTGTGGCTGGGAGGTTGATGGCCGGACGCAGCCTGCAGCCCTGATCTTCTGGACCTGCGTCGCCTGCGCAGTGGTGGCTGCCCTGTGTTTTACACTGTCTCACTCCTGCCTGTTGCTGGTGCAGCCTCCTGGGACACAGGTGCAGCAGGTGGGAATATTGCAGGGATGATGTTGGCCGTGCAGGTGGGAGTGCTGGCGGGTCCTGACCTGTCCTCATGGGGCTGGCTGCTGTGAGTTGTGGTGGTGTCTTGTGGGAGACCTGTGGGACATGGGGAACAGACTGTCAGTGTCTCCTATCTGTTGCACACTTCCAAATAAACATTTGCCTATGAACTGCCTACTTGACTACATTTCCCATAATGCATCATTCTGGTGTTTGCTACCCTGAAATGGAGCTATCTTGGTTGAGCATGCCCCTGTCTACATGGTGGGTGGGGGTATGGCATAGATAGGGGTACAGGCATGTCACATGGTACTCACCGGTTGATGTGGTGGGCTCTGAGGTGTCCAGGTCCCCAAATCCGGATACTGCCTCCTGCTCCAGGGTTTCCTCCACCCTTTCTTCCAGGGGTGTGGGTGGTGGTACTGATGAAGGTCCCCCTCCTGTGCCTCTCATCTCCCGGAGCCTTTCAGCCACCCTCTCCTTGGTCCGGGAGCGGAGGTCATACCACCTTTTTTAAATTTCATCTATACTCCTGTGGCTCACCCCAGGGAGATAATTTTATCCTGGATGTCCTGCCACAGCTGTCGTTTGGTGGCTTCAGGCACATTGAGGGCTGCCCTTCCAAATAATTTGTCATAGTGCTGACAGCATTCATCTGTCAGCACCTCCAGCTCCCTCTCTGAGAACTTCAGTTTTCTTTTCCTTGGGGTTCCTTCCATTGCAGCTGCTGTTTCTCCTGTGTGCAGTTCAGCAGTTAAAAAGGGTGTGGTCCTCCCTCCTCCCAGGTGTATTTGTAAATTTCCTGGCTGTGATGTCATCATCATGTGCCAGGAAGTGTTTCCAGAGTGTTCTGGAGTGGTTTCTGGAGTGTTCTGCAGCACCTGTAAGCAATTAACAAGCTAATCGCAATTTGCGACACACACTCGCAAATTGCGAGTTCGTTTTTTGCACGGTCGCAAAAAGTGACCTCGCAATCGGCGGACTCGCTCACTGCGTTGCGACTCCGGGTGCGAGTCGCTATTTCGGCACTGTTATTTTACCTGCATTTCGATTTGCGACTCGCATTTTGCGAGTCGAACCAACTCGCAAATTGCGAGTCGCAAATTTTTTGTTTGCTACATCTGGCCCTAAATCTGGTGTTAAAATGTTATTGTACAGATTTATTAAAATATTCTCTTGTTTTGTAGGAAAATCTACATTTTCTTGTCCCAAGATCTTGTTTTCATACCTATGAGTTGTTCTACTGTTTTGTCCTCTTTTCCCTCTCCTAGTTTTCTTTCTCGGCCTCTCTTGTATTTTGTTCCCAATTCCCTTGCTTTATCCTCCATATTTCCTGTAAAAAAGCATGTTTATTTCTAGCTGAAGATGAAGTATATATCTCACTATTTTCTGCTTCACTATCACTCATGGATGGAATGCTTTTTGATGTAGTTGCAGAACTTATTGAAGTTATGGATTGAACTCTACGTATCGTGCCATGAATCAGATGGTCATATTTACTAGAGAAAGAGAATACCCTACTGTTTAGATAATCCTGTTCATCTCTCTTTAATTTTCTTGCTTTCCTCTGTCTAATTTTTTCTTGAAAATTAGCTATAATATTGTTGAGAATCTCATAATTCTTTTCTGTCGCCGTTTTTAAATTAAGTTCTTCTATTTCCTTTTCTAATGCATTAATCTCTATTTGTAATTTCTGAACTTTCCTATCTGCATTCTCTATTAAAACATCCATTAGGTTCAGAGAGTTAGATTTTAATTCCTCTTCCCAACGTATCAGTCGATCCATATCTTGATCATCATAGGTGGGAAATATGTGTGATCTAAGACCTCTTGAAATTCTATTCAGTTTTTTATATTGTTTCAAAGTTGCACTGTCTCACCATTTAGACATTTCATCCTTTTAAAGTTTTTCTAGTCTAACGATTTTTTCTCGTAAGCCTTCTTTTCTTGGCTGAGCGCCACCACTTGTCACTAGCCTAACTGTATTTCCACTATTCAGATTCTAAATAGTTCCTCAGCTAACTGGTCTCTGTCTTGTTTTTCATTCATTGTGTGCTTTTATGTCTAAATAGATTCTAAAGTTTCTAGTACAGAAGGGGCAGCCTCTCCTTATAATAATTGGTAGAGTAACACTGGGGGGGGGTAACAAGGAGAAAAGGCGCTGTCCTACAGAAAATATTTAGTACATATAAACATTAGAGCCTCGTATCCGCAGACGGTGCACATATAAGGTACCCTCCCTATTATACCTTAAATATAACAACCAAGAGATTGTTAAGTATATATATGATAAACAATGCACAAGTCTTCTTGTATATCAGTTGATTCATATAAATCCACTCCCAATGTAGTTCTCAAGAATCCTCTTTATTCCTTTATGTATATATCACCCCAGCCAAAGCCAAAACGTGTTTCATCTGGGGTGCGTCGCCCCATGACTTCATCCCTGCTTTTATGGGCTGTAAACAATATATAACAATGTTCTTTCAATATAATGTCCATAAAAATATTTTTTCAGAAAATTAAAATTTAAAAATGCCCTCATTATTGCCATCATGTAATTTTGGGCTGTGGATATAGTGATTTACAGTAGGTGGAGACCAGTCATTTACAATAGTTATTTAAATATTCCCGTCTAGTTATTTATGCTATTAATACAAACTAATTTTATTATCATCTTGTGTATTTGTTATATTAAATCACCTCAGTGTCAAGTACATACACTCTTAAGTGAAATCAAGACCCCAATTGTGGGCAATCAATGTATATATTTATGTGCAGAATCCATGTAGTGCACCCTTCTTATTTGTTAATGTATTCCTTAATTACCTCTCCAATAATCCTCTTTAAATGTTAATTTATCATCTGATCTGTATCTCGTTCTGCGTTATATTGTATTATGTAGTTCAAGAAAAAATTTATTTCGATTTATAATGGGTGACAATTTCCAACTTCACCTAAACCGAATTAATCAATCAAATAAGGGTTTTGTTAATGTATGATTTTTAGAAGATTACTTTTTAAGTATTGATATTAATGATATCGTTCTCTGTCTCTATCGCTCACCTCTCTATTAATCCGTAGTTCCGTATAGGAAACAGGAGTGTCAATCCAATTATGATTTTTCCCTAAATAGAAGAAGTAAATAATTACTAAATCCATCTCTATTGCGGGAAACCACTTTTAACAGGAAACTCTAACATCGAATAGAGTTCCTCGTTTGCTCACCTGTGTGTCAAAATGAATCGCCCTCCGGGCCGCAAGTAAGCAAACAGAGGTCTTTTCTAATCACACCGTATAAATACGTAGTCGTGAACCTTAAAATAGAGAAATGACTAAACATATCGTAAGTCTACACCATATTGGAAAACACTAGACTTCAACCTTAAAGGTAAAGAAAGGACTAATTCTATCACTATTCGTCACCGTGTTGGAAACCCTCATAAGCTAATACGAGACATTTCCAACTCACTGATACTAATTCGGACATCCAAATTAGTATCAGTTTGCTAAAGACCACTTGATTAATTTACAGTATGTAAACATTATATATTATGCTGACCCAATATCTAATGTTTCTGTGTTCATTATATGTTATAACTGTTATTGAGCACAAAAACTCAAAAATCGTCGCCATGATGGAAAGAGTCTACAAGAGCACTTTTCTTCAGCAACCTCAGCTCCAAGTCAGCAACTGCAACAGTTTCCATGGTGTGCAAGCTCTGGGGACTCCCTGTCTTCATCCTGCACCAGAAGAACCGAAGAAATCCCCTGCGGAGTGACAGAGTCACTCCCCTGCTCCAAGAAGGCCCCTTCCAAGATGATGACCGGTACCGTGGGACTCCTCTCACATCATTGACGTAGACTGTCCTGAGGTCCTGCTGACACAATTTGGAGGAGGTAAGACCTTGTCTTCCTCGAGAACAACGGTACCCCTGTGTACTGTGTCTTCTTCATCTCCTGAGGCCTCTGTGCACTCTTTGCAAAATTCCTTTGTGCACAGCCTGGGCCAGGTCCCCAGCACTCCATCCTGTGATGGTCAACTCACTGAGTTGTTCTCCAGCGGCGTGGGACCTTCTTTTGTTGTGCTGCATCAACCATGTTTTGCATCTCCTTTGAACCCAGATCCTGTGACTTCTGGGGGTGCTGGCTGGCATCCCGAGGGCTCTTTAAAGTGCTGAGAGCCCCCTCTTCCTCGTCACATAGAGTTGAGGCCCCCAGATCCCTTCTGGGTCCATCCAGTGCCATTTTACACAAAACACACTTTTTTTGCAGCCAAGGCTTGTTGGCAGCTTTTAACATGAAATCTTGTCTGCAACAATCTTCACTCCATGTCACATCTTTTGCATCATGCAGAAACTCGCTGGCATCTTCCTAGGGTGCATTTCTGCAGTCTTTAACTAACTGGGGACTCTTCTTTTGCACCCTCTTCTGGGTTGGCAGGGGCTCCTGTCCTTCCTGGAACCTCTTTCAACTTCTGGACTTGGTCCCCTTCCTTTGCAGGTCTTCAGGTCCAGTAATCCAGAAGTTGTTCTTTGCAGACGAGGTGTAATGTGTCCTAAGGAAACTTGCAGTACTTTACTCTTGCTTTTCTGGGCTCTGAGTTGGGATAATTTACTTACCTTTACTGTATTCTTACTCTCCCAGTGATTCTGCACACACTACACTTGTCTAGGGGGGAATTTGTGATTCACATTCCACTTTCTTAGTATATGGTATGTGTTGACCCTAGACCTATTTTCTCCCATTGCATTCTATAGAATTTCCTACTGTTTGCATTGTTCTATGACTATTTACTTGTCTAAGTTTGGTGTCTAGTGTATATATTGTGTATAATACTTACCTCCAGAAGGAGTATTTTCTCTAAGATATTTTTGGTACTGTGTCACCCAAATAAATACCTTTCTTTTTGGTAACAATGAGCATTGTCTTTACTTGTGTATAAGTACTGTGTAACTATAAGTGGTATTGCATGAGCTTTGCATTTCTCCTAGTTCAGCCTAAGCTGCTCCGCTATAGCTAACTCTATCAGCCTAAGCTACTAGAACACTACTACATTCACTAACAAGGGATAACTGGACCTGGTGTAAGGTGTAAGTACCCAAGGAATCAACTACAAACTAGGCCAGCCTCCTACAACAACCTCATCTGGGCCTCCGCGATCTTCTGGGCCCAGCGTGTCAGGTTCTCCCACCTCTTGCGACAGTAGGCTCTCTGCCAGCTGTGGACCCCCAGCATCCACACCTTCTTGGTGATGACTCTCCACATCCCTTTCTTCTGATGGACGTTGACCTGCATGGATGTAATAGACAAGAAAGTATGTTCACAAGTCTCATGCAAAAAGACTGAGGCGGTCATTCTGACCCTGGCGGTTGAAAACCGCCAGGGCAGAGTGCCGCGGAAGCACCGCTAACAGGCTGGCGGTGCTTCCAGGGCAATTCTGACCGCGGCGGTAAAGCCGCGGTCAGAAAAGGGCAACCAGCGGTTTCCCGCCGGTTTACCCCTGCCCCAAAGAATCCTCCATGGCGGCGCTGCTCGCAGCACCGCCATGGGGATTCAGACCCCCTTCCCGTCATCCTGGTCCTGGCGGTAAAAACCGCCAGGAACAGGATGGCGGGAACGGGTGTTGTGGGGCCCCTGGGGGCCCCTGCACTGCCATGCCACAGGGATGGGCAGTGCAGGGGCCCCCTAACAGGGCCTCATAATGATTTTCAGTGTCTGCCTAGCAGACACTGAAAATCGCGACGGGTGCCACTGCACCCGTCGCACACCAGCAACTCCGCCGGCTCCATTCGGAGCCGGCTTCATCGTTGCTGGGGCTTTCCCGCTGGGCGGGCGGGCGGCCTTTTGGCGGTCGTCCGCCCGCCCAGCGGGAAAGTCAGAATGACCGCCGCGGTCATTTGACCGCGGTGCGGTCTTCTGGCGCCCGCCGGGGTCGGAATGACCCCCTGAGTCACATACATGTCCGTACACCAAGCAAAGAACATTCTATTTTGCCCATACTGTCCAAGTGTTGCACATACTAGCCATCGAGTACAGGGACATGACTACAGACACTTCCCAATCTGCGGACCAATCCACCACCTTGCTCAGACCCTGCACTGACTAGGTAGCTCAACTGACATCTGTGGGACATGATCTAGCAATCTGACTGAGATCTGAGAAACTATGAGACACACAAAACGTCTGTTCCTTCTGAAATGTAGACTCCTTAGGCATAAATGCATCAAAACACTCACACTCTGTGAAAATTATCCTCTGCACACAGTCCCTACAGGCTACTGCCAGGGTACAAACTCTAACATTACACATGGGTAAAAACGGAGGGACTGGCACGGTCGGTACAGAAAGGCTATAGGCAGTCCATGTGTGAACATGTGCAAAAACAAATGCATTCTCATGCTACTTCATGGGGTTGGGTTCTGTGTGTCTTATCATCAACAAAGAACACACTTTTGAACATATATGTCCATATTACATAGCTTGCATCCGTAACTGCATAGGCATGCATTGCCCATTTATTGCAATGTGAGTGGACTACTGAGTCATGTGTCCTGGGTTCCCAGGGAACAACACACTGTTTGCACCTTTGAAATGTCAGAGATGCACTAAGCCTGTACAGGACATATGTGACCTGTATGAAGGTGACATCAACATTGTGGGATTAATGGACCTGTCAGGGGTCAGAGACACAAATTGACAATGATGACAAGTACACATTAGTCCAAGATCTTTAACTTTCCTCTAAAAGCAATTACAATGTTATCAGAGGAAAGAGTCTCAGTAAGCTGCATATAAGCACAGAGGCAAAATTTGGCCTCATAACAGGATCAGCTGGGACACAGGGAGCGGACACAGTGCCACAATTGCATACCAAAAGTGATTCTGCAACAGCCTAGACTTGGGCCCACACTGTGACATACATTTGTCAGGCCCTGGTTTCTGCAGGCTGAGCAGACATAACCTACATGAAACTCCATTCCCATCACTTACATGCATGACAGTACATCATGTAGCCAACAGCAATTTGGCATGTGTGTGTGTGGGACGAGCTGAAGGGCACAGTGAGTCAGGATATGCCTTCCATTCAACAGTTTAGCAAGTGCAGATGTGGTTTGAAATCTCAGTGGCAACATACACCTGCCTCACTTTACACACAACTGACATACAACAGGCATACACAGCTCAAGTTGTCATGCAAATACATGTTGTTTCACATTGCCTGCTCCTCCGGTGCACCATGGAGCTATCCATACAGGTGTAGGACCTCAGACATCAGCTTCTCTAACTCCTCTGGTGAGAAGGCTGGGGTTCTATCACCTGCAGAATGTGGCATGATGGCTCCCAGAGGTGGTACACAGCAGCTCAGGTACTGGAGGTCTTGCTGGCAGCAGTGTCAGGAGTCAAGTGAGGGATTATGCAGAACATGGCGGCCACATCTGCCACCTAAGTGGCCATCACCACTTGCTGACACAGCCATTGGCCTGCAACCACCATTGGCAACAACGTTAGCCTATGGTTGTGTCTGCTGTAGTTGCAACCACGTACTGCCATGACGACTTCCGCCGGCGGTTGGGGAGGTCCCTAATGTCTAGTGGAGTAGGTCAGGCATCCGCCATGTTAGAGACCTGTAATGCATTATATGGTTCGGAAAAATGCATCAAACCTCGGAAAAAGTTGTTTTTTGCTGCAAAAAGTGCATGTCTTGTCCTTTCATGTAGGTCCTACCACTCAAACACCGATGTAGGACATTGCTAGGCACATATGGCAATTTGCATTAAGGAACACCGTCCCCTGACCAAGGTCATCTTAAAACTTGGGACAGTAGGGGCCAGATGTATGAAAGCTTTTTGCATTAGCAAACGGTGCGAATGCCCGTTAGCGAATGCAAAAAGCCAGTTCAGAATGTATGAAAGACATTCTGAACGCAATTTTAAAGAATCGCTAAAATAGCGATTCCTTAAAATTGTGACCCTGTTTAGCGAGTCGCAAATTGCGACTCTCTAAATAAGAAATCGCAAATAAGGATTCCTTATTTGCGATTTCTAAGCACATGTAAGAAGCAATTCCTAAATGCGAATTGGGAATTTAGGAATCGCTGTTTACCACCAAGTTGAACTTGGTGGTAACCATGTGCAAATTTTAAAAATGCATTGAAAATGCATTTTTAAAATTGACATGTAAAGCACACAGGCCCTTTTGGCATGTGTGCACCTTACATGTTTCGAAAAATTATTTTGGGGTGCAGCAGAGGGGGCCTTAGGCCCCCAGCACCCTGGGGTTTTGCATTTCCAAAATTGCGATTTCTGGTTAAGAAATCGCAATATTGGAAATGCAAACAATTCGCAGAAATGGGCCTACAGGCCCATATGTGCGAATGGGGCCGGTATCGCAATCACATTTGCGATTTTTAAGAAATCGCTATTACCGATTTGCAGATGTGATACATTGCATTTTGCAAATCAGAAATAGCGATTTCTTAAAAATCGCTATTTCCGACTCGCAAAAGGCCTCCTTGACACATCTGGCCCAAAGTCACAGTCTGAGTGACATTTACAATGCACAAATTGGTGATGACTAGATACATGATGTGTACGCATGTGTGGAAAAGCAAGGGGGTAACATGTGACTTCTGTGTGATTATCAGTTGTGATGTGTACTGTGTATCATGTCCACACCTTACTATATGCCTTGTCACACTTTAACATTGACATGCATATGATGTATTGCAGGGGACACATTGAATAAGGCAATGCTCATTGATTTTCATACCTAGGTACCCGGGGAGGGAAAGAATCAGACAAGCTCCTGTCTTTCCTCCACTGCCAGACCTTCAAACCATGAGAGAACTCCACATCATCCAAACCTACAGTCACAATCTGCAAACAATCGTGGACCTATGTGGTCAATTGGAGACAGATCTGATGCCTGCCATTCGTCATTCAAAAAGCATGCCACTGATTGCACAGGTTATGGCAGTTTGCACTTCCTGGCCACAGGGTCCTTCCAAAATACAGTGTCCCTTACTGCTGGGATGTCCCAGACTATGCGGTCTGGAAGAATGTACTCTCAGCAATGTTGAAACATCTAGACAGCTATATTCGGTTTCCTCAATGTGAGGATTTTGCCCATGTGACGGCTGACTTCTATGGTTTAGCACACATCCCACCTTTGGTGGGAGCCATTGATCGCCCATATGTTGCCTTGGTCCCCGCATGGCAATGAACAAGTGTACTGCAACACAAAGGGCTTCCATTCCATCAATGTCCAAGTTGTTTGTTTGAGGGATCTCTAAATTTTACAGGTCTGTGCCTGTTTTCCGGGTTCAGTCCATGATGCCTTCAGTATGCGGAACAGCGCAACCCCCCAGCTGGTGTCATGACTGTTCCCAGAGAGGGTCTGGCTGGTTGATAAGTCACATATGTCCTGTTTTTGTGTGTGCTATGCCCACTGCAGAAATTCCAATGAGAGGTACTCATAGTTGCACATATGTCCCATTCCATAAAAGGGAACTCTGCATACCCAAACCATCCATGGTTGTTGATGCCATTGAGGAATCCAACTATGCCAGGGGAAGTCCACTTCAATGATGCCCATGGAAGATCACAGCATGTCGTAGAGTGGGCTTTTGGGCTCCTGAAGGCCAGATTTAGGTGTCTGGACAAGACAGATGGAGCCCTCCTCTACTCACCTGAAAAAGTGTGTAAGATCATTGTGGCTTGCTGCATGTTCCACAACATAGCCCGGCAGAGGAATAATCCATACATCCCAGATGAGGGATAGCTAGCATTGCCACCAGGTGAGAATCCTGAAATGCCAAATGAGGATGACAGTGATGAAGAGGAAGGTGAAGACTTGCGGGCAGATCTCATCAATCACTACTTTCCCTGGGTGTAAGTATATAATGTGATGTAATTATTGTGACTGTATGAGGAACTGTAGTTTTCAGGATCTGTTGAGTAGGTTGATGTTCCAAGAGATAGGAGATCTCGGGCCAGATGTACCATCACGGCCCATTGCGATTCGGTAATAGCGATTTTTAAGAAATCGCTATTACCGACTCGCAAAGGGTCATGTATCACATTTGCGAATCGGTAATAACGATTTCTTAAAAATCGAAAAAGCTATTACCGAATCGCAAATTGCGATACCGGAACCCCATTCGCTGCTTTGGGCCTGTTGGCCCATAGCTGCAAATTTTTTGCATTTCCAAAATTGCGATTTCTGAACCAGAAATCGCAATTTTGGAAATGCAAAGGGCCAGGGTGCTGGGGGCCTATGGCCCCCTCTCCTGCACCCCAAAAACTTTTTTTTAACATGTAAGGTACACACATGCCAAAAGGGCATGTGTGCTTTACACGTTAAATTTAAAAATGCAGTTTAACTGCATTTTTTAAGTTTGCACCAGGTTACCACCTGGTTGCAAAGCATGGTATTTTGCAAGTGCAAAATGCCATTTTTGGAAAAATCACAATTTGCATTTTTTTCCAGCATAGCCTTGCGACCTGGAAAATGCGAATCGCTAATTGCAACTCGCAATTTCCAGGTCGCAACACAAGAAATCACAATTTTAGCGATTTCTTACTTGTGGTCTGCGAATGCATTTCATGCATCGCAGACCACTGTTTTGCACTCGCAAACGGCCAAATTTACCGATTCGCACCGTTTGTGATTGCAAAACCTTTTAATACATCTGGCCCCTCATGATTTGCAGTATCCAGCCAAGGGTTGCTTGCTAGGTCAGACTTGAACATTTCAACACCTTGATTATCTGCAGCGTTTGTGTTAGTCTCATTGTAATTTAAGTGTATCTACTGATGTTTGATATGCAGTTTTGCTCATAGGTATACATTTCCTACCTAAACTCCTTGTATTGTTTTTATCCAGGGTGGAAGTCTGCACTGGTTTGATGTGATGTGTTGGGCCAATTGTCTCAAGTGTGTGATCAAATGGACTTGAGATATGTTGTCATCAAGTGCAAACCATGCATTTTTCCCTCACATTGTGTCGACAATTATCTTATATGACCTGTTTGTAGCTGTAGTGTGTTTCCTCATTGCAAGCCACAGTGCTTGTGTCACAACACTGACATAGGTTTGTGTCTTACCACCAGATTATTGGTAATTATTAGAGGGTGGACCCATGATCAAGGACTGTTGTACCTCCCTCTGTCTGTGCCATGGCTTATGTTATGTTGGCAGACCTGGTTTTGGTGTGTGATAATGCTCAAGCTAGTGAGAACATCCACTAATCTGTTATCCTAGTCTATGGGATGAGGTCTGATGAAGCCCTTACTTCTGTGGTCTGGAGGACTGCACCTTGGTAAATGTACCTTGACTCATCATGGTTCAGCTATTCTTGGCTATGACATTACAGACATTTTGACAACCTCTGTGCTGCACAGTACAATAAAATGTTTGTTGCGACCAGACACTTGTCTTAATGTGTTGGTATTAATCCTCATCATGACACTACCTGTGACAAATCCCTCCTTCCATTACCATTTTGTGTTTTCCTCATGTGCTTTACATGGGCTTACATCTCAACATTTCAAAATGTGGAGCAGAAGCAAGCAGGCAATGATTTTCATTTAAGTGAGTTTATTGACACAGGTGCAGAAAATATTATTGATTTGCAACACAAACGGAAAGTGAAGGGATCCGTCATGGTGCATGTTATCATTGCAGTAGAAGCCACAACATTTGAAGTCCAAAGTCCAGTGTTCTACTACCATAGAAAATTGAAGGTGGTTGGGGAACAGTCAACAGAGTGAATATGTGAGTTCCTTCAGGAAGGGGTCACTTGCTGGCAGTGTTTGGTGTCTTGCCATCCGATGCTCCTGGATTCTTGGGTGGTCGTCCCTGCTTGCGGGGGTTTTTCTGCTACAGAGGCAGAGGTGTTTGAGGCAGGTGCTTCCCCTGACAGGGTCTCCCGTCCAGTGGCTGCCATAGATATAGAATGACCTGGTGATGCTTGGCCAAAAGAAGGGGTGCTGCTAATGGTGCCTGAGCAGGGTACTTCTTATCTCCCTGAACAACCCTGATAGGGAGGCCAGGATGGTATTGGTGGCCTCCCACCTCTCTAGTGACTCGTGCTGGAAGTCCCTTTGCAACTGCTTGATTTCTCTGAAATCGGTAAATACCTAGCCCATCACAACTTGGGATTCTTCATACTCTCCCAAGACTTGGCTGATGATGTCCTGGCCAGGGCCATTCCAGAGGCCTCATGCTACTGGCCCGCTACATTGCTCCCACGCACCATATCCCCACATGCCTGTCCCCTTGCCACAGATTGCCCATACTTCTTGTTCCAGGGCCATCGTTGTCAGAGCTGTGTTGCTGTGACTCAGGATCCTAAACTGGGGCCACGAGATGGTTGTCACTGTCCTAGGGACACAGGTTACGGGGCGAATGGCTGCATGTGATGTTGATGCCACCGGACTTGGAGGAGTCAATGTGGGCACGGTGAGGCTCACTGATGTCATCTGACCAGGTTGTTCTTATGAGCCAGAACTGTCCTCAATGTCCAGACATCCAGGAGTGTTGTCCTCAATGAGGGCTTAATCCATGGGGATAGTGGTATTCTCCTCAGTGGGCTCAGTGTTCCCAGTGGCAGCTTGACCTGTTGAAGTGAGAGATACAATGTTGCAGGTTGTATTGTGACATCTACCTCCAATAGCTAACAGTGACATTTATCAAACTCTGTGTACACATTGGATTGGCAGGTTTTCCTTATGTGACCGGTACACATGCTATCAATTACATTGACCTGACATTTATGAAACATGCCATCTCCTTTTTAGTCAACCAGCTGCTGAACGTTTGAGTCCATTAACATTTGGGAGGATGGGCATAGACTTACATCTTGGCACCAGTGCAGGCAAAACAGTGGCTGGGCAGGATGTCGCTTTGATTCTTTTAGAGCCTAGTTCACTATTTTGCAGATAGACCCTGTACTTTGTTGTATGTGTGATTGTTGTCATCATGTGGTCGGTGCATTGTGAATGTGTCTGCTGCCAGTACCCTTCAGGTGATGCATTTTGGGGCCTTTGGTTATTGTTTAAGTTCCACACAGTTTGAGCTGTCCTTCCTGTCCTCAATATTTACATCTTGGATTAGCTGCTCAAGATAGATGTAGGTGGTTAGCCACATCACACAGTGTACCATGATCTGTATCTTGGTCCCTCCCAGGGGAGTAAACTTCATTTGAGAGTTCACAGACAGATGTATTATGGCGTATGGACAATGGCCTGGTGATTGGAGTTACAAGGACTGGACTTCCTGGGAATTACAGTAATGTTGCACCGTGGACTACACCCAGTATACATAAGTCGTCCTCCCAGGTGAGTAAATGTTTGTTGCAAGTAAATGAAAAGAATATTTTGATAGATGCACATTGGGCTTGTGTTTGGATTAGGTGAGCCAGAGCCTTCTGACCTTGGCAGTGATGTCACTCCCTGTACTCCATGCACTTGTTCTATGTTATCCCCCAGGTGAGTGCACTTCATGTGTGGATTTCCAAAGATGGGTATATTTGCAAGTGTACATTGGACTGGTGGTTGGAGTAACAGTAAGGGAGCCTCCTGTGAGTTGCAGCCACGTTACTCCCTGCATTACACACACTGTCATACATTATACTAATGGTTTCATCCCAGCTAAGATTATTTCAATGTTGATTTGGTACACAGGAGTATTTCGGAGGAGAACATTGTTTTGGTGGTTTGGGGTTGGGGGAACAGTGCCTGCTGTCAGTTACAGTCCTGTCACTCTCACTGCTCCCCAATACCTGACAGAAGCCAACTCCCCCAGTGAGTACATCATATGAGATTTTAAAGTACTGTGGACTTCAGAGTAGAGGACACTATTCTAGTGTCTGTTGTGGCAGTAGCAGTGCCTCTTGGCCCTAGCAGTTCTGTCAGTGCCTGTACTACACACACACACACACACACACTATACTGATGTCATTCTCTCAGGTGGGTACATTGAAATGGGGATTTCAGAGGCAAGGGTCATTTGATTGGAGGACACTGTTGTGGCTGATTGGAGTAATAGTAGCAGTTCCTCCTGGCCTTAGGAGTCCAGTCAGTGCTTGTATTACACACACACTACACAGGTGTCATCCTCTAAGGAGGGTATACTTCAATGGGGAGTTCAGGTACAAGGGTCATTTGATCAGAGGACACTGCGGTGGCTGAGTGCAGTGGCAGTAGCAGTGCCTCTTGGCCTTAGCAGTCCTGTCAGTGCCTGTACTACACACACTATACAAATGTCATCCTCTCAGGTGGGTACACTTCATTGGGGAGTTGAAAAACAAGGTCAAATTGAGTAGGATACACAGTTCTGGTGTTTGGAATTGTAGGACAGTGCCTGCTGAGAATTGTAATGCTGTCAATCACTGTACTACACATACAATACAGAGATGACGTTCCCCCATGTAAGTCTACTTCAGTATGAGATGCTAAACAGGGGTCTATGGACAGGTGGACACTGGGTTGGTGTGTGGGTGACAGTGAAGGTTGCAAAAACTTGAGCAGTGACCATGCATGACAATATATTTTTGTGAGATATTTTTGTGTTGCGACTTACCAGACTCCATTTCCCCAGGTATTCCTGTCAAGCCCTCTGGATGCAGGATGGCCAAGACCTTCTCCTCCCAGGATGTGACTTGTAAGGGAGGAGGAGGGGAGACCACAGCCATTCTTCTGGACCCGCAGTTTCACTCACCAGGGCTTCATGAGGTGCAGGATGTTGTGAGTAGTGTTTCTCTCCCCCGGTGGTATTCCAGATGTACCTCCAGTTAGTGGCGGCTCAAACTGATGGCAGGAGGGTACTCAGGTGGACACTGGACTGGTGAGTGGAGTGACACGGGAGGTGGCAAAGGGTGACAATGCTCCCTCACCTCTGTCAGCACAAGAAACATCCACTGCCATCTTTCACTTTTGGGGTGAAATCTGGCTTCACACCACACCTGCACCGCCCCCTGTGGTCTCTGCCTGTGTCTGTACATGGAAACAGTATGTCGCGAACAGCATTTCGCTAACTTTGCTCCAATATGCAGCAGAGCCTTGGTGGATTACTTCCAGTTGGCCATTGTGGCAGGCCATGTCCCGGTCCTCAACATCTTTTTAAAAAGATGGACTGAACAGCTTCTCCCTGTTCCAAGGCTGCTTGCAGTAGCAGGTCTCTACTAGAGGCTTCGCTGTTATTAATACAGCATCCCAAGTAGAAAGAAGAGAGCAGAGAACATCTAGAGTAAAGGAGATGAGCATGTATCTTTTAGGAGATTCCAAGCCAAAGTTGCAACAGTGTCTGAAGAAACAGGTGCATTGAGAATGTAGGTGGTGGGGAGTGGGTCTCTTAAACAGGGGACACGGGGGTAGGAGAGATTTCCAGGTTTGAAGCAGACACTGAGACAATCAGAATTTAGTAGAAGCTGTTCTGATGCTTCTGGATTAGTTTGAGAAAGAACAGTTATGGGAAGATTTGCTTCACAATTCTCTTGGTAGTGGGGTTCTCCATTGCTGATAGCTTGTTTATCTTACAGCATTCCTGCCCCCTTCTTTTTTGTGCTTGTCTTCCCTCTCTCCCAGTTTCCCTTCTTTAGCATTTTGACCAAGTGTTGTGTTGCATTTCTTTTGCTGTGTCTCTCACTCCGCTATCTTTTCCCTCCTGTCAGCTCTTCACTGTTCAGCAGGTGCTCTGCTAGTGCTCCCCAAGTTTGCAAAGGGGTTCTAGGAACTCTCCATGGTAATCAGAAGACCTGTCATGGAGTACGAGCACCATTGGTGGAAGTGGTTCTGTTCCAGATCAATTAAAAAAGTATATTGTTGGGCTAACAGAAACTGTTTGAGGCACAGCCATAAGAGCAGTATTTTGGGCCTGATTATGAGGTTGGCAGTCTGACTGCTAGACCGCCACAGTGGCGGCTGCCAAAAGACAGCCACATTGGTGGTCATACCAACCAACTTATTACAAGTTACACAGGCAGGACCGCCAAAAGCTTGCCAAAAAATTCAGACCGCCAGTAACGTGGGGGGCACGAAATAGGCAGTCCAACCACCAGCACCGACAGCCTGTCGACCAACCACCAAATGTATTTCAAGTCAAAAGTTGCAGCGGAGCACAGCCATGGCAGTTGGCTAATGGTGGTCTGAACTACTGTGGTTTACAGGTCACCAAAATAATACACTCCACCAAATTGGATGGATTTGAAAACAGCACAATTGACACATATTGATCAACACACTTGCAAAGGACACTATAAAAAACACCCCTTCACATAACACAATCCTTTGCTTCTCAAACGCCAAACACAGAAGCCAGGGCACCTCCAAAAACTCCTAAACTATAGCATAGGTACCCCTCCAACTTTTCCTAAGCATAGATCCCACACCCTCAACTCACTTCCATTTCCAATCCCATCCATTTTCACTAACCAACTGCATAAACTTAGCCGTCAACTGTTAATGTCCTCCTTTTTATTTAACACCACCATGTCATCCCAGAAAAATCTCTGTTTCACAGATGAAGAGTTAAGAGTCATGGCGAATGAAATCATAAGAGTAGAGCCACAATTGTTTGGAGCACAAGTCTAAAACACTACTATTACCAGGAAAATGTGGCAAAGGATAGTCAACAGAGTGAATTCTGTAGGCCCCACCCCATGCAAAAAGGATGACATTGATAAGAGGTCGAACTATCTCATGGGGCAGGTCCGTTCCATGGCATCCAGGCACCAGCTGCGAGGTGCAGAAGACTGGTGGTGGTACTCCCCTTTTCCCCTACAAATCACATCCTGGGAGAAGGTGTTGGCCGTCCTGCATCCTGAGGGCTGGACAGGAATATGTGGGGAAGTGGAGTCTGGTAAGTCACAACATAAAAATATCTCACCTAAATATATTTCATGCATGCTCACTGTTCACATTTTGCCACCATACCTGTCACCCCACTCACCAGCCCAGTGTCCACCTACGTGCCCTCCTGCCATCAGTTTGAGCTGCCACTAACTGGAGGTACGTCTAGACTACAGGTGGGGGAAAGAGACACTACCCACAATATCCTACACCTCATGGGGCCCTGGTGAGTAGAGGACCAGTGTCTGCAATGACAACTTTCCGTGGGAGGTGGCATAGATCTATTGAGGCCCCTTAAGCTGTCATATAAGGGGGCAGTGGGACTGTTTGAGAGCCAGTGCTCTCCCATCAGCAACGGGGGCCCGGCGGGGATAGCCACCCTCAACCTAAAGTAGCAAGGGCCTAGTGCCAGACCTGAAAATGGTGCTGCACTGCACTGGAAAGTGAGTGACTGCTGAATGTGGGGCCCTGATACTTCTCTCTGCTGTTTCTCTGACCTGGGGGCAATAATACCTCCTTGTGAATGATGTGACGTGTGCTGACCCAGAGGGGGACATCCTCAACTACTTCCTCATTACCACCCACATCCTGACTCTAAGATGGCAGTGGGAGCGAGTGAGCAACAACCTTTGATTTGAGGCCCATCCTCCATCCCTTCATCTCACATAAGACAGTGTCTGGAGCAGACAATTAAGCCACACCATAGCAGGGACCATGGCTGGAGGTGGCGAGGGCCCTGTGTTGCACTCTAGCACTCCTCTTTTTTCTGGGTGCGAGACCGGTGGTCTGTCAGTCACTGGCATTACCCGGGGTACAAGTTGGGAGACCGGTGGGATGCCAGGAGAGACAGTCACGAGTACTGCACAGGTTATGTATTGAAAGGGTGGCCCATATTGCAGAGAAACTATTGAGGGAGACCTTAGACGAGAGACACCACTGCCTACTTACCCTGCAGAGAAGTGACTGACTTCCCCCCTTGGAAACTCGCGTGGTACAGACTGTATTCTAGAGGAAATACTCACATCTGAGGGGTAGCCTGACACTGTGCCTGAGCGTGGACTCTGCATATCCATCTGGAAAACTCAGGATCTCCTCACTACCGTGAAAGACTGACAACTCACGGCAAAAGCGCACTTGTGTCATTGTTGGACTCACTTGTTTACACCCACTGACTGGAGCTTTCACCTCTATGCCTCCAAAGAAACAACAACTCAATAGGATTTCCCGCGATTTTACACTTGCAGAGGTGTAGGCCTCACTACCTGAGACACCAAAAGATTCAGCCATGTCCCTTACTAAAGAGGACCTACTCACATCCCTGAAGGATTTTAAACGGGAGCTCCAGGAAGAGCCTAAAGTGGACCTGGCCCTGTAACTGGCAACTCTAAAATCTGACCTTAAAGTGAAGCTCACTACATTACAGCAAGATGTGGACCCAGGGTAGTTGACCTAGATGCCAAATACCTTAAGTTAGAAAAGTGAGCAGGACAAATGGAAGATCTAATGCAATCCCAGTGCACACAGCTCCAAATGACCCTCCTGAAAAATGAAGATCTGGAGAACAGGTACCAATTCAACAACATAAGTATTCGTTTATCTGGAAGAAGGAATAGAAGGCCCAGACCTACAAGCTTTTGTAACAGGCCTATTTTATTAACTATTAGGAGAAACCACACTGAAAATTAAAATGAATGTAGTCCACCATGTTGGTCTACAATCGAGTGGCAAAAGGAAATGGCCACAAAATGCACTAATGAAACTCCAGTTGTTCAAGCTCAATGAGGCTATTCTACAGGCAGCGCAGAAGGCCAAGTGGATAACATTTTATGGAACTACCCATTTGCTTTTTCAGGATATATCCCCCACTGCACTAACCAGTCAATAATTGTATCCAGTGACAGAGAAATTGAGACAGAAGCATATAAAACATCACTAGCCATACCCATTTGGTCTTGCCTTTGACTTCCAGAAACAACATGATGTGATGTATCTCACAGAGGCTCTGAATCTTTTAGACATTCCTGCCCTGTATGACCGACAGGGGGAAGATAATCCAGAAACCTCAATATAGAATATTAACAGCTCCCAGAACACAAACCTGTGGCTCTCCCAATGCTGCCCACGCCAACACAAGAAAAACTGACTAATTACTGCTGGAACATTTCATCTTGAACACTACTGTCCTGGGATGTATCATTCATGGAGAGGGACCAGGGAAGAACTGATTTTAACAATGCTCCCCAGCATTCGATAGACAGTGAAGATAACCCCTCGCTGGGGGGCGGGGGACTTGCTGAGAGGTGATGAGACTCCTGGCGGGCAACACATCTTTTCCCAAGCCTAAGTTTTTCTTTTTCTTAATATGCTTGCTTGACTTTGCTTGTTCATGTTCAGTATCTATGCATTACCCTAACTGAAAATGATTCTTGGAAGATTGATTAGCGGTTATAAACCTAATAGCGCATCAGGATGCATATTCATTAACAGTATAGCTTAGGCTTGGGACTGGTTGTCCCATTCATTTTTCCTTTGGGATTTTGTTATGGTTCTGGATACATGGAGGACAGGTTTTATCAGTGACATCGGAGGGAGGACGGGGAGGCACTGACTCCAACAGGCTTCGGAGTGGAGGAGCTGGTAGATTGCCTGAATTATGTGAGATAAGTTGGAGATTCTGTTGAATACGTACCTGGGGCATGACAAGAAGAAGCAGGCTATATTACCTAGACTATGGTAATCACCTCACTTACTTGGAATATAAAAGGTCTGAATTTCCCAGCTAAGTGTCATAAATTATGGAAATACTTACTTGACCCACACTATCATGTAGTGATGCACTACAAGTGACTCACTTAAAAGATGATGAGGATCACAGACTGAGACATAAAGCATATTCAATGTTATACAAATCCTCAGCCTCCGTGAAACATAATGGAGTAGCCATTCTGTTCCACTCGTCACTGAAATTCCAGCCCAGGGGATATAAAAACAACCAAGGAAGGAAGGATTACAATGGTGAAAGGCCACCTCCAAGGCAGATTAGCTACTTTTGCTTCTATCTACGCCCCAACACTAATTAGGCTCAGTTTGTTCATTCCCTCTTATCTTTGCTGAGTGGTTTTGCAGAAGGGGAGATCCTTCTAATAGGGGATTTCAAGCTCACATGGCACTCCAGCATTGATAACACCCACCCACACAGATCAACTACTGGACGTTTTCCCAAAGTCATGAAACAAGCAATACACTCATTAGGGCTTAAAGATACTTGGTGAACACTCCATCCAGACCCCTGTGACTATACATTTTTTTCCCATTCACACTGTACCTATTGCAGTTTGGACAATATTTTGTTAGCCAATCTCTGACAGGCAGCAACAATCCACCCAATTACCATCTCTGATTACGCCTCAGTGTTGGCTATGCTGGACTGGGGGTCTTCCTTCAAGGTACCATTGTTGGTTCTTTCCGTACTCACTTGTTAGAGATTGCCTTTTTTGGGATGAGCTCAGAAGAGACATTAGAGAGTACTTCCAGCTAAATGACCCTGGGATTTCCATCCACTCTATTACTTGGGATGTATTCAAAGCAGTCCTTAGGGGGAAATGTGCATCTCCAACCACAGCACTCAAAAGACAGAAGGCGAAGGTCCATCTAGACCTTTAAATTGAACTACACACACTAGAACAGGCACACAAAGAACACCCAACACTAACCCTGCCGCAGAAAGTGAGAGCCATGAGAGGAAAACAATGCCATTTACACCAACTGGGTGGAAATTACTCAAGTGCGTCTTAAACAAATTTCCTAAAAGCAGGGTAATAGGGTTGGACCCTATGTTGCATGAAAGCTTAGGGTCAAACAGGAAAAGGAGGATATCAGGGACATTAGGTGGCCATCGGGTGACATTTCTAGCTCTGACACGGAATAGGCCCACATAGTCCGTGACTTTTACAGGAGACTGTATACAGCTGAACCTACCAGTGCACATTACCAAATTGACTACTTAGAAGATGTTGATATCCTACAGGTGACCCATTCCCAGAACGAGACACTGGGTAATCCTATTAACAAAGAGGAAGCCCAATGGGCAACAGCAGGTTTGAAACTACTCAAATCACCGGATGGCCGGATGACCCAATTTTATAAAACCTTCAGTTCTGACCAGGTCCCTCACTTGACAGCCATGTGCAACTACATAGCTAAGTCAGGAGCTATTACCCCTTCAATGAGCGAGGCACTGATTTCAGTAATCCTGAACCCAAGGAGAGACCCTCATTCCTGCGGCTCATACAGACCCATCGCATTGCTAAACTTGGATACCAAACTCTACTCAAAGATCTTGGCCACCGGACCGGAAGATTTGATTCAGGACTTGATCCCCCTGGGTCAACCTGGCTCTATAAAGGGAAGACAGACACATGATAATTTAAGGAGAGTGCTTTATTTGGTGGAGAAGGCCACCAACAAAAAACTACCTGCAGTACTGGTAAGACTTGATACTTGGAAGGCATTTGATCTGGTAGACGGGCCATTATTATTCCAGACTCTTCAACTCTTTGGCTTCTGGACCGTAAGATTTCCTTATTTGCAGATGATGTGCTCTTCACAGGTACTAACCCTTCGGCCCTCACTACTAACACTCCTGGAGGAGCTATGTCACTTTGAAAAAGTGGCAGGCTTCAAAATTAACTTGACTAAATCATTCACACTTAATCTTACTGCCAGCAGTGAAAATGGAGACAATGGCGACCACCACACCCTTTCTCTGGGCAAGAAAAGAGATCACCTATCTGGGCATCAAAATTACCCCAGGTTAGGTAAAATCTAGAGGTCTAATTTACCCCTGCTTCTATTACAACTGATGACAGACCTCAAACAATGGACTCCTATGTACCTCTCTTGGTTTGGGAGGATACATGCTATATTGATGTCAGACCTCCCAAGGATTCTATACCTTTTCAAAAGCCTCCCCATAGAATTGGACTTAGAATTTTTCCCCACATTGTGCACATTACTTAGATGCTTTATTTGACTCAATCACAGGGCTCGCATACCATTGAATCTACTTCGATTCCCCAAAGAGACCGGCAGTCTGGTCTTTCCAGGCTTCCAACTCTATCATAAAGCAGCACAATTAAAAGTTACATTAGAATGGTCACGCCGCAAATCAGATAAGCACTAGTTACATATGGATAGGGTAATAGTGGGGAGGGTCATTTGGGATGTAATATGGAAGCCAAAGCCAGATCAGCCGCCTAAATCATATCTTAGCACTTCAACTAGAACAATCCTTGAAGTTTGGGTTGAGGTGATAAAAACAGCAGGTGGGATTACCTTCCCTTTTCCTTATACGCCGCTATACTACAATCCCGTCTTCCTTCCAGCTCTCCTACCAGGACCCTTTGACAGCTGGAGAGAAGGGGATTGCCTTAAGTTTTCTGATCTCTTCCATAATTGGGACATTTTGACCTTCACGCACTGTCAACAGGATTTCAATATCCCAGACATAGAACAGTATCATTATACACAATTGAGGCACTGGGCACTACACCCTGAAGTCAGGATCGCTGCACCACAAGACTTGACCTTCATCCAGTAATTTGTTACACAAGAGGATAACCTCTGGGGGAATCATTTCCTTTCTATATTTTTTGTTGCTCTCCACACTCACTACCTCGAAGCCGTGACATGTTAACGTTTCGGTAAATATACTCGGGGAAGACATATCTGAAGTGATATGGAGCAAACTCTGGAGAGATATTCCTAAATATAATCACCTGATAGGTCCGAGAGAAGCACACTATAGAATACTTTTTGATTGGTATTTATATCCTGGCAAACTTAAAAAAGATCTTCTCAACACTACTGATCTATGCTGGAGGAGGCGTGGATTGTTGGGGGATTTTTGCCACATCTGGTTGGACTGCCTGACAATTGGTCCCTTTTGGGGTTGAAACACCGGCCCAAATCAAAGATATATGAAGGTATCCAATTCCAAAGACATTGAGGTTTGTTCTCTTCGGCCTCCAAGATGACACTAGTCAAGGGGTGGCCAAAATGTCGATAGCCGCAGAGTCAACGAAAAAAGATGCCCCAGCACCAATGCAATGGCAGGCTCTATTATGGCAATCTCTCACAACAGAAAGAATGGCAAACAGTTTTTTGGATGACTTCAAGAACTTTGAGTTCACATGCAGTCTCATACCTATCTAGATGACTGCCGCTAACTGCACGCCACACAGAGCAGTAGAGCACTCCATCTCTTCCAATTTTAGGACTGAGACTTAGGCACCCCCTCCCAGTGTTTGTCACCTTTACTGAAGACCGATGACATTACTAAAGGCTTTTACTGATACCTAACACATGACTTGAGCAGATTCTATATCACCCATGTGCTCTGGTTTGTTTTGATTGCGTAAGTTTGAATTGACAGCAATTTCCAATTTGCACCTCTAAGACTCGAAAGGAGCTCCCTTACTATGATATATACTGTGTTCTTTAATGGCATGTGAGTGATGAGATGGGGAGATATATGGATCTCCTAATGCTGTACCGCCAGACTCGCAGTAGTGGTTGGTCTGCTGCATTCCTGGTGGTCCGACCGCTAGATTATGATGGAGACCGACACCAGGAACATGGTTCCAGACGGGGTTGCAGCAGTGGGTATTGTGGTCAACCATAATGGCGCTGAGTTCAGCGCCACCGTGCTGATCTCAAATCCTCTGTCTGACAGCCTTTTTATGGTGAGGTCCCTCCATGAAAAAGCTGGTGGAAAGCCAGTGCTGGGGCCACAGGGGGGCTCCTGTACTGCCCATGCTTGTGGCATGGGCAGTGCTGGGACTCCTGCCAGTACCCTTGGGATGCGTACTGTCTGCACTGCAGACCGTGCACATTCAGAGGGTGCTGGTGTGCCACTGCATTGTCCTTCGCTCCCTTAAAGGAGCTGAGGCGAATGCCGTGGCACTGTTTCTACCAGTCTGACTGGCGGAAACGTCGTAATACGAGGTTTCTGCCGGTCAGCCCGGTGGAAACATCGTAATAGGACAGAGGGGAAGATGCTAGTATAATGGCAGCCTCTTCCCCGTAGCTTTGGCAGTCGGCTCAGTCTGACCACCAAAGTCGTAATTAGGCGCTAAGCCTTTACTCCTGTAACTGCTACATTGAAGAATCATTTGTAGAAAAGTTTGGTTTTATTACCCACCTGGAGCGCTTTTGCACTTGAAACACAGACAGTACCTACTTACCACTGTTTGCCTCAAAACCCAGGAAAACAGTTTGATAGATACTGAAGGATGAGGGTTTTTACTTTTTTAAGGAGAGATTACCTCTAGTTCAAGATTGCACCAAACTTTAACATTATGTTAAAGATGGAAGTGTGGTCAACAAACCGTGACAACTGTTGGGTTTGAGAAAGACCTTCCAGCACACAAAGATAAAGCAGAGATGAACCTTTGCTTCATGGATGATAACAACAACCCCTACTTCAAGCAACAGCAAAATCAACTTGAGCAGCAGTGCCCACTGGTGAGATGCATGGTGCCGTTAGAGCTGATTTTGCAGTGTGGAATGAAGTCCCAGTGCTAAAACTCAGCACAAGCAGAGTAACTTGCTGATTTCCACCCATTCGCAGAACTCTGCTGAATCTCACAGAGTTGTTATGTAACTTTTCAGAATTCCACAGAGTAAAACTCAGCGAGTTCCACCCACTTCTAGTATTTGTCTCACCAGAGACTCTGGCATTATGGGATGCACATCATAGAATTCTTTCTTGAAGGTTAGTGAAAATTGTGTTATTGATTTATTATATATCTGACTGGGTTTTTGCAAACAGGACTTCGTACTGATATCTTATTTTAGGAATACAGTTCCATTTTATAATGTGAATACATGAATAGAGAGTTTAAAAGTAAATGTAAGGATATTGTCGTGTGGGTTCTCATTATCCTAATGAGACTACTGGATTCGGGCGGCAGAATCACTTGTATTGCGGGGGATTGAGTCTGATACCACACCAGGTGACACATGTTGGTCTAATCTGGGTTTTGTTCTGGCTAACTAGCAGTGACTCATCTCTACCCAAGAGCAGGGATGATTGGGCAACCGGGCGCATGACACAAATGACCCTTCAGGGAAATCGTGGTCACTCAGATCTCATCCGTTTCTCTCAGTTACATTAGTCTCACATATGAAAGGACAATCAGAGGCAGAGTATGGTTCAATAAGGTTTTATTGAAGCAAGCGCATCTTAGATAATAAAGCATGTATTGCAATAACTAGGACGATGAAGCATGACAGGATTAAAATTGTGACAAGGAGAGTAAAACAAAAAAATAACGCTACCATGTTGTTACTGCGGTTTATAAAAAAGGTTCCTACCTAGGCTATGTTAGAGCACAGCATGTTAAGCTCTAGTTCTGCCATTCAGGTTTCCCTCATACTTGAGCAAGAGGCCTGTAGTCTACACGAGCAGCTGCAGTGAAGCACTCAACAATCAGCATACATTCATGGTCATCTGGCTGGAATCTCCCTCTAATGTACATGGGTCAAAGTAGTGTTTTTATAATAAAACAGCTGATGTTCCAAGAAAGGATCTCCACGTAAGAGTGTGTATGTTTCTGTGAACATTAGAGACAAAACTAACCACTTTTGCCAGCAACCTATCTTACTATAGCCTTGAGAAAAGCACAGAGTGAAAGAAATGTTTTGTTTAAGAACGTAGTGCTGATCTAGACGAAGAACAGCTAGATAAAGTAAATAAAACAAGACCGCAAACGTGACTATTGTTAACCCCTTCGCTGCCAGGCCTTTTCCCCCTCCCGTGCAAAGCCTTTTTTTGGCTATTTGGAGCAGTTCGCGCTTAGGCCCTCATAACTTTTTGTTCACATAAGCTACCCACGCCAAATTTGCGTCCTTTTTTTCCAACATCCTAGGGATTCTAGAGGTACCCAGACTTTGTGGGTTCCCCAGAAGGAGGCCAAGAAATTAGCCAAAATACAGTGAAAATTTTGTTTTTTTCAAAAAAATGGGAAAAAGGGGCTGCAGAAGAAGGCTTGTGGTTTTTTCCCTGAAAAGGGCATCAACAAAGGGTTAGCGGTGCTAAAATCACCAGCTTCCCAGCTTTCAGGAACAGGCAGACTTGAATCAGAAAACCCAATTTTTCAACACAATTTTGGCATTTTACTGGGACATACCCCATTTTAACGATTTTTTGTGCTTTCAGCCTCCTTCCACTCAGTGACAGAAATGGGCATGAAACCAACACTGGATCGCAGAAACCGCAACATTTCTGAAAGTAGACAAAATTCTGAATTCGGCAAGGGGTAATTTGTGTAGCTCCTACAAGGGTTTCCTACAGAAAATAACAACTGAAAAAGAAAAATATTGAAATTGAGGTGAAAAAAACATCAATTTTTCTCTACGTTTTACTCTGTAACTTTTTCCTGCAATGTCAGATTTTTGAAAGCAATATACCGTTACGTCTGCTGGACTCTTTTGGTTGCGGGGATATATAGGGCATGTAGGTTCATGAAGAACTCTAGGTACCCAGAGCCAATAAATTACCTGCACCCTGCAGTGGGTTTTCATTCTATGCCGGGTATACAGCAATTCATTTGCTGAAATATAAAGAGTAAAAAATAGCTATCAAGAAAACCTTTGTATTTCCAAAATGGGCACAAGATAAGGTGTTGAGAAGCAGTGGTTATTTGCACATCTCTGAATTCCGGGGTGCCCATACTAACATGTGAATTACAGGGCATTTCTCAAAAAGACGTATTTTTTACACACTGCCTTACATTTGGAAGGGAAAAATGGAGAGAAAGACAAGGGGCAATAACACTTGTTTTTGCTATTATATGTTCCCCCAAGTCTCCCGATAAAAATTATACCTCACTTGTGTGGGTAGGCCTAGCGCCCGCGACAGGATATGCCCCAAAACACAACGTGGACACATCACAGAAACCAGAGCTATTTTTAGCAAAGTGCCTACCTGTAGATTTTGGCCTCTAGCTCAGCCGGCACCTAGGGAAACCTACCAAACCTGTGCATTTCTGAAAACTAGAGACCTAGGGGAATCCAAGATGGGGTGACTTGTGTGGCTCGGACCGTGTTCTGTTACCCAGAATCCTTTGCAAACCTCAAAATTTGGCTAAAAAAACACATGTTCCTCACATTTCTGTGGCAGAAAGTTCTGGAATCTGAGAGGAGCCACAAATTTCCTTCCACCCAGCGTTCCCCCAAGTCTCCAAATAAAAATTATACCTCACTTGTGTGGGTAGGCCTAGCGCCCACGACAGGAAATGTCCCAAAGCGCAACGTGGACACATCCAAATTTTTGAAAGAAAACAGAGGTGTTTTTTGCAAAGTGCCTACCTGTAGATTTTGGCCTCTAGCTCAGCCGGCACCTAGGGAAACCTACCAAACCTGTGCATTTCTGAAAACTAGAGACCTAGGGGAATCCAAGATGGTGTGACTTGTGAGGCTCGGACCAGGTTCTGTTACCCAGAATCCTTTGCAAACCTCAAAATTTGGCTAAAAAAACACATGTTCCTCACATTTCTGTGGCAGAAAGTTCTGGAATTTGAGAGGAGCCACAAATTTCCTTCCACCCAGCGTTCCCCCAAGTCTCCCGATAAAAATGTACCTCACTTGTGTGGGTAGGCCTAGCGCCCGTGACAGGAAACGCCCCAAAGCGCAACGTGGACACATCCAAATTTTTGAAAGAAAACAGAAGTATTTTTTGCAAAGTGCCTACCTGTAGATTTTGGCCTCTAGCTCAGCCGGCACCAAGGGAAACCTACCAAACCTGTGTATTTCTGAAAACTAGAGACCTAGGGGAATCCAAGATGGGGTGACTTGTGTGGCTCAGACCAGGTTCTGTTACCCAGAATCCTTTGCAAACCTCAAAATTTGGCTAAAAAAACACATGTTCCTCAAATTTCTGTGGCAGAAAGTTCTGGAATCTGAGAGGAGCCACAAATTTCCTTCCACCCAGCGTTCCCCCAAGTCTCCCGATAAAAATGATACCTCGCTTGTGTGGGTAGGTCTAGCGCCCGCGACAGGAAACGCCCCAAAGGGCAACGTGGACACATCCAAAGTTTTGAAAGAAAACAGAGGTGTTTTTTGCAAAGTGCCTACCTGTAGATTTTGGCCTCTAGCTCAGCCGGCACCTAGGGAAACCTACCAAACCTCTGCATTTCTGAAAACTAGAGACCTAGGGGAATCCAAGATGGGGTGACTTGTGTGGCTCGGACCAGGTTCTGTTACCCAGAATCCTTTGCAAACCTCAAAATGTGGCTAAAAAAACACATGTTCCTCACATTTCTGTGGCAGAAAGTTCTGGAATCTGAGAGGAGCCACAAATTTCCTTCCACCCAGCGTTCCCCGAAGTCTCCCGATAAAAATGATACCTCACTTGTGTAGGAAGGCCTAGCGCCCGCGACAGGAAACGCCCCAAAGCGCAATGTGGACACATCCAATTTTTTGAAAGAAAACAGAGGTGTTTTTTGCAAAGTGCCTACCTGTAGATTTTGGCCTCTAGCTCAGCTGGCACCTAGGGAAACCTACCAAACCTGTGCATTTCTGAAAACTAGAGACCTAGGGGAATCCAAGATGGGGTGACTTGTGTGGCTCGGACCAGGTTCTGTTACCCAGAATCCTTTGCAAACCTCAAAATTTGGCTAAAAAAACACATGTTCCTCACATTTCTGTGGCAGAAACTTCTGGAATCTGAGAGGAGCCACAAATTTCCTTCCACCCAGCGTTCCCCCAAGTCTCCCGATAAAAATGTACCTCACTTGTGTGGGTAGGCCTAGCGCCCGTGACAGGAAACGCCCCAAAGCGCAACGTGGACACATCCAAATTTTTAAAAGAAAACAGAGGTGTTTTTTGCAAAGTGCCTACCTGTAGATTTTGGCCTCTAGCTCAGCCGGCACCTAGGGAAACCTACCAAACCTGTGCATTTCTGAAAACTAGAGACCTAGGGGAATCCAAGATGGTGTGACTTGTGAGGCTCGGACCAGGTTCTGTTACCCAGAATCCTTTGCAAACCTCAAAATTTGGCTAAAAAAACACATGTTCCTCACATTTCTGTGGCAGAAAGTTCTGGAATCTGAGAGGAGCCATGAATTTCCTTCCACGCAGCGTTCCCCCAAGTCTCCCGATAAAAATGATACCTCGCTAGTGTGGGTAGGCCTAGCGGCCGCGACAGGAGATACCCCAAAATGCAACGTGGACACATCCCATTTTTTGAAAGAAAACAGAGCTGTTTTTGGCAAAGTGCCTACCTGTAGATTTTGGCCTCTAGCTCAGCCGGCACCTAGGGAAACCTACCAAACCTGTGCTTTTCTGAAAACTAGAGATCTAGGGGAATCCAAGATGGGGTGACTTGTGTGGCTCGGACCAGGTTCTGTTACCCAGAATCCTTTGCAAACCTCAAAATTTGGCTAAAAAAACACATGTTCCTCACATTTCTGTGGCAGAAAGTTCTGGAATCTGAGAGGAGCCACAAATTTCCTTCCACTCAGCGTTCCCCCAAGTCTCCCGATAAAAATTATACCTCACTTGTGTGGGTAGGCCTAGCGCCCGCGACAGGAAACGCCCCAAAGCGCAACGTGGACATATCCAAATTTTTGAAAGAAAGCAGAGGTGTTTTTTGCAAAGTGCCTACCTGTAGATTTTGGCCTCTAGCTCAGCCGGCACCTAGGGAAACCTACCAAACCTCTGCATTTCTGAAAACTAGAGACCTAGGGGAATCCAAGATGGGGTGACTTGTGTGGCTCGGACCAGGTTCTGTTACCCAGAATCCTTTGCAAACCTCCAAATTTGGCTAAAAAAACACATGTTCCTCACATTTCTGTGGCAGAAAGTTCTGGAATCTGAGAGGAGCCACAAATTTCCTTCCACCCAGCGTTCCCCGAAGTCTCCCGATAAAAATGATACCTCACTTGTGTAGGAAGGCCTAGCGCCCGCGACAGGAAACGCCCCTAAGCGCAATGTGGACACATCCAATTTTTTGAAAGAAAACAGAGGTGTTTTTTGCAAAGTGCCTACCTGTAGATTTTGGCCTCTAGCTCAGCCGGCACCTAGGGAAACCTACCAAACCTGTGCATTTCTGAAAACTAGAGACCTAGGGGAATCCAAGATGGTGTGACTTGTGAGGCTCGGACCAGGTTCTGTTACCCAGAATCCTTTGCAAACCTCAAAATTTGGCTAAAAAAACACATGTTACTCACATTTCTGTGGCAGAAAGTTCTGGAATTTGAGAGGAGCCACAAATTTCCTTCCACCCAGCGTTCCCCCAAGTCTCCCGATAAAAATGTACCTCACTTGTGTGGGTAGGCCTAGCGCCCGTGACAGGAAACGCCCCAAAGCGCAACGTGGACACATCCACATTTTTGAAAGAAAACAGAAGTATTTTTTGCAAAGTGCCTACCTGTAGATTTTGGCCTCTAGCTCAGCCGGCACCAAGGGAAACCTACCAAACCTGTGTATTTCTGAAAACTAGAGACCTAGGGGAATCCAAGATGGGGTGACTTGTGTGGCTCAGACCAGGTTCTGTTACCCAGAATCCTTTGCAAACCTCAAAATTTGGCTAAAAAAACACATGTTCCTCACATTTCTGTGGCAGAAAGTTCTGGAATCTGAGAGGAGCAATGAATTTCCTTCCACGCAGCGTTCCCCCAAGTCTCCCGATAAAAATGATACCTCGCTAGTGTGGGTAGGCCTAGCGGCCGCGACAGGAGATACCCCAAAACGCAACGTGAACACATCCCATTTTTTGAAAGAAAACAGAGCTGTTTTTGGCAAAGTGCCTACCTGTAGATTTTGGCCTCTAGCTCAGCCGGCACCTAGGGAAACCTACCAAACCTGTGCTTTTCTGAAAACTAGAGATCTAGGGGAATCCAAGATGGGGTGACTTGTGTGGCTCGGACCAGGTTCTGTTACCCAGAATCCTTTGCAAACCTCAAAATTTGGCTAAAAAAACACATGTTCCTCACATTTCTGTGGCAGAAAGTTCTGGAATCTGAGAGGAGCCACAAATTTCCTTCCACTCAGCGTTCCCCCAAGTCTCCCGATAAAAATTATACCTCACTTGTGTGGGTAGGCCTAGCGCCCGCGACAGGAAACGCCCCAAAGCGCAACGTGGACATATCCAAATTTTTGAAAGAAAACAGAGGTGTTTTTTGCAAAGTGCCTACCTGTAGATTTTGGCCTCTAGCTCAGCCGGCACCTAGGGAAACCTACCAAACCTCTGCATTTCTGAAAACTAGAGACCTAGGGGAATCCAAGATGGGGTGACTTGTGTGGCTCGGACCAGGTTCTGTTACCCAGAATCCTTTGCAAACCTCCAAATTTGGCTAAAAAAACACATGTTCCTCACATTTCTGTGGCAGAAAGTTCTGGAATCTGAGAGGAGCCACAAATTTCCTTCCACCCAGCGTTCCCCGAAGTCTCCCGATAAAAATGATACCTCACTTGTGTAGGAAGGCCTAGCGCCCGCGACAGGAAACGCCCCTAAGCGCAATGTGGACACATCCAATTTTTTGAAAGAAAACAGAGGTGTTTTTTGCAAAGTGCCTACCTGTAGATTTTGGCCTCTAGCTCAGCTGGCACCTAGGGAAACCTACCAAACCTGTGCATTTCTGAAAACTAGAGACCTAGGGGAATCCAAGATGGGGTGACTTGTGTGGCTCGGACCAGGTTCTGTTACCCAGAATCCTTTGCAAACCTCAAAATTTGGCTAAAAAAACACATGTTCCTCACATTTCTGTGGCAGAAACTTCTGGAATCTGAGAGGAGCCACAAATTTCCTTCCACCCAGCGTTCCCCCAAGTCTCCCGATAAAAATTATACCTCACTTGTGTGGGTAGGCCTAGCGCCCACGACAGGAAATGTCCCAAAGCGCAACGTGGACACATCCAAATTTTTGAAAGAAAACAGAGGTGTTTTTTGCAAAGTGCCTACCTGTAGATTTTGGCCTCTAGCTCAGCCGGCACCTAGGGAAACCTACCAAACCTGTGCATTTCTGAAAACTAGAGACCTAGGGGAATCCAAGATGGTGTGACTTGTGAGGCTCGGACCAGGTTCTGTTACCCAGAATCCTTTGCAAACCTCAAAATTTGGCTAAAAAAACACATGTTCCTCACATTTCTGTGGCAGAAAGTTCTGGAATTTGAGAGGAGCCACAAATTTCCTTCCACCCAGCGTTCCCCCAAGTCTCCCGATAAAAATGTACCTCACTTGTGTGGGTAGGCCTAGCGCCCGTGACAGGAAACGCCCCAAAGCGCAACGTGGACACATCCAAATTTTTGAAAGAAAACAGAAGTATTTTTTGCAAAGTGCCTACCTGTAGATTTTGGCCTCTAGCTCAGCCGGCACCAAGGGAAACCTACCAAACCTGTGTATTTCTGAAAACTAGAGACCTAGGGGAATCCAAGATGGGGTGACTTGTGTGGCTCAGACCAGGTTCTGTTACCCAGAATCCTTTGCAAACCTCAAAATTTGGCTAAAAAAAACATGTTCCTCACATTTCTGTGGCAGAAAGTTCTGGAATCTGAGATGAGCCATAAATTTCCTTCCACGCAGCGTTCCCCCAAGTCTCCCGATAAAAATTATACCTCACTTGTGTGGGTAGGTCTAGCGCCCGCGACAGGAAACGCCCCAAAGCGCAACGTGGACACATCCAAATTTTTGAAAGAAAACAGAGGTGTTTTTTGCAAAGTGCCTACCTGTAGATTTTGGCCTCTAGCTCAGCCGGCACCTAGGGAAACCTACCAAACCTCTGCATTTCTGAAAACTAGAGACCTAGGGGAATCCAAGATGGGGTGACTTGTGTGGCTCGGACCAGGTTCTGTTACCCAGAATCCTTTGCAAACCTCAAAATGTAGCTAAAAAAACACATGTTCCTCACATTTCTGTGGCAGAAAGTTCTGGAATCTGAGAGGAGCCACAAATTTCCTTCCACCCTGCGTTCCCCGAAGTCTCCCGATAAAAATGATACCTCACTTGTGCAGGAAGGCCTAGCGCCCGCGACAGGAAACGCCCCAAAGCGCAATGTGGACACATCCAATTTTTTGAAAGAAAACAGAGGTGTTTTTTGCAAAGTGCCTACCTGTAGATTTTGGCCTCTAGCTCAGCTGGCACCTAGGGAAACCTACCAAACCTGTGCATTTCTGAAAACTATAGACCAGGGGAATCCAAGATGGGGTGACTTGTGTGGCTCGGACCAGGTTCTGTTACCCAGAATCCTTTGCAAACCTCAAAATTTGGCTAAAAAAACACATGTTCCTCACATTTCTGTGGCAGAAACTTCTGGAATCTGAGAGGAGCCACAAATTTCCTTCCACCCAGCGTTCCCCCAAGTCTCCCGATAAAAATGTACCTCACTTGTGTGGGTAGGCCTAGCGCCCGTGACAGGAAACGCCCCAAAGCGCAACGTGGACACATCCAAATTTTTAAAAGAAAACAGAGATGTTTTTTGCAAAGTGCCTACCTGTAGGTTTTGGCCTCTAGCTCAGCCGGCACCTAGGGAAACCTACCAAACCTGTGCATTTCTGAAAACTAGAGACCTAGGGAAATCCAAGATGGTGTGACTTGTGAGGCTCGGACCAGGTTCTGTTACCCAGAATCCTTTGCAAACCTCAAAATTTGGCTAAAAAAACACATGTTACTCACATTTCTGTGGCAGAAAGTTCTGGAATTTGAGAGGAGCCACAAATTTCCTTCCACCCAGCGTTCCCCCAAGTCTCCCGATAAAAATGTACCTCACTTGTGTGGGTAGGCCTAGCGCCCGTGACAGGAAACGCCCCAAAGCGCAACGTGGACACATCCAAATTTTTGAAAGAAAACAGAAGTATTTTTTGCAAAGTGCCTACCTGTAGATTTTGGCCTCTAGCTCAGCCGGCACCAAGGGAAACCTACCAAACCTGTGTATTTCTGAAAACTAGAGACCTAGGGGAATCCAAGATGGGGTGACTTGTGTGGCTCAGACCAGGTTCTGTTACGCAGAATCCTTTGCAAACCTCAAAATTTGGCTAAAAAAACACATGTTCCTCACATTTCTGTGGCAGAAAGTTCTGGAATCTGAGAGGAGCCATAAATTTCCTTCCACGCAGCGTTCCCCCAAGTCTCCCGATAAAAATGATACCTCGCTAGTGTGGGTAGGCCTAGCGGCCGCGACAGGAGATACCCCAAAACGCAACGTGGACACATCCCATTTTTTGAAAGAAAACAGAGCTGTTTTTGGCAAAGTGCCTACCTGTAGATTTTGGCCTCTAGCTCAGCCGGCACCTAGGGAAACCTACCAAACCTGTGCTTTTCTGAAAACTAGAGATCTAGGGGAATCCAAGATGGGGTGACTTGTGTGGCTCGGACCAGGTTCTGTTACCCAGAATCCTTTGCAAACCTCAAAATTTGGCTAAAAAAACACATGTTCCTCACATTTCTGTGGCAGAAAGTTCTGGAATCTGAGAGGAGCCACAAATTTCCTTCCACTCAGCGTTCCCCCAAGTCTCCCGATAAAAATTATACCTCACTTGTGTGGGTAGGCCTAGCGCCCGCGACAGGAAACGCCCCAAAGCGCAACGTGGACATATCCAAATTTTTGAAAGAAAACAGAGGTGTTTTTTGCAAAGTGCCTACCTGTAGATTTTGGCCTCTAGCTCAGCTGGCACCTAGGGAAACCTACCAAACCTCTGCATTTCTGAAAACTAGAGACCTAGGGGAATCCAAGATGGCGTGACTTGTGTGGCTCGGACCAGGTTCTGTTACCCAGAATCCTTTGCAAACCTCCAAATTTGGCTAAAAAAACACATGTTCCTCACATTTCTGTGGCAGAAAGTTCTGGAATCTGAGAGGAGCCACAAATTTCCTTCCACCCAGCGTTCCCCGAAGTCTCCCGATAAAAATGATACCTCACTTGTGTAGGAAGGCCTAGCGCCCGCGACAGGAAACGCCCCTAAGCGCAATGTGGACACATCCAATTTTTTGAAAGAAAACAGAGGTGTTTTTTGCAAAGTGCCTACCTGTAGATTTTGGCCTCTAGCTCAGCCGGCACCTAGGGAAACCTACCAAACCTGTGCATTTCTGAAAACTAGAGACCTAGGGGAATCCAAGATGGTGTGACTTGTGAGGCTCGGACCAGGTTCTGTTACCCAGAATCCTTTGCAAACCTCAAAATTTGGCTAAAAAAACACATGTTACTCACATTTCTGTGGCAGAAAGTTCTGGAATTTGAGAGGAGCCACAAATTTCCTTCCACCCAGCGTTCCCCCAAGTCTCCCGATAAAAATGTACCTCACTTGTGTGGGTAGGCCTAGCGCCCGTGACAGGAAACGCCCCAAAGCGCAACGTGGACACATCCAAATTTTTGAAAGAAAACAGAAGTATTTTTTGCAAAGTGCCTACCTGTAGATTTTGGCCTCTAGCTCAGCCGGCACCAAGGGAAACCTACCAAACCTGTGTATTTCTGAAAACTAGAGACCTAGGGGAATCCAAGATGGGGTGACTTGTGTGGCTCAGACCAGGTTCTGTTACCCAGAATCCTTTGCAAACCTCAAAATTTGGCTAAAAAAACACATGTTCCTCACATTTCTGTGGCAGAAAGTTCTGGAATCTGAGAGGAGCCATGAATTTCCTTCCACGCAGCGTTCCCCCAAGTCTCCCGATAAAAATGATATCTCGCTAGTGTGGGTAGGCCTAGCGGCCGCGACAGGAGATACCCCAAAACGCAACGTGGACACATCCCATTTTTTGAAAGAAAACAGAGCTGTTTTTGGCAAAGTGCCTACCTGTAGATTTTGGCCTCTAGCTCAGCCGGCACCTAGGGAAACCTACCAAACCTGTGCTTTTGTGAAAACTAGAGATCTAGGGGAATCCAAGATGGGGTGACTTGTGTGGCTCGGACCAGGTTCTGTTACCCAGAATCCTTTGCAAACCTCAAAATTTGGCTAAAAAAACACATGCTCCTCACATTTCTGTGGCAGAAAGTTCTGGAATCTGAGAGGAGCCACAAATTTCCTTCCACTCAGCGTTCCCCCAAGTCTCCCGATAAAAATTATACCTCACTTGTGTGGGTAGGCCTAGCGCCCGCGACAGGAAACGCCCCAAAGCGCAACGTGGACATATCCAAATTTTTGAAAGAAAACAGAGGTGTTTTTTGCAAAGTGCCTACCTGTAGATTTTGGCCTCTAGCTCAGCCGGCACCTAGGGAAACCTACCAAACCTCTGCATTTCTGAAAACTAGAGACCTAGGGGAATCCAAGATGGGGTGACTTGTGTGGCTCGGACCAGGTTCTGTTACCCAGAATCCTTTGCAAACCTCCAAATTTGGCTAAAAAAACACATGTTCCTCACATTTCTGTGGCAGAAAGTTCTGGAATCTGAGAGGAGCCACAAATTTCCTTCCACCCAGCGTTCCCCGAAGTCTCCCGATAAAAATGATACCTCACTTGTGTAGGAAGGCCTAGCGCCCGCGACAGGAAACGCCCCTAAGCGCAATGTGGACACATCCAATTTTTTGAAAGAAAACAGAGGTGTTTTTTGCAAAGTGCCTACCTGTAGATTTTGGCCTCTAGCTCAGCTGGCACCTAGGGAAACCTACCAAACCTGTGCATTTCTGAAAACTAGAGACCTAGGGGAATCCAAGATGGGGTGACTTGTGTGGCTCGGACCAGGTTCTGTTACCCAGAATCCTTTGCAAACCTCAAAATTTGGCTAAAAAAACACATGTTCCTCACATTTCTGTGGCAGAAACTTCTGGAATCTGAGAGGAGCCACAAATTTCCTTCCACCCAGCGTTCCCCCAAGTCTCCCGATAAAAATTATACCTCACTTGTGTGGGTAGGCCTAGCGCCCACGACAGGAAATGTCCCAAAGCGCAACGTGGACACATCCAAATTTTTGAAAGAAAACAGAGGTGTTTTTTGCAAAGTGCCTACCTGTAGATTTTGGCCTCTAGCTCAGCCGGCACCTAGGGAAACCTACCAAACCTGTGCATTTCTGAAAACTAGAGACCTAGGGGAATCCAAGATGGTGTGACTTGTGAGGCTCGGACCAGGTTCTGTTACCCAGAATCCTTTGCAAACCTCAAAATTTGGCTAAAAAAACACATGTTCCTCACATTTCTGTGGCAGAAAGTTCTGGAATTTGAGAGGAGCCACAAATTTCCTTCCACCCAGCGTTCCCCCAAGTCTCCCGATAAAAATGTACCTCACTTGTGTGGGTAGGCCTAGCGCCCGTGACAGGAAACGCCCCAAAGCGCAACGTGGACACATCCAAATTTTTGAAAGAAAACAGAAGTATTTTTTGCAAAGTGCCTACCTGTAGATTTTGGCCTCTAGCTCAGCCGGCACCAAGGGAAACCTACCAAACCTGTGTATTTCTGAAAACTAGAGACCTAGGGGAATCCAAGATGGGGTGACTTGTGTGGCTCAGACCAGGTTCTGTTACCCAGAATCCTTTGCAAACCTCAAAATTTGGCTAAAAAAAACATGTTCCTCACATTTCTGTGGCAGAAAGTTCTGGAATCTGAGATGAGCCATAAATTTCCTTCCACGCAGCGTTCCCCCAAGTCTCCCGATAAAAATTATACCTCACTTGTGTGGGTAGGTCTAGCGCCCGCGACAGGAAACGCCCCAAAGCGCAACGTGGACACATCCAAATTTTTGAAAGAAAACAGAGGTGTTTTTTGCAAAGTGCCTACCTGTAGATTTTGGCCTCTAGCTCAGCCGGCACCTAGGGAAACCTACCAAACCTCTGCATTTCTGAAAACTAGAGACCTAGGGGAATCCAAGATGGGGTGACTTGTGTGGCTCGGACCAGGTTCTGTTACCCAGAATCCTTTGCAAACCTCAAAATGTGGCTAAAAAAACACATGTTCCTCACATTTCTGTGGCAGAAAGTTCTGGAATCTGAGAGGAGCCACAAATTTCCTTCCACCCAGCGTTCCCCGAAGTCTCCCGATAAAAATGATACCTCACTTGTGTAGGAAGGCCTAGCGCCCGCGACAGGAAACGCCCCAAAGCGCAATGTGGACACATCCAATTTTTTGAAAGAAAACAGAGGTGTTTTTTGCAAAGTGCCTACCTGTAGATTTTGGCCTCTAGCTCAGCTGGCACCTAGGGAAACCTACCAAACCTGTGCATTTCTGAAAACTAGAGACCTAGGGGAATCCAAGATGGGGTGACTTGTGTGGCTCGGACCAGGTTCTGTTACCCAGAATCCTTTGCAAACCTCAAAATTTGGCTAAAAAAACACATGTTCCTCACATTTCTGTGGCAGAAACTTCTGGAATCTGAGAGGAGCCACAAATTTCCTTCCACCCAGCGTTCCCCCAAGTCTCCCGATAAAAATGTACCTCACTTGTGTGGGTAGGCCTAGCGCCCGTGACAGGAAACGCCCCAAAGCGCAACGTGGACACATCCAAATTTTTAAAAGAAAACAGAGGTGTTTTTTGCAAAGTGCCTACCTGTAGATTTTGGCCTCTAGCTCAGCCGGCACCTAGGGAAACCTACCAAACCTGTGCATTTCTGAAAACTAGAGACCTAGGGGAATCCAAGATGGTGTGACTTGTGAGGCTCGGACCAGGTTCTGTTACCCAGAATCCTTTGCAAACCTCAAAATTTGGCTAAAAAAACACATGTTCCTCACATTTCTGTGGCAGAAAGTTCTGGAATCTGAGAGGAGCCATGAATTTCCTTCCACGCAGCGTTCCCCCAAGTCTCCCGATAAAAATGATACCTCGCTAGTGTGGGTAGGCCTAGCGGCCGCGACAGGAGATACCCCAAAATGCAACGTGGACACATCCCATTTTTTGAAAGAAAACAGAGCTGTTTTTGGCAAAGTGCCTACCTGTAGATTTTGGCCTCTAGCTCAGCCGGCACCTAGGGAAACCTACCAAACCTGTGCTTTTCTGAAAACTAGAGATCTAGGGGAATCCAAGATGGGGTGACTTGTGTGGCTCGGACCAGGTTCTGTTACCCAGAATCCTTTGCAAACCTCAAAATTTGGCTAAAAAAACACATGTTCCTCACATTTCTGTGGCAGAAAGTTCTGGAATCTGAGAGGAGCCACAAATTTCCTTCCACTCAGCGTTCCCCCAAGTCTCCCGATAAAAATTATACCTCACTTGTGTGGGTAGGCCTAGCGCCCGCGACAGGAAACGCCCCAAAGCGCAACGTGGACATATCCAAATTTTTGAAAGAAAGCAGAGGTGTTTTTTGCAAAGTGCCTACCTGTAGATTTTGGCCTCTAGCTCAGCCGGCACCTAGGGAAACCTACCAAACCTCTGCATTTCTGAAAACTAGAGACCTAGGGGAATCCAAGATGGGGTGACTTGTGTGGCTCGGACCAGGTTCTGTTACCCAGAATCCTTTGCAAACCTCCAAATTTGGCTAAAAAAACACATGTTCCTCACATTTCTGTGGCAGAAAGTTCTGGAATCTGAGAGGAGCCACAAATTTCCTTCCACCCAGCGTTCCCCGAAGTCTCCCGATAAAAATGATACCTCACTTGTGTAGGAAGGCCTAGCGCCCGCGACAGGAAACGCCCCTAAGCGCAATGTGGACACATCCAATTTTTTGAAAGAAAACAGAGGTGTTTTTTGCAAAGTGCCTACCTGTAGATTTTGGCCTCTAGCTCAGCCGGCACCTAGGGAAACCTACCAAACCTGTGCATTTCTGAAAACTAGAGACCTAGGGGAATCCAAGATGGTGTGACTTGTGAGGCTCGGACCAGGTTCTGTTACCCAGAATCCTTTGCAAACCTCAAAATTTGGCTAAAAAAACACATGTTACTCACATTTCTGTGGCAGAAAGTTCTGGAATTTGAGAGGAGCCACAAATTTCCTTCCACCCAGCGTTCCCCCAAGTCTCCCGATAAAAATGTACCTCACTTGTGTGGGTAGGCCTAGCGCCCGTGACAGGAAACGCCCCAAAGCGCAACGTGGACACATCCACATTTTTGAAAGAAAACAGAAGTATTTTTTGCAAAGTGCCTACCTGTAGATTTTGGCCTCTAGCTCAGCCGGCACCAAGGGAAACCTACCAAACCTGTGTATTTCTGAAAACTAGAGACCTAGGGGAATCCAAGATGGGGTGACTTGTGTGGCTCAGACCAGGTTCTGTTACCCAGAATCCTTTGCAAACCTCAAAATTTGGCTAAAAAAACACATGTTCCTCACATTTCTGTGGCAGAAAGTTCTGGAATCTGAGAGGAGCAATGAATTTCCTTCCACGCAGCGTTCCCCCAAGTCTCCCGATAAAAATGATACCTCGCTAGTGTGGGTAGGCCTAGCGGCCGCGACAGGAGATACCCCAAAACGCAACGTGAACACATCCCATTTTTTGAAAGAAAACAGAGCTGTTTTTGGCAAAGTGCCTACCTGTAGATTTTGGCCTCTAGCTCAGCCGGCACCTAGGGAAACCTACCAAACCTGTGCTTTTCTGAAAACTAGAGATCTAGGGGAATCCAAGATGGGGTGACTTGTGTGGCTCGGACCAGGTTCTGTTACCCAGAATCCTTTGCAAACCTCAAAATTTGGCTAAAAAAACACATGTTCCTCACATTTCTGTGGCAGAAAGTTCTGGAATCTGAGAGGAGCCACAAATTTCCTTCCACTCAGCGTTCCCCCAAGTCTCCCGATAAAAATTATACCTCACTTGTGTGGGTAGGCCTAGCGCCCGCGACAGGAAACGCCCCAAAGCGCAACGTGGACATATCCAAATTTTTGAAAGAAAACAGAGGTGTTTTTTGCAAAGTGCCTACCTGTAGATTTTGGCCTCTAGCTCAGCCGGCACCTAGGGAAACCTACCAAACCTCTGCATTTCTGAAAACTAGAGACCTAGGGGAATCCAAGATGGGGTGACTTGTGTGGCTCGGACCAGGTTCTGTTACCCAGAATCCTTTGCAAACCTCCAAATTTGGCTAAAAAAACACATGTTCCTCACATTTCTGTGGCAGAAAGTTCTGGAATCTGAGAGGAGCCACAAATTTCCTTCCACCCAGCGTTCCCCGAAGTCTCCCGATAAAAATGATACCTCACTTGTGTAGGAAGGCCTAGCGCCCGCGACAGGAAACGCCCCTAAGCGCAATGTGGACACATCCAATTTTTTGAAAGAAAACAGAGGTGTTTTTTGCAAAGTGCCTACCTGTAGATTTTGGCCTCTAGCTCAGCTGGCACCTAGGGAAACCTACCAAACCTGTGCATTTCTGAAAACTAGAGACCTAGGGGAATCCAAGATGGGGTGACTTGTGTGGCTCGGACCAGGTTCTGTTACCCAGAATCCTTTGCAAACCTCAAAATTTGGCTAAAAAAACACATGTTCCTCACATTTCTGTGGCAGAAACTTCTGGAATCTGAGAGGAGCCACAAATTTCCTTCCACCCAGCGTTCCCCCAAGTCTCCCGATAAAAATTATACCTCACTTGTGTGGGTAGGCCTAGCGCCCACGACAGGAAATGTCCCAAAGCGCAACGTGGACACATCCAAATTTTTGAAAGAAAACAGAGGTGTTTTTTGCAAAGTGCCTACCTGTAGATTTTGGCCTCTAGCTCAGCCGGCACCTAGGGAAACCTACCAAACCTGTGCATTTCTGAAAACTAGAGACCTAGGGGAATCCAAGATGGTGTGACTTGTGAGGCTCGGACCAGGTTCTGTTACCCAGAATCCTTTGCAAACCTCAAAATTTGGCTAAAAAAACACATGTTCCTCACATTTCTGTGGCAGAAAGTTCTGGAATTTGAGAGGAGCCACAAATTTCCTTCCACCCAGCGTTCCCCCAAGTCTCCCGATAAAAATGTACCTCACTTGTGTGGGTAGGCCTAGCGCCCGTGACAGGAAACGCCCCAAAGCGCAACGTGGACACATCCAAATTTTTGAAAGAAAACAGAAGTATTTTTTGCAAAGTGCCTACCTGTAGATTTTGGCCTCTAGCTCAGCCGGCACCAAGGGAAACCTACCAAACCTGTGTATTTCTGAAAACTAGAGACCTAGGGGAATCCAAGATGGGGTGACTTGTGTGGCTCAGACCAGGTTCTGTTACCCAGAATCCTTTGCAAACCTCAAAATTTGGCTAAAAAAAACATGTTCCTCACATTTCTGTGGCAGAAAGTTCTGGAATCTGAGATGAGCCATAAATTTCCTTCCACGCAGCGTTCCCCCAAGTCTCCCGATAAAAATTATACCTCACTTGTGTGGGTAGGTCTAGCGCCCGCGACAGGAAACGCCCCAAAGCGCAACGTGGACACATCCAAATTTTTGAAAGAAAACAGAGGTGTTTTTTGCAAAGTGCCTACCTGTAGATTTTGGCCTCTAGCTCAGCCGGCACCTAGGGAAACCTACCAAACCTCTGCATTTCTGAAAACTAGAGACCTAGGGGAATCCAAGATGGGGTGACTTGTGTGGCTCGGACCAGGTTCTGTTACCCAGAATCCTTTGCAAACCTCAAAATGTAGCTAAAAAAACACATGTTCCTCACATTTCTGTGGCAGAAAGTTCTGGAATCTGAGAGGAGCCACAAATTTCCTTCCACCCTGCGTTCCCCGAAGTCTCCCGATAAAAATGATACCTCACTTGTGCAGGAAGGCCTAGCGCCCGCGACAGGAAACGCCCCAAAGCGCAATGTGGACACATCCAATTTTTTGAAAGAAAACAGAGGTGTTTTTTGCAAAGTGCCTACCTGTAGATTTTGGCCTCTAGCTCAGCTGGCACCTAGGGAAACCTACCAAACCTGTGCATTTCTGAAAACTATAGACCAGGGGAATCCAAGATGGGGTGACTTGTGTGGCTCGGACCAGGTTCTGTTACCCAGAATCCTTTGCAAACCTCAAAATTTGGCTAAAAAAACACATGTTCCTCACATTTCTGTGGCAGAAACTTCTGGAATCTGAGAGGAGCCACAAATTTCCTTCCACCCAGCGTTCCCCCAAGTCTCCCGATAAAAATGTACCTCACTTGTGTGGGTAGGCCTAGCGCCCGTGACAGGAAACGCCCCAAAGCGCAACGTGGACACATCCAAATTTTTAAAAGAAAACAGAGATGTTTTTTGCAAAGTGCCTACCTGTAGGTTTTGGCCTCTAGCTCAGCCGGCACCTAGGGAAACCTACCAAACCTGTGCATTTCTGAAAACTAGAGACCTAGGGAAATCCAAGATGGTGTGACTTGTGAGGCTCGGACCAGGTTCTGTTACCCAGAATCCTTTGCAAACCTCAAAATTTGGCTAAAAAAACACATGTTACTCACATTTCTGTGGCAGAAAGTTCTGGAATTTGAGAGGAGCCACAAATTTCCTTCCACCCAGCGTTCCCCCAAGTCTCCCGATAAAAATGTACCTCACTTGTGTGGGTAGGCCTAGCGCCCGTGACAGGAAACGCCCCAAAGCGCAACGTGGACACATCCAAATTTTTGAAAGAAAACAGAAGTATTTTTTGCAAAGTGCCTACCTGTAGATTTTGGCCTCTAGCTCAGCCGGCACCAAGGGAAACCTACCAAACCTGTGTATTTCTGAAAACTAGAGACCTAGGGGAATCCAAGATGGGGTGACTTGTGTGGCTCAGACCAGGTTCTGTTACGCAGAATCCTTTGCAAACCTCAAAATTTGGCTAAAAAAACACATGTTCCTCACATTTCTGTGGCAGAAAGTTCTGGAATCTGAGAGGAGCCATAAATTTCCTTCCACGCAGCGTTCCCCCAAGTCTCCCGATAAAAATGATACCTCGCTAGTGTGGGTAGGCCTAGCGGCCGCGACAGGAGATACCCCAAAACGCAACGTGGACACATCCCATTTTTTGAAAGAAAACAGAGCTGTTTTTGGCAAAGTGCCTACCTGTAGATTTTGGCCTCTAGCTCAGCCGGCACCTAGGGAAACCTACCAAACCTGTGCTTTTCTGAAAACTAGAGATCTAGGGGAATCCAAGATGGGGTGACTTGTGTGGCTCGGACCAGGTTCTGTTACCCAGAATCCTTTGCAAACCTCAAAATTTGGCTAAAAAAACACATGTTCCTCACATTTCTGTGGCAGAAAGTTCTGGAATCTGAGAGGAGCCACAAATTTCCTTCCACTCAGCGTTCCCCCAAGTCTCCCGATAAAAATTATACCTCACTTGTGTGGGTAGGCCTAGCGCCCGCGACAGGAAACGCCCCAAAGCGCAACGTGGACATATCCAAATTTTTGAAAGAAAACAGAGGTGTTTTTTGCAAAGTGCCTACCTGTAGATTTTGGCCTCTAGCTCAGCTGGCACCTAGGGAAACCTACCAAACCTCTGCATTTCTGAAAACTAGAGACCTAGGGGAATCCAAGATGGCGTGACTTGTGTGGCTCGGACCAGGTTCTGTTACCCAGAATCCTTTGCAAACCTCCAAATTTGGCTAAAAAAACACATGTTCCTCACATTTCTGTGGCAGAAAGTTCTGGAATCTGAGAGGAGCCACAAATTTCCTTCCACCCAGCGTTCCCCGAAGTCTCCCGATAAAAATGATACCTCACTTGTGTAGGAAGGCCTAGCGCCCGCGACAGGAAACGCCCCTAAGCGCAATGTGGACACATCCAATTTTTTGAAAGAAAACAGAGGTGTTTTTTGCAAAGTGCCTACCTGTAGATTTTGGCCTCTAGCTCAGCCGGCACCTAGGGAAACCTACCAAACCTGTGCATTTCTGAAAACTAGAGACCTAGGGGAATCCAAGATGGTGTGACTTGTGAGGCTCGGACCAGGTTCTGTTACCCAGAATCCTTTGCAAACCTCAAAATTTGGCTAAAAAAACACATGTTACTCACATTTCTGTGGCAGAAAGTTCTGGAATTTGAGAGGAGCCACAAATTTCCTTCCACCCAGCGTTCCCCCAAGTCTCCCGATAAAAATGTACCTCACTTGTGTGGGTAGGCCTAGCGCCCGTGACAGGAAACGCCCCAAAGCGCAACGTGGACACATCCAAATTTTTGAAAGAAAACAGAAGTATTTTTTGCAAAGTGCCTACCTGTAGATTTTGGCCTCTAGCTCAGCCGGCACCAAGGGAAACCTACCAAACCTGTGTATTTCTGAAAACTAGAGACCTAGGGGAATCCAAGATGGGGTGACTTGTGTGGCTCAGACCAGGTTCTGTTACCCAGAATCCTTTGCAAACCTCAAAATTTGGCTAAAAAAACACATGTTCCTCACATTTCTGTGGCAGAAAGTTCTGGAATCTGAGAGGAGCCATGAATTTCCTTCCACGCAGCGTTCCCCCAAGTCTCCCGATAAAAATGATATCTCGCTAGTGTGGGTAGGCCTAGCGGCCGCGACAGGAGATACCCCAAAACGCAACGTGGACACATCCCATTTTTTGAAAGAAAACAGAGCTGTTTTTGGCAAAGTGCCTACCTGTAGATTTTGGCCTCTAGCTCAGCCGGCACCTAGGGAAACCTACCAAACCTGTGCTTTTGTGAAAACTAGAGATCTAGGGGAATCCAAGATGGGGTGACTTGTGTGGCTCGGACCAGGTTCTGTTACCCAGAATCCTTTGCAAACCTCAAAATTTGGCTAAAAAAACACATGCTCCTCACATTTCTGTGGCAGAAAGTTCTGGAATCTGAGAGGAGCCACAAATTTCCTTCCACTCAGCGTTCCCCCAAGTCTCCCGATAAAAATTATACCTCACTTGTGTGGGTAGGCCTAGCGCCCGCGACAGGAAACGCCCCAAAGCGCAACGTGGACATATCCAAATTTTTGAAAGAAAACAGAGGTGTTTTTTGCAAAGTGCCTACCTGTAGATTTTGGCCTCTAGCTCAGCCGGCACCTAGGGAAACCTACCAAACCTCTGCATTTCTGAAAACTAGAGACCTAGGGGAATCCAAGATGGGGTGACTTGTGTGGCTCGGACCAGGTTCTGTTACCCAGAATCCTTTGCAAACCTCCAAATTTGGCTAAAAAAACACATGTTCCTCACATTTCTGTGGCAGAAAGTTCTGGAATCTGAGAGGAGCCACAAATTTCCTTCCACCCAGCGTTCCCCGAAGTCTCCCGATAAAAATGATACCTCACTTGTGTAGGAAGGCCTAGCGCCCGCGACAGGAAACGCCCCTAAGCGCAATGTGGACACATCCAATTTTTTGAAAGAAAACAGAGGTGTTTTTTGCAAAGTGCCTACCTGTAGATTTTGGCCTCTAGCTCAGCTGGCACCTAGGGAAACCTACCAAACCTGTGCATTTCTGAAAACTAGAGACCTAGGGGAATCCAAGATGGGGTGACTTGTGTGGCTCGGACCAGGTTCTGTTACCCAGAATCCTTTGCAAACCTCAAAATTTGGCTAAAAAAACACATGTTCCTCACATTTCTGTGGCAGAAACTTCTGGAATCTGAGAGGAGCCACAAATTTCCTTCCACCCAGCGTTCCCCCAAGTCTCCCGATAAAAATTATACCTCACTTGTGTGGGTAGGCCTAGCGCCCACGACAGGAAATGTCCCAAAGCGCAACGTGGACACATCCAAATTTTTGAAAGAAAACAGAGGTGTTTTTTGCAAAGTGCCTACCTGTAGATTTTGGCCTCTAGCTCAGCCGGCACCTAGGGAAACCTACCAAACCTGTGCATTTCTGAAAACTAGAGACCTAGGGGAATCCAAGATGGTGTGACTTGTGAGGCTCGGACCAGGTTCTGTTACCCAGAATCCTTTGCAAACCTCAAAATTTGGCTAAAAAAACACATGTTCCTCACATTTCTGTGGCAGAAAGTTCTGGAATTTGAGAGGAGCCACAAATTTCCTTCCACCCAGCGTTCCCCCAAGTCTCCCGATAAAAATGTACCTCACTTGTGTGGGTAGGCCTAGCGCCCGTGACAGGAAACGCCCCAAAGCGCAACGTGGACACATCCAAATTTTTGAAAGAAAACAGAAGTATTTTTTGCAAAGTGCCTACCTGTAGATTTTGGCCTCTAGCTCAGCCGGCACCAAGGGAAACCTACCAAACCTGTGTATTTCTGAAAACTAGAGACCTAGGGGAATCCAAGATGGGGTGACTTGTGTGGCTCAGACCAGGTTCTGTTACCCAGAATCCTTTGCAAACCTCAAAATTTGGCTAAAAAAAACATGTTCCTCACATTTCTGTGGCAGAAAGTTCTGGAATCTGAGATGAGCCATAAATTTCCTTCCACGCAGCGTTCCCCCAAGTCTCCCGATAAAAATTATACCTCACTTGTGTGGGTAGGTCTAGCGCCCGCGACAGGAAACGCCCCAAAGCGCAACGTGGACACATCCAAATTTTTGAAAGAAAACAGAGGTGTTTTTTGCAAAGTGCCTACCTGTAGATTTTGGCCTCTAGCTCAGCCGGCACCTAGGGAAACCTACCAAACCTCTGCATTTCTGAAAACTAGAGACCTAGGGGAATCCAAGATGGGGTGACTTGTGTGGCTCGGACCAGGTTCTGTTACCCAGAATCCTTTGCAAACCTCAAAATGTGGCTAAAAAAACACATGTTCCTCACATTTCTGTGGCAGAAAGTTCTGGAATCTGAGAGGAGCCACAAATTTCCTTCCACCCAGCGTTCCCCGAAGTCTCCCGATAAAAATGATACCTCACTTGTGTAGGAAGGCCTAGCGCCCGCGACAGGAAACGCCCCAAAGCGCAATGTGGACACATCCAATTTTTTGAAAGAAAACAGAGGTGTTTTTTGCAAAGTGCCTACCTGTAGATTTTGGCCTCTAGCTCAGCTGGCACCTAGGGAAACCTACCAAACCTGTGCATTTCTGAAAACTAGAGACCTAGGGGAATCCAAGATGGGGTGACTTGTGTGGCTCGGACCAGGTTCTGTTACCCAGAATCCTTTGCAAACCTCAAAATTTGGCTAAAAAAACACATGTTCCTCACATTTCTGTGGCAGAAACTTCTGGAATCTGAGAGGAGCCACAAATTTCCTTCCACCCAGCGTTCCCCCAAGTCTCCCGATAAAAATGTACCTCACTTGTGTGGGTAGGCCTAGCGCCCGTGACAGGAAACGCCCCAAAGCGCAACGTGGACACATCCAAATTTTTAAAAGAAAACAGAGGTGTTTTTTGCAAAGTGCCTACCTGTAGATTTTGGCCTCTAGCTCAGCCGGCACCTAGGGAAACCTACCAAACCTGTGCATTTCTGAAAACTAGAGACCTAGGGGAATCCAAGATGGTGTGACTTGTGAGGCTCGGACCAGGTTCTGTTACCCAGAATCCTTTGCAAACCTCAAAATTTGGCTAAAAAAACACATGTTACTCACATTTCTGTGGCAGAAAGTTCTGGAATTTGAGAGGAGCCACAAATTTCCTTCCACCCAGCGTTCCCCCAAGTCTCCCGATAAAAATGTACCTCACTTGTGTGGGTAGGCCTAGCGCCCGTGACAGGAAACGCCCCAAAGCGCAACGTGGACACATCCAAATTTTTGAAAGAAAACAGAAGTATTTTTTGCAAAGTGCCTACCTGTAGATTTTGGCCTCTAGCTCAGCCGGCACCAAGGGAAACCTACCAAACCTGTGTATTTCTGAAAACTAGAGACCTAGGGGAATCCAAGATGGGGTGACTTGTGTGGCTCAGACCAGGTTCTGTTACGCAGAATCCTTTGCAAACCTCAAAATTTGGCTAAAAAAACACATGTTCCTCACATTTCTGTGGCAGAAAGTTCTGGAATCTGAGAGGAGCCATAAATTTCCTTCCACGCAGCGTTCCGCTAAGTCTCCCGATAAAAATGATACCTCGCTAGTGTGGGTAGGCCTAGCGGCCGCGACAGGAGATACCCCAAAACGCAACGTGGACACATCCCATTTTTTGAAAGAAAACAGAGCTGTTTTTGGCAAAGTGCCTACCTGTAGATTTTGGCCTCTAGCTCAGCCGGCACCTAGGGAAACCTACCAAACCTGTGCTTTTCTGAAAACTAGAGATCTAGGGGAATCCAAGATGGGGTGACTTGTGTGGCTCGGACCAGGTTCTGTTACCCAGAATCCTTTGCAAACCTCAAAATTTGGCTAAAAAACACATGTTCCTCACATTTCTGTGGCAGAAAGTTCTGGAATCTGAGAGGAGCCACAAATTTCCTTCCACTCAGCGTTCCCCCAAGTCTCCCGATAAAAATTATACCTCACTTGTGTGGGTAGGCCTAGCGCCCGCGACAGGAAACGCCCCAAAGCGCAACGTGGACATATCCAAATTTTTGAAAGAAAACAGAGGTGTTTTTTGCAAAGTGCCTACCTGTAGATTTTGGCCTCTAGCTCAGCTGGCACCTAGGGAAACCTACCAAACCTCTGCATTTCTGAAAACTAGAGACCTAGGGGAATCCAAGATGGCGTGACTTGTGTGGCTCGGACCAGGTTCTGTTACCCAGAATCCTTTGCAAACCTCTAAATTTGGCTAAAAAAACACATGTTCCTCACATTTCTGTGGCAGAAAGTTCTGGAATCTGAGAGGAGCCACAAATTTCCTTCCACCCAGCGTTCCCCGAAGTCTCCCGATAAAAATGATACCTCACTTGTGTAGGAAGGCCTAGCGCCCGCGACAGGAAACGCCCCTAAGCGCAATGTGGACACATCCAATTTTTTGAAAGAAAACAGAGGTGTTTTTTGCAAAGTGCCTACCTGTAGATTTTGGCCTCTAGCTCAGCTGGCACCTAGGGAAACCTACCAAACCTGTGCATTTCTGAAAACTAGAGACCTAGGGGAATCCAAGATGGGGTGACTTGTGTGGCTCGGACTAGGTTCTGTTACCCAGAATCCTTTGCAAACCTCAAAATTTGGCTAAAAAAACACATGTTCCTCACATTTCTGTGGCAGAAACTTCTGGAATCTGAGAGGAGCCACAAATTTCCTTCCACCCAGCGTTCCCCCAAGTCTCCCGATAAAAATGATACCTCGCTTGTGTGGGTAGGCCTAGCGGCCGCGACAGGATATGCCCCAAAACGCAACGTGGACACATCCCATTTTTTGAAAGAAAACAGAGCTGTTTATGGCAAAGTGCCTACCTGTAGATTTTGGCCTCTAGCTCAGCCGGCACCTAGGGAAACCTACCAAACCTCTGCATTTCTGAAAACTAGAGATCTAGGGGAATCCAAGATGGGGTGACTTGTGTGGCTCGGACCAGGTTCTGTTACCCAGAATCCTTTGCAAACCTCAAAATTTGGCTAAAAAAACACATGTTCCTCACATTTCTGTGGCAGAAAGTTCTGGAATCTGAGAGGAGCCACAAATTTCCTTCCACCCAGCGTTCCCCCAAGTCTCCCGATAAAAATGATACCTCACTTGTGGGGGTAGGCCTAGCGTCCGCGACAGGAAACGCCCCAAAGCGCAACGTGGACACATCCAATTTTTTGAAAGAAAACAGAGGTGTTTTTTGCAAAGTGCCCACCTGTAGATTTTGGTCTCTAGCTCAGCCGGCACCTAGGGAAACCTACCAAACCTCTGCATTTCTGAAAACTAGAGACCTAGGGGAATCCAAGATGGGGTGACTTGTGTGGCTCGGACCAGGTTCTGTTACCCAGAATCCTTTGCAAACCTCAAAATTTGGATAAAAAAACACATGTTCCTCACATTTCTGTGGCAGAAACTTCTGGAATCTGAGAGGAGCCACAAATTTCCTTCCACCCAGCGTTCCCCCAAGTCACCCGATAAAAATGATACCTCGCTTGTGTGGGTAGGCCTAGCGGCCGCGACAGGAGATGCCCCAAAACGCAACGTGGACACATCCCATTTTTTGAAAGAAAACAGAGCTGTTTATGGCAAAGTGCCTACCTGTAGATTTTGGCCTCTAGCTCAGCCGGCACCTAGGGAAACCTACCAAACCTGTGCATTTCTGAAAACTAGAGATCCAGGGGAATCCAAGATGGGGTGACTTGTGTGGCTCGGACCAGGTTCTGTTACCCAGAATCCTTTGCAAACCTCAAAATTTGGCTAAAAAAACACAATTTCCTCACATTTCTGTGGCAGAAAGTTCTGGAATCTGAGAGGAGCCACAAATTTCCTTCCACCCAGCGTTCCCCCAAGTCTCCCGATAAAAATGATACCTCACTTGTGTGGGTAGGCCTCGCGCCCGCGACAGGAAACGCCCCAAAGCGCAACGTGGACACATCCAATTTTTTGAAAGAAAACAGAGGTGTTTTTTGCAAAGTGCCCACCTGTAGATTTTGGCCTCTAGCTCAGCCGGCACCTAGGGAAACCTACCAAACCTCTGCATTTCTGAAAACTAGAGACCTAAAGGGAATCCAAGATGGGGTGACTTGTGTGGCTCGGACCAGGTTCTGTTACCCAGAATCCTTTGCAAACCTCAAAATTTGGATAAAAAAACACATGTTCCTCACATTTCTGTGGCAGAAACTTCTGGAATCTGAGAGGAGCCACAAATTTCCTTCCACCCAGCGTTCCCCCAAGTCTCCCGATAAAAATGATACCTCGCTTGTGTGGGTAGGCCTAGCGGCCGCGACAGGAGATGCCCCAAAACGCAACGTGGACACATCCCATTTTTTGAAAGAAAACAGAGCTGTTTATGGCAAAGTGCCTACCTGTAGATTTTGGCCTCTAGCTCAGCCGGCAACTAGGGAAACCTACCAAACCTGTGCATTTCTGAAAACTAGAGATCTAGGGGAATCCAAGATGGGGTGACTTGTGTGGCTCGGACCAGGTTCTGTTACCCAGCATCCTTTGCAAACCTCAAGATTTGGCTAAAAAAACACATGTTCCTCACATTTCTGTGGCAGAAAGTTCTAGAATCTGAGAGGAGCCACAAATTTCCTTCCACCCAGCGTTCCCCCAAGTCTCCCGATAAAAATGATACCTCACTTGTGTGGGTAGGCCTCGCGCCCGCGACAGGAAACGCCCCGAAGCGGAACGTGGACACATCCAAATTTTTTAAAGAAAACAGAGGTGTTTTTTGCAAAGTGCCTAACTGTAGATTTTGGCCTCTAGCTCAGCCGGCACCTAGGGAAATCTACCAAACCTGTGCATTTCTGAAAACTAGAGACCTAGGGGAATCCAAGATGGGGTGACTTGTGTGGCTCGGACCAGGTTCTGTTACTCAGAATCCTTTGCAAACCTCAAAATTTGGCTAAAAAAACACATGTTCCTCACATTTCTGTGGCAGAAAGTTCTGGAATCTGAGAGGAGCCACAAATTTCCTTCCACCCAGCGTTCCCCCAAGTCTCCCGATAAAAATGATACCTCACTTGTGGGGGTAGGCCTAGCGCCCGCGACAGGAAACGCCCCAAAGCGCAACGTGGACACATCCAATTTTTTGAAAGAAAACAGAGGTGTTTTTTGCAAAGTGCCCACCTGTAGATTTTGGCCTCTAGCTCAGCCGGCACCTAGGGAAACCTACCAAACCTGTGCATTTCTGAAAACTAGAGACCTAGGGGAATCCAAGATGGGGTGACTTGTGTGGCTCGGACCAGGTTCTGTTACCCAGAATCCTTTGCAAACCTCAAAATTTGGCTAAAAAAACACATTTTCCTCACATTTCGGTGACAGAAAGTTCTGGAATCTGAGAGGAGCCACAAATTTCCTTCCACCTAGCGTTCCCCCAAGTCTCCCAACAAAAATCATACCTCACTTGTGTGGGTAGGCCTAGCGCCACCGACAGGAAATGGCCCAAAACACAACGTGGACAAATCACATTTTTTTCATAGAAAACAGTGCCTACCTGTGGATTTTGGCCTCTAGCTCAGCCGGCCCCAGGGGGGGCAGAAATGGCCTAAAATAAATTTGTCCCCCACCCCCCAAGCCCCCCGGGAGCGACTCTTGCCTACATGGTCGCTCCCCTTGCGTGACGGCGCAAAAAAAAAGATCCCTGGTGCCTAGTGGTTTCTGCCCCCATTGGGGGCAGATTGCCCTACAATGGGCCAATCTGCCCCCCAAGGGGGGCAGAAATGGTCTAAATACAATTTGCCCCCCCAGGGGAGCGACCCTTGCCTGATGGGTCGCTCCCCATCTCTAAAAAAATAAACAAACAAAAAAAAAACACAAAAAAACTATTTGCCCTGGCGCCTAGAGGTTTCTGCCCCCCCTGGGGGCAGATCGGCCTAATACCAATGGGCCGATCTGCCCCCAGGGGGGGCAGAAATGGCCTAAAATAAATGTTCCCCCCCATCCCCCCTCCGGGGAGCGACCCTTGCCTACAAGGTCGCTCCCCTTGAGTGACGGCGCAAAAAAAAGACCCCTGGTGCCTAGAGGTTTCTTCCCCCCTTGGGGGCAGATTGACCTACAATCAGCCAATCTGCCCCCAAGGGGGGCAGAAATGGTCTAAATACAATTTCCCCCCCAGGGGAGCGACCCTTGCCTGATGGGTCGCTCCCCATCTAAAAAAAAACAAACAAACAAAAGAAAAACCACAAAAAAACTATTTGCCCTGACGCCTAGAGCTTTCTGCCCCCCCTGTGGGCAGATCGGCCTAATACCAATAGGCCGATCTGCCCCCAGGGGGGGCAGAAATGGCCTAAAATAAATTTGACACCCCCCCCTCCCCTGGGGAGCGACCCTTGCCTACAAGGTCGCTCCCCTTGAGTGACGGCGCAAAAAATAAGATCCCTGGTGCCTAATGGTTTCTGCCCCCCTTGGGGGCAGAATGACCTACAATCGGCCAATATGCCCCCAAAGGGGGCAGAAATGGTCTAAATACAATTTGCCCCCCAGGGGAGCGACCCTTGCCTGATGGGTCGCTCCCCATCTCTAAAAAAACAAACAAAAAAAAAAAAACAAAAAAAAACTATTTGCCCTGGCGCCTAGAGGTTTCTGCCCCCCCTGGGGGCAGATCAGCCTAATACCAATAGGCCGATCTGCCCCCAGGGGGGGCAGAAATGGCCTAAAATAAATTTGCCCCCCCACCTCCCCCGGGGAGCGACCCTTGCCTACAATATCGCTCCCCTTGCGTGACGGCGCAAAAAAAAGATCCCTGGTGCCTAGTGGTTTCTGCCCCCCTTGGGGGCAGTTTGACCTACAATCGGCCAATCTGCCCCCAAGGGGGGCAGAAATGGTCTAAATACAATTTGCCCCCCAGGGGAGCGACCCTTGCCTGATGGGTCGCTCCCCATCTCTAAAAAAAAAAACACCAAAAAACTATTTGCCCTGGCGCCTAGAGGTTTCTACCCCCCCTGTGGGCAGATCGGCCTAATACCAATAGGCTGATCTGCCCCCAGGGGGGGCAGAAATGGCTTAAAATAAATTTGCCCCCCCCACCCCACCTGGGGATCGACCCTTGCCTACAAGGTCGCTCCCACTGCGTGACGGCGCAAAAAAAAAGATATCTGGTGCCTAGTGGTTTCTGCCCCCCCTTGTGGGCAGATTGACCTAAAATCGGACGATCTGACCCCAAAGCGGGCAGAAATGGCCTAAATACAATTTGCCCCTCCAGGGGAGCGACCCTTGTCGAAGGGGTCGCTCTCCATCTGTAAAACAAAAAAAAACAAAAAATCCCTGGTGCCTAGTGGTTTCTGCCCCCCTTGGGGGCAGATCAGCCCAATCAAAATAGGCTTCCCCTTCCATCCCTGACTGGGGGGGTGGGGGGGATCCCCACAGAGGGAGTGCTAGCGCTCCCTCTGGGCTCTGTGCACAGGACGTAATGGTTACGTCCTGGGCACAGCAGCACTGTGCCTCAGGACGTAACCATTACGTCCTGGGCACAGAACGGGTTAAAATAATATAATGGAGTTAGGATAAAACATATCTAGGTTAAAGTGCACAGCAGCAGGCCTAATTTTGCTAAAATAACATGTATAAAACTATAGCTAAAACGGCAATACAACACCCTCCCCTTGCAGGTTCAAAGGTGGTTCAAAGCCTAATTATATATATAAAGGCTACTAAAATTTCACATAACGCATATATACATAGGCATGTCAAATAAAAATGTTAATTTAAAATTTAAAATGTTAATTGTGGCATCAGGAAAAGCTGAATTTCAAAAGTCAGAGTCAGTTTTAAAGTCGCTATTGAATCTAGGATATTTGAATACAGAAAATCTTCCACTTCGGCAGGTGGTAAATTAGGAAGTTCATTGCCAAAGAAAACAAAGGAGCATTTGTGTTCCAAAGCCTGAGCTCCAGCCAAGGCAGCAGCATTCCGTGGTGTGCCCAACAGAGTTTAGAGCTACATGATCCACAATGGGAAACTCATAAACAGCTTCCAGTAGCAAACGCACCCTCAGCGGGCATGTCTGGTAATGAGCCCTCAGCAAGAACATCAACAGATCAGCATCCAATGAAAGCAAGCGCTGCGTAGAAAGACAAACATTCAGTGCATATTCAAACGAGCACCAGAGGCACCAAAACACGGGCTGCGCACAATGCAAAACCGGTCTGAATGACAGATACCAACCACACTCCAATTGCTCCAGGAGTGATGCTTCAAAGTACTGCATCATGCGTTCACCATACAGCTGCACTGGTGGAAGTGCTTTCCGTCCTCCTTGTTGCAGCGGGACAGCCATTGTGCAGAAAAAGTATCAATATCAAGATGCCACCTATTATAGCCAAAGTTATCTGAAATCTCCCAAAAATTCTGGAGAATATTGAGTGGATGACTGAAGGCACTAAGCCAAATATAGAGGAGAAGGTGTGAAGGAAACCAGAACCAACAGCCTTACAGAAATTAGCGATTCCAGTAGTAGTGGATGCATTAAATATTCAAACCACAAGCTCACCAAAGTGTCTCGCAAAGTTAGTACTTAAAAGGGACTGTATCACTGCCGATGACATCGCAACCTGAAGCGCATAGGTCTCGCGTGCAGATGTGAGCGCCACATGTTTTTGAAACAATATAGCCTTGAGTCTGCTCAACTTGTCAAAATTCACATTTGAAGTAGCAATATGGGGCCAAATCTCGGCTACTTCTCGCTGTCATGTAGGAGGAAAAAGTACGTTCGAAAGAAGAGAAGAGATCGAAATGATATAAACTATTCCGGGCTCGCATCCCACAACAGTTCTCACTATTGAGGAGAATATAGCTGCCATTCAAGAGGACCTGGAACGCAGGTCTAATCAAGGGGACTGGGACTCCCTTCAGATAACAAGCCAAGTTCGTTGCTGAGGCGTTACATGCCCCGTGCAAAGACAGCTGTTTATAAACCATCGAATGGCTGACAGAAGTCTTGCATTCACTATCGCTAAGAAAGACCTCTTTCATGCCACTGAGACATTTGTACAAGAAGGGTAGCTACCACACCTCATGGGTGTAACTATCTCCTAGCCTTTCATATCTGCCCACTGGAATGTGTTTTAAGCAGGATGTGAACTGAAAGGTTGAAATAGGCAGATTAATGACCCCATGTATTAACCACTCAGCAGATGGTATTTCAGCCACAGTAAAAGGTAATTTAAATTAAATGTGGAAAATATGTCCCTTGTGCTAACGTGTTGCCAGGGAATGCGACCTGCCTTCAGTGTTTGTAGTGTCTAACCTAACTGCATAATGGATCTTAGCTGATTCTGTCCATGGTAGAAAGAGGACATGTGACTATGTATTATGTCTATTGCAGAAGAAACAATTTTGTTTAAGGTATATATTTGGTCGGACAGGGTATTAATCCCATTATCTACAACAGCTAATGCCTTCTGTAAGTTTTCCTTATCTATTTGCCTTAAACGGGCAGCAGCTTTTTATTGAGATAGCTTCAAAATTTCATTATAGACTGTATATAAGAAGCGTTTTCATCGTTGTTTTCTGGGGCCTAACAGGAAATCCTGTAAGTCAGTGTTATTAGACAGGAGACTGAGGAGTTCTCTACCAGCGTCTAGTGCGGAACTCTTCAACCATTGCTGTCATAGTTTCCCTACACTGTATGTTGTGACTATACCCGCATGTTCTAATGACACATAGGCGGTCATTATGAACATGGCGGTAAAGACCGCCGACCGCTGTGGCGGCGGTGAACAGAATCCCACCGGCGGCAGCGAATGGAACCCGCCATATAATGAACAAAAAACCCAACACCGCCAAACATTCCCACACCAACACTCCCTGCCAGGACCCTGTCAGCGGGAATCACGGCCCACCCCCACTCCGCCACCACCAAGCACACCCACATCCCACCCTCCAAATAAAGATGCACAAATCACCTCAGCGGACAGTGGAGGCCGGAAGACCATTGGCGGCTGCGACCGCCACGGGCGGCAAGTGGGCCCAACAGCAACCACTGCACACATTGGCTGGGCTTAGCACCCACACACCTGACACAATCCTGAACTCCATAACAACACCCCCACACACACCCCACAATCCCTTGCAAGGAAATCAGGACCAGAAGACAGTGAGCACCAGAGCCAGATAGAGAACGCCAGCAGACAGGACACGCATAGCGACCCACACAGGAGCACCCAAACATCGTCCCCAGTCCCGACGCCATCCACCACCCTCACCATGTCCCCCCAAAAATCCACGCTTCACCGAAAGGGAGCTAAGGACCATGGTGGACGAGATCCTAAAAGTGGAGCCACAAATATTTTGCTCAGAAGTGGAGCACACACCCATCACCCAGAAAATGGAGCTGTGGCAGACCATCGTCAACAGGGTGAATGCAGTGGGACACCATCCTCGCACCAGGGAAGACATCCGCAAGAGATGGAACGACCTGTGGGGGAAGGTCCGGGCCATGGCATCCAGGTACCACATCGCAGTGCAGAAGACTGGGGGAGGGCCGCCACCAACACCACTCAACTACACCGACTGGCAGAAGAAGGTACTCGCCATCCTGCACCCAGAGGGACTCACTGGACTCACTGAAGTAATGTATTCAGGTAAGTCATCTACATTTACCCCATATACACCATACCTGTAATGCATGCACCACCCCACCCACACCCACCTAGACCCACACGCCTCACAGCCATTACCCACCACATCCACCACCCTGCATCACCTACAACTCACTACCAGGCCCACATCACTCCCGCTCTGCACAGCCACCCACCCCTTCACGTTCCCACAATGGAATAATAACCCCCACCACAATGTAACGCCACCACTGCCACTAGATGCTATGTCCACCTCACAAAGGCACACCTGAAGGCTACTGAAAGGCACACCAGCACTAAATTGCACAGTACTGCCCACCTCATACCCTCCTGCATATGTAACAAAGACTTCTATGTCCCCCAACAGGCACCACCACCCATGCAAACCTAATGGAGGGGACAAGGAGTGACAGCATTCCAGGGAGACAGAGGAACACCACATGACACTGGTGAAGGATCCCTGGACACTGATGAGCAGGCAGGCCCTTCACACAGCCCTTGATGCTCACCGTGCAGCAGCCCCACCCAGGAAAACAATGTCACCCCTAACACCCAGTCAAGACCAGCAGGCCTGGGGAGGCGTGCCCACACCAGTGGACCCAGGGCACAAACAGGTGGAATACAGCAACAGAGGCCACAGTCTCCCACCCCCAACATGCAGGAAGACGAGGGCCCCAGTACTGGTGGCACGTCCAGACCTGCGCATGGGACACAGGCACAGGGGAAAGGGCAAGGTCAAGTGCCCCAGTGGGTCAGGGGGTAGGGCACCGGATAGATGCCGCAGCCCAGGACGTCATTGCAGAGGTATTGGGGGCATACCAACACACCCAAGACAGGTTGGCACAGATTTTAACCACCCTTGAGCAAAGTCAGAGGATGCAGCTGGAGCAGTGGAAAGAACACAATGCCACAATGGCCACCATTGCTGGACCACTGCTGCAGTTGGTCAACAAACCCTCAGACAACCACACCGGACAAGAGGCCCCCACAACAGCCCTGGGCAAACAGCAACAGTTGTCCAAAGCAGCTGAAACAGCACAGGAAAAACCCTCAAAGGAATCACAAGGGCCGACCATGTCACTCCAAGTAGGCTCACAGCAGGCGCCCAAACGTAGCCTCAGGCCAAGTTACGGCACTGGGAACCCAGCAAAGAACAAGCCCTCTACCAACAATTGACACTGCTGCTACTGCCAAGAAACCACCACACCCATTTACAAACTGCACTTAGCTGAGGGCTAAATGATGAATAGAACTACAAATAGGACCCACCTATGAAATCATACAGGCCTGCCACCAAGTCGGTTTTGAGGACAACCAACCATAACGACTTCCATCACTGTACAGAGCACATTTGACTGTATTCCACAAATAAACAACATATCTCACCTTTAACACTGTCCCCTGTCTTCAATGTTGAACAAAGTGGAGTAATGATGCAACAGGCAGGGATCAACTTTATTGTCAAATTGTGCATGCTGCTGGTACAGTGTGTTTCTAAAAAGTCAAGAAGGGAATGCTTATGTTGTCTGTCTGTACCATGCTGAAGAGGTCCATGACTCGCATATCATGACCAATTCCCCCTAGTTGACATGGCACACTTACACTATCAGTCACTAACCACATATACAGGCTGAAGTCCCAGACAGTTATTGGAAGTAGAGTTGTATCAGTTGGTTTCTGGAAATTACATCTTCCCCTTCCTCATCCTCACCATCACTCTCCTCACCTCTCTGAGGTAACAGATCAGGACCTATAGCACCCTCCACCTCCAAAAGGGGGATTGAATGTCTCACTGCCACGTTGTGCAGCATGCAGCAGGCCACCACTATCCTACACACCTTATCAGGCCCTTAGGCCAGGAAACCCCCAGAGACATGTAGGCACCGAAATCTAGCCTTCAGGAGACCTATAGTACGCTCTTTCACCCTCCTAGTACGTCCATGGGCCTCATTGTATTTCCTCTCTGCATCCGTCCTGGGATTCCTCACTGGTGTCAGGAGCCAACGCAAGTTTGGATAGCCAGAATCACCTAGAGAAATGGTCAATACAGAGTCGTCATTGGAATGTCCTTAGTCTGACAGGCTGTTTTTCAGCACTGTGTCAGTTAGTGACAGGCACACTTACCTATGATCCACCCTCTGTCCTCTTGGAGTGGTTCCATCTTTTGTGGCACACTACTGTTCCTCAAAACAAATGAGTCATGGACTGAACCAGGAAACATGGCATTCACATGGGATATGTACTGGTCTGCTGTACAAACCAATTGGATGTTCATGGAGTGAAAGTTCTTCCTGTTTCTGTACACCTGTTCACTCACTCTTGAGGGGATGATGGGTATGTGGGTTCCATCGATGGCACCAATAATATGGGGAATGTTTGCAAAGGCATAGAAGTCTGACTTGATGGCAGGGAGCTCAGCACTTTGGGGGAATCGCACATAGGATTGCAGATGTTGCACAAATGCATTTAGAACTCTTGTAAGTACCTGGCTGAACATTGGCTGTGAGAAACCAGCACCCATGCCCACTGTCACTTGAAAGGAGCCTGGGGCCATGAAATGGAGTGCGGAGAGCACCTGCACCTCAGTTGGAATGGCATGCTGATTACGATTTCCGGGAGTCAGTGCAGGATCCAGTAATGCACATAGGTCCTTAATAGTTGCACATGTGAGTCTGTAAGTGATAATGATCTGACGCTCCACCATGGTCCCCATATCCACAAGTGGTCTGTACACAGAAGGTGCCCTTCCTCACCACAAGGGTCTGTACCTGTGAGGGGTAACAACAAGGAGTCATGTGCACACATACACAGGAATATTTGCTAAACACATTCACTGCATTCTTCATAGTAGTGTCTGTACAATAACTGCAACCTGACAGATGTACATTGTCATCACTGAGAGGGAACGGAGTAAATCAGGTGTGATAATTTACTCTATGGATAGAGACATATGTGAATCATATGGCTAGTAGGCCCAGCATTGTGACTAAACTGAATTTCAAGATGCGTAGGTGATGGCAAAATGTCTGCCCACTGTAGTTCTGCCCCTTCGTTGTGGAAGTGACCTAAGACCGCTAGCGGTTGACGTCACAGCGTTCGGTGTTGTTTACCGCTATTTGCACCCTCATTGGATAACATGAATGCCAATGGGGAATCTTGGCGTATCATGATGGCCACCGGCGGTGACAGTGCATTCCGCCGCAGAACGTACACGCGTTCGTCATCGTGTGCTCACTTGACTCCCTGATCTTGTGCAGACAAGTACTCCACTCCGTGTACTACTGTGGCCTGCCTCTGGCAATGGATGTTCCACGTGGTGCAGGGTAAAGGGCCCCGGCCTTCACCCAGGAAGAACTGGAGAAACTGGTGGAAGGGGTCCTGCCCCTGTACGGCAGACTCTACGGCCGGCCAGAGGTACAGGTGAGTCCGGGTTTGGGGGGCACTGTGTGTGTAATGGATGGAGTGGATTGCTCTGATGTGCGTTCCTGTGTGCCAAGATGGGGCTTAGTGCTTGGAATGCCGCGTGCCACTGTCCTGCATGTCTGGGAGTACTGTCTGTCCTATGTCTAACAATCAGCCAGCTATTGCCATCGTGCAGGTGCCTGACCTCTGTGTTTCTTCTCTGTGTCTCCCTACTAGGTCAGTGCCCACCAGAAGAGGGCACATTGGCATGCCATCGCCAAGGAGGTACGGACCCTGGGGGTCTACAACCGGCGGAGCACCCACTGTCAGAAGAGGTGGGAGGACCTGTGGCGCTGGGCGCAGAAGATCAGTGAGGTCCAGCTGGGGAAGTCCTCCCAACATGGTAGGGGTTCCCGTCGGGCACTGACCCCCTTAATGCGAAGGATCCTGGTGGTGGCGTACCCAGACCTGGATGGGCGCTTGAAGGCTGCACAGCAGTCACAAGGGGGTGAGTACTCACAGCCCATACTTCAGCCTGGAAAGATGAGTGTGTATGCGATGGGGCTCATGGGGCTTAGAGCAGGGTTTTGACTGGTGTCCAGCTACTGTCTGCTCCCCAAAGGGTGTAGGGGTGTCCCTGTCAGGTTTCACCTACCGCAGCTTCAATGCAATGACAGGATATGGGTGTAGGTCAATATACTGCTCAGTAGTCAGGGCCATGGTCATGGGCCTAGTGCACAGTGCTGCCTGTTGGGTGTGTCTGCTGGGTAGGTGTATGTCTGGCCATTGTGTATCAGCATTCAGCTACATACAAGTGTCTCTCCTGTTTTGTCCCCCCATCCCTGTTCTCTTTTGTGTGTCTGGTACAGCATCAACATCAGGCGAGGGAGCTGAGGCACCGGCTAGTGGGGAGACAGCGGCCCACAGATCCTCGGAGGCAGAGACAACAGACACCCAGGGGACCAGTGGGTGCGAGGGCGAGGGGACTTCCACGGGGGAGGCTACTACCACCGATGGTAGTGACTCTGAAACCTCCTCCGATGGGGGTCCTCCGGCGGTGGCGGACACTAGTGGACAAATCACGACTGTGACATCTTCCGCCACCACCCATACTATCAGTGCCCTCCCTTCTGCTCCCCACCTAGTTGGCCGTGCCCACCCACCCAGAAAGTTGGGCGTCTCCTTTGCCCCAGGCACCTCCTCCCCCGCCCCAGTCAGCCCTGCTGCCCTCACAGAGGAGGCTTTTGACCTCCTGAGAACCATTTCTGTAGGGCAGACAGCCATCGTCAATGCCATCCAGGGGCAAGCATCAGAGGTGCAGCATACTAATGCCTATCTGGATGGCATTCACGGTGCTGTGTCTGGCCTACAGAGATCTTTTCAGCCTCTGGCCTCCTCTTGGACGGCAGCCAGCTTCCCTGGCCATTCTGTCCCCCCTCCAACCTCCTCTACCCCTTCCAGCACCCCACTCACTTCACCCGTCCAAGGCACACATTCAGACACGCAGTCAAGCACTTCAACACACAAAAAACACACTTCCAAACACAAGCACCACACCTCCCACTACAAGCATTCACACAGCCAACATACACCTGCACACACAACAACGTCCACTTCCCCCAGTGTGCCCGCCTCTTCCGCCTCCCTGTCTGTCCCCTCTACATGCACACCCTCATGCACTGCACCGTCACTCACTGTTACTGCTCCTCTTCCTGCACGCACCACAATAGCAGACAGCCATACATGCACCCCATACACCACACCTGCACTCACCACCTCCACTGTAGTTGACACAAGCAGCACACTCACCCGACTTGCAGACACCCACCCAACAGACATCCACACTAGCTGTCTGTCTTCTCTCTGTGTCCACCCCCCACCTACCAAAACACTCAAACTCAGCAAGATACCCACCCATCAGACATCCACCACACCACAGCATACTGAGCAGTCACAGGCACCCACTACACGCACACCTACACCCCATACATAAACTCCCTCTGCCTCCACTACCACAACCTCATCCACGCTGACCCCAATTTCTCCCAAGAAACTTTTCCTCTCCTGTGTAGACCTATTCAAACCCACTGGCCCACCCCGTCTTGTCCCGAAACGTGCCCACCTCCTTGCCCTTTCCGCTCCTTCCACATCGCAGCCCACCCGGTCAAGCCTTCCCATTCTCGTACCCCTTCTCCACTTAAGAAGAAGGCCCGCTCTGAGCCTAAGGCATCCAGCTCCGCCCATGCCAAACATCCCCCAGCCCCTTCTAAGGAGAAGCCCACCCCCCCTCCAACCTCCTCACACAAGTCAAAATCACACCCCTGTCGTAAATCCGCACACACCCCTCTGCCCCCATTCCTTGTGGTGCCTGGATCACCCTATGGTGCCCTGTTGAGTGAAGTACCCAGCACTTGTGGGAGTCAGGTGTGGCCAGTTGTGGCCAAGGAAAATGGACTTTTTATGGACTGGCCATTGGCCCTGTTTTCATAATTTCGCTCAGTGAGCTTCATAATAAAGTTTCGGTGTGGCCTGTGTTTGGGCTGCACGCAGTTCCACCCTGGTGTTTGTTTATATAATTTATGGCTGTGATGCTATTGTATGTCCTTTGGCCAAGTTGCAGTGGCCTTCGGTCGGGTACGTCCCTCTTGTTGTGGGGTGTCTGACTATTGCTGCTGGGTAGGGTTGGGGTGGCTTTGCGGGGTGGGCGGAGTGGGTGGGTATGTAACTTTGCCCTTTCCTCCCTTGTTTTGTAGGTTACGGTACTTACCATCGTCATCTTCGTCGGTGGTCTCGGTAGTGTAGGTATATGGCAAGGAGCAAGGCTGGCATGATCTGCAGCTTTCTGTCCATGGCTGCTGCTTTCCTTCTATTTGTTTCATTTCCGCCTGGCTTAGTGTGGCGGTGGTTCCCGCCCCGGAACTGGCGGCGGAATGGTGGTTTATAATTTGATGGGCGGGTTGGGCCTTTCCGAAGGCCTGTGGCGGCCTCTGCCGTCATCAGAGGCAATCCTTTCCTGGCAGTGGGTGGTGCGCGGGATGCGTGGATTTCGTTTGGTTCATTATTTTGCGGTCCAGGCCGCTCCTCTTTTGGCAGTTTTTGCCGCCACCGCCGGCGGTGCAGAACGGACTGCCATATTCAAAATGAGGGCCATATTGAGGGTCAGGCCTACTTTTTCTAAAGAAAAACTGTGGAGTATACAAAATGTTTATAACACCCATTGGTATCTATTGGCCACAATGACCACCCACCAAGACGTGAAAGTGAAGTATTAAACGTGCCGTTTTGGACCCATTCATCAAGCTGATCTTCTGCTACATTTACATACTTTTGCCACTTGCAAAATTTTGCAGGGGAAGGAATACTGGGTGCAATAAAATACTTAATTTTTGCTAAGCCTAAACAACGTGTCTGTTGTACAGTTTCATTAAAAAATATAATTTGAACAGGTCCCAGGCATGCTCTGAATAAAGCTTCCTTTCCCCTTGTTTTCCAATGTTTTGTTCCCCACACACTTTTTAAGTCAATGGACTTCAACCAATATTCATAGCCTTCTACAGCCAACCAGGAAACAAAGGAATCAGAATAAATGAATTTTGTATATGTCAGTAATACATGTACATTTTCCATCAATGGCAATTTGAAATAATAGGACTCAGCATTTTTATCATTGTGCCCAGAAAAATATGCAATTTTTTCAGAATAGGTTTTAGAACTCCCTTGTGGTGGAGTCGGACAATGTTCCCATTGTATGTAATTAAAAATAGTCTTTGGGGTACTTGCTCTGTGAATGAAATGGTGTCCATAATAATTATAGCAAAACATGTCACCATAATTCCCTTTGGATTAATAAACACCCTCACTTTCAAATACAGTAAAATACTGCAATTCAGTCATCATAGAATCAACAGTTTTCACATCCCAGGCTTCAGAAACAACTCTGGGTATTATTACATAATTCATAGAAAGTTTAAACACATATGATATTTGAATGACCTCCGTGGGGCCGTATATATCAAATCTGACTTTATCCCAAACATTCCCATCAGGAATTGGTTTAGCGAAAATGTTCACGAAAGACAAGTCTCTGCGGACCTTGTGAGAAGAAAAATGGGGTTTTAGGACCTCATCCACCAGTTCAACTGTTGATCGTTCAGGAAGGTAATGACCATGTATCAGTAGAAACAAAGTAATAACAAAGCCAATCCAAAGGAGGAAAGCTAATATAGTCAAGGAAAGCAACAGAGAGTTCCATGGAAAAATAAAGTCATTTGTTTTAAGCCAATTTATCAGCTTATGTGTTTTTGGCAGTTCAGGTGTAAAAGAGGCAAATGAGTCCAAAAGGCATAATTTATGTCGGCAAAGTATTCACGAACTATTTGTGCGAAAACTGGAGCCGTATGTGAAGGAGGAGAACTGGTAGGAGTCTCCAGCGGCGGTTCACTGCAAATGACGCTATCCGTTTGTGGAGAAGTCTAATCAAATCGATCAGCAATTTCCGTGTTTCTTGTTGTAATAGATATTAGTGGTACTAATTCAAGATCATTTTCCACCTTCCCCAAGCTTGGAGAGGTGTCAGCGTTGCTGCTTAAGACTTGTAGAGGGACATCTTGACCAGTAGTGAGAGGGATTCGGGTACTACTGGTTGTTTCTCTTGGTCTGCTGTTCAGGATTGGCCAGATGGTGTAACTTGATATTGTCGATGGAGACAAAGCGGTTTTCTTTAAAACCAGGCAGCGGTGGTAGAATAACAGTTCTGGTGCTGTGTATTCCCAGGATTGGGACCGGTGCACGATAGGAAGGACTGAACTTCTTTTTCACAGCAACCTTTTCTCATACTAGATCTACAACCTTTGGAATCCTGCAAGTAGGTGTTATTGGTACATCCTTAATTCCTATGGAGGCAGCACTGGCAGAAATGTTGTTGTCACAGAACTGTTGTAATTCCTGCAAGACAGTGACATGTTCATTTATGTCAAAAGTGTTTCTGCTGCCTTCACGCCAGGACCATCAAGATCTGGAACATACATTTGAGTTCCAAACAGGCACTCGTATGAAGTACGACCCCCCAGGGACCTTCTAGGCTGATTATTAAGTGCTCTCTGGACTCCATACAGGTGATTAAGCCACCTATGACCCATACCTAATACTCTGGCTGTTAAGGATTGCTGCAAGTCTCGGTTTCATCGCTCCATGACGCTATTTCCCACGGGATGAAATGGAGACGAGTAATGGAGTTAGACCCCTAACGAAGCCTTGTCATCCTTGAATGCCCTGGAGGTGAAAGCAGGGCCTTGGTCCAAGTGGAAAGCCACAACTGCATGTGTGCCGATAAAGACTTGCAAATCTTTAATAACAGTCCGAGCGTCAGCCGAGCATTGTGGCCACACCCATAGAAATCTGGAGCAGGAGTCAACAGCGACTAAGAAGTATTTGAATGCACTGTCCGGTGTTAGGGGACCACATTGATCCAAGCACACACATTGTAATGGTTTATTTGAAATTAGGAGGAGTGTCTGCAGTGGGAGTTTGATGATGGACCCTTTAATTTGTTGGCAGATATCACAACAAGGGACATACTGCTTGCTCTGTTTGTATAGACCTGGCCACCAATACCGAGCTTGCAATAATGATATTGTTGCCGCCACAGAAACATGGGCAGAGGCAACCCCCTCATGCGCTGCTTTGATCAACTCTGGTCTTCGGTCTTTATTGGGAATTTTCCGAACTCCCACGCCTGGTATTTTTACTTCTGCATCTAAGAAGATTCCCATTCAGTAGAAATATTTAGCAGGAAATGCTTTTGGTAAAGGCGTGCCTTCAGCGGTGGCTCTTAAGGCAGCCCATATGTCATTGTCTGGTTTCGCCCTAGAACAAGTTACTGAAGCAACAGAAGCCGTAGCTACTGCTGATTTGGCTGCTTCGCTAGCCAGTGTATTTCTAGCAACGTGTATTCCAATCTGCTGGTGTCCAAGTATATGTACACCATGGACATTTGGTAGCGTCTCTGTTTGATGGTGTTACCTTTGGAATCTCTGAACCCATTCTGGTGCCAGTAATGCAGATATTAATTGAAGGACTGGACACAATAGTACGAATCACAGACAATCAGCGTTAGCAGTGCAGGATCCTTATGTTCCAGTGCCATCACCAGAGCCTTTAGCTCTGCTGGTTGTGCAATGCAATCCCTTAGGGTTTGCCTGAACGTATGTTGTGGATAAAACTTATTACCCTCCATGTAGCCACTTACGACTGCGCAAGCAGCAGAGTATTGATGCTTTGTGCCTATTGCAGGTTGTACTTAGCCATCTGTGTATATGACTCTTTGATATTGATCAATAGGCAATGTATTTTCTGGAACTGGGTAGTTCATACTGCAAAAATTATTGAGTTTGTAACTTTGGGTCAACATCAGTGGCAGTCAGAGACGTTTCCTATTGGATCCAACGTGGATGTAATACTTTAACGTTTGGAACACTGGCTTTGATAATGGCCCGAGGGCTGGAATTGGAGATACGACAATAATGTGTTTCCCCTGGGCTAGTGGTCTTTCTTTAATGAGAGCCATCTGAACAGCAGTGAGAATTTTCTCAGTGGGAGCAAAACATTGTTGTGCTGTGGAGTACAAATATGATTTGTATGCAATCGGGACTGTCTCACCCTCATTGAATGTTACATAGGTGAAACTGATGGCACCAGCAATTACTCTGATGACCAGATGTTTTTTGTTGTCCCTTGTGTCTAAGTGTTGTCCTGCAAGCATGTCTTGTTGCAAACCTCTTAGAATGTGTATGTGTTCAACTGTCCCGAATGTACTGGAAAAGTCCGGATGTATTAAGTCATATAAGGGTTTTATGCGTGATGCGTAATCTGGAATGTATGTTCTGCCAAAATTTAGGAAACCCAATAGGGATTGGAATTCTTTAATTGTATTTGGAGGTTGTAACTGCATGCATTTTTCTAAGAATTGTGGCGCTAGGCTCTTTCCTTTACTTGATAGTTCGAAACCCAGAAACAGGACGCTAAGCAAGGCTATTTTAGTTTTCTTGAAGTTGAATTTATAGCCAAATTTGGCAAATCCCACAACAATGCTGGCTGCCCATCTTAGATGTTGCAGTAATTCATCGTCCATGAGGTAGATATCATCTACATAGGAAAATGCATCAGGGTCAATGTTGTGCAATATTGAAGTTACACGAGCCACAAACAGTCCTGGACTGTTCTTATGCCCCTGTGGTAAACTACAGATTTTTTTCTGAGAGCCTAGTGCACTGAAACTTGTTAGGTCTCTACTCTCAGGTGCTATGTTTTGGCAGAAGAAACCATTTGAAATATCCAGTGTTGTTTTGTATTTTTTGTGCACTATGTTGTTCATAAGTGCCGTGCTATGAGAGTTTTGTATAGCATATGTGCGTGTGTGACTGTTTAAGTGTCTGCAATCAAAGACTGTTCTGGATGAATGGTCCGGTTTAGCTACAGCGAATTAAGGATTATTCATTGGTGAGACACAGGGATCAATTAAAACCTAGTACTCTAGTTGTGTGAGGATTTCCCTCACGGGTGCTTTAGCATCATATTTTATTGGGTATTGGGGTTGCGGTTGGGGTTGATTTTTAATCAGAATTACACGGTAGGGGGAATCTCTATCCCACCCAACGTGGTTGCGATATCACGTGGGTGCCTGCGCCAATACCCAATCAATGGCGTAGGATTCTGTGAGCTCAGAGGGAACAAGGGGTGAGAAAGAAGGTTTGGCAACCTCTTCCCCGTATGAGCAAGTACGCACAGATTCAGGTGGCCAATCCCCTTCAGCCAGTAGAATATCATATATATTTACAACACGTCCCAAAAGATTGCATTGATTGTGCGTTCAATATCTCCTTCTAACTGTAACGTAACTTTGTATTCCCTATCAGGCGTGGAGGCACACATGTCCACAGTTTAAACTTGTAAGAAGTCATCAGTTGCTTTCACCTCCAGATGCTCTTGAAGATTCTGCCAAACTATTGTGATCTCTGCTGCGCTGTCTAGCAGAGCTAGTGCCCATGTCTTGTTCTTCAATAGAGCCCTCTTCTTGAGTGGTATAATGAATCACAACTGTTGCCACTTTCTTCTTTTTAAATTGGGGTTTTTGTAGGGGAAGTTAGTCATCTTTTTTAACAGAAACCTCTGTAGGGCGTTGTGATTCCTGTCTCGGTTTCACATACTCAGGTCTTCGCTCTGACCGCCCACCTCTCTCACTGCGTTTTTCCGGTGAGTCCTGTAAGGAACGAGATTGGCGTGTATCGGTATATTGATATCTGTCAGGCATTTTTATATTATCTCTATTTCTGAGATTATATCTATTCTGTGGGGTCTCCGTATGCGGAGATTCTCCCCTTTCTTTTTTAGGTGTTTGTTGGTTTTTATCTCAGCGTTTTTTAGACCCCTCAGGAGCTTGCTTGGTAGAATCTTTATTAGGTTTACCCTGAAATTGTGGTTTTGTGGGTCTGGTCCCAAGACTATCTCGACCAATGCTAGAGTAGGTCTCCGCGATAATCTTTGGCAGCTCACGTTCTTGATCCTGTAGAGGAAAGTCCTGGAGCCGCATGCTCACTGCTAGTGCAACGGCTTCCCCTTTAAGGTTACTTAATATAATTGAAGATACAGTGGCAAAATTGCCCATAAGTTGCATCCCCAAGTCTAGGGCCTGGGCAGCCCCAGATTCATCTTGAACATTTCCGGTAGATTGGCAAGTGTCTGTGTACTGTGAGCGTGGTAAATACTGTGCCCCAAGTATTGCAGTTATCTACTGTGGGAACCATCCCAAATGGCAAGCACATAGTTAATATTCTATGCTTATCCTGAGGTCCTGTATGGGGAAATACTGCTTTCAGTGCATTTTATTTTTTGAGCTAACCAAAATGAAATCTCTTTTCATTTGGGAACTTTACACCTGATCAAATGAACAGTCACGGGATTAGTGTATGATGTTACTGCATATGGTTGTGCCGGGGCAGCACGTGCTGGGTTTGTATTTAATGTGTGCATTACTGTTGGTCCTGGCTTTTTGACAGGGACATCCCCAAACTTTTTGCCTCCTTCCTCCTATTTTTTCTGACCTGTTGTTGTTGGCTTTTGACCTCTGGGCACTTTACCACTGCTAACCAGTGCTAAAGTGCATATGCTCTCTGGGTAAATTGTACTACTGATTGGTTTATCCATGATTGACTATTTAATTTACTTGTAAGTCCCTGGTAGAGTGCACTACATGTGCCTAGGGCAGGTAGATTAAATGCTACTAGTGGGCCTGCAGCACTGGTTGTGCCACCCACCTCAGTAGCCCCTTAACCCTGTCTCAGGCCTGCCATTGCAAGGCCTGTGTGTGCAGTTTCACTGCCACTTCGACTTGGCATTTAAAAGTACTTGCCAAGCCTAGAACTCCCCTTTTACTACATATAAGTCATCCCTAATGTGTGCCCTAGGTAACCCCTAGAGCAGGGTGCTGTGTAGGTAAAAGGCAGGACATGTACCTGTGTAGTTATATGTCCTGGTAGTGTAAAACTCCTAAATTTGTTTTTACACTACTGTGAGGCCTGCTCCTTTCATAGGCTAACATTGGGGCTGCCCTCATACACTGTTGAAGTGGCAGCTGCTGATCTGAAAGGAGCAGGAAGGTCATATTTAGTATGGCCAGAATGGTAATACAAAATCCTGCTGACTGGTGAAGTCGGATTTAATATTACTATTCTAGACATGCCACTTTTAGAAAGTGAGCATTTCTTTGCACTAAAATCTTGTTGTGCCCTTCAATCCACGTCTGGCTAGGTTTAGTTGACAGCTCCTTGTGCATTCACTCAGACACACCCCAAACACAGGGTACTCAGCCTCACTTGCATACATCTGCATTTTGAATGGGTCTTCCTGGGCTGGGAGGGTGGAGGGCCTGCCCTCACACAAAGGACTGCCACACCCCCTACTGGGACTCTGGCAGACAGGATTGAACTGAAAGGGGGCTTGGTGCATTTCTTAGAGACTCTTTGAAGTCACCCCCACTTCAAAGGCACAACTTAGTATAAAACAGGGCCTCTGCCCTACCTCATCAGACACTTGCTGGAGAAGAAACCTGAACCAGAAACTACATACTGCCAAGAAGAACTGCCTGGCTGCTCAAAGGACTCACCTGTCTGCTTTTCTACAAAGGACTGCTGCCTTGCTGTTGGCCTGCTGCCTTGCTGAACTCTTGTCTGGCTGTAAAAGTGCTCTCCAAGGGCTTGGATAGAGCTTGCCTCCTGTTCCCTGAAGTCTCAGGACCAAAAATACTTCTCTCTTCCTCTTGGACGCTCCGTGCGCTGAACTTTTCGACGCACAGCTTGTTCCGCGGCAAGAAAAACACCGCACACCGACGCTGATCAACGCGACGTCTTCGGGACGACCGAAACTTTGACGCACGGCCTCGCAAGGACAACGCCGCCCGACTTCCCGGGAGAAATCGACGCAACGCCTGCCGTGAGATCATAACTTTGACGCACGGCCTCGCAAGGACAACGCCGCCCGACTCCGCAGGAGAAATCGACGCGAAGCCTGCCGTGATATCGAAACTTTGACGCACGGCCTTGCAAGGACAACGCCGCCCGACTTTCCAGGAGAAATCGACACGAAGCCTGCCGTGAGATCAAAACTTTGACGCACGGCCTCGCAAGGACAACGCCGCCCGACTCCGCCGGAGAAATCGACACGACGCCTGCCGTGAGATCGAAACTTCGACGCACAGCCCCGCAGAACGACGCGCAGCCGGAAAACAAGCAGGAAAATCCACGCACAGACCCGGGACATCTGGTAATCCCCGCGACCCACAGAAAGAGACTGTCCGCGTGCCGGAAAACGACGCTCGACTTCCCCGCGTGGAAAATAACGACGCAAGTCCGTGTGTGCTGGGGAGAAATCGACGCACACACCCTTTTTCCACGCCTCTCTTCCTTTGTGGCCCTCTGAGGAGATTTTCCACCAGAAACCAGGTACTTTGTGTTTGAAAGAGACTCTGTTTACTTTCTAAAGACTTAAGACACTTTATATCACTTTTCAGTGATATCTTTACAAATTCATATTGCAACTTTGATCGTTTTGACCTGAAGATACCCAGATAAATATTATATATTTTTCCAAACACTGTGTGGTGTATTTTTGTGGTGTTATGCTATGGTGTTGTATGATTTATTGCACAAATGCTTTACACATTGCCTTCTAAGTTAAGCCTGACTGCTCGTGCCAAGCTACCGGAGGGTGAGCACAGGCTGATTTTGGATTGTGTGTGACTTACCCTGACTAGAGTGAGGGCTTTTGCTTGGACAGAGGGTAACCTGACTGCCAACCAAAAACCCCATTTCTAACAATTACAAAATGTACTAACCGTCTTTATATTTTCGTAAGCACACTATATAAGTGGCAGACTTCAGCTACCGTCAAGGTTGCTGCATCAGGGTGCGGAGTATATGTGGCCAATAAAGGCCAGGTAGGGCCATCATTACTTAGAGGACGTAATATAACATGGGGGATTGTATGTGGTAGGGTGCCATCAAGCCAATTACTATGTTCTTGATAAGATAGAGGTATTTCTAGCTATGCATATGCTCTATATTGTACAGGTATATTTGCAGGTGTATAGTGATGAAATGTATTTGTCTTATCCATCAGCTGCTGGAAATGTGACCCAAGAGTAGAACATTTCAGTTCTATAGGCTGGATGAGCCTCAACAACAAATGTAACAGGACCTCCCTGGGATGTTAGGCCATGTGTCAATAAATGTGCAGTAAGGGGTGGTCGCATATTGACTGCAATTGCTACCCGTTGCGGGATCACCATGATGAGTGGTTAATTTTGTTCAGAGATAAGCACACCAAAGGGGATTATCCTTGTAGGGTTCAAGCTTGAACAACCTGCAGCATTAGTTAGGTACTTCCTACTTATCTAAGTGGGAAAATCCTCAATACCACGGACACCTCCTTATATAGTACTGAGGTGTCTTTGCATGTAGTGAGTCAGAAATACTCAGGAGGACCCAAAATTTAGTGCCTGAGCAAACATTGGCAGCACCATGTTGCGTAGGTTCTCATTATCCTAAGGAGAGTACTGGATTCGGGTGGCAGAATCACTTGTATTGCAGGGGACTGAGTCTGATCTCACACCAGGTGACACCTGTCGACACAATCCAGGTTTGTTCCGGCTAACTAGCAGAGCCTCATCTCTACCCAAGAGCAGGGATGATTGGGCAGCCGGGTGCATGACACTAATACCTCCTCAGGGAAATTGTGGTTTCTCAGATCTCATTTGTTTCTCTCAGTTACAATAGTCTCATATGCAAGGTCAATAAGGCAGAGAATAGTTCAATAAGGTTTATTGAAGCAACTGCATTTTAGATAATAAAGCATGTATTGCAATAACTAGGACGATGAAGCATGACAGTAATAAAATTGTGACAAGGAGAGTAAAACACAAAAATAACGCTACCATGTTGTTACTACGGTTTTTAAGAATGGTTCCTTCCAAGGCTATTTTAGAGCACAGCATGTTAAGCTCTAATTCTGCCCTTCAGGTTCCGCTGGGAAGACATCATCCCTCATACCAGAGCAAGAGGCTTGTAGTCTACATAAGCAGGAGCGAAGCACTCAGCAATCAGCATACATTTATGGTAATCTGGCTGGAATATCCCTCCAAGGTACATGGGTCAAAGTAGTGTTTTTATGATAAAACAGCTGATGTTGCAAGAAAGGATCCCCACGTAAGAATGTGTAAGTGTGTATGTTTCTGTGAACATTGGAGACAAAGTGTACCACTTTTGCCAGTAACCTATCTTACTATAGCCTTGAGAAAAGCACAGAGTGAAAGAAATGTCTTGTTTAAGATTGTAGTGCTGACCTAGGCAAAGAACTGCTAGATAGAGAAAATAAAACAAGACCTTAAATGTGGCTATTGTTAAAATAATATAGGAGAGTTAGGATAAAACATATCTAGGTTAAAGTGCACAGTGGCAGGCCTAGTTTTGCTAAAATAACTTGTATAAAACTATGGCTACACAACAATATCTGCATGAGGCTTCATTAGTAACTCACAAGCCAGTTTAGATAATTATTACACCCCTGTAAAACAGAAATATGCCCAGGATTTTTGCTGTTGTTGGCTGAAGATTTGGATATACATTCTAATTGGTCCCTATTCACTAACATTTTGAATTCTAGGAGCAAGCGAGGACGGCCTGACATACTCTAGCTAATTATACCAACATCTCTGTGAATCGTGACAGAGTCCATCGTGCCTGTAATATTTTTTGGCTTGCACTGCTCTTATAATCAAAAGACATTTACCAGTGTTTTATTTCTAAGCGGTTTATTTACAAAGAGCTGACAGGTAATCAATATTTACACATCCTTCCTTTCAGCACTACTATGCTGGGTTACTTGAATTTTTGCTAAACAGGATATGAAGGGCATTACCAATTGGTGCACTTTAACCATGTCACGCTCAAGAACCCCCTGGTGTTGCTTGGTTTATGAAGTCAAAGATGAATGGCTGTAATATGAAAATCACAATCAAAGGAGCGTTGCTGTGCGCAGCATGCCACTGTTGGTTGAAAATGTAGATACACGTCTCAAATAGTACCTGCGGTACTTTCTGATGGCAATGTGGGCACACACTGACAGTCAAACACACACGCACACGCACACGCACGCACAGGCAAATACGCACCCATATCTGCAGACATAGACGGACAAGCACGCAAACACAAATACACCTGCATATACAAACCAGCGCGCACACCAGAACACACCCATATATATCCCCCCTTTTTGTTTGTCTTCAGTTTTACTTCTATAATACAGTACACACATTTTTAACTCAACTGAAAATCTAAGCAAAAATAAATTGAAGCCACAAAAGTTGTACTTAATGGATTGCGTCATTGAATTAATGAGCGTACAAAGCGCCTCCAAGGAGCAGCGATGATTTCTAAATTGAATATTAGGATTATTGAGAGGGCTGTGTAAAACAATATCAGCCGCATGAATATCGTAGTGCAAAAATATAACTGCATAAATATTGTCGCCAAAATATTAGCTTTGTATACACTCAGTGAAAAGTAACAAAATATTGAAAACAGAAATATCGATAGTCAAAAATATCATACACACAACAAATCAATTAACAAAACATAGACAATGAAATACTCCATTTTTAAATAATAAGGATATTTGCAAACACTTCGTGTTTTAAAATATACACAAAAAAACAAAAAAAATACATAAATACCCTAACAAATAATCTTAACAATATAATATTTCAATATGCCAATATGCCAATTTTTAAGCATTCACATTCAAAGAGAAGCAAAATTTAGCTAATTGCAAAACCAAAAAAAGATATGTATAAATTGTATGTATAAATTGCCTAACCACTTACATTCGTAAATTGTGTAACTACTTACATTCGAACTTCTAATAGTACACCCTAAAAAGACGCAATTAACTTTTCCACACTATTGCAGAAAGCTACTACAAAGCTTATTTCCTACTGCTACCAAACCCATCAAAGGACAAAGATGCTCCCAACCACAGAAGACCAATCAAATATATTTCAGGTGAGTGCATTTAATTCAAATGTAACACATATAGAATACAAATTGAGGATAAACAACACACCTAAATGCAAAAATAAACACTTGTAAAAGACCTGACTTACTATTTTATGTTTCGTACCGATTCACCTTTAGAAAAACAGCCCAGTATGAGAAAAACGAATATTCAACCTTCTCAACAACGACGCAATAACGCCCATATCAAAAACTACAAACTTGTAAGTATGCAAATACAAACGCACATTGCTAAAATAAAAATACAAAACTGTTAAAAACTCTAGTTTTATAATCATCCTAATAACATAATTAACTTCCATAATATTTTTTAGAATTGAAAAATGTCATAACAGCATTCCAGCAATTCTACTTCCGAAAAGGAAAAACCTTAACTGACCTACATGGATCATACATACTCCGAAGAAAAAAGTATATGAACGAACATACTACAGGAGGTGCATGACATATTAAACAAACTGATGGTATCAGTGTGCTACAACAGTTAATAAGCAATCTAAAATGGCAAGTGATCATAATCATATTCCGGAAATATCAGAAACTGAAATAAAAATTGTGATACAAGATAAAAAAAGAAATTGCCTGTACATCTCTGCGTCAATGCAATGAACCATGATAAAGGAGTATTTACCAAGAATTCCAGATGACTTGTTTGGTGGATGGCTGCTGTCTGTTTTGCAGTGGCGGCTCGCTGTTACTTGCAATGGAGACGCGGGAGCGGGGTACAATATTAATAAAAGATAAAGGAAAAAAAATGGCACTTACCTTTGGACGGACGTCCTCCTCTCGACATCTCTCCTTCGTTCCTGGGTCCAACGTGTGACGGGACCCTGGAAACTGCACTAGGCAATCCTGGCACTGCTTTCATGCTGGTAACCAGCATGAAAGTAGTGTCAGGATTGCTGGGAGCGGGCTCTCTAAGTGCTCACCAGAATGCTGGAGGCCCGTGCCTTCTCTAAACCAGCTGTTTTAAGACAGCTGGATTAGAGATGTTTAAAGGGTGTGTGTCTGGCCGGCCGTCGCACGCGAGCCGGCCAAAGGGATATGTGCACTTTAAACAAGTTCACAGCTTCTTGCTGCCACTTGGCAGCAATTGCCATGTCCTGTCCTGACAATCAGTTCAGGACGGGGTGCTGTAAATTAAAATGGAAATAAAGTTTGTTTATTATCGTTTTATTTTTCTGTCCTGAGGGCACTTTTCTAAGCGGGGCGATGCTCCTCCTCCCACGTGGGGGGGCCAACCCTGCAGTTTTGAGGGCCGTTCACCATGCTCTTAAAATGTTTTTGTTTTACAGAAATAAACTCCGCAAGCTGGAGTTTGTTTCTGGTAAAAAACACTCTTGGGATGTGGGAGTAATTATTGGTATTTCCTTGTCCATCATTGACAGGTTTTTCCTAGGAGGTGAAAGGCAGTAAAATAATGGGGGCTCAGTCCATTGAAAACGTAAGCTCTGCTCATTTCTGAATGAGGCAGATAGACCAAGGGTTGGGCAGGCAGCGTATTCAGTTCCATTTGCAACAGAAAAACCCATCTGCAAAACACTAAGGGGCATATTTAAGAGCTCCTAGCGACTCCTTGCTCCACATTAGCGTCATTTTTGTTACACTAATGTGGCCTAATGAGGCCAAAATCGATGTGCCAAAATTACAAAGCAGCGCAATGCATACTTTGCGCCACTTTGTAACCCTTTGCGCTACATTATGCCTGCGCCAGGCATAATGTATGCAAAAGAGGTGTTCCCCCATTGGGGATGCTGAAAAAATGGTGCAAACAAATCTAAGAGATATCTTTGCATCATTTTTTTCGACACTTTTAATGCCTGCTCAGAACAGATGTTAAAAGGAGGAACACCATTGTTCTCAATGGGCTTCAATGGGCTTTGCAGGATTACCGTCAACATTTTTTACTCTAATCCTGCAAAGCTCTGAACTAGCATCAAATATTTTGACGCTAGTTCCCTAACTACCGCCATGGTGCGCCGTATCTTAGATATGGCCCAAACATGATGGTGTTAGGGGAGCACTAAGGGGCATGAGAAAAGTGGCACTGCTCTGGGTGCAGCACCACTTTTCTCAAATCAGGTCCTAAATCAGACCCTAAATCACCAATTTACTAAGCAAACCATCTCTCAAAAAAACATATTTTCAATTAAAAAAAGCAACAGAATGTTACATTCATGCAATACATTTTCTTCATTTGCATGCTGCACCTTAAACACTATTGAAAATAAATGAAAAACGTATCTGGATGTCGTAAAAGGAAAGTAGTAAAACAAATCTACCATAATATAAGTTAATATAAATGCAAACATAAAAAAGTAAAAGAAAAACATATTGCAAATTCCATTGAAATCAGTAAACCACACATATGTAAGTCATAATTAAGTGCCATAATACCATTTAAATATAAATTCACATAGTAAATAACATACCGCCTACACAATAAACATTTCCAGCACTAACAATTGTCTATTAGGAACTGCGGTATTGGTTGAGGGACGTGGAAGCCCCACTTAGACAACAACCACAATCCTTGTCAAGGTGAACCACAAGTCACTAATTTGACCCACGCTTTACCCTCTGGTAGCTTGGCACAAAAGTATTCAGGCTTAAATTAGAGGCAATATGTAAATATTTATGCAGCACAAAAACAGCAACGAAGTGAAAACACAACACAAGAAAAATCCTGAACCACTTTAGAAAGATTCAGCACATTTTAATAAATAAAATTATACCAGAGTGACAAAAATCCAGCCAATAGAATCTGAGATATGCAATTTTTTTTTTTTCCTGAAAATGGCTCCTAAATGCACAAACCTCTACTCCCATTCATCTGATCATGCTAGACTGGTGGAAAAGTCACAAGTTCAGGCCAACCGCATTGGAGCGCGGGTTGGATACAGGGACCAAATTAGTCCAGCTGAAGACTTGCCTTCTGAATCTTGCTTGAAGAGTTCTGTTTGTGGTAGAGGAGCATGAATGACAGCCACAGCATTGCAGGGTGTTGTTTCTGTGGAGTAAAGAAGTGGTTGGACCTTACAGACAATCGGTGCTGTGGCTTTGCGTGGATGGTCCCCATGGGATGTTGTTGCTTAGCACAAATTGCTGCTCTTGCATTGCATCAGTTCATTGTTGGAAGGTTTTCGGGTGATCTGTTAAGTGATGGCCCAGAAAAAGGGGGGCGGTCCCAAAACACATTTTCCCTATTTATTTTTCCATAGAAAAATTAGACACAGCTACAGCAAAAATGACTGTTCCGAATTACACCAATTTTGGCAGGAAGTTAGAACTTGGTCCAGAAACCATGCTTTTGTGATTTAGTATAAATTTGTTCCGTAGTTTAGGAGAATTTAACATATAAAAATATTTGTATATCTGGGCAGTTGGGATCCAGGACACTAGTGAGAGTCCTGCAGTCTCAACGTAAATAAATGGAGAATTCTAGTTGACCACTGGGGCTCCTTTTTCCCTTGGGCTACCTCCGTTCTCTGTGAGCACAGCTCCCTCAGGAGTGAGTGCTGATTGGCTGGCTCAACATGAACGAAAACTTTGCGATGAACATTAAGGGATCCCGACTTATTTTTTTTTAAAAAAGATATAAGGGGTATGGTAGGTATACACTTCCCCCTACCTGTTGTGGCTAGGCCCACAAGAACATCCCTGGGGCCAGAATTAAAAAAAAATCCTGCCATCCCACTGTACTCCTGCATGATCACTGCAAAAACCCAAAATGGTGACTGACAATTATTTCAATTAATATGATCCCTAGCATGGGCCTATGATTATTTGGGGAGAGGGAATATTTCCACACCAGGCACACAATCCCGTGGAGTCCGTGAACTTCAGGACAGAAAAGCTGGCATACAACCACCCCCCCTCACCAAACTGATCAAGGCCCCAGGGGCCCCATCTCCTGGTGCTTGGCATAAATAGTAAAGGTAAGAGAGAGAATAGCCCCCTTTCCCAAGTCAATCATGGCTCTCGAGACCACATCCTACGGGACCTGGCACAATTAGTAAAGGAAAAAGAGCACATGGGCTTCCTTCTAAAGCTGATCACAGACTGAGGACTATATCCCTCAGAGTCTGGCATAAATATTGAAGGGGAGAGGGGCATGCAGCTCCTCACTGAGCCTCTTAAAGCACTGAAGACCCCATCACCCGGGGCTGGCTACACTTTGGTGTCCTGGGGAGCCCACTCTCTGGGCACCATTTCCCTGCCTGCGACATTGCGGGCAGGAAAAACTTGCCTGCTGTTACCCTGTTTATGGTCTTGCAGGCTAAGAAACTCAGATTACTACAGCCTGGCAAGGCAGTGAAAAATACCTGCTACTGCTGGGCAGGATCAATTCTGGCTCCCAATAAAGCCAGAATGGGTGCATATGGGGAGCCAGCATTGCCATGGGGGCACTTGGACTGCCCCCATGGCAGAAGAATGCCTTCTCTTAGCAATTTAGCCTAAATCTTGGGGCGTTGATGTGTCCTTCTATATTTCCAGCTCCTTCCTTTGTTTGGTATAATATCTTTCCAGATATCCTGAGATTATTTCATCTGTATGTAGAGTATGCCAGGGTCTGTGTAGAATTGGTCTAATCCTAGTGGCGTTTTTACTGTACATGGTAATGAATCAAATGGTATTGCACTCCTTCTTAGTAGTGTCAGAAGATCTTCTCTCTTGTCAGAGTCAGCTTTCCTAGACATTTTAATTATTAATTATAGATACTTTTCTATTTTGTATGTATACCGTTCTTATGTATAGTCAGAAACAATTGCAAGACAATTGTATTACAAGCCAAAATTGTCTATTTGCGTTCTTTTTAATTTACTTTACAAATTATACAACATTTATTTTATTTGGACTGACTAAATATTTAGGGTTTACTATTTGTGAAAAACAAATACAATGAATTTAACATTATTACAATTATTTATATTTTCATTTTTATATTATTTTTATTCTGGAACAGATGATTACATTTCTTATAACTTATAATCCTTACAGATATTTAGTGGGCACAATTCACAAAGCAAAGGTTACATGCAGAGATCTCTGCAGTTTGAGGTGCCACCTATACATAGGCAGACAATTTATGGACAGATTTCACCATTTCTTTGCAGACATACACCAAGATTTAGATTTATGAGTCTCCACCTCCTTAAATGAGGGGTTCGAGGCTCCTATGAATGAATTTACAACCATAAAGGTATTAATAGTAACTTGCTGGCTGTTTGTGGAGCTCTCCCCCCATGGAGGATACATTGTTAAATATAGGGACATTAATTAAAGTTTATTGTTCTTTTAAAAAAAGTTAAAAAAAATCATTTCATGCAGATACCACAGTAGGGAAAGTGGCAAGGATAAATAATACATTATTTTAAAATAAAAAAAAAGTTTTACAAAAGAAATATACAAATACCATTTCCGAAGTCCTCCTCACCTCAGACTACCACACTAAAAAGACACAACGCACCAGCACAAAACATTATATCGTATTTAATTAGATTTCAAATGAATGTTTTATATCTTTTTCTTTTTAATAAATATAATGATTACAATGTAAATTCCCCTTCTCACAGTATCAAGTGTATTAATTTATTACAAGCTTGAGTGTGAGTTATGCTCTTAATTTTTTGATTATTTTTAGTATAAATGTATGAATTGCCATTTTTATTAAATTAACTCAAAATGTAATGAATGGTTAAATATTTTAAACATTTTAATTTATAGTAACAATGTTTTATCTTTAATAAGTATTCTTACATCAATATTTAAAAATAACAAAAATTAAAACATATTTGTATTTATTTTACATATATTATTAGAGTTAATCTTATTCCCTGCTATACTGAGTTTTCTGGGAGTTTGTTGTAGTACCACTGGTTGTCCCTTTTAACATATAAATTTTGACCTTCTTGGAAACTATGGCCCTGATTTATACTTTTTGACGTTAAACTGTGCTAACGCAGTTTAGCGTCAAAAAGTACACCGCCGGCTAGTGCCATTCCAAGACGCCTGCTGGGCGTCCTATTTATGGAATGGCGCAATCAGGCACAAAAGGTAGGCTAACGTCACGGAGAATGACGTTAGCCAGGTGGGGGTGGCAGTATGGGAGTAGTGGGTTTGGTGTTAAAAAATGATGTTGGGCTGGTTAGATTAAAAAAAGATGACTAAAACCAGCCCAGCGTCATTTATTGATGCTAAACCGACAATATCATATGACTCCTGTCTTATAAAAGACAGGAGTCCTGCCTACCACCCCAGCGGCCAGCATGGGGACAAGGGTCACCTGGGCATGGCCATTGCACTCAGTGCCATGCATGGGGGGCCATTTCTGGGCCCCCTATGGCACTTTAAGGAAAAAAAGGTAAATACTTAACTTTACTTACCTGTACTTACTTGGGATGCGGTCCCCTATCCTCTGCTGTCTCTTTGGTGTGGGTGGGGGTGTTCCTGGGGCCTGGGGAGGGCACCTGGGGCTTATTCCATGGTGTTCCACCATGGAAATGGGCCCACAGGTCCCCTAACGCCTGCCCCGACCCAGGCATTAAATAATGGCACTAAGCAAGCTTAGAGCCATTATTTAGGCTCGCCTACCTCCTGTGTGCCATTTTTGCATGGGAGGATAAAAAAGGCGCTAGGGCCTTTGAGCAACTTTTTGCCCAGGAATACCTACCTTTTATCTCACTGATGCAAGGTAGATTTCTGCAGGCAAAAAATGACTTTAACTCCAATATTTTGGCGCTAGACATGTCCAGTTCCAAAATATAAATATGGAGTTAATTTTGCGCTGGAATTGCGTAAAAAGAAATGACACAAATCCGGCGCAAAGAGAGTATAAATATTCCCCTATACATCCAGCTCACAAAGATAATTTTGCTTGTAAAGATGTACTCAGGTGTAGTTCTACTACCACACTTAGGTGTAAATGCACCTAGATATACATTTCCATTTAACTGCTTTTTCCCATTTCTAAGTGGAGATTTATACCTAGATCTATATTTAAGAGTTTCCACTACCTCAAATCAGGAGGTGGAGACTCCTTCAACTGACATTGTAGGTGGGAAGCTACTGGTAGTAACTTTACACTGGAAAATATAGGGACATTTAATAAAGTTTATTATTTTTGGAAAAATAATGATTTGATACAGAATACATATGTAGAATAACTTTAAACAAATAGGATTAACATAAGACTTATTTAAGAAAACGATACAATACACTACCTCCTAAAATTAACTTTCTATTTTATTCAGTATATTAATATATATTATTATATTGAAAAATAATAACATTTAGCATTAACAATGCTTAACATTTTAACTTAAACATTTAAAAAAAATCTAGGGTTTAAATTTAGAATGAATGTAATTTACCTTTTACCGGTTACCGCCGAATGACCGCCCCGTGGTCAAAAGACCGCGGCGGCCATTCCAACTTTCCCGCTGGGCCGGCGGGCGACCGCCAAACGCCCCTGCAACGAGGAAGCCGGCTCCGAATGGAGCCGGCGGAGATGCAGGGGTGCGACAGGTGCAGTGGCACCCGTCGTGATTTTCACTGTCTGCTAAGCAGACATTGAAAATCTGTATGGGGCCTTGTGAGGGGCCCCACGACACCCGTTCCCGCCATCCTGGTTCTGGCGGTGACAACTGCCAGAAACAGGCTGGCGGGAAGGGGGTCGGAATCCCCGTGGCGGTGCTGCAAGCAGCGCCGCCATGGAGGATTCCCTGGGCCAGGGGAAAACCAGCTGGAAACCGCCGGTTCCCCTTTTCTGACCGCGGCTTTACCGGCGCGGTCAGAATAGCCCAGGAAGCACCGCCAGCCTGTTGGCGGTGCTTCCGCTGCCCTCCGCCCTGGCGGTCATGGACCGCCCGGGTCGGAATGACCCCCTTAGTGTTTGACGGATGGGTTACTCCATCACAAATGTGACGGGTGTCCCATCCGCCGTATTACAATCTCCATAGGCTATAATGGGATTATAATACGGCGGATGGGATATCCGTCAAGTTTCTGACAGAGTAACCCCCTCTGCCAAACTTTAAATCAGACCCTTAGGGCCTGAATATGTGTTTGGTGGACAGTTTACACCGCCCACCGAACTTCCGATGGGGAGGTTGCAATTATACTGGCTACCTTCCCGCCGGGCCCATTAAGAGTTTCCCGCTAGCTCAGCAGGAGGAAACTTGAGTTTCTGCCCGCTGGCCTAACGGGAAACAGCCTACAGCATTGTCTCTGGATCGTAATCGAGCCAGTGGCAATGATGTAGGCTGCAGGGTGCACCAGCAGACAGTGAACATTGTGAGGGTACTGGCCTTGTGGCCCCTGCACCCGTACTACTCCATCGGCTTTTAGCCTAGAAATGGCTGGCCTAGAACGAGACTGTAATCCTTAGGGCAGCGCTGCTTGCAGCACTGCCCTGGTGGATTAGGACCACTACCTACCTGCAGGATCCCTGATCCTGTCGGAGCTGGCGGTCCCCCCACAGCCCAACCACCAGGGTTGAAATATGGTGTTCGGACCGCCATCCGCAAGTCTGGTGGTTGAGTGATGCCAGACTCGTAATGAGGGCCTTAGTGTTATAGCTTGCCTCCATTGTTTGAGTGTTGAAGTAGCAGTGGTGATTTATGTGTGGTGCTTGACCTACTCCAATAATGGTTTTAAGTTATTTTAAGCCATGAAGTAGAACTATAAGTATAATTGTGAGTAGTAATTGTCTTACTGTTATGTAGGTGTGTGTCTGGTATTAGCACCCCCTCTCTAAATCCATCTGAAATTTCTCTTAACCCCACTTATTATTTTATAATAATTATTCCCAATTTTTTACTACTCCCTTTTTGTACACTGAAGCAGAAATCTTCACTCAGAAAAGATAGGAAAAGTCTAAGTAGGCGGCCATAGATTTACGAATTGCACTTTATAGTACATGAAGTACTGCTTCTGAATAGTGCTTCACATACTCTAAAGTTCCTTTTTGTGACTTTAACCCTATAATCACAAAATCATAGTTCTGTAAGCATTATTTTTAAGCAGCGAGATTATAAACTAAAAGGAAAAAGCAATTTTCTTACCCACAAAATTTTGTTGCACAATATTTTTGATGCCACAATATTTTTATTACAATACCCCCCAATATTTCCAAACCAATATTCACATATCGAGAGGGTATGGAAAGAGTGTGAGAACATAATTAACCCTTTCACTGCCTGATTAGTACATCCCATGAGAGATCATCCACACAACAGCCTAATGACATATATAAATATAGAGGCATTTTGAAAGGGCCCTGTGCCTGGCTGCCACTTTCCTTTTTTTTGCGATTGGTTCTCTACATGAGACAAATTCATCCATGGCCTGGGGTGGGGAAGAGGCTTGCTGGTGCCCAATCCTTTTTTGAGTACTAGCAAACTCATTAAGGAGGCGAGTCAGTGCTCACTTCTGGGTTAACCTCTTTACTAGGCATTTGAGCCTCTAGTGATATCACTCACACATTGAGATGGGGATGAGAGGGAATCCAGAGCCCTTCCCAGGTACATCAATGATTAGAGCATGGAGGTAGGGCTAGATGAGGGGCTCAGGACAACTATTATTCCTCTCATTTCCTCCATAGCCATGCTCACCAGGTTAAGCCACTTTTTTTGGTTGTTGGGAGTGAGAGAAGGAGGGAGGTAGGTAGGTGGAAGAAAATGCAGTAAGAGCAGCCCAACATTGCCTGGTGGCCATTGTGGATTCCTGCTCAGACAAATGGAAGTCCCTCATGTCTGATAGCCTCACACTCAGTCGACCAAGGGAAACACAAATGCAGGTCAAGCTTTGGTAAGGATATATTTCTGGGTGAGGATGACTGAAGGAAATACCATGTTTTAAGGAAAATGTTGAGAACCTAACAAATGTCTTTTTTAGCTTGTTATTTCAGCCACCTAATCAGAGTGACAGTGGTTTGCCACCCAGCGATAGAAACCTTGTTATGTGAAGATATTAAATATATATGCTTGTAGTATGTTTACATTAGACCAGGGCTTACATCTGTAATCAAAGGAAAGGTAATACAAACCGGCATTTTGCTTGTAGCTGGTTACCAAATTTCCAAGAGGTACATGTGCTTGAATCACATAATGCCCATTTTTTGAGAAAAGCTTCTCTCAGAAGTACACAAATGCCCTGGCAGTGAAAAGGTTAAGGGAAACTACAAGCTACAGTGTTATACATTTGTTTAGAATGACAATTAACATCAATTGATTCCATCTTTGTTGATTTACAATATATAGTACACAACAAGCCTTAATATATGCCATTCATCTCTGCAGATTTCATTTTGATACAGCCTGTGTTCTGTAAGACATCCATCAAGAATCCAAGTCAATAGCATACCAACCTTCCATGCAAGAAATCTTTCCCCTAACTATTTGAACAAAGATATATTAATGCCTTCAAATAGAGAAATGTTCATTTTTTCAGGTTTATAGAGGTTTGTCAGTTAGGACAGACAAATACAGTGATTAATGGTTTGTGGACCACAGTAGTCTAAGACAGATGGTCCTTTCTAGACATGGTCAAAAGCTGCAGATATTTTTCAGATGAACAACATATGAAACTTTGCTTGACTGTGTACGGTGGAATTTCAGTATGCTTAGAAATGGGAAATTTTTTATTTCGACAGAACAGGGTACAACAAGAAAAGAAAGTTTGGTATCACCAAATGGCCACCTAGCCAAATATTATGACCTGATCTGCATTGGACAATTTTGCACAAGTATTAGTTAATTTTGTGTTAACAGTAGAAATCAGAGAGTAGTTGAAAAACAATACTGGCACTTAGGTCCAAATTTATGGGGATTTGGCGCAGGGAGGCGCAGCAAGTCACCTTGCTGTGCGGCCCTGCATCAAAGTGAAAGGGCAGGAATGCACCGTATCCATGGCATACAGAGCATTTCTGTTCTTCCCCCCTGTGTCAGTGCAACTTTGGCAGCCTAGTGCTAATGGACGCACTCTTTCAACTCAGTACAGGAGTGCCTGCATTGCATGGAGAATTGTATTTGTGCAGGAACTGGGAGGCTTTCTCTCATTCTGCAGCACACATAGAAATAGGAATGAACCAGGAGAAATAAAGATATATCTCCTTGTTGAGCCTCCGCTAAGGTACTGATGTCTTCCCAGGTTTACATGGCATTGTAAATCTGGGGATGCATCAAAATCCACAGGTGTTTCTTGGGAACACCCAACACAACGCACAGGGAATGCTTTCCTAACGCTGAGTAGGGAAACAAAGGAATTTAAGGTGCCTTGCCTTACTCCCTCCATATGAGGCCCATCAAAGCCACACAAAGTGGCTTTGAATGGCCTCATACATATGGTTGGTAGGTCTACAACACTGTTGTGACACTAAAGGTAATGCAACGGTAGCGCAAGCCTCTCATAAGTATGCTCCTTAATATCTACTGTGAAATGGATGTTTTGCAACTGTAACTTGCCAGGGAATATTGTTTGGCAGTTGTACACAATTTTAAAGAGTTGTAAAATTTATACAAAATAGCCGTATCATAGCATTCGTACATTTGATTTTTTTAAAGCACAGGTACGGCTGTTAAATGAACAGTCACTAAGAGGCTGATTCACAAAAGCATATATTAAAATGGAAAGTAGTAATACATGAGTACTCTTTTATTGACTTGCATGCCTTTGTGAATCAGCCCGAAAAGGTTAAGCACCCTATTAGCAAAAGTGCAAAGAGGGCAGAACTGTTTCTATCTGTCCTGTGTATGAATATTCTCTTACTATTACGATTCGATTCCCATTTTAGATGAAACGTCCAGCTCCCAGTTAATAAAAGTGCAAAGAGGGCAGAATCGTTTTTACTTGAAGTAATTGTATATGGATATTCCCTGAAACTTCCCATTTTTCCCAGGGCTGTGTCAAGCTCAGGCACGTGTCCGCCCGCAACTGGGTGAGCCTCTGCTTAGCTTCCAGGCAAGTTCCCAGTCGCACGAGTCGTGCTCACAAAACAGGTTGCTGCATGAGTAGAGCCAGGGAACCTCAGCTGCTGCAGAGCTCTCTCTCTCACGTTCTCTGTCCGTGCTTCTCAATAATGAGTCCAAAAACTCTCTGGGAGATAAGGTTTTCAAACGAATCAGGGATTCTCTCAGGACAGCCAATTATTTTCAGGATAAATAGATGCTATTGCAATGTCTCAAACTCCGCCTATGTCCGGCACCTAGAAATGCCAGCCCACAGCATACCACTGCACTAACAGCAAAGAGCTTCCTTCATCTATTTCCGCCCACCACTTGTCGCCACCTGGCTTGATAGGTTTGATTAGATTTCCCAGGCCCGCCTTTTGTCTAGGGGTGGGCAGTAAACTCTGCCATACTGTGGTTGGCAGAGTCTTTGCGGAACTCTGAACTCCAAACGTAGCGTGGAGGAACAAAACTCTGCGAAGGCCATCGGCAATGCCAAGTTTACCACCCTTCCCTAGCTCAAGCAGATGGAAAAGAAAATGAGGTGTGGAAACTAACAGTTTTAAAAAGAAATACACTTGTGACAAGTAGAACATCTGGAAATTGATGGATAGTGTGACAAGGAAGAGCAGTCCTAAAACTGCAAGAACAAAGAATATCCTTCAGCTCACTAGAAAACAGATCATGTGCAAACAAAAGGCATAAGGGTAGCTACTGGCAAACCTGCCTAGGATCCAAGAAGAAGATGGAGAAATACATGGAATAAAGACCAAATGACAGAGTAACAGCAATTCATGAATCAACTAGCAATCACTATTGAAGTGTTTACATAGTATCATAAGAACAAGAATGTGCAGCTGACATATATGTACATATGTTTGTTTGTATGTATAGGGTATTTCTATAGTGCAAATTTAGCCAAAAGGCAGCATAGAGCTGTACATTGCCAAACATAAAATGAATGTGTAATAGAGGAAGCTAGGCTGTCAACGATTAATGCATTGTGATATAGAGGGCCAGATGTAGGAACCGTTTTGCATAGCGCAAACTGCGAAATTCGCAGTTTGCGCCATGCAAAACGGGCAGCGCGATTCACATTCCCATTTTGCGAGTCGGTACCGACTTGCAAAATGGGAATGCGACTCGCAAATAGGAAGGGGTGTTCCCCTTCGTATTTGCGATTCGCACCGCAATGCAGAACTGCTTTGTGACCGCGAACGCGGTCACAAAGCAATTCACAGTTAGCACCCATGTGAAGTGGGTGCTAACTCATTCGCAAAAGGGAAGGGGTACTCATGGGACCCCTTCCCCTTTATGAATGTCGCCCAAAATATTTTTTCAGAGTAGGCAGTGGTCCAGTGGACCACTGCCTACTCTGAAAAAATGAAACCAAATGGTTTCATTTTCCTGAGTGTATTACAACTCGTTTTCCTTTAAGGAAAACGGGCTGCAATACAAAAAAAAAACTGCTTTATTAAAAAAGCAGTAACAGACATGGTGGTCTGCTGTCTCCAGCAGGCCACCATCCCTGTGAGTGCAGGGAATCGCAAGGGGGTCGCAAATTGCGACCCACCTCATTAATATTAATGAGGTGGGTCTTTGCGACCCCCTTGCGATTCGCAGATTGTGTCAGGGACACCATTCTGCATATAATTTTGCGACTCGCAATTTGCGAGTTGCAAAACCATTTCTACTTACATCTGGCCCAGAGTTCTTTAATGAGCTGACTCTTCAACTCCTTCCTAAACTGAAGCACCTTTGGGAATAACCTGATAAATATAGAAATGTTGTTCCAGGTCCTAGGTGCATAGATGGAAAAGTCTTTCTTTTTTACACCTCTAGATCTGCATTCTGATGGGCTCCTGACTGCAGGTGACCCAAGAAACTCCAGAGGTGGTGAGCTTGTCTGCAAGATAACGGGGAGTCCTAATCATGATAGCTTTGTAAATGATGCCGCTGGTTTTAAGGTGGTGCAGACTGGCAAGGGAGCCAGTGGAGTTCCATTAGATGGGGGTGATGTGACCATGTATCTTCAGGTCCCGGATGAGATGTGACATAGCATCTGGAATACACATAAGAGGTGACAGTGTGGTGTTTGTGAGACCACATAGTACAACATTATCACCAGCCAGTTTTGAGAGTAGCAGAGCTTGAACAGGAGTTCTGAAATCTCTTTCTGGAAGAAAGTGACTTTAAACAAGGGAGCTGGTACCAGCCCATCTTTGCTTTTCGTATGTTCCTTGTTGGTGTCAGTTGGAAAAGTTGGAGGACACCTAATGACAAACATTCAAGACTCCAGGGTGTATTTTACAAGGGCAATAGTCATTGCACAAAAAAATAGAGGCTAGCTCTTTCTTTCAAAGAATCTTTCTTTATACTCATTGGGGACGTATACAAAGAGACAGCCTCAATGCCTGAAAATGTTTTGAGAGATGTAACTCAGCCAAGGAATAGCACACCCTCAGTCCAGACTGAAACAGTCAAAGATGATGTCTCTACAGAATTGTGCTTTTGGATTAACCAATATACTAAACCACAGTATTAAAGGGACCAATTGGATCCCAATCCTCAACATAATGCTGATTTAACTCTGCATCAATTATGGAGCTGGAGGTGGTTGGTGGTAGCTGCAAGAGCCTCCAGCATATGCTGTTTCCCTCAAGCTGGAGAGTGGAGCTGTAATAATGACTCCAAATCCCTGCCCCATATGTTCCAGCAGGGATACATTGTGCATTACAAACTTTTACCAAAGGTGCATTAATCCCTTTCTCCATTATTCTCGGAAAATTCTAAATTGCTCCGGCTGTGCTACTGAGCTTACGGCATCAGCTAGTAAAGATAGTTCATTCCATATCTAAAGAGATTCAGCAAATAATATTGACCACATGAAAAAGTGGCTGCATGTCAAACTGACTTGGGGCTTGAGAATGCAGTTGCAATGAGTCCTGGGGGGAAAAAAATGCAAAAAAGTCCATAGAAAAACAAGCATTATAAAAGTCAATATGTCTCACCTGTGACACCAGGGAGCAGACATAAAACATTCTGATATGGCCGCATGTGAGTGTGCATGCATGATGGCCTTCTTGGGATGTTTTTTCCTAATCATTTCAAGATGGCCACTGTGTCTGCATACCTGTACATATGGATGCACATTCACAGTGCTCATCTTGAAATGCTTTTTCTTAACAACTCAGAAAGGCTATGGTGTCTTTGCACACGTAAGTATAAGTGCATTCACATTGCCCATCTTGGAATGCAATTTATTTTTCCTTTAAAAGAAAATATTCCGAACTTGCTGCCTCGTACCCCCTTACATTGACTCAAGAATATCATTGGTTAATATTGATGTCAAGAATATCATGAGCTAAATATCTAAAGTAAAAGTATGTTTTTTCATAGAAAATATTGCTGTACATATTTTTTATATATGTTTTTTGATTTTGCATATGAAACTTAACATGACATGCGTCGTAAAAGCATTAAAGAGAGCTTCAGATGATGTGATTAAAATAACATTCTCTAATCGTGAGTTCTAAAGGATGGTAGACCCAGTAAGAAGAGAGATACAAAGAACAAAAAGAGAGGAAAAGAAGGATAAAAGAGAAAGAGAGAAAAAAACACGTTCACCTTAATGCTACTTAAACTGTAAAATAATTACTGATAGCCTTAAACAGAGCCGTTGGTGGCACGTCTGTTAGTCTAACATGTAGGATACTATGACCTTAATTAAGTACATCCTTAACTATAGGTCAACTAGGTGTTCCATTGTCCATCTCTATTCCCAGAGTTTTGTTGTTGCGCCAAGTACCTCAACGCAGTCCCAGACCTTGCTGTGGGAGTATTTCTGCTACTGAAGCATTACGTCTTCACTCCTCTAGAGCCTGATTCAGGGGGGACGGTCATCATTTTTTGATCACTTTCAGCACGAAAATGCACCAGCAGTCCCCTCCCTTAACTAGCACACCTTGCAGTTTCATTTTTGAGTAGTAATCAGCTTCCACTCATGTCCATGTCAGTAGTATTCTCAACTATTCCCTCACATCAGGTGCGGCCGGTGTCTTCCAATGCATTGCTATTTGGCGTTTAATTAAATAGAAAACAAGCTAAGTCATTTAGGTCCCGATTTGAGAGGGCTTAGCGCCTCCTTGCGCCACATTAGTGTAATTTTTTATGCTAACGAGGCCAAAATCGCCACACCAGATTTACAAAGTTGTGCAATGCATGCATTGCACCTCTTTGTAACCCCTTGCTCTACATTATGCCAGCGCCAGTCATGATGTATGCAAGGGGGCGTTCCCCGGCCGGGGGGGTTGAAAAAATGGCACAAACAAATCTAATGCACCATTTGTTTTGGCATTTTTAACACCAGCTCAGAGCAGACACTGAAAGGGGGCACACCATTGCTTACAATGGGCCCCTATGTACTGTTCAGGGTGGGCGCCACAATTTTGGTGCTAACCCTAAACAGTACATCAATAGCATCAACAATTCTGATGCTATTGCCCCCTACCTTGCGCCTTGTGTACCGTATTTTAAGTACGGCGCACACATGGTGATGGTAGGGAGGGGCACTAAGGGGCACAAGGAAAGTGGTGCTGCACTTGGTGCAGCGCCACTTTTCTTCAATCTGCCTCTAAATTTGTGTATGTGTTTGTCTATTGGTGTTCGTGTTCGCACTCCCAGTATACAGGATTCAGGAGTGAGTAGCAATGTATGATCGGTTATCTGGCTTGTGATTGTCAAAATCTTGTCCCAAGTATGCTGGAGTGGTGGACAGTCCCATGTCATGTGATAAAAGCTCACCCCTAAATTTGACAGCGGGGACACACTGAGTTCGCCCCTTGGATCCTTTGCATTATCCTATGTGGGGAGAGATATGTCTGGTGCAGATAGTTGAACTGTGTATGTAGGAACCGTGTGTTAAGATACACTCCTTTTATCTGTCCCACTGTCTGAGTCCCTTGTATATCAGTTAATGGGGTAAACAACACCCTGTCCCACCTCGCCCATGATTGTGTGAGCTCTCTGGATGATGCACGCTGCACAGCCAAGTATATGTTGGTAATGGCATGTTGGGTGCCCTCATGTGGAAGCAAAGTATGCAGTATCAGTGAGCAGGGAAGTGCCCTTCAATTCCACCCCCCCATGTGGCCAGGATCTGTCGCTGTAGTGCATAATATGTCAGGAAATTACCTACAGGAAGTTTGAATCCTTCCCTGAGTTCCCGGAATGACAAAAGAGCACCCTCCCTGTACATATCCTCCAAAGTCAAAACGCCCACTGTTTTCCAAGCAGTCACAATTGCTCTGCCGGTCATAGTAGCTAGACCTGGTGTCTGTCATAGCAGGGCAAGGGGTGAATAGGGTGACCCACCCTCATGACCCAGCACATATCTCGCCCAACACAGGTGGGCCACCTTCATCTGTCTGCTTTCGGTGAATGCCTCAGTGACCCTACCCAAGTATAAAATGGGACTCCGTTAAGTGCCTCCTTGATGTACGCTCTCTCTAGGAAATCACCAGACCCAAGCCACCACATTGGCCACTGGAGTTGGGCCGCTGCATAGCACCATTTATAATTTGGGGCACCCAGACCCCCCTCCAATTGTGGTTTCTGTAACACCTGCAAGGTCACCCGTCTTCTGCCCCTGCTCCAAATTAGTTCTGTTAGTAGGCTGTGCACTTCCTGAAAAAAGTCCTAGACAGGTATAACAGGAGAGCTGCAAAATAATATAATAGCCAAGGCAGCACTATCATTTTAGCTATCGCAACTCGCCCCACTGGTGACAATGGGAGGGATGTCCAAAAAGGGAGAGACCTACGGCTTCATCTCAAGGCTCTGTTTCGATTGCCATCATTAGGGTCATCTGGTTTCTGATAAATCTGTATTCCTAAATTTTTTTAAGTGTTGTGGCACCAGGGAGGAATCCCCCTTCTGAGACTGGTACTGGTGCCAGAGGGTATATACACGATTTGTCCCAGTTGACTCGCCCCCGAACTCGTCCATCAGGGCCATTTATTATGAGCGTGTGGAAGGGGGGTTGTCTAGGAACAACAGGGCATCATCTGCGTATAGGGATATCACATGATGCTCCCCATAAATCAGTATGCCCCATTGCTGCGCCTGAAGTTACAGTTCACATGTCAGGGGCTCCAGGGCCAGGGCAAATAATAGAAGAGAATGCCTAGTGCCTTCGTGAATAGCAAAGGCATCCAAGATGGTAATTCCTGTGTGCACCCTCGCTATCGGGTTACCTTATAGTATCATAATCCATCTTACAAAAACAGGGCCAAACCCATTTGCATGGGTGTGGCTACTAGGAATCCCCATCCCGGAGTGTTGAAGGCCTTCTCTACATCCAGGGACACTCCACGCATTCCTCTATCATGATCCAGGGCCATATCAATAAGCCGGAGCAATCACCGGATGAAGCCTGACAGATCAGTGTGCACTAGACTATGAATAACAGGGAGTAGTCTGTTGGCCAGTATTTTCCCCAGGATTTTACAGTCCAAACGAGATCCCGAGACAGGAAAACATAGATCACCAATTAAGAGACATGAACAATGTTGTGAATCTGTCAAAAAAAGAACTTTCATTTGATATGTTGCAACTTTTGAACAAAGGATTGGGTTTCTGCCCAACATCTAGGGGTGATATTTGTAAATCTAAAATAGATTTGTATAAATATGTTAGGAAATTAAAATTAAAGAAGTACTTTGATGTTCAAGTGGAATCAGCAGCAAAAACTTCTGAGAATTTACCGACTCTCAATGAGACAACTATACAGGATATACATGATACTGCGATGTTACTATCAGTTACGGACTATGAAGAATATCCAACAACCACATCTATGGTTCTGCAGGATCTGGACATCAGATCGGATGTTTACGTATCAAGTGGACTAAAACAAAAGTCTACCTGGACACCTAGACAAGCGTTGGATAATAATATTGATGTATTTTTCAAACTGGTGTGGCAAGATTTAGACCGGGAGGAGACTAAAAGGAGGACTATTATGAAACCGAATTTAAGTTATCATGAACAAATGGCACTGAAAATGTTGAAATCAGATGAAGAACTAATTATAAAAAGATCAGACAAGGGAGGTGATATAGTGGTGATGGATCGTAAAGACTATGACAAGGAGATTTACACACAATTACAGGACACTGAGTGTTATGAAAGGTTATCTTATAATCCAATGATGTGGTTGACGGGTTTGATAAATAGATCACTTAGGAATTGGCGTGATAGAAAACTATTGGATGAGGATGAAAATGTATATTTATGGGTGAACCGCCCCAGATATCCTCGTATATATACACTACCGAAAATACATAAACAATGTGAATTCCCGCCAGGGAGACCGAGAGTCTCAGGAATTGGGGGCCCAACTGAGAGGTTGTCACAGTATGTAGATATATTCTTACAACCTCTTGTGCATAATCTTCCCTCGTATATTAGGGACACAAAGCATATACTTAGTTTGGTATCAGACATTCATTGGGAGCCGGGTATGATCATGGTGACCTTGGATGTGGTGGCACTGTACACCAGTATAAAACATGAATATTGTATACGAGCCATAGAACATATACTTAATAAAAGGTCAGTAAATCTAATGGAACATATGATAATACAGATGATTGACCTTATTTTGAATCACAATTATTTTCTTTTTAAAAAGGAATGGTACAAGCAAAAATGAGGGGTAGCAATGGGGTCGAGATTTTCTCCCTCATTTGCGAACCTCTTCATGGGATGGTTTGAAGAAAAATGGGTGTGGGGTCCAGAAGCAGTTGATTGGCAGTCTGATATACTCTATTGGGGACGGTACATTGACGATTGTTTTATGTTATGGACAGGTGAAGAAGAAAAATGTATGAGATTCTGTGAACACCTTAATCAGAATGATGTTAATATCAAATTTACATATAAATATAACAAGATCTGTATAGATTTTTTGGATGTAGAATTGTTTGTGGCAGACAACAAGATTGAGAGCAGATTGTACCGTAAGGCAACATCATGCAATACTGTATTACATGCGGAGAGTGCTCACCCAAAACACCAAATAGAAGCTATTCCCTTTGGGGAGATGGTACGAGCTAGACGTAATTGCAGTATGAATAATGATTTCCAAAAATGCATTAATGATATGGGATGGAGATTTATCAATAGAGGTTATTCACAGGACGTAGTAATGAGATCACAACGTAAAGCTTCTAAAATATCTAGATCTAGGACACTGGCGCACCATAGCTTTACAGATAAAGGGAATAAGAATATGGATGCCTGTAAAGTTAGAATAGTTTTAGATTACACAGATAACTCACATAAACTACTGAGGATTATGAAAAGGCACTGGGCCATATTGACACAAGATCGAGTTCTTCATAAATATATTGGCAATAAACCAGAGGTAGCCTATAGAAAGGGCTGTACACTTAATAATATTCTTAGCCCAAGCTATCTTCATGACACAGCTAAACTTAGTTGGCTTAGTATACACAACCAAGGTTTTTATAAATGTGGCTGCTGTGCCATGTGTAAATGGGCTTGGCAGGCGAAAAAGACCTTTCGGGATGCAAATGATAAGGATTATGTTATTAGGTCACATTTAAATTGCGATACCAAATTTGCAGTATACATGTTGTTATGTAAGTGCGGAATGATATATGTGGGTAGCAGTCTCCGTTCCTTGAAATTGAGAATTGCAGAACATTGGAGAGCAATAAAACAAGAAGATGAACGATACCCAATTGCCCTCCATATGAAAACTTGTGATAAGCAGGGTACACATAAAGAATTTAAGTTTTTTGGTTTTGATTTGTGTGAATCAAATCCCCGAGGGGGGAATAGAGAATTAGCTTTACGCAGAAAAGAATCAATTTGGATAATGAGACTGGGTGCAGTAGAGTCTGGGCTAAATTCAGACTATGAAATGGAGTACTTTCTTGGTGATGAATAAAATGAATCACTATATTCAGATATGTCTTTACTTACAACTGATGATAAGCAGCAAGACTAGGGAAATTACCATTTTAAGGCTTCGTAATACAGAACGTGCCCTGGCTGTATAATCTCTGTAATGACATTACTGGGGTACTTTGAAGAATGTACTGGATTTATTTTGTGTTAGATATTTCCTTAGTGAGAGTTACTATTTAATTAATCACAGGTGCAATTATTGTAGTAGTATGCAATTTATTATTTATTTGTTAAATTTATAGTCGTTTTTTTAAACATAATTTTGTTTAGATAAGATATCATTAATCAAATAATGAGTTTTTTACATAAAACTCTATTTTATATATTTCTAGTTTTGAATATGAGGAGTAGATAGGGACACTAGCAGTGGTTAGATGCTACGTTTAGAGTACACAATGTTGAAACAAGACGGAAACAATAAGTATCTGACAATGTTAACGAGTTACACAGTTTATGAGTAAGCTGGCAGTTTATTCAGAATGCGCAGAAGGAAAATGTGGCGCTTTTGTTTTGAACGGACACACTCGTAAGTCCGTTTTCTATTTTGATATTAATTTACATGGATTGGGTAGTCCGTCGCCCATTTCCATGATTTGTGTTATTTAATGCCGACGAGAATCTTGGCATCTGTTTGCCAGGTCGGACGTACTTGCGGCAGCAGCATGTTCTCAGAGTCAATTTATGGTACATAACTTGATGTAAGGAAGGAAAGAATGTGGTATATGGCCAACATTTTTTGAAGAGTTTGAAGTGTATGTTTTTGTTATCAACTAATTTTTCTATTATTCACAGAGGCATTAAAATTGTACTATTAACTGGAAAATATAGAGGAATCAGCGCAAAATATGAAGCAGTAATGAGTGTATGAAACAGATAAACAAGTATGTTTTTAGATGTTATGGTGCAAGCATGGAATTTTACATACTTCACTGCGGGTGTGCTCACATTATATAATTATGTTCTTAACAATAATCTTGGCATGAATACATAGGTTACATGAAAATACTGTTAATTAGTAGGACACATAATATTTATAAAAATGAATTACTTATAAGTGCACTTTATTAGAAAATACCGTTTGGGCACTCTCACTTTGGAAAATTTGATTTTATTATGTTTTTTGAACTCTGGTTTCCACATAATAGCATGCGATTGAAGTATTCACGCAAGGGAGATTGGAAAGTCAATGTAGATATCATGCATAAATATCAATACTTACGTTATGTAATATGCCATTTAGGAAGTCCTGAGGAAGTCAATTGACACTCCCATGACGAAACACGTGTTGGCTTGGCTCAATGGATGGCATGATTAAATGATTATTAAAGGAGGACTTGAATTAATGGAAAACTGAAAAGTTTTGTGGATGATCTTATAATGTGAAGTGGAACATTATAATAAGACTGCTGATGGAATTGAAATTTACGTAATGCAATATTAAAATTTGAAAGTGTTGACGGAATGTCTTGGAAGAGGATTTTTACGCACAATACCAACAAATTATGGTGTATATTAGTGTTTCAGAAGATTAGTTAAGACTGCTATGGTCTATTTATGATATATTGGATAACTGTGGTCATCGTGTTGGGCTGTTGTGGGGGTATAGCTCTTACATAGCAGCTTGAGATTTTGAGATTCGGTTCTAATTGTGGGATAGAGAGCGCCAATTACCCTATATTAACCCCCTTTTTTGGACAGGTTTAATAGAGATAATGGCCGATATGATCGTACATCTAATGGATCGCGATCGGTTTAAGTAACATCACTATCAGTGCCTCTCTAAGTGTGCTGGGAAGCTGACCTGTCTGCCGGGCCTTTTTTAATACCTCCAGTAATTTGGGCACTACAATGGCTGTATTTTGTGTGTAGTATTCACTGGGGAGTCCATCAGTGCCCGGTGTCTTATTCCTGGTAATCTGTTTCATGGCTAATTAAATTTCAACTATCTGTAGTGGTGCCTCTAAGTCCTCCCTGAATGTCGGCAAGAGCGTGGGTAGTGCTAGACCGTTTAAATAGGTACACACATGATCCATTGAGGGCTGAGGTGTAGCCCAATAAAGTGATTGATAGTAGGCTTTGAAAGCCGAGTTTACGGCCGTCTTTGTGTTCATTCCCTTGCCGTCAGGTAGAGGTACAGCTCCTATTGGCTTTCTATGCACATCTTCCTTGACTAGTCACACTAGTATTCTGCCAGCTAGGTTTCCTTCTGCGTGTATCATGGCTAACCATCTCCTACAGTTGTGCATCTCTAGTCGTGTTTTCGTGTCTCTGTATTCCCCACTCAGGATGCGCAATCGCTCCACACAGGAAAGTTGGCATACTACCTCCTTTTCTAGCGCTCTCATCTCCTTCTATACTCGAGAGCTCAGCTGTCAGTGCTCTGCGAGCCCCCCAAGTCGCCCCTCTACAGTCACCTTGCGCTACAACCTTGTGGGCCTTTTGGGCCATCTGTGTGTTCGCTACCTTTCCCTCAGGTAGGTATACAGCTCCTATTGGCTTTCTATGGGCATCTTCCTCAACTAGCCACACTAGTAGTCTGCCAGATCGGTCTTCTTCTGCGTGTATTGTGGCTAACCATCTCCAATACTCGTATTTCCCTTGTTGTGTTTCCCTAGGCGTGCTTCCATGTCTCTGTCAGGGTGCGCAATTGCTATACATAGGCAGGTTGGCGTACTACCTCCTTTTTTGGGGATCTTATCTATTTCAATAGTCAGGAGAGCTTAGCTGTCAGTGGTCTGCGAGCCCCCCAAGTTGCACCCATACAGTGGCCTCACACTACTACATAGTGTGCCTCCCACTCTAATGCCCTGGATGTTGCAGTTTTGTGGTTGTGTTAAAAAAAGTTGCTAACAGGTTAGAGAGGTCCTCTCTGAATCGAGAATCCAGTAGGGCCTTCGGTTGGACCCGCCAAGTGGGTATCGTAGACCGATCCCTGCCCCATATTAGTGTGAACAGCAATGGTGAGTGGTCCGAGAGCGTATGCACCAGGTATTCAACACCCCTGACCCGCCCGCCCAGTGACTCGCTGCATAGAAACAGGTCTAGCCTCATGTGGGTATCATGGACTGGTGAGTAATAGGAGTATTCTCTTGCCATAGGGTTGTGTAGATGCCAGATATTGCACAGGCAGTGCTGTGTTATCCACTCTTGCAAATGGGGTGTGTTGCTCGGATGCATGCCACGCCATGGATTATGGGTGGGGAGGGGTGTCTATCTATGTGTATATCAGGCACACAATTATAATCACATCCCAGATTCCTGGGGACTGAGGGTTGTGTAGTATTGCAGGGGTAAGGGTATCGAGAAACCCTAGTTGATCAAGATTTGGGGCATATCTCCCCACAATCAGCAGTAGGAGGCCATCGAGATGTCCTTCTAGGATCACATATTGGCCTTCTGTGTCAGTTTTATGTGACTCCACTTCTTAAGGTATGTTCTGAGCAATCCATATTAGCACTCCTTCAGCATAAGCAGACAAAGTGGTACCATACACCTGACCCCTCCATCTAGTTCTCATCTCATTGATTGGATTGCATGATACGTGTCTCTCGTAAAATCACCACAGGTATGTGGCAGAGCTTGAGATATGCTTTTATTTTACAGAGCTTTGGGGTTTTGGCCATACCTCGGACGTTCCACATCAGGAGCCTATATTGAGGGATGGTGAAGGCCTGTTGTTTACCCATATAGTAGTGTGTGTGTGTGTGTATGTGTGTGTGTGTGTACCGTACCTCCCCTCCTCCCATCCCCCGGATAGAAAGCCTGTTGGCCTGCAGTCACACCCCCAAACTGGAGGCCTCGTGTCTCTGTGGCTGATGTTTGGTACCCTCATTGCCATCCCCACCTTGCCACATCAGCCCCACTTGCCAAATTGCATTCAGAAAGATACAGTATACAAAAATAAGCAACATTAAAGAAGACAAGCATAATGAACTGAACTTCCCCCCACACCAGTAAGACTGAAAGTCTCCGGCCTAATCTTCCCATACAAACATTAGCAACAGTAACGTTACACTGATAATTCTCTAACATAAACCTCTTCCAATTAGGCTATTTTCCAGAGGTGTGGTGCTCTTTCAGGTGTGCAGGGTCTGCTTGTCTGTCCACCAGTGAGCTTGACAGCTGTGTTGGACCCATGTGCCCAGCCCCATCAGTCGGCATTTGACGTGCCTGTCATCCAGTGGGCCAAGGACATGTTCAAAAGTGCCCAGCAATACTTGAAGAAGACAGGCCATTACAGTAAGTCATCAGCTAGCCGTGGCGTTATCTCTGCTCCTCGATTCATGGTGCTCGATGACTCCTCAGGGTTGCTAGTCACCGAACTGTTGTCTGAACAGTTACAATAGTCCAACATTGCAAACAAGTTTGCACCAAGGAGTGCCACCTCCTCCACTGCTTTCGCTTGTTCCCTTGCCATCTGGGCATATTCAGGGCGGTGTGCCGTCTTCCTATGATGCTTGCGGCAAGTTGTCTGCCATTCCAATGTGGTCTGTTCTGGGTCCACCTTCTCCTCCAGTCTCTTGGGATGTAGCCAAGTCCAGGTATTTTCCAGTGAGGAGAAAAAGTGAGTGGCCCCCTCATAGATGAATTTCAGTTTGGCCAGGAATAGTAGGGCTTATTTAAAGGAGAGCTTCTGGGGTTTTCGTTTCACAGCACTGTTAGAGCATTGGCAAGGTTGCACTGCAGCTGTGAAGTCTGGAAATACCATAATAGTGGCATTCTTGTATTGCCAAGGACCTTTCGTAAGATCAGCAATTGAGGAAGCAAGCAATCTCTGGCTGTGGTCAATGCCCAGGTGGCCGCTAACTAGCGGTTGTCCGGTGTGCCCTCTCCACCTTGAAAAATGTTGGTATCCTATCTTTCAGTACCTCGGACATCAGCCAGTTTTCCTAAAACAACTCGATGTTGGGGCCCTCCATATGCTCCAGGAAGCCAAGGGACCAGATATTATTGCTGCAGGATTGACCCTCTGAATCCTCTGCCCACCGATAAAGGACCTCGACTTTCGTCTGCAGGTTTTGCACCTGTTTCTACAGGACCTGGAGGGCAGGTCTCATGCCGATGAGCGATGATTCCATTTCATCTAACCTGTCCATTAGGTTTTGGTGATCTGCTCTAAGTAAGTTGACTTCTATGGATACCATGTCTATCTTGGCCTCCAAAGTCAGCTATTGCCTGTAGGATTTTATCAAACTGCGCAGAGTGGCTGCAGAGAGTAGCATTCAGCCTAGCCATTGGATCTTCTAGCCCATCAGCCTGGAAGACTTGGTTTTCAGCACTTAAGGCATACTGCCCAGTGGGTTTTGGTGTCTTGGTACGTACCATCATGTCGGCCGGGCCGTTGCCCTGTCCAACTGTCTCTTGCAGGTAGTAGAGGTAGTCCAAGTCAGTGGGCCTTCTATTTGTTAGTTCTCAGTGATGAAGGTCGGGCCAGTGCTGGAGCCCGGGTACCCCCATTCCTGTGTGTGACGAAGTGATCTAACACTATTGGATCGCAGTTAAATTACTATCAGGGTAGCCATTCAGATGGCGCCGGAGGGCACATGGTAGACCTCGTGATGGAGGAATGAGGCACCGTGATAACGTCAGCACCTGTCAGGCAACTCGGGATTCCTCAAACAGCAGGTAACCAGCATATATTGCCGTCATTGGATATGTGTGTCCCGGTGCTGCTTTTGTCACCAGCAACATAGTAGCCCCCCCACACATCATGCCCTAACTCAAATGATCTTCCCTAAACTTGCAGCGGAGGTGAAAATATTTAAGTAGCTAGTCTGGGAAGCCCAATGACTGATGTGGTTAACGTCCCTATGGTTCTCTCCTATGCAGTAATAGTACCACATTCATTGAGTCATTCAGGGCACCTTCCCTCGTGTACAGTTCAATGATCAGCCACTCCTAGCTATGCATATTGAGAAGGAGCTCATGTCAGATCTCCCAGCCCCACCGCTCCACCAGCACCACTGTTACTGCCGAGTCTCTTCATTGGCCGTAGCCCAGGTCTTTTAGACACTCATCTGGGCTTCTGCAATGTGTTTCAGCAATTAGCTCTAGCCAGCTTTGTCCCAACAGCTGACTGCTGCAGGAGATCAGTGAATCACTAACAGCCGGGGGCTACTTCTCCCTCTTCTGGATTTCAGGTCGTGGGAGGACCTCTGCATCAGGAACACCCATGTGAGTGCACCTCGGTCCTCGTTCAGGCCTCACCCAGCATGCGTCAGCCAGGCCCTGTTCTGCTGCAGGCTGCCTCGTTTTCCTCACTGTCTCCACAGCCTGCAAGCCCCCCATGCTTTGGTGAAATTAGCTGTGCCACCGCAGTGGAAGAGATCGGCACCCGTGTTTGATCTTCTCTCCCATCCCATGCTGCAGCTAGGCCGGCGCCGCCCCAGGCCTCATGAAGCGCCCCAGTGTCCCCGATACCTTGGAGGCTGCGTTGGCGATCAGCGAGCACGGGGTCATCTGCAGCGTCCCCGTTGTGTCAGGTATTGTCCCACCGCTCGTTCAGGGGTATGGGTCACATGATTGGATTATTTGGATAATCAGCGGGCTGGCCCAAAGCTCAGTAGAGTGCATCCATCTTTTCCGCCATCTTGACCACGCCCCCAATAACACTGTACATATATCTGTTTATTATCAATGTATGTAGTAGTTTTTATGTATTTGTTTTATTACAATTTTATGTTTTTTGATTATTCTTAAGTGTTTTTTAGTGTTTTTGTATTATAATATACTTTTGCTGTTCAATTTGAACATTTTTAGATTTGAATTTTTTTTAGATCAAGCCGCTGTCTCTTGACATGTTAAAATCTGTTTCTGAGAGCTTTCACCACGGCCATCTCACTCCCATCACTTTAATTTGTTCCTTGACTTGCCTTTCAAAATTCCTTTGATTTTGTAGGTAAATGCTTTACATTTGTCCCACCTTGAGGCTGTTTTGTTCCTGTCCTTGAGACTGACCCTGTTACCTAGATTATTGCATGATCAGCCATATACCTTAGTGTTGGTGCACTACTTTTTTCTTTTGCCTCTATACTTTGTGCTCCGTGTCCATATGCTGTTTCTTCCTCTTCCTTGTTTTTAGGCATGCCGCTGTTTCTTTGTGCTTCCTGCGCACAAAGGCTGCAAGCTGGGGGGAGGGGGGGGTTCTGTTTTATTTGTTGATTTTTTTGAAGTTTCATATAGTGTGAACTTGATCAGAGAAGTGCTTTACAAGAATACCACTTACGTAGAAGTATAGCAGTTGAACAATAATCAAACTGGTGCATTTCAAACAGAAAAAACATGGAAATCCTCAACTCGGCTCTCCCGGCACAGCAGAAAAGCCGATACTACAATATTCACTGCACTTGGGAAATTTGGCCAATAATGCTTGCAGGGCAAGTTTTTTTACAAAACATGTTGGCCCTTAACTCAGCCTGTGGTGGTCCTACAACAATGGGATCGCCACCAAATCATTCAGCATGTTGCGCTCTTTCTGTCTATGTCATCTCTGGGTCCCCACACTAAGTTGGGGGGGCAAATAAGCTCACATTACTAGAATATTTATTTTTATGGCATTATATTTTTAAGGGCCTTGTGGGTAATATTATCGCAGTAGGCCTGCATGGGCTGAAAATGTGTAAGGCACTACACCCTTTAGATGATAAATATATGGTTACACTGAATTAATTTCTGTCATTCTCTTTTCATGTAGCTATGCCATCTAGGGCCTAACTAAATGATTACATGACCATGTTTCTTCCAAATGCTACTTTTTATTGTTTTGCCCTCTAAGGACTGTTCTGAGCATTACAGTCAAGATTATACAATATTCACTGCACTCAAATACTTGCTCCATAATGCTTTGTGGGGCATTTCTTTTGCAGAATATTTTTGCCCATAAGTCACTGTTTGGTGGTCCTAGGACGACTCGACCACCATCAAAACATTCAGCATGATGCGCTTTGTCTGTCTAGGTCATCTCTGGGCCCCTGCACTAGGTTGGGGGGCCCAAAATAATAACCTTTTGCACAATTCAGTGTCTTTTTAAGCTCTCATAGCTAGAACTTTTATTTTACAGCATTGTGGTTGTAAGGGCCTTGTTTGTAATAGTACTGCAGTAAGCCTGCTAGGGCTAAAAATGTGTAAGGCACTACACACTCTCGGGATAAATATATGGCTACACTGCATTACTTTTTGCACTTCTCTTTTCATGTGACTATGCCCTCTACGGGCTGACTATATGGTTACACAACTATGGCCCTCATTATGATATTGGCGGTAAATCCCACTTACCACCACGCTGAAGGCCGCCAACTTACCGCTGCGTGGTGCATATCCATTCACCATATTATTACACACACACACCAATCCGACAGAATACTGCCACATACACATATCCGCCAGCCCAAAGGTCAGTGCTAAAGTGGCGGTCCTAAAACCCATACCGTTACGCCAACAAAATAACACCCACTACATTATGACCCACGAATCACCACGGTGGACATTTAAAGGCGGTAAACCATTGGCGGTACATACCGCCCGGCTCAGAATAGGCACCCATATACAAAATAGCACTAAATTGGCCAATACAGAAAACACACACAACACCCATACACACACCACACCCACACCACTATAAAACACACACCCATATTACCCACAACCCTTTACAAACAACAATTGCCGCCAGGAGACTGAGAAGAAGGGCACAGAGACAACTAGACACACACACCACTTACGCCCAGACACCCCTCACGCACACCACATCACACACACCACCACATTACCCAACACACTCTCACCAACACACATCACACAACACCCATGACACCACAAAGGTACCCCCGTTTCACTGTGGAGGAGTTAAGGGTCATGTTGGAGGAAATTGTCCGGGTAGAGCCACCGCTCTTGGGAGCACAGGTACAGCAAATATCCATTGCCAGGAAGATGGAGATATGGTGGAGAATCGTGGTCAGGGTCAACGTCGTGGGACAGCACCCAAGAAGAAGGGATGACATCCGGAAGAGGTGGAACGACCTACGGGGAAGGTGCGTTTCATTACAGCAAGATACCAGCTCGCCATACAGAGGACTGGCGGTGGACCCCCACCTCCTCCACCACAGCTCACAGCATGGGAGGAGCAGGTACTGGCAATAATGCATCCTGAGGGACTAGCTGGAGTTGCTGGAGGACTGGACACTGGTAAGTCAATATTTACTATCTATCACCCCCACAATACCTTACTGCCATCATACACCCACACCCTCACCCCATTACTCCACTCCATCCCACACACTGCACCCTCACATCCGACTAACCCCAATGTCAAGCCCTGCATGCCATACCAATGCATGGATAGCCCTCCGAGCCCGGCATGGACACCCATCACTAAAGCATGCACAGCATAGGGAAACTAACATACCCACAATACATCACCATACACAGCCAAAAGCTGGCAGGGTAACACCAACCATAGAGGGGAAGCTAGGGAAGTACACATGTCAGACACATGAAGCATCATACATTATTTGCATCCCCACAGATACCCCAGCCAATGTCAGTGGAGAGGAGGTGCCACCACTATCCATTCCCCCAACAGAAGACACCCCAGTGATGACAGCACCTCTGGACTTCAGGATCTACAGGACCTACCTGGCCCATCAGGGAGCACCAGACAGTCAGTCACCCAAGCCCTCTCACAGACCACCACAGAGCTTCCCCCATCAGGATCCAACACCACAGCACCCACACAGCGTACCCACACCCCTGTCCCCAGGATACGTCAATCAGCAGTGTGCCCACCTGTACATGGACCCCAGGCCACACCTCGCTCCCAAGACACCCAGTGATCTGGGGTCACTGGTAGTGGGCACACCGTTCAGGGGACAGGGGCACAGGCCACCAGGGACACTGGGAGGACTGCTGTGTGCCAGGGGGAGGACAGGACCAGGGAACCGACTCTCCAGGAGGCACTCTCCGAGATCCTGGGAGCCGACCAACATTCCCAGGACATGATGGGCCAGATCCTTGACAACGTGCAGGAGAACAGGCGGCTGCAGGAGGGACAGTATCAGAGGATCAGGGAGGACTTTCAGGCCATTAACACCACCCTGATCTCCATAGCAGGGGTGCTGGCAGATATGGCCAACATAATGAAGGAGGCAACAGCACAGCAGCGGGCCCCTATCACTAGCCAGTCCATTGACCAGCCCTCCACTTCCGCTGCCACTAGTAGGCAGGACGCCCCACTACAGGACCCAGAGGCCACCAGCACCCCTCCCCCTGCAGAAGGTGAACCACCCCGCAAACATTCTCTGCGACCCAGACAGAAGCCAGAGACACTTGCCAAGACCACCACCAGGAAATGAGACTCTCCTGATTGTCCCCTTTGTGTCCCATGCTGTCGCCTTGTCCACTTTTAACTGCCATAGCTCCCCTTCCTATGTCCCCCTTGGACACTGCACCTGTGCTACAAACAGACTGGAACAATACCCTGGACTTTCCTCCATCATCAGCCCATTCCATTGCACTTTACCCTCAATTTCTTAGCACTACAATAAACACCCTTTGACAAACTTCAACTACTAGTATTTCATGTTTTGCAAATTTCTGTTGATTGAAGCAGCTACATCCATTGCAAATTAACTCTACATAGTGGGAGCATAGAATGAAAGACCTGTTGCTGGCTGTTGTGATCACATCAAGACATTGTTGTCATATCACCAACATCTGTAAAATGACAATCCATAGATAAGAGTAAGTAGAGGAAACAAGTTGGTAATGCCAGCATGCCAATGCCACACAAAATACACCAATAGTCATAGAAATGTGAAGTTGCAGTGTCTCACCTGTGTGTCACTGGATGTACTGATCACTAATGTTCTGTTGTCCACATCCTCAACCTCTGCCTCCTCATCCTCACTGTCCTCAGGGTCCACTACTGGCACAAGGGCATATCCAGTCTCCTGCTCCTGCAGAAAAGGTACATGGCGTCGGAGGGCCAGGTTGTGCAACATGCAGCATGCCACTACTATCTGGCAGACCTTCTCAGGTGAGTAGCACAGGGATCCACTTGTCAGTTGGAGGCACCTGAATCTGGCCTTCAGGAGGCCAAAGGTTCTCTCAATTATCCTTCTGGTTTGCCCATGTGCCTCATTATGACGTTCTTCAGCCCTTGTCCTGGCATTCCTTACAGGGGTCAGCAGCCACGATAGGTTTGGGTAACCAGAGTCACTTGCAAATAGTGAGGGACAACATTTAGCTACACACTCTCCTATTTAGCCAACAGCATAGGCATACCCCAACATACACTGGGTGGGGACCAAGGCTCACCTATAAGCCACACCTTGTGCTTCTGTAGTTGGGCCATCACATTTGGGATGCTGCTATTCCTCAGGACAAAGGCATAATGCACCGACCCAGGATACTTAGCATTGACGTGGGAGATGTACTGGTCCGCCAGTCACACCATCTGCACATTCATGGAGTGGAAACCCTCACGATTCCTGTACACCTGTTCATTTTGCCGGGAGGGACAAACGCAATATGTGTACCCATCAATCGCCCCAATTATATTGGGGATATGTCCCATTGCATAAAACCCGGCCTTCACAGTGGCCAAATCTTCCACCTGGGGGAAAGCAATGTAGCTGCACATGTGTTTTATCAGGGCGGACAAGTCTCTAGCCAGCACTATTGAGAACATTGGCTGTGACATTCCTGCTGCCAAGCCCACTGTCACTTGGAAAGAACCTGTCGCCAGGAAATGGAGCAGTGATTGAACTTGCACAAGAGGGGGGATCCCAGTGGGATGATGGATAGCTGATATCAGAACAGGCTCCAACTGGGCACACAGCTCTGTGATTGTGGCCCTGTCCAGTCTATAGGTGAGTATTATGTGCCTGTCCTCCAGTGTAGCTAAGTCCACCAGGGTTCTGTACACAATGGTATATATCCATATCCTATTCATCTGCAGCGGTAGGTATCTAAGGGACACAAGCGTGAGTAGGTTGTCACAATTTGAACAACTATATCACAACAGCAGTCCACATCGTGTCTTGGATCAGTGTAATTTAAAGGTATGTGCTTTTTATCCTGTGATGCAACAATTATCAATAGGCCTGCCCCACCCCTGAAATGGCGACCACCTGTCCTGTGTGGAGGGACAGGTGGAAGTGAAGTAAATCTGCCAATGTTGTGTGCCATGGTGATAGGCGGTCATAAACAGTAGTGCAAGTCTTCATTGGATAATATTGGACCCTATGGGGAACAGTGGCCAATGGGGATGTACGCCGGCGGTGATGGTATACAGCGCCGCAGACATGACTGCCATTTTATATCTCATTCCTCACTTGTTTCTTGACCTTTCACAGGAGAAGACCTACACTGCACGTGCTGCTCTGACCTGTGTCTGGAACCTACCATGTCTCGTGTGAATGGGGAAAGGGCCCCAGCCTTCACTTCTGAGGAGTTGGAGCGACTGGTGGATGGGGTCCTACCCCTGTACGTACTGCTGTATGGGCCTCCAGACCAACAGGTGAGTACACTGTGGGCATGATGCATGTGGAATGAATGCATGGAGATGTGTGTGAAGGCATTGTGTAAGGGTGGGTGGAGGGTGGGGGGGATTTTTTCTTGCTGATGTACATGTTTTGGGCTGGCCTATGTGTTTTGCAATGTTGATGGGATTGGGTATGGTGGGCCATGTGTGTGAGAGGCTGGACTGTTTGTTTAATGGAGTTCTCCTGTATGTATTACCTCTGCAGGTCAGCGCCCATCAAAAGAAGGGATTATGGCGTGCCATCACCAAGGACGTGCAGACCCTGGGGGTCTATGGCAGGCGAAGCACCCACTGTCTGAAACAGTGGGAGGACCTGAGATGCTGGGCATGGAAGACAGTGGGGATCCAGCTGGGGATGGCCTCCTAACAAGGAAGGGGTGCCCATCGGACCATAACCCCCTTGATGGCCCTCATACTGGCAGTGGCCTACCCATAGCTGGTTGGGCGCTTGAGGGCATCACAGCAGCCACAAGGGGGTGAGTACAGTGGGTATAGTTACAATTTATGGCTGGTGGGGTGGTATCCGGGTGGAGGCTGTGTGTTAGTGGGTGCCCCTAAGGCCAGGCCAGACATAGCAGCGTAGTTCCTCTGAAGAGTAAGGGTTGCATGGCAAATACAGGTAACCTAGCTTGTTAGTATTCACTTCTAGACAGGGCTGCGTGGGTCCCAGGTGTGCTGCAGTTGGTGGTGTGTGCTCCTCCTCGTGGCTTGGTGGCTAGCCATATCACTGATGGTACAATGCATAGTGCGTAGGCCTGATCCCTGTGTGTGAGGGCGTTGGTGCAGTCACTGACCCAGTGTATCCTTTGTCTCTCTTTCCCCTTTCTTGTTTTGTCATACTGTCCTTGTGTGCATTAGCATCATCTGGCAGAGGAGCAGAGGAAGCTGCATCCCACAGGACCATGGAGGCAGAGTCCACCGACGTCGAGGGAAGCAGTGGGACGGAGGGTGAGGGGAGCACCATGATGGAGATTGGAGGGGACAACACAGACTCAGATACAGGGTAAACAAAGTGCTCAATACTAAGCCAGTGCGGAGTGTGCCTTGGGTAATACAAATTTCTTATAGATTTATCTCTCCGATCAATAATTGCCTAAAAAGATGGTCCAGCCATCAAGAACAAACTCTTTATCCACAATACTGCCTAGGACACCGTCAGATATCAATAAATACTATGCGACCTGTTCATTAAAACAAAGAGCATTTATAAACTCCAATTCTTAAGGTCTTGTTGTCCAGAAAGTCATTTGATTAATGGCAACATGGCCAGCCATTAAATAAAGAGGTCTTAATATTCCAAAGGTCCTTTTAGTAATAACAACACAACCAGCCATTAAGTTCACTGGTTATCAGCGCCACTCTGTGGGCTGATCTTGGCCGTAAGTTTAGGGTTGCTTGATCGATTTTCATCTAAATAATTGGCACGCTTATGCCATACAGAAACAAGGAATCGGCTTACTGAGTATACAATTGGATCTGCAGTGTTGGTCCTGAATAAACGCCGTGCCACCTGAAAGCGTGCAATCCCTAGAGAAGCAAATAGGTCAAAGCCATTGATGTCTAGCTTCACAGTAGCCTGGACAGAAAATAATAATTAATCAACTTAGGGGCCAGCCTACAAACAGGACATAAAACAGATACACATTCCTTGGTCCTAGTATTATAAGAAGTGGTCAAAGGAAAACACCCATACCTAAATCGCAGGTAGAGGCTCTTATCCAGAGGGGATAAACGGTATTCAGGAAGGGCTCGAACAGTGGGGCGACTTTAACATCAAGGAGCCTTTCTGTTAGATGTCCCAAATTAGTCCTAGAATGTTGGTGCTCCGTTATGTAACACCAATATGCCGACTTAACAACCTGTTTATCCACCTTATGTATCCGCTCTGGGTTATCCCAGTGTGACAGTATCTTCAACCTCCTACGCCAATTAAAAACAAACCTCAGCCAAGGTGTTTTTCAAGGGCATGTCTCTGTATGTGTGCAGTTCGGGATGTCGACCAAATGCGCACCCAGTTGAGAAGTGGTTACAGGGGGATAAGCGATTAATTAACAGGTACAGCTACTAAAGCCCTAATAAAGTTGTTTTCAGAGACTGCTAGCCTGTATGTTTTTGTGTACCACTGTAGGCCCTTTTCTTCCCATCCTTTTACAACATTCAGGAGACAAATGATCAACATGAGTCTGACTGACAAAATGGGCTGCGGTAACCTCAGCTTCAGCCTTCTGTGCCAACTCTGTTGGTCTAAGCGCTTTCCTGGAACCAGGACGAGGTTCGGTCCCTGCATGCAAACTAGCACATCTCATCCCATCAAGTTCTATATTAATCTTCTCTAGGAGATCTAATATTGGTTTCAACTTTTTTATCCAGGGCAGTTGTTATCACATCTGTCAATATATTAATCGAACGTTCCTGGGCATACTCCAACACTAACAAGTCTCCTTTTAATTATACATTCTGCCTAATGGGCTGAGTAGAGTTGTCCCTCTGTCGCTATGATGACCTGGCAGGCTCCTGTCTCTTCCCTTTCCCTCCTTGCTTGTCATCACGGGGCCTACAGCTAGGGGCTGCAATTACAACCACTGACTCTAAAGAAACAGGCACCTGTGGGGAGAGCACATGAATCCCTTTACCCCCAGTGGAGCTATATTCTCATGATGGAGGGTTGATGCCTCGTCAAGGTGCATGAAGGGCATGTTAGTGATCCAATTTAGGGTCACGTCCTAAGGTGTACTTAGTGGAGGGGAGAGCTGAGATATGACAGAGAGATGTTCTTCAGCTAACTCAATCACTTTGCTGATAATGCTACAGTACGAGATAAAAATTGTCCATACTCTTTCTTTGTGATCCGACTGTAATGTTGGAAGCAGCCTTCTGTTTCCCTAGATTAGTTTTAGGCATATTAGAGTGGCACAAGTCCGCACAATGCTTAACCAAACTAGGGGCCATATTTATACTTTTTGACGCAAAACTGCGCTAACGCAGTTTTGCGCCAAAAAAATTAGCCCCGGCTAACGCCATTCTGAAGCGCCATGTGGGCGCCGTATTTATTGAATGGCATAAGCCGGCGTTAGCCGACCGGCGCTGCCAGGTGTGCGTGAAAAAAAACGACGTACACCAGGCAGCGCCGGCGTAGGGAAAAATGGCGTTTGGGCGTCCCAAAATGGGGCAAGTCAGGCTGAGGCAAAAAAATCGTCTTAACCTGATTTGCGCCATTTTTTTGGGGCGCCCAGATGCCATTAACATGACTACTGTCTTAGCAAAGACAGGAGTCATGCCCCCTTACCCAATGGCCATGCCCAGGTGACTTATGTCCCCTGGGCATGGTCATTGGGCATAGTGGCATGTAGGGGGGCACAAATCAGGCCCCCCTATGCCACAAAAATTTTTTACAAAAATACTTACCACAACTTACCTTTTCTTCCCTGGGATGGGTCCCTCCATCCTTGGGTGTCCTCCTGGGGTGGGCAAGGGTGGCAGGGGGTGTCCCTGGGAGCAGGGGAGGGCACCTCTGGGCTCATTCTGAGCCCACAGGTCCCTTAACGCCTGCCCTGACCCAGGCGTTAAAAAGAGGCGCAAATGCGGGTTTTTTTGCCCCGCCCACTCCCGGGCGTCATTTTTGCCCGGGAGTATAAATACCACGCACATGCCTCGGAGTCATTTTTTAAGACGGGAACGCCTACCTTGCATCTCATTAACGCAAGGAAGGTGTTCACGCCAAAAAATGACGCTAACTCCATGAACTTTGGCGCTAGACGCGTCTAACGCCAAAGTATAAATATGGAGTTAGTTTTGCGTCGAATTTGCGTCGAAAAAAACGACGCAAATTCGGCGCAAACGGAGTATAAATATGCCCCTAGGCCTCTTGAACAAAAAAAATATTACCTTTGTACTGTGCACCACGCCAAACCAAAGCAACACCCAGCCAAGAGAAAGGGCTGTGCCTGGCCTCATTCAGCCACGGACAGGCGCAGACTGGCCTGATCTTGGCCCGGTCTTTGCTCGGGCATACGCCCTGCTGGAAAATGGCATAAGGAAATCTATGATATTTCCTGGCGAAATTTTGTATGGCACTTTTAACACCTGCTCAAGAGCAGACATTAAAAGGGGGCTTTCATTCTTTAGAATGGGACCCTATGCACTGCAGGGGTAGCGTCAATATTTTGCAAAGTACATTAATAGCGTCATGTGAAATGATGCTATTGCCCCCTACTGTGCGCCATGGTGTGACATATTTTAAATATGGCGCACACATGGTGGCAGTAGGGGGTGCTAATGGGTGCAGGGAAAGTGGCCATGCACTCAGTGCGGCACCACTCTCCATAAATCTGCCCCAGATGTCTTTAAAACGTTAGTTAATTCTACTAGCAGTTTAACCACCAATATAATAATCATGAGCCAGGGAATACCCATGAAGATATCAGTAGTTGCTACATTAATCTAATAGATAAAGCAGAGATGTGTGTTGTAAAATGTTCTACATATTTCTAAATATGTACCCTGTTCTATTTCATGACTGCTGTGAAAAGCATAATAATTGCCATCATTCGGACACATGTGATTTATGTATAAATAGCTTTAAGGAAAAAGGGTCCCTAAGGATAAAGTAGATAAAGGATGGTACACTGGGAATATAAATATAGCCCAGGGACCATTAAATCAGTTTTATAACAATAATCATTTTATTTACAAATAGAATTAGATGTAAGTGTGAAAACCCTTACTAGGGCGCGTTTGTGAAGGTACATAACAAACTCAGGCAAACGAGAATTGGAAAAATAATAGGAATATATCAAAAATTTCTACTGCACCAAATACTTAACTCCATATATAAATAATGATCAGAGTGTTTCGTTCACATAAATGTGAGGATCATCATCAGGACTATACACTGATGCCTGGCAATACATAACTATACTAAAAGGAATTAGCTCTAAGGATTCCTGTATAAGGAAAAGAGAAAAGCACGAATAAAGAAGAAAAAAGGGGAAAGAGTAGAAAAGAAAAGAGATAAATAAAAATAAAAATTATTAATAAGGAAATCAAATGTATGTACAAAAGATCTGCCATGCCGGGTGATCCCCATGCTCGGGTCTAGGTGTTATGTGCAATGTGCACACAATTGTGATTGAAGTGGCAACTATGTCCGTGAAATCAGAGTGATAACAAGAAGCTAAATGAACATGACCCTCATGCCTGGGTCGTAGCAACTAAAACCATGATCAGGAATAAAGGTTTCCAAGTGCGTGAATATACGAGCTATTGAGAGCTGCAAGGTGTGCAAGAAGCAAAAGACAATTCATGCAGTGTGCAATTCCCTAGTGTCAGTAATTTATTGAATTGTCTCTTCCTGGAACCCAAGGAAATTACAAAAAGTGTTACTGCAAGCAAACAGATAATATCAATGTGAAAAATTCACAATTACATCAAAGGATACTAGAGAAAGTAATAACAAAGAAAATGATGCAATGGCCAGGAAAGAAGGAACATCGGTATTATGCGACGGGACTTGTATCAAGTTTTACCACTGCTCTGTGAAAACGCTACTTAATAATGGCTACAATAGCTTGCAAGGACAATGCCAAATAACAATCAAGGTTCTGAAACATGCAAATGGGGAAAGAATAAAAAACAATTGGCATTCAAGATGGTCGACTGACCCACAGAAATCGACCTCAGGAGGTCGATAGCCTCCTCATTGAGGGCAGCAGGGGTAACAGGGTCTGGGGCAGAGGTGCCTGCGGCGAAGGTGACGCCCACCCTCTAAGATGGGCATGCACGGCCAACTGGATGGGTAGCTCCAGGAAGGGCAGTGATAGAATGGGGGGTGGCGGACAGAGATGGTAATGGGGTGGTCCCCGATGGGTCCACCACCATTAGGGAGTGGCCACTGGAGGAGGATTCCAAAGAAGATGTACTGGATCCGGTCTCCCCCGTGGCACTCCACTTGCCCTCAAGGCCACTGGGTCCCTCTCTGTCGGTGTTCTCGTGACTAAAGCTCCCGTGGCCAGAAGCTTCCCAACTCGGCTGTGCCCCGTCTCTTTAGCCTGCTGGTGCAGATGCTGAAAACAGAAAGTCAGGGATGGTCAACACATTCACAAGATAACACTTCCATCATACAGTAAACATATGTCACATTACATCCTGGTCACCAATACCCCCAGGTAGTGCCAGTAAAGTGTCAACATCATGTCACTACAAATTTTGATGGATGTCCCTAAATATGAACAGTGTCAAACACCAGCTAAGCTAGGTAGCTGACACCTATAATACCACAAATGAAGTATATCAATCACACTAAACATACCATTACAAGGTGACTTTGCCGCATGGAATAGGTTCCCTATCCACAACAACATGGTCAAGCACCAATGAAGCAATAGTTTAGGAAAATGAAGTTGCTCAGGACTGATCATGAACACATACCCAACACATACAAATACTTTTAACCTGATGTCATGTACCAGACTATGACACATGTTGGAAAGTAAAGGCAAGCAAGCCTGGTGTAGACAAGCCATACCTACTTCATTTCACAAACTTATAAACATACACAACATATATATTCAAACCTATAAGACCTCAACTTGCCATATATTGCTAATTAAGGTAAAGGAGTCAGAACACATGCTACACACACATGCACCAATAATGATGTATCATGGATTAAAAAACATAGTGAACTTAGTCATCTAGGTCATTGATCTTCAGACAACTAACATCATCTGTCAATCAAGGGGCAAGTCGCCTCTGACCTATGTCCCACACACTGCCACGAGATGTTAATCAGAGTTACCTGAAATTTGGACAGCTAAACTGTGCTGAAGGATGACAATCAGACCTACCTCATTGTGCAATTAGTCCATCTTTTGCACACTGACAGAGTGGGTACATCACTGTACATACATCAGACATGCCAAGCCTTCAGCTGTCTGAGGTGTATTTTGTGGGCCAAAGCACATGTGTTGCTAATATGACAGGTACACCTACCATGATGCAAGCCCCAAGCCCAGATAGACTTTCATCTCTACTCCCATGTTATGTGAACTACCACATCAGCACCACATAGGTATGTATACCAAAATTAGTCTCCCAAACAGCCAGGATTCATTTGCCACATTCTTCATAGCAAATGCAAGTACACATAGCAATTTGCAACGTTGATTATTTCCTGAACCTTTCCAATGATACATGATGTCGATACATATCCCTCAAGTATGAACATGTGAATAGGCTACCATTGCCCATGTTTAATGCCTGTAACATTATGCCCAAGGGCAATGCTGTCTGGTTACTTTCCACTCACAGAACAATAGCAAGGTTGTAACATTCCTACCTTCTGATATCAAGATATATTTTCCCTAGAAATTTTGGAACACATCAATGGTATCCAACATGCTTGTTGTCTACTCTGATGAGGCATCACAAATGTCTATGTACATCCGTCACTTACCAAGAGGGAGTACCTTGTAACAGGGGTGAAGATGTTAACCATGTAGGCCATGTGACATGTGACATGTCAAATGGACATCACAGCCTCACATGCTGCTGTCACTTATCAGAAAGCGTTAGTAAACTAGTGATGAATAGTATATGCCTGCCCTATGTTGCAAATAAAGAGTAATATTGAGACATTGCAGAGGACAGAGTACAAAGACATACACACCTTATCACCATTAAATTGGGAGAAATTACCTGTTAGTGGGTATCTAAAATCACCAAAGTAGAACATGCAGCATACTGGGACACATATGACACAGTCCTATGTTCACCATTATTTGAAATTCTCCTGAGGGAGCAACATATTTGAGTAACATGCCTCGAAATATATTTGTATGTGCACAAATGTGTGCCATATTTGGCTATGGTACAGCAATGTGTACACAGGAAATCTGTGACACTTTGCACTTACTACATTGTCAGAGACAACATCCAGTTCCCTCACTCAATCACTTGGTAAAGGGACAAACATGACTTAGGTCTGTACTTACTCCCTTCTGGCTGCTATGCTGCCTTTAAACTCCCATCAACTCAGGGTAAGCCACAAGATGTGGGCCATAAGGGGGGGGGGGGGCAGTGTCCAACAGGCACTCACTGGGAGGACATCCAAGCTGGGCCTCTGCACTCTTCCAGGTCCAGCGTATCAGGTCCTCCCACCTCTTCCGACAGTGGGCGCTCGCTGTGGACCCCCAGGGCCATCACTTTCTTGGCGTTGGCATGCCAAATCCCCTTTTTCTGAAGGGCGTTGACCTGCATGGATGACATAGAAAAGAAAGTATGTCATGTGCATGTGCCATACTACACCAGGCAGGGTTAAAACTAGCTGGAACAACAAGCCAAACACAGTCTGTCATTAACATCCCCTACATTGATGGATGAGCATATGCAGTCAAGCCAGATGTGCAGTGGAAACATGCAGACAGCATGCATCTCCAGCACCAACTGTCATGTCATCACATATGGCCAGACAGCAAACACATTTGCAAATATGCAATATCAGGAGGAGTCTGATATACAACCTCCACTAACTTTGTGCAATAGTTACAAGGTGGGTGAGGGAACGTACACCAAAGACTCTCCACAATCTCTTAGGACTCACAATCTGTCACCAAATGTCAGTACATGACCAGGTACTCATTCCATTCTATCACAACTTTGGCACCCTACAGACATTAAGCACACATTCAGAAATGTTGCCCATCAGCTGTAGCTTAGTTTCATAAGGTATACTTGGGCTACGTAAATATTTGTGCACATGGTGCACTTATCTGCTCCTCTCGTGGACCATAGAGCAGTCCATACATGGGTAGGACCTCCTCCACCAGCTTCTCTAGCTCCTCTGATGAGATGGCAGGGGCCCTATCACCTGTAGAATGTGGCATGATTGCTCCCAGAGGCTGGACACGTCATGGAGGTCTTGCTGGGAGCAGTATCAGGAGTCAAGTGAGAGATGAAGTATGAAATGGCAGTCATGTCCGCCACTGAGGATACCGTCACTGCCAGCAGACATCGTCATTGGCCCAAGACTGCCAAAGGCAGCAATGTGTTCCAATGTCAATTCCCACCATGGTAGTATTCGCCTACTGCCATGACGACTTCCACCGGCAGACTTAAGTCATTTCCTATTGTCCAGTATAGTAAGTCAGGCAGCTGCCATTTTAAGGTCCTTAGATGGTTGGAAAAGTCCTAATAAAGATGCATCGCGAGGTCACAAACATATTTACACCACAGTATTCAGTGCTGGCTGCGAGCAACCATGTATTTGACATCCCATTAAATATATGTGTAGTGAGATACACAATATGTGAGTCATGTATCATTAGTGGCATGCTCTGCACCGTCAGGGCAATTGGATAGATGGTATTAGTGTTTATCATGTGTGAAACATGATATGAATGTCATTATCATTGAGACTTTCAGTGACATGCATATCCATTTCCTAGTCATACTCGAGTTAAGGGGATGACATTGCAGCAATAGGCCTTCATTTACCTGGGTATGTCTTGTGTACCATGTTTAATTATGTCACACTTACAATGGACACAATGACTGATCAACATACCTTCTTGTATTCCTTCATCTAGTAACCCTGGAATGAGAAGTGTCAGACAACCTCCAGTGTACCGTCCACTAGCAGACCATGGAACCTCTACATGTCATCCAGATCTACCTACTGGATAGTCAGACACTCATGGATCTGTGTCATCAGCTGGAGCCAGATCTGATGCCTGCCATTCGTCATCCAAGTAGCATACCATTGTACAAGTCATGTCAGTGCTGCAATTCCTAGCACAGGGTCCTTTCAGAATACCATGGCCCTAACTGCAGGGATGTCCCAGCCTATGTTCAGTCTGGTCTTGAAGGATGTACTCTCTGCATTGTTAAAACACCTTGACAGGTACATCAGATTTCCACAACATGAGGATTTGGCCCATGTGAAGGCAGTTTTTTATACTTTGGCACACATCCCACTTGTGGTGGGAGCCATTGATGGAAGGCATGTAGTCTTTGTTCCCCCAAGTGACAATGAACAGGTATATTGGAACAGGAAGAACTCCTACTCCATAAATGTTTACGTTGTCTGTTTGGCAGACCTCTACATTTCCCAAGTAAGTGCTAACTACCCTGGTTCAGTTCATGATGCCTTCATCATGCAGAACAGCAATATCCCACAACTGATGACACGACAGTACACAGAGCAGGCCTGGCTTGTTGGTAAGTCATGTATGTGATAAGTATATCTGCTGTCTACAGCCAGATGTAAGGATGTCCAAAATTAATGTCTACACACAAGTAACAGTTCCTTACAGGGGATTCTGGCTACCCAAACCGTCCCTGGTTGTGGACACCAGTGAGGCGACCAACCACATCAGGGGAAGTTCACTTCAATGAGGACACAGAAGGACAAGGCGTGTCATGGCACGGACTTTCAGGCTCCTAAAGGCCAGATGTTATTGCATTGCCAAGTCAAGTTGAGCCCACCTCTACTCACCTGCCAATGTCTGTAAAATGACTGTTACCTGCTGCATACTCCACAACCTCACCCTGAGATGTCAGATCCCAGATATACTAGATGAGGGGGAGCCAGTAGTTCCAGCTGTGAGAATGCAGATTTGCTAACTGAGGATGACAGTGATGAGGATGAAGGTGGAGACAGATGTGCAGATCTCATAAGTCAGTACTTCTACTGACTGTAGGTATGTATTGTTCTGTATAATACATCAATCAATGGATATTTGGGGGGCTTAGAGATGTTTGTCAAGGGTCTTAGTAGGACCATCAAACAGCTCATTAGTTGCTTAGCAGTACATAGCTCAGGAGTGGATGCAACATTGTAAAATTGGTGTGCTATCCTGATGATCTCATTTGTTAATGTTTGTGCCACTGCACAGTCAGTGTGACAATTGTATTTGGAACATATATTTATGGGTCTTCATTACCATTACCTGCCTATACCTTTTGTAGTACATTTTTACTTTGTAGATTTCTTCACAAGGTCATCCTCATGTGCTCAAATCTGAATTGTGTCACAGGCTTGTGGGATTTGTAGGTCTGACATGTAAAGTGAACATGGATAGATCTAGGTACTGTATGGCATCATATTGGTGGTGTATGAGTTCCATGCCCAGAGTGTCAGGACAGGGGGGTGGTAGTGTACTGTTCCACACAATAGACCCATGTGCCATGTTGTTTGGGTCCAATGGTGTAATATGTGTGGCTTTGTGTCTCTAACACATGTCAGTCTATGCACTTCATCGCCTTAACCTTCTCATTGGTTTGATAATGATACTACACATGACAGTATGTAGCTGTCACTATGTTTTCTCATTGCAGGCCACTGTGCATGCGTGTCAAGACTGACATAGGTCAGTAGCATGCCTGCGGATACCTGACCATGGTAAGTGGAAGGTTCTAGGACTGGGGACAGTTGTACTGATCTTTGTCAGTAATATGGGGTATGGTTATTTGGGAGGTATGGTATGGGAATGTGATAAGGCTTTAGGTGTGAAACATAGAAGCAATTGGTTTGTCTGTCTGGACAGCTAAACACTGATATATCCCTAACTTCAGTAGTCTGTGGGGTTCTTGTTATTTACACCTATGCAGAAGCATTACATTGCGGGGCTATACTGCTCTGTGTGATATTTGGCATGTTGTCAACCTATGTGCTGGCAAGTGCACTAAATGGGAAAGGATGTGTGTTCATTTGTACAACTGTGCATGTATCATAGATAGATTCATCTGTACATGTGAACTGGGACTTTAGAGAAAGGGTACATATGTGAATATCATGTGTATACAACATTTTTCACAGTTTACTATTCAATATAGCAAAGGAATGACTCTCAACCAACATGTGTGGTTTAGTTGTGTTTATTTACATGTGCACAGGAATGGGATGAAATCATTAGTGCAAACAATGAAGGGTTTATTCATGGTGGATGTAATCATCAGGGAATCTGCTGCAACACTTGGAGTCTCAAGTCCAGTGTCCTGATGCCTTTGGAAAATGGAGAGTCATGGTAAAACAGTCAACAGGGTGTATCTGTCACACACAAGGGAAACCAATGTGTAGAGGATCACTTCCTGGCAGTGATTGAGGTCCTGGCTGTTTAGGTGGACTTCCACGTTTGCAGGAGGGAGGGGGGGTTCTTCAGCTACAGGGGCAGGGGTATCTGAGGCATGTCCTTCCCCTTGCAGACACTCCATTCCACTGGCTGTCACAGATGTAGAGGGGCCTGATGCAACATGGCCAATGGAAGGGGTCTGCTGTGGTGGACAAAACCTACTCAGTGTAGTGTTAATGTCTCTCAGCACCCCTGTTAGGGAGGCCATGTTGGCATTGTGGAGCTCCAAGTTTTGCATGACTTCCTGGTGGTTGTCCCTCTGCAGTTGCTTGATCTCCCCCATCATGGCAAGTACCTGGCCCATCATGCCTTGGGTCCATTGGTAGGCTCCCAAGACTTGGGTGATGGTGGCCTAGCCAGTTGTATCCCTTCCAGCCTCTTTCCACTGACCCATTTCTACCCTTTTGAATAAGGAGGGACTTAAGTAGATCCTTAGGACTGACAGCCTCCGTAGTGGACAGAACAAGATGGAGGATTGAACAGCTCCAATCTAACTGAAATACATCTATGACTATTTCAGAGACTTTCACCCTCAAAACGAGTTTTGTGGTCCCACTACGGGACTGCCAAACTTTCAGGGAGGATGCCACCGCCATGCCCATGGTGTCCCCCCTGAGCATTTTACAATGTTCCCACCCGGCTGACTAGGGGGAACATTGCAATACGCATTCCTGCCAGTCAGACCCGTGGGAACAGTGCTATGAGATAGCACTCAGCTCCATAAAAGGAGCCGAGTGCCATCTAGTAGCACAGAGGGGGTCAACCAGCACCGTTGGAAAATGCACTGTCTTGAAAGCAGACAGAGTGCTTTCGGATGGTGCTGGGCATGGGGGGCCCTACACTGCCCATGTCATGGATATGGACAGCGCAAGGACCCACCTCTGGCCACCCTGCACTTGTTCTCAGCCAGCCTTGGTGGAGAACAAGGTTGTAATCAGCCAGGCAGCTCTGAGTTCGGCACTACCCTGGCTGACCACAAAGAAGACCGCTGTCAGCCCGTTGGGAAAAATGTTCCTGGTGACAATGGCAGTTCCCTGGTGAGTCTGCCTGCCATGGTCATAACTGGGCAGATGAACTGCCCAGAGTGTGGTGGTTGAACCATCAACGCAAGTGTGGCAGTCCTTGGATGAGGCCCAAAAATGCATATTTAATACCCACTTCAGAGACTATGGGCCTGATTACGACCTTGGCGGATGAGATACTCCATCACAAACACGGCGGATATCCCACCCACTGAATTACAAGTTCCATTATATCCTATGGAACTTGTAAAATGGTGGGAGACATATCCGTCATGTTTGTAACGGAGTATCTCATCAGTCAATGTCATAATCAGGACCTATATATGCATACCTAATTCACAGTTTACAGAGGTCTTTTTTATTTAGATAGAAGCCCATTTGGATCTTGTGGAATCATTATCCAGGGTCCTTAGGTTTAATCCTTTTTTGAAAAATAGTTTTTTAAATTTATTTCTGCGATTTGCTTGTTTACAGGTGTTTGAACTACTACCCAACCTTGGGCCATCAAAATTAGTAATGAGTTCTACGTGAAGTTCGTCGCTGCACCAGCATTCATTGCCATGCTGTTTGTAGAATCCTTTGAAGTCGGAACATTCCATTTCATCTGCCAGTTAAATATATGCATTTTATTGCTACTCACTGTTGACCCCTAGAATATAGAGCAATACTTTCAGTCATGTCCTCCATGTCTGCTCCTGATGTAATGCATTCTTCCTATGTTTTTTAGGGAGACTGGGTTGAGTAATACTCCAATTTGTTGTGCATTTTTCACCTGTAACTTGGGTGGCCTTCACATAGTTATATTTTTCACCTTGGATATTAATGTATAACTGGTATTTGGAGCAGAAATTATTAATTTTATAAATCTATTTTTTCTAATTTCTTATACTGATGGATGAGTAATTTGTCAAACACCCAAACCCCCCTCTCCTTTTTCTTCACCTCCATTCTGTTCTTATAATTGATGCATGACAGTGGTTTTCTGGCACAGTATTAGTTAACATTGGCATGCTTGTGGGCTCTGGATATGTCTGGATTCTTATAATCCTGAACGTGATGACTAACTCGATATGTACCACTTCAAAATGGCCACCATGTTGTTTCACGTCCTGTGCACTTATCTGTATTAGCTTTCAATTTGTCTTTTTATAGAAGCAAAGGTTGCAGAGTTCAGTGTACTCGCAGCCATGCTGCGTAGCGGTTGCATTTCCCTTGATATACGATTCACCCCTTCAGTATGGCTGCCATGTCCTGATCTCTTGTCCCTCTTTTACTTCTTTTAATTTTATTTAGATAGCGTTGCATGCCGATCTCGATGCTATCAAAACATTGTCGCTGGTACTGTTTGGCGTCCGTCTGTCCTCTTTAGGTAAAAACTCCAGTACACCTCCCTGGAGTTTAGGTTATATTCACAGGGCAGTTGTTTTTTTAATTCAAAACTGTTTTTTATTCTTCCCCCGTTTGTATGTTTATTAACCCCTTCGCTGCCAGGCCTTTTCCTCCTCCTGTGCCAGGCCTTTTTTTGCCTATTTGGGGCAGTTCGCGCTTAGGCCCTCATAACTTTTTGTCCACATAAGCTAACCAAGCCAAATTTGCGTCCTTTTTTTCCAACATCCTAGGGATTCTAAAGGTACCCAGACTTTGTGGGTTCCCCTGAAGGAGGTCAAGAAATTGGCCAAAATACAGTGAACATTTCGTTTTTTTCAAAAAAATTAGAAAAAGGGGCTGCAGAAGAAGGCTTGTGGTTTTTCCCCTGAAAATGGCATCAACAAAGGGTCTACGGTGCTAAACTCAGCAGCTTCCCAGCTTTCAGGAACAGGCAGACTTGAATCCGAAAACCCAATTTTTCAACACAATTTTGGCATTTTACTGGAGCATACCCCATTTGTGCAATTTTTTGTGCTTTCAGCCTCCTTCCAGTCAGTGACAGGAATGGTCATGAAACCAATGCTGGATCCCAGAAACCTAAACATTTCTGAAAAGTAGACAAAATTCTGAATTCAGCAAGGGGTCATTTGTGTAGATCCTACAAGGGTTTCCTACAGAAAATAACAGCTGAAAAAGAAAAATATTGAAATTGAGGTGAAAAAAACATCAATTTTTCTCTACTTTTTACTCTGTAACTTTTCCCTGCAATGTTAGATTATCGAAATCAATATAGCGTTACGTCTGCTGGACTCCTCTGGTTGCGGGGATATATAGGGTTTGTAGGTTCATCAAGAACCCGAGGAACCCAGAGCCAATAAATGAGCTGTACCCTGCAGTGCGTTTTCATTCTATACCGGGTATACAGTAATTCATTTGCTGAAATATAAGGAGTAAAAAATAGCTATCAAGAAAACCTTTGCATTTCCAAAAAGGGCACAAGATAAGGTGTTGAGGAGCAGTGGTTATTTGCACATCTCTGAATTCTGGGGTGACCATAGTATCACGTGAATTACATGGAATTTCTCAAATAGATGTCTTTTTTACACACACCCCTATATTTGGAAGGAATAAATGTAGAGAAAGACAAGGGGCAATAACACTTGTTTTGCTATTCTATGTTCCCCCAAGTCTCCCGATAAAAATGATACCTCACTTGTGTGGCTAGGCCTAGCGCCCGCGACAGGATATGCCCCAAAACACAACGTGGACACATCACAGAAAACAGAGCTGTTTTTAGCAAAGTGACTACCTGTAGATTTTGGCCTCTAGCTCAGCCGCCAACTAGGGAAACCTACCAAACCTGTGCATTTCTGAAAACTAGAGACCTAGGGTAATCCAAGGAGGGGTGACTTGTGTGGCTCGGACCAGGTTCTGTTACCCAGGATCCTTTGCAAACCTCAAAATTTGGCTAAAAAAACACATGTTCCTCACATTTCTGTGGCAGAAAGTTCTGGAATCTGAGAGGAGCGACAAATTTCCTTCCACCCAGCATTCCCCCACGTCTCCCGATAAAAATGATACCTTACTTGTGTGGGTAGGCCTAGAGCCCACGACAGGATATGCCCCAAAACACAACGTGGACATATCACAGAAAACAGAGCTGTTTTTAGCAAAGTGACTACCTGTAGATTTTGGCCTCTAGCTCAGCCGCCACCTAGGGAAACCTACCAAACCTGTGCATTTCTGAAAACTAGAGACCTAGGGGGATCCAAGGAGGGGTGACTTGCGGGGCTCGGACCAGGTTCTGTTACCCAGAATCCTTTGCAAACCTCAAAATTTGGCTAAAAAAACACATGTTCCTCACATTTCTGTGGCAGAAAGTTCTGGAATCTGAGAGGAGCCACAAATTTCCTTCCACCCAGCGTTCCCCCATGTCTCCCGATAAAAATGATACCTCACTTGTGTGGGTAGGCCTAGCGCCCGCGACAGGATATGCCCCAAAACACAACGTGGACATATCACAGAAAACAGAGCTGTTTTTAGCAAAGTGACTACCTGTAGATTTTGGCCTCTAGCTTAGCCGCCACCTAGGGAAACCTACCAAACCTGTGCATTTCTGAAAACTAGAGACCTAGGGGAATCCAAGGAGGGGTGACTTGTGTGGCTCGGACCAGGTTCTGTTACCCAGAATCCTTTGCAAACCTCAAAATTTGGCTAAAAAAACACATGTTCCTCACATTTCTGTGGCAGAAAGTTCTGGAATCTGAGAGGAGCCACAAATTTCCTTCCACCCAGCGTTCCCCCACGTCTCCCGATAAAAATGATACCTCACTTGTGTGGGTAGGCCTAGCGCCCGCGACAGGATATGCCCCAAAACACAACGTGGACACATCACAGAAAACAGAGCTGTTTTTAGCAAAGTGACTACCTGTAGATTTTGGCCTCTAGCTCAGCCGCCAACTAGGGAAACCTACCAAACCTGTGCATTTCTGAAAACTAGAGACCTAGGGGAATCCAAGGAGGGGTGACTTGTGTGGCTCGGACCAGGTTCTGTTACCCAGAATCCTTTGCAAACCTCAAAATTTGGCTAAAAAAACACATGTTCCTCACATTTCTGTGGCAGAAAGTTCTGGAATCTGAGAGGAGCGACAAATTTCCTTCCACCCAGCGTTCCCCCACGTCTCCCGATAAAAATGATACCTCACTTGTGTGGGTAGGCCTAGCGCCCGCGACAGGATATGTCCCAAAACACAACGTGGACATATCACAGAAAACAGAGCTGTTTTTAGCAAAGGGACTACCTGTAGATTTTGGCCTCTAGCTCAGCCGCCACCTAGGGAAACCTACCAAACCTGTGCCTTTCTGAAAACTAGAGACCTAGGGGAATCCAAGGAGGGGTGACTTGTGTGGCTCGGACCAGGTTCTGTTACCCAGAATCCTTTGCAAACCTCAAAACTTGGCTAAAAAAACACATGTTCCTCATATTTCTGTGGCAGAAAGTTCTGGAATCTGAGAGGAGCGACAAATTTCCTTCCACCCAGCGTTCCCCCACGTCTCCCGATAAAAATGATACCTCACTTGTGTGGGTAGGCCTAGCGCCCGCGACAGGATATGTCCCAAAACACAACGTGGACATATCACAGAAAACAGAGCTGTTTTTAGCAAAGGGACTACCTGTAGATTTTGGCCTCTAGCTCAGCCGCCACCTAGGGAAACCTACCAAACCTGTGCATTTCTGAAAACTAGAGACCTAGGGGAATCCAAGGAGGGGTGACTTGTGTGGCTCGGACCAGGTTCTGTTACCCAGAATCCTTTGCAAACCTCAAAATTTGGCTAAAAAAACACATGTTCCTCACATTTCTGTGGCAGAAAGTTCTGGAATCTGAGAGGAGCCACAAATTTCCTTCCACCCAGCGTTCCCCCACGTCTCCCGATAAAAATGATACCTCACTTGTGTGGGTAGGCCTAGCGCCCGCGACAGGATATGCCCCAAAACACAACGTGGACATATCACAGAAAACAGAGCTGTTTTTAGCAAAGTGACTACCTGTAGATTTTGGCCTCTAGCTCAGCCGCCACCTAGGGAAACCTACCAAACCTGTGCATTTCTGAAAACTAGAGACCTAGGGGAATCCAAGGAGGGGTGACTTGTGTGGCTCGGACCAGGTTCTGTTACCCAGAATCCTTTGCAAAGCTCAAAATTTGGCTAAAAAAACACATGTTCCTCACATTTCTGTGGCAGAAAGTTCTGGAATCTGAGAGGAGCCACAAATTTCCTTCCACCCAGCGTTCCCCCACGTCTCCCGATAAAAATGATACCTCACTTGTGTGGGTAGGCCTAGCGCCCGCGACAGGATATGCCCCAAAACACAACGTGGACATATCACAGAAAACAGAGCTGTTTTTAGCAAAGTGACTACCTGTAGATTTTGGCCTCTAGCTCAGCCGCCACCTAGGGAAACCTACCAAACCTGTGCATTTCTGAAAACTAGAGACCTAGGGGAATCCAGGGAGGGGTGACTTGTGTGGCTCGGACCAGGTTCTGTTACCCAGAATCCTTTGCAAACCTCAAAATTTGGCTAAAAAAACACATGTTCCTCACATTTCTGTGGCAGAAAGTTCTGGAATCTGAGAGGAGCCACAAATTTCCTTCCACCCAGCGTTCCCCCACGTCTCCCGATAAAAATGATACCTCACTTGTGTGGGTAGGCCTAGCGCCCGCGACAGGATATGCCCCAAAACACAACGTGGACATATCACTGAAAACAGAGCTGTTTTTAGCAAAGTGACTACCTGTAGATTTTGGCCTCTAGCTCAGCCGCCACCTAGGGAAACCTACCAAACCTGTGCATTTCTGAAAACTAGAGACCTAGGGGAATCCAAGGAGGGGTGACTTGCGGGGCTCGGACCAGGTTCTGTTACCCAGAATCCTTTGCAAACCTCAAAATTTGGCTAAAAAAACACATGTTCCTCACATTTCTGTGGCAGAAAGTTCTGGAATCTGAGAGAAGCCACAAATTTCCTTCCACCCAGCGTTCCCCCACGTCTCCCGATAAAAATGATACCTCACTTGCGTGGGTAGGCCTAGCGGCCGCGACAGGAAACGCCCCAAAGCGCAACGTGGACACAACCAAAATTTTGGAAGAAAACAGTGCCTACCTGTGGATTTTGGCCTGTAGCTCAGCGGCACCTAGGGAAACCTACCAAACCTGTGCATTTCTGAAAACTAGAGACCTAGGGGAATCCAGGGAGGGGTGACTTGTGTGGCTCGGACCAGGTTCTGTTACCCAGAATCCTTTGCAAACCTCAAAATTTGGCTAAAAAAACACATGTTCCTCACATTTCTTTGGCAGAAAGTTCTGGAATCTGAGAGGAGCCACAAATTTCCTTCCACCCAGCGTTCCCCCACGTCTCCCGATAAAAATGATACCTCACTTGTGTGGGTAGGCCTAGCGCCCGCGACAGGATATGCCCCAAAACACAACGTGGACATATCACAGAAAACAGAGCTGTTTTTAGCAAAGTGACTACCTGTAGATTTTGGCCTCTAGCTCAGCCGCCACCTAGGGAAACCTACAAAACCTGTGCATTTCTGAAAACTAGAGACCTAGGGGAATCCAGGGAGGGGTGACTTGTGTGGCTCGGACCAGGTTCTGTTACCCAGAATCCTTTGCAAACCTCAAAATTTGGCTAAAAAAACACATGTTCCTCACATTTCTGTGGCAGAAAGTTCTGGAATCTGAGAGGAGCCACAAATTTCCTTCCACCCAGCGTTCCCCCACGTCTCCCGATAAAAATGATACCTCACTTGTGTGGGTAGGCCTAGCGCCCGCGACACGATATGCCCCAAAACACAACGTGGACATATCACAGAAAACAGAGCTGTTTTTAGCAAAGTGACTACCTGTAGATTTTGGCCTCTAGCTCAGCCGCCACCTAGGGAAACCTACCAAACCTGTGCATTTCTGAAAACTAGAGACCTAGGGGAATCCAAGGAGGGGTGACTTGCGGGGCTCGGACCAGGTTCTGTTACCCAGAATCCTTTGCAGACCTCAAAATTTGGCCAAAAAAACACTTTTTCCTCTCATTTCTGTGGCAGAAAGTTCTGGAATCTGAGAGGAGCCACAAATTTCCTTCCACGCAGCATTCCCCCAAGTCTCCCGATAAAAATGATACCTCACTTGTGTGGGTGGGCCAGGTGCCTGCAACAGAATAAGGCCCAAAACCTGAAGAGATAGAAGGGATAGGTATTTTTGCAATATATCATTTTGATGTGTGCACATACGTCCGTGATGTGCCAAACACTAAAATAGTGAAAAGAAACACTTAGGTTATGTGAAGAAGACCCCTCACCCACCAACCAAGTTGGTGGCATGCTTCATCATCGGGGTCCCACCCGAGGCACCTAGCGTGTCACAGGTGTGCTGCGACGCCTGATTACAGCGGAGCAGGTTTTGTCATTTTTTACAACACATACTGGTTGGATTTGGCACGAGGGTGAGTGATGGTTCAGTGGATCAAATTTTATTAACAAGAGATTTCACAAAAATGAAATGCACTGCTAATAACTGAAAGGCAAAAAAGTGAACCAATGACTCACAGCTCGTGAGCTGTAAAGCCGCGACAAGGCACCAACCGCTTTACAGTCCATTCACACACCTTTCATACATGACACGCACAAGACCATTCACACCGCCAGCCACGGGCCCAGCACATTACAACACTCACATCGACAGACCGCGCCACTCAAGGGCCCATCACTTACATACGCCACATGCCTGATACAAGAATCACACCAGCTGATGGGAGTGTGGACTGCCGTTTGGCTGGCACCGCCAGCCAAGCGCCACCCCACGCACACCGCCAGCCAAGCGCCACCCCACGCACACCGCCAGCCAAGCGCCACCCCACGCACACCGCCAGCCAAGCGCCACCCCACGCACACCGCCAGCCAAGCGCCACCCCACGCAATCACTTTTTTTTATTTATAAACAACAAATAAACTACTAATTATAAAATAGGCACAAAACTACAAACACAAAACCTCAAACTAAATACACGACAGATGCCAACCGTGAAACATATGAAAATATAAAACAGACAGCTTACGCTCACGGTATTTCCCAAAAGTTTTTCCTTGTGTGGTAACTTCTAAAACAGCTGGGCACACACAGCCCAGGCTTTGAAGGGCATTCGGGGCAGTACATCCGGCTCTCCCTCCGGATTGATCTCCGGGCACATACTCTACATTTCTTTGTGGGCATGTCTTTTTTGGGAGTGGGAGGAATGTGATCTGGAAAGTGCCGATCTTTCAATCTAGCCACATCCTCCACCACTTCTACTCTAGGAACTCTTGCCGGTTCCACCACAATAAGGCTTTCTATCACCGACTCCTGAAATTTAACAAAAGTCATCCTTGACTCAGGTGAACAATCCTTGTATACAATAAAGGCATTAAAAGTTGCCAAATGAAATAAATGTAGGGCCAACTTTTTATACCACACATAGGACTTACGAAGAGCAGTGTAAGGTTCCAACCTCTGATCTACTCTATCAACACCACCCATGTGCCTATTGTAGTCCAAAATGCACGCAGGTTTGCGCACTTCCGCAACCTGACCCCAAACAGCCACAGGGGAAGTACTCTCATCATGGATGGTCGATAGCATGTACACATCCCTCCTGTCTGAAAATTTCATAGCTAACAGCTCATTATTCCGCAAGGCACTGCACTGTCCCCTCTCAAGTTTTTTACAGACAAGATCCCTTGGATAGCCTTTGCGGTTAGAACGGATTGTGCCACAAGCAACAGTGTCCACCCTAAACAACTCCTTGAACAACTGCACTCCAGTGTAGAAATTATCTACGTACAAATGGTGACCTTTGTTAAACAGCCGTCTAGCAAGTTCCCACACAATTTTTTCGCTAACTCCAAAAGTGGCCGGACAACCAGGAGGGTCAATACTGGAATCCCTACCAGTGTAGACCCGGAAATTATAAACATATCCTGTACTGCTTTCTGACAGCAGATACAATTTAATCCCATACCGTGCCCTCTTACTAGGGATGTACTGCTTAAAAACTAAACGCCCCTTGAAAAGGACCAAAGACTCGTCCACACTTATCTCTTTGCCTGGAACATAGACCTCTGAAAACCGATCCACAAAATGATCAAGGACAGGCCTAATCTTAAAAAGGCGGTCACAATCAGGGTGATCTCGTGGCAAGGATAAAGCATTGTCTACAAAATGCAGCATACGAAGAAGAAGCAAATACCGATTACGTGTCATAGTTGCAGGAAATATAGCAGTTGCCATCAAGGGGCTAGTAGACCAATAAGAAGCCAGTGACGGCTTCCTGATCAACCCCATCAAAAAAGACAAACCTAAAAACCTTTTCATCTCTTCCAGATATGTGGGAACCCAATGAGTAGCTCTAGACTGAGGCTTAAGTCTGGCAGCGTTGTCCCGCAAATATTGCTCTGCATGCACATTTGTCTGCTCCACAATCTCTTCCAAAAATACATCGTCCATAAACAAGTGAAAGAAATGGACAGGCAGAAAGTTTTCCGTATTAACTCTACACCCTGGGAGACTAGTAAATGCAGGTAACTGTGGCTGCTCCATGTTTGGGGCAATCCAGGTGTCAGGTCTTCTAATGGGAAACCCTTCAGCCCCAGGCTGCTGCACTGTTGGCACATCAATGTCCTCCTCTAACTCAGGCCCTTCATCTGCACTGAGAGTAGCTTCCTCATCAGAAGAATACTCTTGGACAGAAAACTCACTTCCAGAATCTCCTGCTTCCTCCTCTGCCTCAGATGCAGAGTCAGTGTCGTAATCATGGTCTGAAGACGACTCAAAGAGCATGCGAACAACCTGCTGAGCGGTCACTTTGCGGCTAGCCATGATCCTAACAACAAATGGATTGCCAACAACAACTAGCACTAAAATAAGTAATAAACAAAGTGTAGCTTTATCACAAAGAGTTATGTACTACAAAAAACTATACCACTCAGTTGCCTGAAATAGCTACTCACCAAGCAACTACTCTGCACAGACACAGCAATCACCAATGATATCCCACTAAAAAGAAAAAAGAAAAAAGCAAATTAGACATATGACAACACAAACATCACTGTGCTCAAATCTAAGGACAATGTCAAACACACAATACTGCATTTAGTACACCACCTACAAACATGTCATTCATGCATGTCAACAATACTCCTTTGGAGTAAATTGCTTTCACTTACCTAAAACATGCAGCTATGCAAACCACTGGACAACTACTGCCAAAACCGCTAAGATCCACAGCAAAGGAAGCAAAAGCGTTGAACTAGAAGAAAAAGAAGAAATAAATTGTTATAATCACAAATACAAATACTTTGCCTGTTGACAAACACCCCACCACCAAGAACTTAGAAGTTGTCCCTGGTACCTAAGTGGATCCTGCCCCCCCTCGGGGGTAGATGGGCGTAAAAAAATTAGCCGAAATGGGCAACACCTCTGTGCCCCCTTTTAGGGGGCACCCTTCCCAAAGGGGGCACCCCCAGCACAAAACAAAAAAATCCCTGCCGTATTGGTGGTTTCTGCCCTCCTTGGGGGCAGATGGGCCTACAAAATTACACACACACCACACAATCCCTGGCGCCTAGTGTGCTTCCACCCCCCCGGGGCCAGATCGTCCAAAAAATGACTGGTCTGCCATCGGGGGGCCGAAACAGAAAAAAAAACTCCCCAGGGGAGAGACCCTTGCCCAAGGGGTTGCCCTCAAAATAAACAACAAAAACAAAATCCCTGGTGTCTAGTGGATTTTGCCCCCCCGCCCCCCCCCCCCAGCAGCAGATCAGCCCAAAAATTGGCAATCTGCCCCCGGGGGGGGAGGGGGGGGGGCAAATACTAAAAAATGTGTCCCCCAGTGGGACGCCCCTTGCCCAAAGGGTCGCCCCCCAAAAAAAAAACTTTACAATAAAAATAAATCCCTGGTGTCTAGTGGTTTTCAACCCCCCTCGGGGGCAGATCTGCCAAAAAATCAGCGGATCTGCCCCCCGGGGGGGGGGGGGCTAAATACAAATAAAAATTCCCCGGGGGGGCCACCCTGGCCCAAGGGGTCGCCCCCAAAACATACACAAAATATAAAATCCCTGGTGTCTAGTGGTTTTCGCCCCCCCCGGGGGCAGATCTGCCGAAAATTCTGCGGATCTGCCCCAGGGGGGGGGGGCGAAATACAAAAAAAAATTGCCCCCGGGGTGGGGCGACCCTTGCCCAAGGGGGTCGTCCCCAAAATAAACATAAAATACTATATCCCTGGTGTCTAGTGGTTTTCGCCCCCCCCTGGGGGCAGATCCGCCGAAAAATCGGCAGATCTGCACCCAGGGGGGGGCGAAATACAATAAAAAAATGCCCCCGGGGGAGGGCGACCCTTGCCCAAGGGGTCGCCCCCAAAATAATAAATATAATACATTTTCCCTGGTGTCTAGTGGTTTTCGCCCCCCCCTGGGGGCAGATCTGCCGAAAAATCGGCAGATCTGCCCCCAGGGGGGGGCGAAATACAAAAAAAAATTGCCCCCGGGGGGGGGGGCGACCCTTGCCCAAGGGGTCGCCCCCAAAATTATGGCAAAATAACACTATCCCTGGTGTCTAGTGGTTTTCGCCCCCCCCTGGGGGCAGATCCGCCGAAAAAACGGCGGATCTGCCCCCAGGGGGGGGCGAAATACTAAAAATAATTGCCCCCGGGGGGGGGCGACCCTTGCCCAAGGGGTCGCCCCCAAAATATTGAAAAAAATAAATCCCTGGTGGCTAGTGGAGATTCCTGCTCCACGATCGCGGGCTCTGCCCGCGATCGTGGAGCAGGAATCTAATGAAAACAGGCACCGGGGGAAAGGAAAAACCCTTTCCTTTCCCCCCGTGTCTGTTTCCCACCACCCCCGACCCCCAAAAACGAAGAGGACTCACCTTTCGTGTCCTCCCCGGTAGACGCGCTGGAAGCAAATGGCTTCCAGCGCGCCCGGCAACACTAGATGACGTCAGCGCGCTGTGCGCGCGCTGACGTCATCGGATTGCCGTGGGGGGGGGCGGGGGTGGAAGGGGAAGGTCTTCCCCTTCCATCCCCGCCTGGGCGGGCGAGGGGGGTGCACGGGGGGCGCGCTAGCGCGCCCCCAAGTTCCCCTGTGCCTAGGACGAGATGATCTCGTCCAAGGCACAGGGGAACTGTAGCCTTGGACGAGATCATCTCGTCCAAGGCACAGAAGAGGTTAACCTTGATTGTTGTTTTGCATTGTCCTTGCAAAATATTATAGCCGTTGTTAGGGAGCATTTACATACACCCGCGGTAAGGCTTAATACACGTCACCTCGCATGATAACTGTGTTCCTTCTTTACTGGCCATTGCATTGTTTTATATGCTGTTACTTTTTCCAGTATTCCTAGATGTAATTGTGAATTTCTGACATTGAGATTATCTGTTCACTTGCAGAAAGACCTTTTGTCATTTCCTGGGGTTCCAGGAAGAGAAAATTCAATTGATTATTGACACTAGGTAATTGCACACTGCATGAATTGTCTTTTGCGTCTTGCACACCTTGCAGCTCTCAATTGCTTGTATATTCTCGTGCTTAGAAACTTTTATTCAAGACCAGTAGTGATACCTTGATCATGGTTTTAATTTTCACGACCCGTACATGAGGGTCATGTCATTTTTGCTTCTTACTATTACTCTGATGTCACGGACATAGTTGCCACTTCATTCACAATTATGTGCCCAATGCACATATGACCTAGACCCGAGCATGGGGGTCACCCGGCATGGCAGATCTTTTGTACATACATTTGATTTCCTTAATAATTATTTTTATTTTTATTTATCTCTTTTCTTTTCTACTCTTTCCCCTTTTTTTTCTTCTTCATTCGTGCTTTTCTCTTTTGCTTATACAGGAATCCTTAGAGCTAATTCCTTTTAGTATAGTTATGTATTGGCAGGCATCAGTGTATAGTCCTGATGATGATCCTCACATTTATGTGAACGAAACACTGATCATTATTTATATATGGAGTTAAGTATTTGGTGCAGTAGAAATTTTGGATATATTCCTATTATTTTTCCAATTCTCGTTTGCCTGAGTTTGTTATGTACCTTCACAAACGCGCCCTAGTAAGGGTTTTCACCCTTACATCTAATGCTATTTGTAAATAAAATGATTATTGTTAAAAAACTGATGTTATGGTCCCTGGGCTATATTTATATTCCCAGTGTACCATCCTTTATCTACTTTATCCTTAGGGACCCTTTTTCCTTAAAGCTATTTATACATAAATCACACGTGTCCGAATGATGGCAATTATTATGCTTTTCAAAGCAGTCATAAAATAGAACAGGGTAGATATTTAGAAATATGTAGAACATTTTACAACACACATCTATGCTTTATCTATTAGATTAATGTAGCAACTACTGATATCTTCATGGGTATTCCCTGGCTCATGATTATTATATTGGTGGTTAAACTGCTAGTAGAATTAACTAACGTTTTAAAGACATCTGGGGCGGATTTATGGAGAGTGGCGCTGCACTGAGTGCATGGCCACTTTCCCTGCACCCATTAGCACCCCCCTACCGCCACCATGTGTGCGGCATATTTAAAATATGTCACACCATGGCGCAGGGTAGGGGGCAATAGCATCATTTCACATGACGTTATAATGTACTTTGCAAAATATTGACGCCACCCCTGCAGTGCATAAGGCCCCATTCTAAAGAATGAAAGCCCCCTTTTAATGCCTGCTCTTGAGCAGGTGTTAAAAGTGCCATACAAAATTTTGCCAGGAAATATCATAGATTTCCTTATGCCATTTTCCAGCAGGGCGTATGCCCGAGCAAAGACCGGGCAAAGATCAGGCCAGTCTGCGCCTGTCCGTGGCTGAATGAGGCCGGGCACGGCCCTTTCTCTTGGCTGGATGTTACTTTGGTTTGGCGTGGTGCACAGTACAAAGGTAATATGTTTTTTGTTCAAGAGGCCTAGTTTGGTTGAGCATTGTGCTGACTTGTGCAACTCTAATATGCCTAAAACTAATCTAGAGAAACAGAAGGCTGCTTCCAACATTACAGTCGTATCACAAAGAAAGAGTATGGACAATTTTTATCTCGTACTGTAGCATTATCAGCAAAGTGATTGAGTTAGCTGAACAACATCTCTCTGTCATATCTCAGCTCTCCCCTCCACTGAGTACACCTTAGGACGTGACCCTAAATTGGATCACTAACATGCCCTTTATGCACCTTGATGAGGCAACAACCCTCCATCATGAGAATATAGCTCCATTGGGGGTAAAGGGATTCATGTGCTCTCCCCACAGGTGCCTGTTTCTTTAAAGTCAGTGGTTGTAATTGCAGCCCCTTGCTGTAGGCCCCGTGATGACAAGCAAGGAGGGAAAGGGAAGAGACAGGAGCCTGCCAGGTCATCATAGCGACAGAGGGCCAACTCTACTCAGCCCATTAGGCAAAATGTATTATCAAAAGGAGACTTGTTAGTGTTGGAGTCTGCCCAGGGACGTTCGATTAATATATTGACAGATGTTATAAAAACTGCCCTGGATAAAAAAGTTGAAACCAATATTAGATCTTCTAGAGAAGATTAATATAGAACTTGATGGGATGAGATGTGCTAGTTTGCATGCAGGCACCGAACCTCGTCCTGGTTCCATGAAAGCGCTTAGACCAACAAAGTTGGCACAGAAGGCTGAAGCTGAGGTTACCGCAGCCCATTTTGTCAGTCAGACTCATGTTGATCATTTGTCTCCTGAATGTTGTAAAAGGATGGGAAGAAAAGGGCCTACGGGGGTACACAAAAACATACAGGCTAGCAGTCTCTGAAAAGAACTTTATTAGGGCTTTAATAGCTGTACCTGTTAATTAATCTCTTATCCCCCTGTGCCACGACTCAGGCATTAATGGGGTGTCTGACCTTACCCAGCTGTAACCACTTCTCAACTGGGTGCATATTTGGTCGACATCCCGAGCTGCACACATACAGATCATTTGTACCTTTATTTGATTTCCTTAATAAACATTTTCTTTCTCTTTTTATCTTTTCTTTTCTCCTTTTTCCCCTTTTTCTTTCTTCTTCTTTCATGCTTTTCTCTTTTCCCTATACAGGTTTCCACATAGCTAATTTCTTCTGGTATAGTTATGTGTTGCCAGGCATATATTCTATAGTCCTGATGATGATCCTTCCATTTACGTGGCTGAAAACGTTCTTGACAAAAAACACTCTGACCCTTAAGTATATATGGAATTAAATATTGGGTGCAGTAGTGTTGTGTTCTAACAGGAAATTGAGAATATATTCCTGTTGTTTTTCCAATTCTCATTTGCCTCAATATGTCATGTACCTGCACAAATGCAACCCTGTACGAGTTTCACCCTTTCATCTAATTCTTTTTTATAAATATAGTGATTATTGTTATAAAACGGATTTAATGCTCCCTGGGCTATAGTTATATTCCCAGTGTAACAGGCTTTATCTATTTTATTCTTAGGGACCCTTTTTTCTTAAAGAATATTGTGACCCCTGGTCCCTAATTATCTTTGTGTTTCCCTTGTTTCCTCATAAAAGTTATGTATAAATACAGCATAATAAATACACTTTTATTGTACAATACTAGCAACTGTGTGTGCCTGCTGTTACTAAAGGCTAGGATGGGGAACCATATCTATATACCTTACTTTCTCTCTAGATGAGAGTTACTTTAAAGTGGTTGTTGGACTCCAAATACTCCTAATTTCTATGAGCATAACTAGTTATTTAAGGAGTGAGAGACATTTACCCCAACTCCTTTTCACTGAAGAGGGTACACTACATATTATTCCTCTTGAGCCTTAGGATATCTACCTGGGGGTGCCCCCTTCAGAAGAAAGTTCTCACCAAAATGGAGACTCTAATAATAAGTGATAGCTGTTTGTGACGTGTTGGCTGTAAGTAAGCCATGGTTGTTATTTAAATTTGTATTTGATGTGTAAATTTTATATTGGTACAATTTTCTATACTCAGTGTTAATCTATAAATATATCCCCAAAAGGCTTGAATAAACTGACAATTAAAGCCTCATATTGCTTTATCTGGAAAGACATTTGGAACTGTTTGTACCAAGGTGTGTTCAAAGTCCAAAAACAATTTAAGATTATTGTAGTTTTGTCATTTAGTGATCTTTGTATTTCATGTTATGTGGCAATTTACATTTGGGAAACATATATTTGAGTGTTATATTACTATGTTGGTAGTGCCTGTAAATTGTATACATTTGTGGGGATGGTAGGTGGAGACAAGATTATAAGGTCCTTCCATCAACCAGGTAGTGTGCACTGAGTGTGAGTTAGTAAGTTGTTAGGTGTGCTGAAAACTATCATTTTTTTATTGTTTTTACATTATCATAGAGTATGAAGTTTGGGCTTGTATGAATGATTTTAAGTGCTCTGGATTTACTATCTCTTGAAAGAGTCTTGAGGATCTTGTGGCTTGTCTGGCAGTTCTTCTGTCTTTAATAATGAGTCATTTCAGGCTAGAAATAGTTGGCAACTGTTCTATTACTTCTTCAGTAACATTGGGTATTATATGTGTAATAGTTATTCGAAAGTGGCAGGGAAATGTGCTTGCTTTTAACAACTTGCATTACTGTTTGGAAATGTACTTCTCTTATATTGAAAGGATTGTTTTGTTTCTCAACTTTTTCCACTCTGTCATTAACAGTGGTTGCTCTCCTATAGCAGCTGTTGGAATAATGTTTTGTGCATTTCCAGTGGGTTCTTTAGTTTGTGCTACCTCTTTTTCTATAGGTGGAACCCATATCACTTAGTAGAGGTTTCCATTTTTGTGGTGTAATAAAGGTTTCTGTATCTGATATACTGGTGTTTGTGAACAATAACATGTTAACTCTATATTGTATTTTTAATAATAACTATTTGTGTATTTTCATTAATTTGAAACACTTTCAATTTTTTGACATGTATATTTTATACAATGTTGTTTCTCTTCTTCTTGTTTGCTGTATAGTTTCTGAACCTTTTCTCTCATTTTAAAGCTTCTGTGTTTTGTTTTGGATATATAAAAAATGTGTTGTTTTATATATTTGGTTATGTTCACATTTTCTTTTTTTAACTTTTTAGGCTGGCCACCTCACTCCAGGGTATTAAGAACAGTATCCGCAATCCTGAAACTTTTATCTTGAAATCAGTAATTGTGTGGGTATTAATTTAATTTATTTAATGCAATGAATAGATGAATAAAATAAACAGAATGCACTAGGCTATTATACAGTGGTCCAGGACTGGATACAGAGTTTGTAATGACTTTGAGGGAGATGGTCTATGCTGCTTGTTTTTATATTTTTAAATTTACATCTTTGGCAGAGTGTCAGGCCCCTGTGAAGTTGGAGTCAGGTATGACAGTTTAGTTTGTTCTTCTGTTAATTAGCTATCGTCTTTTTGACTAGTGCTTTGTTTTATTCTGTTCACAATGTTGCTTTTATATTTGAACAGTAAAGTTCTTGTAAGGAGTTCCATTTTGTTTTACCTTATATGGAAGCTGCCAATTAATTATTTTTGTTTTCATCATTAGTTATATGAACCCATTTTTATATGTTTTACTTTATGTTATCATGGTTAATTATATATTGTAATTTTTATGATGTTTTAATTATTGATATTTTAGTGTTTGATAATTTTGTAACTGATATTTATGTCATGTTGCAATTCTTTTTACTGTTGTCTCCATATTTTCATATTCGATATACTTGTGTTTGGTATTGTTGGTTTTATAGTAATTGATTCAGCAATATTTTTGTTATTCATATTTTTGTTGCTTGTATTGGGGTTTAAAAAGTCAATATTAAGGTTTCTTAATACTTTGCAAAGATATTTGTCCATCATAATATTTTTGCACTTAATAATTCTTCATACAACCATCTGCATATGCACACACATGGGTAGCCATCAGAGAACCAACAATGTAAATATAGAGGGCACGTGGGTGGGAAATTGCTTTGCAACAGTGTAGAATTCCTATTGCTGCTAAGTTAGCTGCAAGGTTAGGGTACCACAGGAGGAATCAGTAAGAGAGGATTGATTGCCACTGAGTTGAGGTTAACATCCATGTTTATAAGTTATTCAAATGTACATAAATTGCATTAATGCAAAGCCTTTACCATTAGGGTAGGTTTTATTAGGTAATTCAATACAATGAGCTTTGACTTCAGCTTGCGTTGCTGTTACCATTATATAAACATATAGGCCTTTATTATGACATTGGCGGTAAATCCCACTTACTGCCACACTGACTGCTGCCAACTTACCACCGTGAATATAGGTTCACCATATTATGACAGACATGCACACCAATCCGACAGAATACAGCCACATACACAAATCTGCCACACCAAAGGTCAGTGATAAACTGGTGGTATCAAAACCCACACCGTTACGCCAACAGAACTGCGGCCACCACATTATGACCCACGAATTACCACGGCGGACATTCAATGGTGGTAAACCAATGGCAGTACATACCCCTGCACTTAAAATGGACACATCCAAACAAAATAACACCACATTGGACAATTCAAAGAACACACCTGAAACCCATACACACAACACACCCATACACCCACACCACTATAAAAAACACACCCACAGTACCCACAACCCTTTATGACTATAAAGCATTGCCAACAGGGAAACATCAAGACCACAGACACAACCAGAGCCACACACTATAAACACCTATACACCACTCACGCACCCCACATCACACACCCCAACACATTACACAACACACCCTCACCTACACACCTCACACAACACCCATGGCACCACAAAGACACCCCCGTATCACAGAGAAGGAGCTATTTTGAGCACAGGTGCAGCAGATATTGATAGCTAGGAAGATGGAGCTATGGCGAAGAATCGTGGACAGGGTCAATGCCGTGGGACAGCACCCAAGAACTAGGGATGACATCAGGAAGAGGTGGAACGACCTAAGGGGGAAGGTATGTTTCAGGACCCCCACCTCCTCCCCCACAACTAACAGCATGGGAGGAGCAAATCTTGGCAATCCTGCATCCTGAGGGCCTGGCCAGAGTAGGAGGAGGACTGGAGTCTGGTAAGTCAACTCTCTACTTCTATCACCCCATCACCTGAATGCTATCACATACCCCCACCCTCACCCTCACTCCCATCACTCCACCACTTCCCACAAACCCCACCATCACATCTCACTCATCCCAATGCCAATCTCTGCATGCTCTACCAGTGCATGGACACCCCTCACAGCTCTGCATGGACACTCATCACTAAAGCATGCACAGCATAGAGAACTAACAATCCCACTATACATTAACATACAAAAGTGGAAGCTCCCAGGGCAAATACAAGCAAAGAGGGCAAGCCATGGATGCACAATATGTCAGACACAGAAACCATAACACATCATTTACATCCCCACAGGTACCCCAGCCAATGTCAGCGGAGAGAAGGTGCCAGCAATATCCAGTCTCCCAACTGAAGAGACCCACAGTGCTGACAGCAACTCTGGTCTTCAGGATCTGGATGACTAACCTGGCCCACCAGGGACCTCTGGACAGCCGGTTACCCAGGCCTCCCAGTCACACACCACCACAGAGCCTCCCCCATCTGGAAACACCACCACAGCACCCACCCAGCGCACCCACACCTCTGTTCGCAAGACACGTCAATCAGCAGTGTGTCCACCTCTACAGGGACCCCAGGCCACACCTCATACCCAGGACAATCAGGGTCCTGGGGTCAGTGGCAGTGGACACACGGTTCAGGGGTCAGAGGCACAGGCTAACAGGGAAACTGGGAGGAGTTCTGTGCTCCAGGGGGAGGACAGGCCCAGAGAACTGACTCTCCAGGAGGCATTCTACAAGATCCTGGGAGCCTACCAACATTCCCAGGACAGGATGGGCCAGATCCTGGACAGTGTGCAGGAGAACAGGTGGCTGCAGAAGGGACAGTACCAGGGGATCAGGGAAGACTTGCAGGCCATCAACAACACCCTGATCTCCATAGCAGGGGTGCTGGCAAACAAGGCCAACATTATGAGGGAGGCAGTCACACAACGGTAGGCCCCTGCCACCAGCCAGACATCTGAGCAGCCTTCCACCTCTGCTGCCGCTAGTGGCCAGGAGGCCTCGCCACAGGACTCACAGGCCACCAGCACTACCTCACCCTGCAGACGGAGAACCACCCGCAAAAATTCTCTGCGATCCAGAAGAAGCCAGAGACACTTGCCAAGACCCCTGCCAGGATATGAGACTCTCCTGATTGTCCCACTCTGTCACCCTGTCTGCCTTGAACTGCCATTGCTCCCCTTCCTATGTTCCTATGTCCCCTTGGACAATGCACCTGTGCTACAAACAGACTGGAACAATACCCTGGACTTTCCTTCTTCATCCCCCCATTCCATTGCACGTGCCCCTCTATATTTTAACACTTCAATAAACAGCCTTGGAAAAAAAGAAGTTTGTAGCATGTCATGTTTATCAATTATGTATTCATTGAAACAGGTACAAACATTGCAATTCCTCTACACAGAACATGAGCATAGATTAATGACATGTAGCTGGCTGCATTGATCACACCAGGAGTATATGTGAGGTCACCAACATCTGCAAAATGAATTGCCAGAGGGAACAGTAAGTGGGCATAGAGGTGGGAAATATCAGCATGCCACTGCCACGGAAATTCAAACAAATTTAATTGAAATGTGAAGTAACACTGTCCTACCTGTGTGTCATTGGAAGTATTGTCTGATCACTGATGTTCTGTTGTCCTCATCCTCATCCTCTGCCTCCTCATCCTCACTGTCCACATGGGTCCACTGCTGGCACACGGGCATCTCCAATCTCCTCCTCCTGCAGGAATGGGACATGGCATCTGAGGGCCAGGTTATGCAACATGCAGCATGCCACGACTATCTGGCAGACCTTCTTGGGTGAGTAGCACAGGGATCAACCTGTCAGATGGAGGCACCGGAACCAGACCTTCAGGAGGCCAAAGGTCCTTTCAATTATCCTTCTGGTTCACTCATGGGCCTTATTATAACGTTCTTCCGCCCTTGTCCTGGCCGTCTTCACAGGGGTCAGCAGCCATGATAGGTTTGAGTCACCTGCAAATATTAAAGGACAACATTTAGCCACACTCTATCCCATATGGCCCACACCATACCCATACACCAACATCTACTGGGTGGGAACCAGGGCTCACCTATTCACCACACCCTGTGCCTCTGTAGTTAGCCCATTACATTTGGGATGCTGCTATTCCACAGGACAAAGGCATCATGCACCGACCCACGGATACTTAGCATTGACGTGGGAGGTGTACTAGTCCACCAAGCACACCATCTGTACATTCATAGAGTGGGCACTCTTCCGATTTCTGAACACCTGTTCATTCTGATGGGGGGAGGGACAAATGCAATATGTGTTCTATCAATCGGCCCAATTATGTTGGGGATATGTACCATTTCATAGAACTCAGCCTTCACTGTGGTTAAATCTTTAACCTGGGGAAAAACAATGTAGCTGCACATGTGTTTAATCAGGGCAGACAACACTCTTGTCAGCACTATTGAGAACATTGACTGTGAAATTCCTGCTGCCAAGCCCACAGTCACTTGGAAAGAACCAGTTGCCAGGAAATGGAGCACTGATAGAACTTGTACAAAAGGGGGGGATCCCAGTGGGGTGACGGATGGCAGATATCAGGTCAGGTTCCAATTGGGCACACAGCTCAGTGATTTTGGCCCCGTCCAGTCTATAGGGGAGTATTATGTGCCTGTCCTCCAGTGTTGCCAAGTCCACCAGGGGTCTGTACACGGTGGTATGTCTCCATCTCCTATTCATCCGCAGTGGTAGGAATCTATGGGGCAAAAAAGTGAGAAGCTGTTCACAAACTGAACAATGGAGCTACAACAGAACTTTGCATGCTATTAACTTGTAATGGGTCAGTGTGATTTGTCCAGTATCTCCTAATTGCACCAGTGATGTAGCAATTTTCCAGGGCCTGCCCCCCTGAAATGGCGTTTGCCTGTCCTGTATGGAGGGACACGTGGAAGTGAGACAATTGCGCTGACATTGTGTGCCGTTGCGGGAGGCGGTCAGGAACCGCCGTGCAACTCTTCATTGGTTAACATTGAGCCCTACGGGTTACAGTGGCCAATGGTGATCTGATCCGGCGGTGACGGTATGCACCGCTGTGGACGTGACCGCCATTTTCTATCTGATCCCTCACTTGATACCTGATCTTCCACAGGAAAGGACCTACACTGCATGCCCTGCTGTGACCTTTGTCTGGAACCTACCATGGCCCATGTGACTGGGGGAAAGGGCCCCAGTCTTCACTTCGGAGGAGTTGGAGAGACTGGAGGATGGGGTCCTACCACAGTACGGACTGCTGTATGGGCCTCCAGACCAACAGGTGAGTACACATTGGCCACGATGCGTGTGGCATGAATGCATGTAGTGGTGTGTGAAGGCCTCGTGTAAGGGGGAGGGTGGATGTCCTCTGGGCGGCGTATAAGTTGTGTGCTGGGGCATGAGTGTGTAAATAGTGGTGTGAAGGGGTATGGTGGGCCATAAGTGTAACAGGCAGGACTGTTTGTCTAATTCTATTTTCCTGTGTGTATTGCCTCTGCAGGGCCGAGCCCATCAAAAGAAGGGTATATGGCATGCCATCACCAAGGAGGTGCGGACCCTGGGGGTCTATAGCAGGCGAAGCATCCACTGTCACAACCAGTGGGAGGACCTGAGACGCTGTGCATGGAAGACGGCGGAGGCCCACCTGGGGATGGCCTCCCAATGAGGAAGGGCTGCCCGTTGAACCCTGACCCCCCCTGATGGCCCGCATAGTGGCGATGGCCCATCCAGAGCTGGACGGGCGCTTGAGGGCATCACAGCAGCCACAAGGGGGTGAGTACAGTGCCCACCATTACAACTTACGCTTGGTAGGGTGGTATCTGGGTGGGGGGGTGTCAGTGGCTCCCCCTAGGCCAGGCCTGACATTGCAATGTAGGTCCCCTGGTGGCTAGGGTTCAGAAGGGAAAATCTTGCTACCTAGCTCGTAGGCATCCACAACTGGTCAGGGCTGCATGGATCCCAGGTGTGCTGCATTTGGCAGTGTGTGCCCCTCCCCATTCCTTGGCTGCTAACTATTTCTCTGCTAGTGCTATGGCATATTGAGTAGGCCTGTTCCCTGTGTGTGAGGGTGCTGTGTACACCAATCGTGGTGTTGGTGCAACCATTGACCCAGTGTATCCTTTGTCTCTTCCCCCCCTTTTTGTTTTGTCACACCTGCCCTTATGTGCATTAGCATCAACTGGCGGAGGAGCAGAGGCGCCGGCTATGGAGAGAGTTGCATTCCACAGGACCCAGGAGGCAGAGTCCACTGACCCTGATAGCACCAGTGGGACGGAGGCAAGGGGAGCACCACGGCGGAGACTGGAGGGGACAGCTCTGACACAGATACCTCCTCCGATGGAAGCTCCCTGGTGGTGTGGACACTTCTGTGACCACCCCAGCTACAGGTACATCCACCACCCCTGTACTAGCACCGCCCTCCCAGCAGCCCCTCATCGAGTTGCTTGTGCCTGCTCACCAAGGAGGGTGGGCATGTCCTTCGCCCCAGGCACCTCAGGTCCTGCCTCAGTTAGCCCTGCTGCCCTGAGCGAGGAGGCTATTGACCTCCTGAGATATCTCTGTAGGGAAGTCATTGTGAATGCCATCCAGGGGCTGGCAGCCCAGATGCAACAGACTAATGCATTCCTGGAGGGCATTCACACTGGATTGGCGGCCCAACAGAGATCGATCCAGGCTCTGGCCTCCTCTCTGATGGCAGCCATTGTCCCTGTTTCTACCCTCCCCCCACAACTCCCACTGCCCAGTCCCATTCTCCTCAGCCCCAACACATCCCAAGCACACAGCCAGTCGAGCATGCACACAAGACAACACACAAGTGGTACAGGCAAACACAGGCACCACACTACATCCCACAGGCACTCACACAAATACCATCCAGATGCAGACACACCAACATCCACTATTTCCTCTGTCTCCCCCTCTTCTTCCTCCACCTCCCTCCCAGTTCTGTCTACACTCACACCTGCATGCACTACATCATCATCCACTACCTGCATCATCACCACACCAAGCAGAACACACACCTCACTAGCAGACACCTCCACAACAGCCATGCACACATCACCTGTGTCCTCTCCCTCTGTGTAGTCCCCTCCTCCTAAGGTACACATATGCAAGCAATCAGACACCCAACAGCCATCCACATCACAACAGCACACAGACCATGCTCCTGCACCCAAAAGCAGCAGACAGACAACTCCAACAGCCACTCCCTCTTCATCCAGTCCCATTCTTTCTCCCTCTTCCCGCCCCAATGTCCCTAAAAAACTGTTTCTATCCACCATTGACCTCTTCCCTACCCCTCCCCCCCTTCCTGCACGTATGGGCAGGGTAGGAAGAACCCAGCCAAGCACGTCAGCCACACAGTCCACGGGCCCAGTCGTCACCACACCCACTCGTGGTGGAAAAGGATCCAGGCCATATGTCCTGAAGGTGAAGGAGTCTGCACCAGGCAGCCTCAAGAGAAATGAGCCCGCCCTAGCAGGCACAAAGACCAAGGGATCTGGGGCAGGAACTGTGACGGAGCCCCCACCATCAACCATGGTTGTGCAGCCATCCGAGATTGCAGGGGATGGGCTGGAGCCTCCTCCCCAGCAGCAGCACCACCACTGAGCAGCCGTCCGAGGTTGCAGGGGATGGGCAGGAACCTCCCCCCCAGCAGAAGCACCACCACTGAGCAGCCCTCCGAGGTCACAGGGGATGGGCAGGAGCCCCACCCCCCAGCAGCAGCACCACCATTGAACAGGCGTCCGAGGTTTCAGGGGATGGGCAGGAGCCTTCCCCAATCAGCAGCAGCACCACCACTGAGCAGCCGGCACCGCCCAGCAGACTGGATGTAATCCTGCCTCCATGGGCTGCTGCGCAGCCTGCCCCCTACAAATCCAGTGGTTATGACACCCACCTGAGAGACTGTGACCTTGCCCTCCCCAGGATCAAGAGCACAGGGCATGATGCCCCCTCCAGAACCAGAGGGCATGACAACCACATGCCCAACACTCCCTAGGATCAAGAGCACAGGGCACAATGCCTCCTCCAGAACCAGTGGGCAATACACCCACATTCCCAACACTCCCCAGGATCAAGAGCACAGGGCACAATGCCCCCTCCAGAACCAGTGGGCAAGACACCCACTCGAGAGACTGTAGCCCATCGCTCCACAGGACCAAGAGCACAGGGCATTTTGCCCCCTCCAGAGCCAGTGGGTGAGACACCCACATGAGAGACTGTGACCTTGCACTCCAAAGGAACAAGCGCAGGGCATGTTGCCCCCTCCAGAACCAGTGGGTGAAACACCCACATGAGAGACTGTGACCTTTCACTCCACAGGACCAAGCACAGGGCATGTTGCCCCCTCCAGAACCAGATTATCTTGCCTAACTTATTTTTCATGCTGTGTTGATCTCATTACATTCACTTTTGCAAATTAGATTTGTCCTTGCATTATGCATCCGAGTTATGGGGTAAAATTGTTTTTGTAATGCAGCTGATTGTGTGAATGGTGTTGGGGGGGATGTTGTGCCTGTGTGTGTCACTCTCGTTTTCCTCCCTTTTCCCCAGTGTGCTATGCGGATGTACTTACCGTCATTGTCTTTGCCGGCGTTGGTGTTCGTGGTGGAGCAGAACATAAAAGGTCATGGGAAAGACATGCAGTTCAAGCTCCATGGCGGTGTGGTTGTTCCCTGTGTCTCCAATGGTGAGTCCTTTCCCTTCTGAGCTCAGTTTCTGCCAGGCTTTTGATGTTGTTAGGACCGCCCCAGAAAAGGTGGTGGTTTCCTGGGTCATAACATGGTGGGCGGAACATAGACTTCCGCCTGGCTGTAGGTGGCTCCTGCCGTGGTGGCTGTTGTTTCCACCCTGGCGGTTGGTGTTCTACATTGGCTGTCTTTCGGAGATCTTTCCGCCATGGTCATAATTTGGCGGTAGTTACCGCCAGCCTGTTGGTAGTATTACTTCCACTTTAACACCAACTGACTGGTTTGTAATGAGGGCCATAATCATTATATAAACATATAAACATGTTTTTAAAATGTAACAATTTTAGTCTATTTATAGTGCTCCAGAATGCACCCTAATTATATGCAAATACATGAATAAGTCTGAAAGCGATTGGTAATTGCAGTCTAAACAAAATCTACTTAGAACACTGCACCTTGAAAAATGTTTCATTAAATTATTGTGCAAATATAAAGACCTTGTCTCTAAGGCATCATATGGCATCTTTTAGCAAAACATGTTTGATGCATGCCAATATAAAAAAATGAACAATGCAGAATTAGTGCAAAACCATTACGAGCAGCATTAACGACAACAGGAAATTAAACACAGTGCTTGATTTTTTGGGAAATTCACAAAAGTACATTTGCAGGTAGTTGATCTTTCATTGGTCCAGGAATTCACAAGTGTTAGCAGAAGTAGAACTGGAATCCATACTACTAATTCATCTTTTGTAATTTCCATTTCCCCATGACTTAATACACATGGAAACATTAAAAAAAAATCTGTTGACAATAGCAACTTCACATTCCCTACACTCTGGAAACATAACATAATTAGAGAGGCTACCATCAGAGCTCTGACATAATGAGAGCAGTGCCATATTGTCATCTCACTGCATGGCACCAAAAGATACAAGTGGAAATTCCAAATAGCCCATCCAAAACACAAGAAAATACTTTCACACCCCAGGAGGGAGGGAAAATAGTCTCTCATTCACTGCAATGCAAGGTCCTAATGCCAGCAGTGGAAGGATACAACTCACTCTATCAAAACACACCCAGACTGATCTGATCCTGGTAAAAATCTAGAGAAGAAAGCCATCAGATCAGGAGCAGGGAACTGACAATGATAAAAAAAAGCCGCCAAATCATATGCAAGAGGCAAACTGAAAGCCAACTGTAGGGATGAAAACATAGAGCTGTATGTAGACAAGACTTAAAACAATCAACTCAGATAAAATATAAGAGAAGTGTATGCCACTAATACTATTGTATAAGCACAGACAAAGGTCCTATGCTCAATGTCCCATTGGAACCAAGCTACACCCAACTGATGAGCTCCAATCAGGGCATAACAGGTCCTGGGTTTCTGGTTTTTTCGGGTACTGGTAGGTCCTGGCCTGGCAGTTCGGGTTGGACTGCTTCTACTGGATCAGGGTCAATATTGCTATGCATATGGGTGGGTCCAAACTGAGGTGGGATAGAGGGCAGCAAAAGGACGATGGCTTGGAATGCTACTCCAACCATAGCCAGTACTTAGACATATTACAAGCATTCCTCTCATCGCCTTTTGTGTGTTTGTTATACTGCCATGAGTGGCAAGGGCATGTCCTGATGCGGGTCCTGTGCTGACTGTACCACTGGACCAAGCTACACCCAACTGATGAGCTGTGATACGGGTGATACTGGGCTTATTGCCTTATTGCAAGCATTCCTCCATTCACCTCTTTCCTGTTTGGTTTACAAAACTAATCAGGATCACGAGTCAAGGAGAGATTGGCTATGTTGGATATAATACAGCATACAAAACTAATGGATTTAATTTAGTATCAGACTGATGTCAAAAGATCAAAAGGAAGGTCACTTTGAGTGACACCTTCATTTTATCCTGAATTACAGAAGTTTTTTTTTACATTTTATACATCCTACATATTTTAGTAAAATATGAATTGTTATGCTAACCTGCCTAGCTGATGTCTTATAGGATCCCAGTTTCCAAACTTAAGGAGTTTTGAAAGGTCTGAAGTTAACATAAGTGTTACGAATGTAATTAAAGTCACAGTTCAGCTTCGCACACAGTTACAAAATGACAAGAATATTTAGTATGTGCGTGTGCAAGTGCGTTCAGTGTCTAAATCAAACAAGCATTTGCAAACAGATGCTTTGTTTTGTAAAAATGTTAAGATCGAAGGTAAGTTTCCATTTAGCCATGTAGCTGATAGTAATCATCGGCCTATCCTCTGTGTGTGTGCGCGAGCGCGCTCTATTGATTTGTGACTTTGTCAATTATGTCTTGGTTCTGCATACATGACTACCTCCATCTCAACTAATGCTAATAGCTCTTTGGACGTATCCTTCCAACTCCAATGAAGTTCAGGTAATTTAAAGCACGAGGGAATGTTCTCTCCCTGAGATGGTTCCTTGCTGCTAACACATGCACAAAGGCATAATTGCTCATGGATGGTTATAAAAATGCTAGCATGGTAAACCCAGACCCTAGCGGCTTTGCCAAAGCTTGTTAGTAAAGAAAGTACACCCTTTAATTCGGTAAAGGGCTCACATGATTCAAATGTATACAAAAGGGTGACTGGGTATACCTATCTGGGACTCTTGTTTCATTTTAGGATATCAGCCACTTGTTCAATCGCGAGCCCGCCGGCACAGCGGGAAGGAGGCCTGCAACACAGAAGCCGGCTCTGAGCGGTGTTGCGGGCGTGCGACGGGTGCAGTTGCACCCGTCGCGCTTTTCACTGTCTGCTAAGCAGACAGTGAAAAGCTTCATGGGTCCCTGTTAGCCCCCAGGGGCCCCAGGACACCCGTTCCCGCCAGCCTCTTCCTGGCGGTGAAAACCGCCAGAAACAGGCTGCGGGAAGGGGGTCAGAATCCCCAGGGCAGCGCTGCTTGCAGCGCTGCCCTGGTGGATTCGCCCAGCCGGGGGAAAAACAGCGGGAAACCGCCGGCCCCGGTTTTCTGACTGCGGCTTTACCGCCGCGGTCAGAATGGGCTTGGAAGCACCGCCAGCCTGTTGGCGGTGCTTCCGTCATTCGCGACCCTGGCGGTCAGAATGACACCCTTACTCTTTATGGCACTCTTGCAGTCTTTTCTTTATCCATGCTTTCTACATTGTGCCTGTGTTCCTACCTTTCTCTTCCTTATTCTTTCTCCCTTTTTGCTTTTTTATGTTGTGCTCTGGGTAAAAGTCTGATTGTGAAAAGTAAGTCCTGAGTCCCTAGCAATGTCCCCTGTAATTATTCTTTCTTGCATGGTGCAATGGAATGTTTGTGCGCACAGTTTACTTGCCTATGTGCGCATTCGGGTGATGAGAAGTGCAAACAAGTAAATCATCAACTACTTAAAGATAGGTAAAGAGGGAAGGATCCCCAGTCCCATCAACCCTTTTCATTTTTGAAAATAAATTAGATTGTGCACTTTAGAGCAGATTTTCTCAACTAGAGTGGCTTAAGAAAAACCTTGTCTATGAGACTGTTGAGATGGACAGCTCACAAGGTTGACCAGTGCATTAATAGTAATAGAAGGTTAACCCTATATACCATAAGCACTCCAACTTCAGTTTGTGAAACCATTTGTGGTCTCCCCATACCTCTTCCTTCCCTGCAAGATCTTGGCCTCGATGATACTCAGGAGAATCAGGATATTTATGTCAGGTCTGCTCAGTGGATCGCTTATTTCACCCCAACCACAAAGCCAGACGGAGGCGAGCAACTATATGGTTGTAATATTAAATCTGCCAACGTCCCCAAGTTCTCTTTTCTGGTCTGGAACGTGCTGGATTCAAAGGGATAATTGACACTCATATGTGGTCCAACTTTAGAGCTCCCTTTCGATTCCATGCATACAGGAAACCTGGTCTGTCTCCCCTTTTCATATCAATGGGTTCAAAACGGTTTATTTACCAGCTATTCCACCTTCATCCGGTCACCCAAAAAGGGGCTTGGGACTTATATATCGACCATGGTCGGTGCAAATCCTTTTCACTATGTTGCAAATACGCTGTTATACCAGGTTTCGGGACAATAATTTGACTCATGTTCGCGCTTGGGCATAGTTAACTTTAACAACAATATCCCTATAGTAGCTAGAGACTGTATTTTGTCAAAATGAGTTCACAACCTAGATTCCGTTATCACCAGAGGTGGCATGGAGCTGGGCCTGATTTGGGGAGGCAACGTCAATGTTTATTTTTGACCTCCTGCTTATAAAGACATCTGTGGCATAACCGACTGGGAAGGGAACTCTTTATTTCATCTTTTTCTTGATGCATTTGACAATAATATTGACTATTTGACAATGAAGTTTAATATATGTTTTGCAAATGTATATAGTTCCATGAAAACATTTGTGGTTAAGGGGCCGAGCTTACCGGGTGTAGTAAGATAATGAATTGGTTTGATGCAGCCTTTTCCAAGTCCTGCAAAGAGTTAATGGTCTTGCTTCATAACCAGCCTAGGTCCGCTGCTACTGTAGAAAGACATATAAAAGAGTGATTGTAGCACGGAAAATTTCCCTCTTATTAAAAGCCTGAGAGGAGCGTCAGGGTACATGCCTTATGAATGACCAGAAGGCCTTCTGGGCTGTCTTTAATCAACCTTTTCTCACAGATAATGACACACCGTTGATTGATCCTGCCATACCTGGTCATGAATGGGCTACCTTCTTTGGTGAGGTTTATTCTGCTAATGATGAACCAGGCACAGTCAGTGAATCCCCTTCCACTGCCAAAGAGTACTTCCTCTCCAAGTATTGCCCTGACTGGAAGAAGTAATTGCAGCTACTTAAGCCAACTCTAGTGGAAACGCCCCCAGCCCAGATGAGGTCCCCCTGGACCTATTCAAGAGCAAGTTGGATTTGTGGGCTCCTCTGGTAGCCAACACCTTCAGACCTGTGAGTTCCTCCACTAAGATTCCTTCTTGGTCCAGCTTGCTTGTTGTACCGATCTTTAAGAACAGCAACCGGGAGAACCCCAGTTGTTATCGCCCAGTCTCCCTCCTGGATTCCACTGTGAAGCAGTTGGATCACGTCTTACTGATTGGAGGCTTGAGCAGAGATGAGTGCCTTTCTCTCTCAGACATCCAGTATGGGTTCACAAGAGGGATGGGAACTGAACAGCAATATGTTAACCTCTGTCTCTTTCTGTGGGAATACACAGTTGCCAAGAGTGGTGTTCTCCACTTGGGCTTCATGGATCTGTCTAGCTCCTTTGACGCTGTGTCCCACTCGAAATGTGGCGGATCATGGAAGGAGTATGCATTGACAGTCCATTTATCAATACAAAACAGGGAAATCTACTGTGACTCTAGTGCTGCAATAAGGTTCGAGCTGGGGGGTGGTGTTCCAAAATGTTTGTAGCGCTTAGGGGCATCAGGCAAGGTTGTGGCCTTGTGCCTTTTTTATTCTATATCAATCATTTAAAAAGGGGGCTAGTTTTAAGGTGTGGGGACATGCCCCAGATTGGAAAGCGCTCAATACCAGCCCTACTGTATGCTGCTGCAACCATGGGCCGTAAACTTGCAGCATTGCATTCAGAGTGTTTTGGATGCATTTGCATTCTTCATGGAGGGGATTGACATGAAAATCAATACAACCAAGTCGTTTGTAATGTCTTGTGGTCACAGAGTGGGCTCAAGACCTGTCTTCAAGCTCCAGGACACCCCTGTTAAACACGTGACGTGGTCTTGGCAACTACAGATAGAAAATAGAAATAATTATCTAGCAAGGTGTACCAATGCTGTATTTTTTGCCACTAAACTAAGCAAAAGGTTGTTTGCCCTAATATTGGCCATCTATTGTGCAAAATGCATTGGTTTGACCATTTATGGTGTGAGATCTGGGGATCACAGGCTGTATTACAAGTACAGATCACAGAAAATAAATTAAAAATCACCTACAGGACCTACCACCATCCATCACCTCTTTCATCAGTCATAGGGAGCTAGGGCTTAACCATCTTGAGGACATTTTAAGGACACACCCACTGCTGCTATGGTGAAGAATTTGGGTCAATGAGGCCTTCTCCTTAAATAGAATGGTAATTGAGGACTGCCTGTCCCTCTAACAGTCCCTAGAAATTCCCTGGCTGAGGAGTCCTAGACACATGGCAGTGGCCCTGGGTAAGCAGGACATATTTGTATACCCCCTAAATTCCCTGTCCTCAATGCCCAAATAAAGACTCAGGGACACATTTTGGGAGGAGGAGAGATGGGCAAGGGTGTCTCACTACTTCCGTTGCCTATTATATGCAGCTTAAGCCCCTCAGGAGCATTTAACCATTCCTAATGACCTATCCACAGTGCTATCAGAACAGTTTTCGTCTTAACCTATTTCATAAATTGGTTACTTTTCCCCAGTGCAAAGACTGGTCACACAATCTTGTGGCTTGATCATGCGATCAGACAACAGCACAGAGCACGTTACAGGTAATGTTCTTCTGTGCTTTTTACTCAGCTTATAGGTCCCTGGTTTCAAAACCTCTTTTAATTAAGGACTCCCTGCAACATTGCTCAGAAGCCTTGCACTTTCTACAGTGGCTGGGATCAAAGGAGATTGTTTTTACCATTTATGCCTTTTTAAGGCTGGTGCTCAAGGCAAGGAACTCATTTTTGTAGTGTTCTATCTAATGATGAAACTCCTATGTTTTCTGGTCTTACATCCATTCTAGTTTTGCTATTTTTATAGAATAAACATTTTTCATTGCTGTGTTGTACCTTGTATTATCATATGCCACAAGTTGTAACGTACTTCTTTTTGGTCTCGTGCCACAACCTCCCATACAGAAACCATAGGCAGGTTTTAGTTTAATGTTGGTATTTGCACTGCATTTGGAAATTGTACTCTGTTTGCTCCTTGATCCTATCTTTGAGGGTTACGTTTGAATTTGCCCTGTATTGAATTCAGAGACTGCACTTTGCAGTTTGAGTTAACCTCTGAGGGTTCTTTTTGAATTTGCTCCATTTTACCATACAACACTATTGTGGTTTGTATCTTCTTTTGTGGTCTATATCAATATGACAGAAAGTTGATTTTGACTTTGACTTTGACATAAACACCTTGATGTATCAGTCAGAAAAATCCTTTATATCTCACATGTAAAGAACTTCATATCACAAAGACATACAATGTTTTTTTTTTCAACTGGAGAAATCATGTCAATCTGCACCAAGCATTGGCAAAGCCATTAGATCTCAACTATGCAAGAGTTATTGTCTTTGACAATGTGTTTTTGCCATGTAGTACACCAGTGTGGCAGCTATGCAGCATGGCTAAAAGTTAGTGCTATGCAGTGGGGTGATGTAGAATGGAGTGGAGGAGTATTATAGTGTTGTAGAGTGGAGTATAGGGAGTAGAGTGGCATCGAGTTGAGAGGAGGAGTGTAGATTTCAATGGTACAGTGGCAGAGTGGTGTGTGTAGTGGAGTGGCGTGGGTGGAGGGGGTTGGAGTGGACTGAAGTAGTGGGGTGGAGTGGACTATGGTGGATGGATTGTATTGGAGTATAGTGGGGTGGATTGAACGGAGTGTGGTGGATTGGAGTGGGGTGGGGTTAATTGACATAGGGTGAGGTGGATTGGAGTGTGGTGATTGAATTGGATTGTTGTGGGTGGATTGGATTCAAGTGGTAGGAATAGGGTGGGTTGGATTGAAATGGGGTGGGATGGATTGGATTGGGGTGGTTTAGAGTGTGGTGAATTGGAGTGGGGGTTAGACTGGGCTGGAGTGGGGAGGATGTAGTGGCTTGGAGTAGGATGGATTCGATTCATTTGATTGGAGTGGGGTGGATGAAACTGCAGTGGGGTGGATTGGACTGAAGTGATATGTGGAGTGGACTGGACTGGATTTGAGAGGATGGATTTGAGTGGGGTGGAGTGGAATGGATTGGACTTGAGTGAGGTGGATTGGACTGAGAGGGGTGGGTTAGACTACAGTGGAGCAGGGTGGACTGAAGTGAAGAGTGGTAGATTGGAGTGGGGTTGACTGGATTGAATCAGGGTGGGATAGAATGGAGTGGGGAGGATTGAAGTTGGGTGGATTGACTGGAGTGGGATGGATTGGATTGGGGTGGGGTGGGGTGAGTTCAAGTAGGGTAGATTGGATTGGAGTAGAGAGGAGTGGATTGCATAAAGTGGGGTGGATTGGAGTGGGGTAGATTGAAACTGGGTGAGGTGGAGTGGATTGGTGTGATTAAATTGGATTGGGTGGGTAGAGTGGACCTAAGTGATAGGAATAGGGTGGGGTGGATTGGATTGGTGTGGGGTGGATTGGCTTGGGTTGTTTTTGAGTGGGGTGAATTGGAGTGGGGTAGATTAGACTGGAATGGAGTGGGGAGGATTGGAGTGGACTGGACTGGAATGGGGTGGATTGGATTTATTTGATTGGAGTTGGGTGGACTGGACTGGGGTGCAATGTGGAGTGGATTGGACTGGATTTAAGTGAATGGATTGGAGTGGGGTTGGGTAGATTGGATTGGACTAGAATGATGTGGATTGAACTGGAGTGGGGTGGATTGGACTAGGGTGGAGTGGTGTGGATTAGATTGTGGTTGACTGGATTGGAATGGAGTGTGGTAGAATGCAGTGGAGTGGATTGGATTGGATTGGGGTGGGGTGGGGTTGATTGGATTTGGGTGGGCTGGGTTGGATTGGGATTAGTTGCATTGGGGTAGATTGGGGTGGGGTGGATTAAAGTGGGGTGAATTGGACTGGAGTTGGGCAGATTAGACAGGAGTGGATTGGACTAGAGTGGGGAAGTTTGAACTCTACTGGATTGGATTGGACTGGGGTAGTGTGGATTGGACTGGCGTAGGGTGGAACTGAGTGGGTTGGAATGGAGTGGGGTGGATTGGATTGAATGGGGTGGACTGGATTGGGGTGGATTGGATTGAGTTGGACTGGATTGGAGTGGGTGGATTGGAGTTAAGTGGTTAGGGGTGGGGTGGTCTGGTTTTGGGTGGGGTGGGGTGGAATGGATTTTTTTGGAGTGAGGCACAGTGGGGAGGATTGGAATGGATAGGGTTTAAGTAGGGTTGCTTTTGGTGGATTGGACTGGAGTGAGGTGGACTGGACTGGAGTGGGTTGAACTGGATTGGATTGGGGGATTGAAGAGCGGTGGATTGGAATGAGTGGGGTAGATTGGATTAAGTGGGATCGAATGGATTGGGGTGGATTTGATTGGTGTGTGGTAGATTGGTGTGGGATGGATTGGACTGGTGTGGGTTGGGGTAGGTTGAATTAAGGTGTATGGCATGGGGTGGATTGGACAGGAGTGGGGTGGATTAAGGTGGATTGTAATGGATTGGAGTGGGGTAGGTTAAAGTGAATTGGATTCAAGTGGAATGGACTGAAGTGGATTGCATGGGAGTGGGGTGGACTCAACAGGGTTGGTGTGGATTGGATTGGGGTGGATTAGGATAGTGGATAGTGGCGAGTGGATTGGAGTAGAGTGAGGTGGATTGGAGTAGTGTGAGGTGGATTGGGGTGGGGAGGATTGAAGTGGGGTGGACGAAGTGGGTGGAGTGGAGTAGAGAGAGGTTGACTGAAGTAGAGTGGGTGGGGTGGAGTGGAGTAGAGTTGTGTGGATTGAAGTAGAGTGGGTAGGAATGGATTAGAGTGAGGTGGATTGGTGTAGAGTGTCATGGATTGGAGTAGAGTGGGGTAAAGTGGATTGAAGTGGGGTGGATTTGATTGGTGTGGGATGGATTGGATTGGTGTGGGTTTGGGTAGGTTGGATTAAGGTGGTTTGGAGTGTGGTGTATTGGACAGGAGTGCAGTGGATTAGGGTGGATTGAATAGGATCAGAGTGGTGTAGGTTAGATTGTGGTAGAGCAGGGTGGATTGCAATAGAGTGAGTTGGATTGGAGTGGAGTGGAGTAGAGTGGGGTGGATTGAAATAGAGTGGGGTGGACTAGAGTACAGTGAGATAAATTGAAGTAGAATGGGTAGGATTGGATTAGAGTGAGGTGGACTGGAGTAGAGTGTGGTGGATTGGGGTAAAGTGGGTTGGATTGGAGTAAAGTGGCTGGAGTGAGGTGGATTGGAGTAGGGTAGAGTGGATGGGGTGAAGTGAATCGGAGTGGGGTAGTTTGAAATGGGGAGTGGTGGACTAGATGGGGTTGATTGGGTGGGGAGGATTGGACTGGATTTGGGTGGGCTGGATTGTGGTGGGGTGGCTTGGATTGGATTGGGTTGTAGTTAGGTGGATTGGATTGGAGTGAGGTCAATAAAGGTGAACTGGATTGGACTTGGGTGGATTGGAGTGGGAGGAACTGGGGTGAGGTGGGTGTACTACAGTGGGTGGGTTAGGTTAGATTAGATTGGGGTGGGTTGCACTGGAGTCAGGTGGGTTGAATTGCAATAGGTTGGACTGGAGTGAGGTGGGTTGGATTGGAATGTGGTGGTTTGGACTGGGAGGGGTTGGAATGAAGTGGGGTGGATTTGATTGGTGTGGGGTAGATTGGTGTGGGATGGATTGGATTGGTGTGGATTATGATAGTGGTGACTGGATTGGAGTAGAGTGAAGTGGATTGAGTAGTGTGAGGTGGATTGGAGTGGGTGGGATTGAAGTGGGGAGGTGGATTGAAGTGGGGTGGAGTGGAGTAGAGAGAGGTTGATTGAAGTAGAATGGGTGGAGTGGAGTAGAGTGTTGTGGAGTGAAGTAGAGTGGGTAGGAATGGATTAGAGTGAGGTGGATTGGTGTAGAGTGTGGTGGATTGAAGTTGAGTGGGGTAAGGTGGATTGAAGTGGGGTGGTTTTGATTGGTGTGGGATGGATTGGATTGGTGTGGGTAAGGGTAGGTTGGATTAAGGTGGTTTGGAGTGTGGTGGATTGGACAGGAGTGCGGTGGATTATGGTGGATTGAATAGAATCAGAGTGGGATGGGTTAAGGTGAATTGTATTGGAGTGAGGTGGACTGAACTGGGGTGGTGTGGATTGGATTGGGGTAGATTAGGGTGGATTGCAGTAGAGTGAGGTGGATTGGAGTGGAGTGGAGTAGAGTGGGGTGGATTAGAGTAGAGTGATATAAATTGAAGTAGAATGGGTAGGATTGGATTACATTGAGGTGGATTGGAGTAGAGTGTGGTGGATTGGAGTACAGTGAGTTAGGTTGGAGTAAAGTGGGTGGAGTGAGGTGGATTGGAGTGGGGTGGTGTGGATGGCGTGAAATGAATAGGAGTGGGGTTCGGCTGGTTGGTGCAAAAACCCCTTCTCCCAAACCGCCACCCCCACCCGGCTAAGTTAAATTTTTCTGATGCTAGCCCACCCTTTGTGCAGGATTGCGCCATTCCATAATCATGGCGCCCGGTTGACATCCTGGAATGGCGCAAGCCGGTGCTATACTTTTTTACACAAAACTGCATTATCACAGTTTTACGTCAAAAAGCATAAATATGGGCCTTATTTTCTTGCTTTCACTCTCACTATTTCTTTCTTTATTTTATGCAATTTGCAGTGCCTTCTTCAATTATGTACTTAATGGTAAGTCACTCTCGGACACAAAGACACTATTGTTGCCTTGGTCTGTTTATTGAATGTTGGCATGAAGCGATCCTTATTAAGCTGACAGTGTAGGCATGCACTTGAGAACAATACATGCACTGCATCAGCTATGACTTGAAACTACCTGGAGTATGTGAAACAGTAAAGAGCCTTTCACTTTGTATTTAAGAAGTGAGAAAAATCAGGTGGTAATCTAAGTTTCCTACTTTAAAAATCCAGACACCGACAAAGATCAGTGTCACGAACTAGCAAGAACCAGGGGGATTCTTAGTGGAGAAACAGACAGCCAGAAAGTGAAAGGCTAAAGAAGAGGGAGGGGGAGACCTGAGGCAGGGCACAGGACACAAATGATTGGCATAGCTGCAGAAAGCTAGTGGTGCCTCATTCTATATTTTTGGCTGTAAGGTTGGTGTGACCAAGCAGCTAATCACTAGGAGCCTAATCAGTTCAATAGTGTGCCTTAAATAGAATCTCTCAAACAAAGCATGAAACAAGATATTAATTGATGCTTTGGAAGTCTGCATGGAAAGTTTGGCACAGAGAGATTTATCAAAATGTCACGCAACTCAGCACAGCAAGACCCCTTGCTACGCTGTATTTCACGACAGGAAGAGGGCAGAAATAGTCCAAATTTACCATTGTATGGCCCATTCATGTGCTCTACTTGCGCTGGTGTACTCTGTGCTGCCTAGTACCAAAGAAGACACCTTTGCACCATGGTGCATGAGAGACTGCGTGGCAGGCAGCGTTGTTTTTGTGCAGGAAAGGACACCTTGCTGCACAAAAACAATCTTTTGAGGCTTTTTCATCTTTCTATGTGTGTTGCAGAATGCAGCACACATAGAAAGATGAAAAAAACAGTAGAAATACAAATATTTTTCCTTGTTATGCCTCCCAACAGGAGATGCACCATTTTGACGCATTCCCAGGTCTGCTACTCATGATGAATCTAGGAATGTGCCAAAATCCATAGTGGATGAGTGTGAATACCCACAATATACCCATGAAACGTCTCTCTGGGGAAGAGTATTGCAAGGCAGTGACTTGCATTGCCTTGTGTTACTCCAGATTTTCCAAGCCACACAGGGACGTGCAAGGTGGCCTTTCGCGCAAGGTGGCCTTGCATTACTTGGTAAATCTCATCATAGGTTTTGCGTCATGCTGCTTACCCTTGCTTGATGCACAGATGACACAAAACATTTTATAAATATGCCGCTAGGAGCTCGCATTCCCCTTATTTGCATGTCAAAATTTAGAAATATCAGCTGAAACTGCCTTAGCAACAACAAATTTGTTGCATCTTCTCCATCCAGTCACCTCCCTATAAATAAGTGCTGGTCCCTCGCATCCACTTCTCACATTTTCAGTCACAGGGCAGCTGATTCCTCCAGACCCAAGCACTCAAAGACTATGGCGGTCATTCTGACCCTGGAGGTTGAAAACCACCAGGGCAGAGTGCCGCGGAAGCACCGCCAACAGGCTGGCGGTGCTTCAGGGGCCATTCTGACCGCGGCGGTAAAGCCGCAGTCAGAAAAGGGAAACCGGCGGTTTCCCGCCGGTTTTCCCCTGCCCCAGGGAATCCTCCACGGCCATGGGGATTCCGACCCCCTTCCCGCCATCCTGTTTCTGGCGGTTTTCACCGCCAGAAACAGGATGGCGGGAACGGGTGTCGTGGGGCCCCTGGGGGCCCCATAAAGATTTTCAGTGTCTGCAAAGCAGACACTGAAAATCGCGACGGGTGCCACTGCACCCGTCGCACCCCTTCAACTCCGCCGGCTCCATTCGGAGCCGGCTTCATTGTTGAAGGGGCTTTCCCGCTGGGCCGGCGGGCAGCCTTCTGGCGGTCGCCCGCCAGCCCAGCGGGAAAGTCAGAATGACCGCTGCGGTCATTTGACCGCGGTACGGTCTTCTGGCGGTTCCCGCCAGGCGGGCGGCTTCCGCCGCCCGCGGGAGTCAGAATGACCCCCTATGAGGGTTATTACAACTTTGGAGGAGGTGTTAATCCGTCCCAAAAGTGACGGATATACCACCAGCCTTATTACGAGTCCATTATATCCTATGGAACTCGTAATACGGCTGGTGGTATATCCGTCACTTTACCGTCACTTTTGGGACGGATTAACACCTCCTCCAAAGTTATAATAACCCCCTATATTTCGCCTATCCCCTTGTTAGGTCTTCATAGCACACTACAAGATTTTCAATTTCTGCTCTGCGCTACAAAGGCCCTAATGAAGTAATTTATTGCTGTCAGAACATCTGGTGTGGTGCACCCACCCAGGCTGTGGCACAACAAAGGCACCCGCAGGCCCCGCGGTGCGGGGGGCCTGAGATCCAGGGATACTCCTCAGCACAGTACTCTGGCCTGAGAACCCATGAGTGAGTCCAGAGGGGGGGAGGCCTTCCATATGCTGTGCAGGTGGGCCCCCTCAAGTTTTGTTATGCCACTGTCCCCAGACTCACTGTGTGATTGAAAAACACAGTGTTTGTGCCCACGCAGTTGCGCAACTTAGAGGGAACCATGATCCCAGTAAAGTCTGCCTACGCCCACCACCTGCAACCACCAGCAAAAGTTAAAGACTGGCCTTGTAAATGGTTGAAAAATAGTTGTAAGAATCCGGGGTTACAATGTGATCGAAATGTGATGGACTGGTAGAAATCTCGGATAATGACTCACAAATACTTCAAATCACTGCTGTGATTTTTAACAGGTCAAAAGGCCCTAAAATTGTCAAATTGGCAATTAGATACCTTATATTCACGCACTAAAGCCACACACATGAATCCTATAAATAAGACCTAATGGTAGCTTTTTATCTTCAAGAATATGAAGTATAACTTAGAGGTCAAGGCACACCATGCTAGTCATTCAGGGTGTCATTGTGTGTACCTACTACTCAGTTCCATCCTAAGTGTCACAGCAAAATTTAGATTGGTACAAGTCCAAGATTTCATAATATTTCATAGTGTAGGTCAGCGGTCTTCAAACTTTCCAATATGAGATCCCCCGGTCAAACTTTTTTAGGTGTAAGGACCCCCTCCTGACCAATATGTCTGAAACTTAGTACTCCTTCATCATCGTCAACCATAAATGCCCCCAACTCCCATAGCAAATCATTTTTCCAGTGGGAAATTAATATTAAACAGTGTTTAGCAAACTAAGGTGCAGATTTAAGAAAAGTAGCAATGCACGCAGTGCACAGCCACTTTCCTTGCGCCCCTTAGCTCCCCTGACTGCCACCATGTGTGCGCCATATTTAAAATACGGAGCACCATTGTGAAGGGTAGAGGTTAATAGCGTCATTCATTTTGACACTATTGGTGTACTGTTCAGGGTTAGCGCCAAATTGTTGGCGCTAACCCTGAACAGTATATAGGGGCCAATTGTAACCAGTGGTGTGCTCCCTTTTAACACCTGTTCTGGGCAGGTGTTAAAAATGCAGAAGAAAATGGCGCAAAGAAATCATTTAGATTTCTTTGCGCCATTTTTTAGGTCTACCTGACGGGGAACCCCCACCTTGCATATGTTATGTTGGATTCAGGCGTAATGTGGGGAAGGGGTTACAAAGTGGCGCAATGCATGCATTGCAACTCTTTGTGAATCTGGTGCGGCGATTTCGTCCTTGATGGGCCACATTAGCGTAAAAAAAAAAATACGCTAATGTGGTGCAAGGAGGCACTAGTCCCTCTTAAATCTGGGCCTAAATGTTAGTGGGTGACTGTGGTTTGGTGTCAGTACAAGCCAGACCATATTTAATACAATTCTTTTTACATAAGAGTCCCTTCAACACCTCCTCAGCGGTAGTAAACACCATGAAATAACAGTTAAAAGCACATATGTAACAGTTCAGTTGTTAACTCTTTTTACTTCCACTCAAAAAGAATGCATTTTTGTCATCACAAAACTTCCAGTGATTTGATCAATTAAAGGCTGTACGGCTCCCAAGCATACTTTACATTTACAGATTACCCTTTTCATTTGCAGATTAACATTGCAACACATATTTGAATTTCCTTCAGGCAAGCAGGCACCCTGGCAAGAACGCTTGTTTAGATGCCTGCCCTTCCCTCGGTTTCACTTAACAGGAGACTCCCTGAATGGCAATTTAGCTGAAGCTTTTTAAATATGGACATTAACAATCCCAGGATAGTTGTCTTTTTCATGAAGGAAGATGTTTTTGATTAAAGGCAGAAGTGAGGCTGTGGAATGTGCGTCCCCTTCTGATGACTCCACAGCCCACCTGGGGGTTGCAACCCACAGATTTAAGACCTCTGGTGTAGGTTTTAGCGATGACCTTTCATAATGCATTCCACTTCTTTGGACATTAAGGGGGTTATTACAACTTTGGAGGAGGTGTTAATCTGTCCCAAAAGTGACGGTAAAGTGACGGATATACCACCAGCCGTATTACGAGTTCCATAGGATATAATGGACTTTTAATACGGCTGGTGGTATATCCGTCACTTTACCGTCACTTTTGGGACGGATTAACACCTCCTCCAAAGTTGTAATAACCCCCTATATCTGCACTGCACACATGAAAGACAAGTGTTTAGACATAAGTCGTGAGAGAAATGAAACAAGTTGTAACACCAATGTTTTACGCAAAAGAGTAGCCAGAAAAAAATACCTCCCACTTTGAACCACATTTGACATGGTCTTAAGTGAGTTAACAGAATCATGCAAGCCCGAAAACTTTCCTATTGATTTCAAACGAGTTCGCTTTGTGCAATACAGTTATCAAAGAATTTAGCTAAAAATTCACATTTTCAAGTCATTCTCTTAGGAGCACCAACAAAAATGTCGGTGTCTGCTTACCGAGGCTGACCTTCCACAGGGTTTTTGGGAGTTCTCTCCAAGAAAGTAAGATGCCTATAACTTAAAATATCATTAACATGGAAATCCTGCATAAAACCAGCTTTCCAGGTCACTCTACTTATACAATTAGGGACATATTTACCACCCTTTCACTCAACGCAGAGCAGCAAGCAAAGTTGCTGCACTGTGTCAATTGCAGTGAGTAGAAATGCACTGTGGGGGTCATTCTGACTTTCCCGCTGGGCCGGCGGGCGCCCGCCAAGGGAGCGCCCGCCGGCCCAGCGGTAAAGGCCCTGCAACACAGAGGCCGGCTCCGAATGGAGCCGGCGGTGTTGCAGGGGTGCGACGGGTGCAGTTGCACCCGTCGCGATTTTCACTGTCTGCTACAGACAGTGAAAATCATGCTGGGGCCCTGTTAGGGGGCCCCTGCACTGCCCATGCCAGTGGCATGGGCAGTGCAGGGCCCCCCAGGAGCCCCACGACACCCGTTCCCGCAATCCTGTTCCTGGCAGTCAAAACCACCAGAAACAGGCTGGCGGGAAGGGGTTCGGAATCCCAATGGCGGCGCTGCTTGCAGCGCCGCCATGGAGGTTCAGCCCAGCCAGGGGAAATCCGGCAGGAAACCGCCGGATCCCCTTTTCTGACCGCGGCGGTAAGGCACTGAAGCACCGCCAGCCTGTTGGCGGTGCTTCCGTTGCCCGCGGCCCTGGCGGTCTTAGACCGCCAGGGTCGGAATGAGGGCCTATGTCTACTAAGATAAGGCACACTTCTACTCACTCCTAGCGCTCAAGCGCTATGTACTGCCTTGTGGCGTGCTCGAAGAAAGGTTTTATTATGGGCAGGAAAGCTTTTATTCAGTAAGGTATACTTTCTTGCACAAAAACAACCCAAATATGTATTTTCCCCATCTGTGTGATGTGGAAATAACAAGGAGAAAAAAACGTTGTTTATCTCTCATTACGTCATCCTCTGGGAGGTGTGACTCAATCTCAGGTTTACAAACCTTTGTGAATCTAGACTTGTGCCAATTCCATGGATGGATGCATGGGAGCGCCATGCTCATTCCAAGGAACACCTATCAGCTTTAAATGTAATGCAGGGCAGGTCATGGCACAAATTGCCCATTGCATGCCTTTGTAAATCATACTGGAGCCTTGCTTAATGAATCTGGGCTGTAATTTTCCATCATTTATTGCCTTTTTTAATTTCCCCTTTTCTAAGTTTCAAATGCAAAAACCAGTGCATCTGGTTACTTATCTTATAAATTTCCTGGGTGACAAAGATCCATGAAGACACATCTTTCATTTGTTCAACAGTCCAATGCGGCAAGGGTTCAAGGGGAATTTCTGGCACTCAAAAACTATGTTGGTCTCAGGTGCCAAGTTGGCAGGGCAAAGTTCACCCATCTGCTGGGCAAATATTAATATTCTTGTTCTGCCTTTAATATCAGGCACAAAAGCAGAGAAGAAGAAAATAAGAAACATTTCTATGTAATTCAGGATTATGGGGGTCATTACAACCCTGGCGGACGGTGTTAATGGTGCGGTAATACCGCAAACAGGCTGGCGGACAAAAAACAGGAATCATGACCGTGGCGGAAACCGCCAACAAAGACAGCCACTTTAACACACCGCCCGCCACGGCGGTACAGACAAGCAGTGCGGCGGTCACCGCCAACAGACAGGCGGAAGACAATGTACCGCCCATAGCATCACAACCCGCCAATCCGCCACCTTTTCCGGGGCGGATTCACCGTGGATAAAAACACGGCAGAAACAGTTTCTGCAATGGGAAAACGCTCAACTGAACACATCCCACGAGGAAGGAGGACTCCATGGATCCGGAATTACAAATCCTACCGGCCCTTGTATTCCTACTCATCTACGAAGAGCAACGCCGGCAAAGACAACGGTGACTACTGCACCTACGACATAGGGGAGGGGGGAGGCAAAAGTCAAGGGGACACACACGCAACACCCCCACCCTCGCATATTACAACACACACACCAATGCATTCACAAACATCACAGTAACAACCCACAACCCCCCCGGAAGAATGCAAAGACAAAACGAAATCAGTTCAAACATTGTAATGTTTCAATATACATGTCTCAAATATATACAGATATATTATAAAATCATTCAAAAGTATATACATTACGAGAAGTTGTGCAGATAAGCACATATCAATGTCCGTGCACCACTAGTCCAAAAATGCATGGGCGAGGCCCACACAAGATACCTGTCCACAAACGGAGAGAACACTGCTGGGGCATCAGAGAGAAATACAACAGGCAGCTCAAGGGGAAGGGAAGGGGGGGCACCTCAGCCGGATGAGTGCAAAGCCAGATCCACGACGGGGCTCCATGCCCATTGATGTATCCTGGGGAGTGCAAAGCCACAGTCTCACAAGTCTTGTCAGTGGGTGGTCTGCCCACTGTACCATCCTGGGGAGTGCAAAGCCACAGTCTCACAAGTCTTTTCAGTGGGTGGTTTGCCCACTTGACCATCCTGGGGAGTGCAAAGCCACAGTCTCTCAAGTCTCTACAGTGGGTGGCTTGCCCACTGTAACATCCTGGGGAGTGCAAAGCCACAGTCTCTCAAGTCTCTACAGTGGGTGGGTTGCCCACTGTACCATCCTGGGGAGTGCTAAGCCACAGTCTCTCAAGTCTCTACAGTGGGTGGCTTGCCCACTGTACCATCCTGGGGAGTGCAAAGCCACAGTCTCTCAAGTCTCTACAGTGGGTGGCTTGCCCACTGTAACATCCTGGGGAGTGCAAAGCCACAGTCTCTCAAGTCTCTACAGTGGGTGGCTTGCCCACTGTACCATCCTGGGGAGTGCAAAGCCACAGTCTCTCAAGTCTCTACAGTGGGTGGCTTGCCCACTGTACCATCCTGGGGAGTGCCAAGCCACAGTCTCTCAAGTCTCTACAGTGGGTGGGTTGCCCACTGTACCATTCTGGGGAGTGCCAAGCCACAGTCTCTCAAGTCTCTACAGTGGGTGGGTTGCCCACTGTAACATCCTGGGGAGTGCAAAGCCAAAGTCTCTCAAGTCTCTACAGTGGGTGGGTTGCCCACTGTACCATCCTGGGGAGTGCAAAGCCACAGTCTCTCAAGTCTCTTCAGTGGGTGGGTTGCCCACTGTACCATCCTGGGGAGTGCAAAGCCACAGTCTCTCAAGTAGATAACAACCACCACTGGTTCTGGAGGGGGATTGGTGCCCCGACTGGATTAGTCTCCCCGTGACAGTTCCTGTCCCGTCACTGTCCCAGCTGCACATGGGATAACGATGCTTGATGTGGCGGTCTTTTCCTTCTTCAGCGGTGCATGCCCTGTTCAGCGGTGCTTAGCCATGCGGTCTCTGGACTGTTCAGTGGTGCTTAGCCATGGCGGTCTCTGGACTCTTCAGCGGTGCTTAGCCATGGCGGTCTCTGGACTCTGCAGCAGTGCTTAGCCATGGCGGTCTCTGGACTCTTCAGCGGTGCTTAGCCATGGCGGTCTCTGAACTGTTCAGTGGTGCTTTGCCATGGCGGTCTCTGGACTGTTCAGCGGTGCTTAGCCATGGCGGTCTCTGGACTGTTCAGCGGTGCTTTGCCATGGCAGTCTCTGGACTGTTCAGCAGTGCTTTGCCATGGCGGTCTCTGGACTCTTCAGCGGTGCTTTGCCATGGCGGTCTCTGGACTGGGCATTGGTGTGTGGCATGACGGTCCCTCATTGCCCAGCGGGGCAGTGGCTGCCGGGGCCCTCCTGGGCAATGACTCTGGCGGTGGTCTGACCAGTGACGATACTTTGGCCCTCCTGGGCACTGACTCCGGCGGTGGTCTCCTGACCAGTGACGATACTTGGGCCCTCTTGGGCACTGACTCCGGCGGTGGTCTCCTGACCAGTGACGATACTTGGGCCCTCCTGGGCACTGACTCGGGCGGTGGTCTCCTGACCAGTGACGATACTTGGGCCCTCCTGGGCAATGACTCCGGCGGTGGTCTCCTGACCAGTGACGATACTTGGGCCCTCCTGGGCACTGACTCCGACGGTGGTCTCCTGACCAGTGACGATACTTGGGCCCTCCTGGGCAATGACTCCAGCGGTGGTCTCCTGACCAGTGACGATACTTTAGCCCTCCTGGGCACTGACTCCGGCGGTGGTCTCCTGACCAGTGACGATACTTGGGCCCTCTTGGGCACTGACTCCGACGGTGGTCTCCTGACCAGTGACGATACTTGGGCCCTCCTGGGCACTGACTCGGGCGGTGGTCTCCTGACCAGTGACGATACTTGGGCCCTCCTGGGCAATAACTCCGGCGGTGGTCTCCTGACCAGTGACGATACTTGGGCCCTCCTGGGCACTGACTCCGGCGGTGGTCTCCTGACCAGTGACGATACTTGGGCCCTCCTGGGCACTGACTCCGGCGGTGGTCTCCGGACCAGTGACGACGGTGCTGGCGGTGGCGTCCCGGCCGTCGGGAAGGATGCCGTCCTTCTCCGCCGTGATGCTCACACCAGGCTGTGCAGACTTGTTCTGGCCCTTCACCACCTTTGGAGGAGTCACAGCTGACTCTGCAATCCCCCTGGGACCCCTGTGAGTTGTTTTGCCTCCAGGAGTCTTCACACGGTCCTGTCGGCCACTTTCCAACTTCAGAGCCCTTACAGGGGGTGGACTGGCAGTGCCTTGGCTCCGTGTCACACTGCCTGCCCTGGTGGCCGGTGCACTCCACACACCTCGAATAGCCACCACTGGTACTGGAGGCTTTTTGGCTGAGGCGCTACGAAGGGACTGATGAATTGGAGGGGAGGGATGGGGGCAAAAAGGTCAACTTTGCAGAGGGACAGTTTCTGATGAACACTGGGATGGGTAGTTGGAGGGGGTCTGGGAGTGGAGGAAGAGGAGGTGGTTGTAGGAGGTGTCACTTTAGGTGTTTTGGGTGCAGGTGCAGGTACTGGAGGCTGTCGTGAGGTGGATGGATGTTGGGTGTGTGGGTGCCCGCGTTTGTGTACTTTGGGAGGGGGTGTCACACATTCCCACTGGGAGAGGACACAGGGGACGTGTAAATGGGAGTGGAGGTGGTGAGTGCAGGTGAGAGGGGTGTGGTGCTGGGTGTTCTGATGCGAGTCTTGGTGCCTGTAGATGTGGTGCATGCAGGTGAGAGTGTAGACGAGACTGGGAGGGAGGAGGGAGACGACGAGGAGGGGGACACAGTGGAGGCAGTGGATGTTGCTGTGTCTGCATGTGTGTGATGCTTGCGTGAGTGCCTGTCGGTTGTGTGGTGCCTATGTTTGCCTAAGCTACTTTTGTGTGTTGAGGTGTGTGCATGCTGGTCTGATGGTGTGCTTGGGATAGGCTGGGGTACAGGGGATTGGGTCTGGGTGGAGGAGGTTGGAGGGGGGAAGCTAGACACAGAGACAATGGCTGCCATCAGTGCTGAGGCCAGAGATTGCAGGGTTCGCTGAAGGACAGCCTGACCAGAGTGAATGCCCTCCAGGAATGCATTACCGTGTTGCAACTCCCTTTCTACACCCTGGATGGCATTCACAATGGTAGACTGCCCAACAGTGAGTGACCTGCGGAGGTCAAAGGCCTCCTCACTGAGGGCAGCAGGGGTGACAGGGGCAGGGCCTGAGGTGCATGGAGCGATGGTGATGCCCACCCTCCTGGGTGAGCGGGCCCGGGGCGAACGCTGAGGGGCTGTTGGGAGGGCGGTGCTGGTAGGGGAGGTGGCGGCTGTACCTGTAGAGGTGGGGCGCACAGATGGTGCCGCCACCACAAGGGAGCTCCCATCGGCAGACGAGTCCGTGTCGCTGGTTGGTGATCCAGTGGCTGACGTGAAGCTCCCCTCGCCCTCCGTCCCACTGGTACATTCTGAGTCCGTGGTGGGGCCCTCCATGGCCATGTGGGATGCAGCTCCCTCGTGCTCCGGTGCCACTGTACCTCTGCCTGATGATGCTGATGCACAAAAGAACAGGGAGAGCACAAGGGGGGGGGAGACAGAAGAAAGACAGGTTGAGTGCATGGCATACCGCTTCCGTTGGCGGACAATACAGACCCAGCAGCCCCCTGCACTATGCCGTGCTCCTGGCCTCTACAGATGCAATTCCTGGGATCTGGCCTACATGGCTATGATGGACATCTGCACACATGGATGCCACAGGGGCATGTATACCTGTACTTGGCACTCTACTGCAGTGGGGAAGAGTGCCACATGGCCTGCATTACGGAGGGGCCTAGCCTACGTATTTCTGCCTGGCCAAGGTACACCCACAGGCCTCCTCCCCCACCCAGACCCCTCCACTGAGCGCTAAGTCCACAGAATGAGAGTGTACTCACCCCCTTGTGTCTGCTGTGATGCCCTCAAGCGCCCATCCAACTCAGGGTAGGCCACTGCCAGGATCCGGAACATCAGGGGGGTCATGGTGCGACGGGCACCCCTCCCACGTTGGGAGGCCATCCCCAGCTGAGCCTCCGCCGTCTTCTTGCTCCAGCGGCGAATGGGTGCCACGTCTCTGGTGGACCCCCATGGTCCGGACTTCCTTGGCGATGGTAACCAAATGTCCTTCTTCTGGTGGGCACTGACCTACATGACATGCACAAGGGAAGAAGAGGAGTTATTACCAACTGCACCGTCGATGTGAGTGTCCCCCCTCCCTACCCTAGCCATGTGGTACATTCATTCACATGCATTAATGTTCCCTGAACTCTGCCCCCTTCCCTCTTACAACCAGCCCTCTCCACCCAGGCCTAGCCCATACAACGTGCTACCTGTGTACTAACCTGTTGGTCTGGAGGACCGTAGAGTAGCGTGTACTGGGGGAGGACCCCGTCTACTAGTTTCTCCAACTCCTGAGCAGTGAAGGCAGGGGCCCTTTCCCCAGACGCAGCAGCCATCGTCGCTTCCAGACCGAGGTCACAGCAGCACTTGCAGTGTAGGTCCTCTCCTGTCGAAGATCAGGTATCTAGTGATTGAACTGATGGAAAATGGTGGTGACGTCTGCCGCAGTGCGTATCATCACCGCCGGCGCACTTCCTCATTGGCTCCTGGGACCCATAGGGTCCAATGTTAACCAATGCAGCATTGTGCCGTGGTCTACAACCGCCTACCGCGACGGTGTGCAACGCCAACGCAGTTACCCCACAATCCCATTGTCCCAGTTTAGAGGTCAGACAGCCGCCATTTCAGGGGCCCACATGGCTTCATTTACTTCTGCATCACATATAGCTAGGCCCACACTCAACACACATACAGGAATTGTTTTGTGTTTGGTGTCGTGTTCTGTGTAACTGTGGGTACATACCTGGAAAAAAGTTGAGTCTGTGGTCGCTGTTGTCCTTCCTAGGCACTGTCATTTGGGACAATTGAGAAGATGGCGGAATCCTCCGGTGTACCGACCAGTGGTGGACCTGTTGACAATGGAGGAGCGACATTTAATCGTCACCTACAGGTTTGACCGTGCCACTATCCAGGAACTATGTACCCAGTTGGAGCCAGACCTGATGTCACCAATCCGCCATCCCACTGGAATCCCCCCTGACGTGCAGGTGCTGTCAGTGCTCCATTTCCTTGCAAGTGGATCTTTTCAGACAACAGTGGCCATGGCATCAGGGATGTCCCAGCCCATGTTTTCCAATGTGCTGTCCAGAGTGTTGTCTGCCCTGCTGAAACACGTAAGGAGATACATCATTTTCCCTGAGGTGGAAGATTTGGCTACAGTAAAAGGTGACTTCTATGCCCTTGGACATATCCCCAACATCATAGGTGCTATTGATGGGACCCATGTAGCTCTGGTCCCCCCCCCACAGGAGTGAACAGGTGTACAGGAACCGGAAGAGTTATCATTCCATGAATGTAAAGATGGTATGTTTGGCAGACCAGTACATCTCCCAGGTTAATGCTATGTTCCCTGGCTCAGTGCATGACGCCTACATCCTGCTGAATAGCAGCATCCCTGATATGATGGGTCAACTCCAGAGGCACCGTGTGTGGCTATTAGGGGACTCTGGTTACCCCAACCTGTCCTGGCTATTGACCCCAGTGAGGAATCCCAGGACCAGGGCAGAGGAACGCTACAATGAGGCCCATGGGCGGACTAGGAGGGTGATCGAACGCACCTTCGGCCTCCTGAAGGCCAGGTTCAGGTGCCTCCATATGACAGGTGGTTCCCTATTCTACTCACCGAAGAAGGTGCGCCAGATCATCATCGCCTGCTCGATGCATCACAATCTTGCTTTGCGACGCCAGGTGCCTTTTCTGCAGATGACGGTGTTATGGCACCTGTTGAGCCTGTGGACAGTGATGAGGAGGAAGCTGAGGAAGAAGACAACGACAACAGGGAGTCAGTCATACAGCAATATTTCCAGTGACACACAGGTGAGGAAATTTTCATTTTTACCATTACATTCACTGTCACACGTCTTCCTCTATCCTGTGTGTAATTTAATTGCATGATTTGGTACCTGAGTTGTTCCTTTACATTACGGTTTCACAGGTGTGCTTACCAACGTGTGTCATCTGCATGCATCCTTCAAGGACATGTGATGTGTGACATAGGTATGTTGCCTTTACAACTAGAAACGCATTTTGACACTGTCATTGATAATACATTTTACCAAATCATAGACTGACTCAACATAGTTTTGTGGTTCAAGGGTGTTTATTTAAGTGCTCAAAAATGGAGGGGGGTTGTAAAATGGTTATGGGTGATGGTGGAGGAATGTCCATGGCAGAGTCCAGTCTATTAGTCTCACAGGTGCACTGCCCATATGGGCATAGGAAGTGGAGCTGGGGCAGTTTAAGTACGGACAGGGTAACAAAGTGGGACAGTGGGGTGACAATCAGGGTGGTCTCATTTCCTGGCGGGGGTCTTGCCATCTTGCTCTGTCCTGTTCCTGGATCTCAGGGACCGCTTGGGTGGTGGTTGTCCGTCTGCAGGGGGTGGGGTGCTGGTGTGATGGTCCGGTGGCGGGGCGTCCTGTCCACTAGTGCCGGCGGAGGTGGTGGGCAGTTCATCGTCCTGGCTAGTGTCAGGGGCCCCTTGGAGTGCCACGGTGTCCCTCATGGTCTGCTGTATGTCCTTCAGCACCCCTAAGATGGTGCCCAAGGCGGAGCGGATCGTCCTGAGCTCCTCCCTGAACCCCAAATACTGTTCCTCCTGCAGGTGCTGGGTCTCCTGAGACTTGACCTGGACCGTCGCCATCGTCTCCTGGGAGTGGTGGTATGCTCCCATGATGGAGGAGAGGGCCTCGTGGAGAGTGGGTTCCCTTGCCCTGTCCGCCCCCTGTCGCACAGCAGCCCTCCCAGTTCCCCTGTGTTCCTGTGCCTCCGTCCCCTGGACCATGTGCCCACTACCCCCAGGTCCCTGTTGTTGTTGGGGTGGTGGGTTAGCCTGGGTTCCCTGTAGTGGTGGACACACAGCTGATTGACCTGTCCTGGGTACGGAGGTTTGGGCCCGCTGGGTGGGTGCTGTGCTGGTGTTACCAGAGGGTGGAAGGTCAGTGCTGGGCTGTGCCTGTGCAAGGGGAACCGACTGTCCCGAGGCCCACGATGGTCCGGGCTGGTCATCTGGATCCAGTAGGGCAGAGCTGCTGTTGTCACTGTGGGCCTCTTCTGTGGGTGGAGTGGAGATGTCTGGACCCTCCGGTGTGGTGACGGTCCTTCGTGATCCTGCAGGGGCATAAGAGCATGATTATTGCATGTGTGTGTGTCATGGTGTGCAATGGGTGGGTGTGCGTGTACCCCAGTGCAAGCATTCGTGTGTGGGGGCTTGTGTCATGATGGTTATGGGGTTGTTATGGGTATGTGCAGTGAGCATGCTTTAGTGATGGGTGACCATGCTTAGTTGTGTCATGCAGGGCTTGGTGTTGGGATGTGTGGTTTGTGTTATGAGTACATTTGTGAGGAGCTGGAGTGATAGGGGAGGGGGTGAGGGTGGGGGTGTGTGATAGCATGCAGGTAGGGTCGGGGATCTGATAGTTAAGATTTGACTTACCAGTGTCCATTCCTCCACCGACTCCTCCGAGGCCCTCAGGATGCATGATGGTCAAGACTTGCTCCTCCCATGTTGTTAGTTGTGGGGGAGGAGGTGGGGGTCCTCCGCCAGTCCGCTGAGTCGCGATGTTGTGCCTAGAGACCACTGAACGCACCTTCCCCCATAGGTCGTTCCACCTCTTCCTGATGTCCTCCTGATTTCTTGGATGCTGTCCCACAGCGTTGACCCTGTCGACTATTCTGCGCCATAGCTCCATCTTCCTGGCTATGGATGTGTGCTGCACCTGTGAGCCAAATAGCTGTGGCTCTACCCGTAGGATTTCCTCCACCATGACCCGGAGCTCCTCCTCAGAAAAGCGGGGGTGTCTTTGGCGTGACATGGGGTGGTGTGTGTGATGTGTGGGGCGGTGTGAGTGTTGATGTGTGTGGTGATGTGTAGTGGTGTGTGGTGTTTTGTGCGTGGATGTTGTGTGGGTGATGGTGTTGTGTGCCTCTGTGTGGTGGGATTGTCTATTCTGTGCTATCTCTCTGTCGCCTTCGTGACTAATTTTTGGTCATAGGGGTTTGTGGGTGATGTGGGTGTGTGTTTTATATTGTGTTGGGTGTGTGGGAGTGTTGTTTGTATGTGTATCAGGTGTGTGTATTTGGAATTGTCCAATGTGGCGGTGTTTTGGAGATGTGTGTGTATTTTGAGCGCGGCGGTGTGTACCGCCAATAGAATACCGCGGTTGAAAGACCGCCGTGTGGATTCGTGGGTCGTAATAGCATGGGCGTGTTTCTGTTGGCGTGGAGGTTTTGTTTTCGCCAGTTTAACACTGACCTTTGGTGTGGCGGACTTGTGTGGGTGACTCAATTTCGGCGGATTCCGAGATGTGGGTCGTAATAGCTGTGGCGGAATTCCGCGGCCGCGGCGGTGTATTGCCGGTCTTCTGCACGGTGGTAAGCGGCTTTTTCCGCCAATGTTGTAATGACCCCCTATATGTGTAAAATTAGGGGTTTGCCACTGCACCTGCATATTTAGAAATGCCTATAATTACGTTATCATTTTCAAACAAACCAGGGAAAAACACTGGATCAACAAGCTGCGCATGCATATATAAATTGGATTTAGGAGCATAAAACAATCACACAATCAAGAATAATGCCAGTTATGTATGTTACTTACATGAATCAAGAGCAGAAAGACTTAATTTATGTCCTTTAAGATAGAGAGGATTATTCATCAAATGCAATTTAAGAGAAATATACTGCACTAGTTTATTCCTTATAGCCCAAATATGTAATTATACTGTTTTATTGAGATTGCATCAAAATAGGTTAAATATATTATTTAAAAACCCCAAAATACCAGTAAAACTGAAGTGATAGGATAGGCAGTGAACGCTGAACCAAGTGCGGTACTGTGATATCTAGTTAATGTTTGGCATAGCAGTGCTACCAGCTGGGACCAGCTACCTTGAAGGCATTTTTCATTTAAATATCAGAATATTGAGGCATCAAAGTAAAAGTAAAACTGTTAATTTGAGATGAAATGTTTGTGCACAAATTCCCCAGGGTTAACGTCATGTTAAATTCAATTGCTCTACTAACGTTGTTGACAAGTATCTCTGGGCACCCCCAAATGTGTACCCGATCTGATAATGGTTCGTATGATGATTATTCAGAAAGTATATCTACCAAACTTTGCAAATACCGTGCATGAAGCGAACAGTTACCGGCTCCTTCAGAAATCCAAGTTCTTTTAATTTCACGTGGAGATTTCAGCAAATCTCCATATGGAATTCTGGGATAAAATGAGGAATTGCCAATGGAATGGAACTCAGATTTACTGATTCCCAGGAAATTCCCTATTTCTTTGTGGACCCTCAGGGTACACCTCATAATCGGTCGACACTGCTGGGGTTATCGGTACTCCTAGTATACCTAACTCCTGAGGACAATCTGACCGATTTTTAGGGCTACTCATAATGAGAGGATTAGAATAGCATGAAAGGCATATGTAAACACACAGTAGTCAGTCACAGCCCCATGTGGGCAGAACAAAATAGACAAACCTGACTCCAGCACAGGGCTATGCTTGGAACCCAAAGCTGCATTGGCAAGTTTTGATAGACCAGTCCCGAATGGTGAGCAGGGAGTGAGACTTTCAAGCGAAACAAGAGGGGTTGGGGGGGTCCCCCTAAAAAAATTGGGAAAATAGCAAAAATGGTGCATCCTACAACACATATTTTCATTATATATTCCTTGCATTAGCTTTTAAAGTATAGTAAATGATCACCTTACAGTGCACTAGGATACAACAGTGATTGTTGGGGCCCTTCAACGATTCCCTCATTATTACCCTCCAACAGTGCCTCTCATCTTTCCATAGCCCCTCTCTCACATGTATTTCATTTGTATTACAGTGCCTCTCATACCAGTGTAGGACGTTAGGACACTTTACATCACACACACATAGAAGACAATGAATCATACCTGTGGCAATCAATGTATAGAAAATGTGACATAGGACAAGAGGGAATACAAGGTTTAGAATTTATATGTCATCCATACAGGTAGGCATTTCTTATGAGTGTTTGGTCTGAAATGTAAAAAACTCAGGATGCAAAATCTAACACAGTAGTTGAATTTACTAATTAGAATGCATTTCTACCCAAACCAGACAATTTTAGCAACATTAGGCTAATGCATGACGCCTACATCCTGCTGAATAGCAGCATCCCTGATATGATGGGTCAACTCCAGAGGCACCGTGTGTGGCTATTAGGGGACTCTGGTTACCCCAACCTGTCCTGGCTATTGACCCCTGTGAGGAATCCCAGGACCAGGGCAGAGGAACGCTACAATGAGGCCCATGGGCGGACTAGGAGGGTGATCGAACGCACCTTCGGCCTCCTGAAGGCCAGGTTCAGGTGCCTCCATATGACAGGTGGTTCCCTATTCTACTCACCGAAGAAGGTGCGCCAGATCATCATCGCCTGCTCGATGCTTCACAATCTTGCTTGGCGACGCCAGGTGCCTTTTCTGCAGGAGGATGGTCCAGATGACGGTGTTATGGCACCTGTTGAGCCTGTGGAGCCTGTGGACAGTGATGAGGAGGAAGCTGAGGAAGAAGACAACGACAACAGGGAGTCAGTCATACAGCAATATTTCCAGTGACACACAGGTGAGGAAATTTTCATTTTTACCATTACATTCACTGTCACACGTCTTCCTCTATCCTGTGTGTAATTTAATTGCATGATTTGGTACCTGAGTTGTTCCTTTACATTACGGTTTCACAGGTGTGCTTACCAACGTGTGTCATCTGCATGCATCCTTCAAGGACTTGTGATGTGTGACATAGGTATGTTGCCTTTACAACTAGAAACGCATTTTGACACTGTCATTGATAATACATTTTACCAAATCATAGACTGACTCAACATAGTTTTGTGGTTCAAGGGTGTTTATTTAAGTGCTCAAAAATGGAGGGGGGTTGTAAAATGGTTATGGGTGATGGTGGAGGAATGTCCATGGCAGAGTCCAGTCTATTAGTCTCACAGGTGCACTGCCCATATGGGCATAGGAAGTGGAGCTGGGGCAGTTTAAGTACGGACAGGGTAACAAAGTGGGACAGTGGGGTGACAATCAGGGTGGTCTCATTTCCTGGCGGGGGTCTTGCCATCTTGCTCTGTCCTGTTCCTGGATCTCAGGGACCGCTTGGGTGGTGGTTGTCCGTCTGCAGGGGGTGGGGTGCTGGTGTGGTGGTCCGGTGGCGGGGCGTCCTGTCCACTAGCGCCGGCGGAGGTGGTGGGCAGTTCATCGTCCTGGCTAGTGTCAGGGGCCCCTTGGAGTGCCATGGTGTCCCTCATGGTCTGCTGTATGTCCTTCAGCACCCCTAAGATGGTGCCCAAGGCGGAGCTGATGGTCCTGAGCTCCTCCCTGAACCCCAAATACTGTTCCTCCTGCAGGTGCTGGGTCTCCTGAGACTTGACCTGGACCGTCGCCATCGTCTCCTGGGAGTGGTGGTATGCTCCCATGATGGAGGAGAGGGCCTCGTGGAGAGTGGGTTCCCTTGCCCTGTCCGCCCCCTGTCGCACAGCAGCCCTCCCAGTTCCCCTGTGTTCCTGTGCCTCCGTCCCCTGGACCATGTGCCCACTACCCCCAGGTCCCTGTTGCTGTTGGGGTGGTGGGTTAGCCTGGGTTCCCTGTAGTGGTGGACACACAGCTGATTGACCTGTCCTGGGTACGGAGGTTTGGGCCCGCTGGGTGGGTGCTGTGCTGGTGTTACCAGAGGGTGAAAGGTCAGTGCTGGGCTGTGCCTGTGCAAGGGGAACCGTCTGTCCCGAGGCCCACGATGGTCCGGGCTGGTCATCTGGATCCAGTAGGGCAGAGCTGCTGTTGTCACTGTGGGCCTCTTCTGTGGGTGGAGTGGAGATGTCTGGACCCTCCGGTGTGGTGACGGTCCCTCGTGATCCTGCAGGGGCATAAGAGCATGATTATTGCATGTGTGTGTGTCATGGTGTGCAATGGGTGGGTGTGCGTGTACCCCAGTGCAAGCATTCGTGTGTGGGGGCTTGTGTCATGATGGTTAGGGGGTTGTTATGGGTATGTGCAGTGAGCATGCTTTAGTGATGGGTGACCATGCTTAGTTGTGTCATGCAGGGCTTGGTGTTGGGATGTGTGGTTTGTGTTATGAGTACATTTGTGAGGAGCTGGAGTGATAGGGGAGGGGGTGAGGGTGGGGGTGTGTGATAGCATGCAGGTAGGGTCGGGGATCTGATAGTTAAGATTTGACTTACCAGTGTCCATTCCTCCACCGACTCCTCCGAGGCCCTCAGGATGCATGATGGTCAAGACTTGCTCCTCCCATGTTGTTAGTTGTGGGGGAGGAGGTGGGGGTCCTCCGCCAGTCCGCTGAGTCGCGATGTTGTGCCTAGAGACCACTGAACGCACCTTCCCCCATAGGTCGTTCCACCTCTTCCTGATGTCCTCCCGATTTCTTGGATGCTGTCCCACAGCGTTGACCCTGTCGACTATTCTGCGCCATAGCTCCATCTTCCTGGCTATGGATGTGTGCTGCACCTGTGAGCCAAATAGCTGTGGCTCTACCCGTAGGATTTCCTCCACCATGACCCAGAGCTCCTCCTCAGAAAAGCGGGGGTGTCTTTGGCGTGACATGGGGTGGTGTGTGTGATGTGTGGGGCGGTGTGAGTGTTGATGTGTGTGGTGATGTGTAGTGGTGTGTGGTGTTTTGTGCGTGGATGTTGTGTGGGTGATGGTGTTGTGTGCCTCTGTGTGGTGGGATTGTCTATTCTGTGCTATCTCTCTGTCGCCTTCGTGACTAATTTTTGGTCATAGGGGTTTGTGGGTGATGTGGGTGTGTGTTTTATATTGTGTTGGGTGTGTGGGAGTGTTGTTTGTATGTGTATCAGGTGTGTGTATTTGGAATTGTCCAATGTGGCGGTGTTTTGGAGATGTGTGTGTATTTTGAGCGCGGCGGTGTGTACCGCCAATAGAATACCGCGGTTGAAAGACCGCCGTGTGGATTCGTGGGTCGTAATAGCATGGGCGTGTTTCTGTTGGCGTGGAGGTTTTGTTTTCGCCAGTTTAACACTGACCTTTGGTGTGGCGGACTTGTGTGGGTGACTCAATTTCGGCGGATTCCGAGATGTGGGTCGTAATAGCTGTGGCGGAATTCCGCGGCCGCGGCGGTGTATTGCCGGTCTTCTGCACGGTGGTAAGCGGCTTTTTCCGCCAATGTTGTAATGACCCCCTATATGTGTAAAATTAGGGGTTTGCCACTGCACCTGCATATTTAGAAATGCCTATAATTACGTTATCATTTTCAAACAAACCAGGGAAAAACACTGGATCAACAAGCTGCGCATGCATATATAAATTGGATTTAGGAGCATAAAACAATCACACAATCAAGAATAATGCCAGTTATGTATGTTACTTACATGAATCAAGAGCAGAAAGACTTAATTTGTGTCCTTTAAGATAGAGAGGATTATTCATCAAATGCAATTTAAGAGAAATATACTGCACTAGTTTATTCCTTATAGCCCAAATATGTAATTATACTGTTTTATTGAGATTGCATCAAAATAGGTTAAATATATTATTTAAAAACCCCAAAATACCAGTAAAACTGAAGTGATAGGATAGGCAGTGAACGCTGAACCAAGTGCGGTACTGTGATATCTAGTTAATGTTTGGCATAGCAGTGCTACCAGCTGGGACCAGCTACCTTGAAGGCATTTTTCATTTAAATATCAGAATATTGAGGCATCAAAGTAAAAGTAAAACTGTTAATTTGAGATGAAATGTTTGTGCACAAATTCCCCAGGTTTAACGTCATGTTAAATTCAATTGCTCTACTAACATTGTTGACAAGTATCTCTGGGCACCCCCAAATGTGTACCCGATCTGATAATGGTTCGTATGATGATTATTCAGAAAGTATATCTACCAAACTTTGCAAATACCGTGCATGAAGCGAACAGTTACCGGCTCCTTCGGAAATCCAAGTTCTTTTAATTTCACGTGGAGATTTCAGCAAATCTCCATATGGAATTCTGGGATAAAATGAGGAATTGCCAATGGAATGGAACTCAGATTTACTGATTCCCAGGAAATTCCCTATTTCTTCGTGGACCCTCAGGGTACACCTCATAATGGGTCGACACTGCTGGGGTTATCGGTACTCCTAGTATACCTAACTCCTGAGGACAATCTGACCGATTTTTAGGGCTACTCATAATGAGAGGATTAGAATAGCATGAAAGGCATATGTAAACACACAGTAGTCAGTCACAGCCCCATGTGGGCAGAACAAAATAGACAAACCTGACTCCAGCACAGGGCTATGCTTGGAACCCAAAGCTGCATTGGCAAGTTTTGATAGACCAGTCCCGAATGGTGAGCAGGGAGTGAGACTTTCAAGCGAAACAAGAGGGGTTGGGGGGGTCCCCCTAAAAAAATTGGGAAAATAGCAAATATGGTGCATCCTACAACACATATTTTCATTATATATTCCTTGCATTAGCTTTTAAAGTATAGTAAATGATCACCTTACAGTGCACTAGGATACAACAGTGATTGTTGGGGCCCTTCAACGATTCCCTCATTATTACCCTCCAACAGTGCCTCTCATCTTTCCATAGCCCCTCTCTCACATGTATTTCATTTGTATTACAGTGCCTCTCATACCAGTGTAGGACGTTAGGACACTTTACATCACACACACATAGAAGACAATGAATCATACCTGTGGCAATCAATGTATAGAAAATGTGACATAGGACAAGAGGGAATACAAGGTTTAGAATTTATATGTCATCCATACAGGTAGGCATTTCTTATGAGTGTTTGGTCTGAAATGTAAAAAACTCAGGATAACACAGTAGTTGAATTTACTAATTAGAATGCATTTCTACCCAAACCAGACAATTTTAGCAACATTAGGCTAATGCAAGACTGGGGACAAAACATACCTTTCAAACCTACCAAGTAGTTTGCATGCAGCTCTTTGATGGCAGGTCATAGCTCACTGTGATAGTACCACAATGACCCTTATTATGAATGACCTAGTAAATGGTCAGATTTTATCCCATCCCCTGAGTTACCAATACTGTGGGTACCAAACCTCTGGGGATGAAAAAAATCCAGGCCATTTTGCATCGGACTATGAGCATCAAAGAAAAAATGAGGACATGCCAGGGGATTTGCTAAGTCCGGGTCTGCTTTCTCTGTTAGTTCTCCTTTTCAGGCAGCCTTTCTCTTGGAGATGTTTTACTAATTTTAGAACTTGTGTCTCTGGATGAAAATAAACAGATCTGTGTTCCTACAGATTTCATAATTTTGATAGGGCTGGTAACTACTTTTTCTGGTCACATTATTCAGAGGTCATTCATTATGAGGGCCATGGTGTCTTTCATGCTGATGGCACAGTGAGTTGCACTTAACCTAAGGTGGACATGAAACCAAAAATGTGCTACAGTCAACACAAAAAGTAAATATCTCAGGTTGAATTCCTATGTTTTATTCTTTCTGTGACCTGTCGATGTTTTCACCCTTTTGGTTCAGTCATCCAGTAATCATCAGGGCAAAAAATGTGTTGAAAGATGCACCAAAACAAGGTCTGAAAAAGTCACAGTTCTCATTGCAGTTTAACACGTCGGAAGAGTCAAACAGATTTAGAAAACTAAGCAATACACAGTCAATGCCATGAAGGCTCTCAATATAAAGTTATACAAAGAAAATGCAGGACCAGAAACTATTCTAAGTCCCAAGTGGGCAGCAAAATCAAGAGATTAACAGACAGCATCCCTAGAAGAGCAGGAAAGTTATCTCTTGCTCACTCCCACAATCGGGCCGGGGGTTTACAATTATTTTTGCATATAAAATTGCATGAGCTGCAGACTCATGGTGGTGTAAGAAAATGCATCATATTACCTTAGGGGTGGGCAGGATGTTTCATTCCACTTGCAGAATTGGTGGAATTTGGTGACTCCTTATTGCTCGTGTAACATAGCGTTTGGGCCAAATTCCACCAATCGGTGCGTGGCAAATTGTATTCCTGTGAGGCTCCTGAAATGCATGCACAAGTTAGATTTGTATCACCTAGTGCCATTTTCTAATGCCAGTGGCCATGAGCAATGATGGCAAGAGGGCTGCTTTTTGAGTAGATTTGCTGCCACTCAAGTAGATTTTCTACTCGAGTGGCAACAAAATCAACTAGAATGGCCGAGTGCCCTTGCGCACAGCATGCTGCTGCTTGCACTGATTTTTTCAGCTCTGCTCATGAAACTGGCATTAAATTGCAGCACGAGCAGCAAAAAATGTATATTTACATCCATTAGCGACATCATATTCTATTAACACCTAACATCCCAGTACATGATAAATTATCCAGTACCATCAATGCTAATGTCTACTAGATACTAGAACAAAATTAAATAAATCAACAATAATGTGTTATATGAATAAATAGGCGCTATGATCCAAAGGATAAGACCTTGGAAATGTTGTGTTGTAACCATGTTGGGGAATATTCATCAAGAGCAGAATACAATAACAGTTGAAATAAACCAGCAGGTCTCAACTTGAATGTGTGTCGCAGAGCTTCTGAAGAAAGAAGTGCGTGAGGGAGAAAGAGAATATGAGTGATGTAGATGACTTTTATCTTAGAAAGATAGTGTTTGTATCCAGATTTTGGCCTCCTTAAAATGTATTAGAAAACCACACTTCTACACATTATAGATAATTTGTTCCAAATATAACAATATCATATCAGCGTACCGTCTACATCACTTGTTGTTTCTTCCAGGTTGACTCTTTCATCAACTTTAGCTGGTTGTAAAGACAAACTCGGACACCCTCCATCTCGATCTAATCTTATCGCTTTCAGTTTACTGATTTTCTTTCACCATTACACCCACTATTTAGAAACAGACACCAAGAAAATGTAAACAAGAGAAATAGGACAATTGTACAACTCATAACACCCTGTTGGTTGGGGGACAGATGGCATACCTCTCAAAAGTGTTTTGAAAAATGTGAGTGTTACCTGAGATAACATTTGATTCAGGGTGAGGATCCCCACCACGTGCCAAATACCCCAATTGAGCATTTTCCCTCTGACGCAGATACTGGCAGTGCACCAAATTGGCATTTTATCATGGAGGCTGGCATTCACCAAAATGAACTGATGGGCTCATGTCAATGTTTCAGACATGGCCTGTCCCTAAAATGAAGATGTCATGTATATAGAGGGAGTGTAGTCCTCTGATGGGATCCCCATTATGCTGTTCTTGACCATGACCAACATTGAGGGATCTTGGGTGTGGGGTTCAATAAAGGTAAATTGCGCCAGGTGAAGGGTTATGCATTAGTGTTTAATGGAGGGGAGTCCTAACCTCTACTCAATCTGTGGGCTATGAGTTTACCAATGGTTAGTCAGGGTCTCATCTTCCCCCAAATGAAATTCTTAATTCCCTTGTCTACTTGCTTCAGTATCGTAAGAGGCATCATCAATGGGAGCATTCCCAGCACATAGGTAAATCTCAGGAGAGTTACCCTTTTTACTGCTTGCAACCTCCCCCATAACAAGAGGCTCCGCTGCGACCATTTCTCATAATTGAGCCTCGTCCTCTCCAAAAGTGTTTCTAAGTTGTCCACAACTGTGCCTTCCAGTCCCTGGTTGACATAGACTCCCAGGTACTTGAGACAGGAGGGTTTCCATTGGAATGGATAACCATCTATGACAGCTCTTATAGTGGTTCTCGAGAGTGGCAGGAATTCACTCTTCCCCAACCTAGGCCCTCATTGTGAACACAGCGGTTTACACCGCAGTGTTGATACTGGCGGTCTTTCTAGTGACCGCCAGCCCCCATGGAACCCTGACGGCCATATTACATACATTCTGCTGGGTCGGCGGGGGAAACATTGTTTCCGCCCGCCATCCCAGCGGAATGCCTGGCCGGGACATTGCGCCAATGCCTCTGTGCGGCAGGTGCAGCTACCCCCGTCACGCAGATCAATGCCCGTAAATCGGGCAATGATCTGCGAGATGGGGCACTGTACTGGGGCCCCTGCAGTGCCCATGCCAAGTGCATGGGTAGTGCAGGGGCCCCCAGGGGGGCCCCGGTGCACCCCTTCCACCAGCCTTTCCCTGGTGGGGAAACCCGCCAGGGAAAGGCTGGAGGCAAAGGGATCATTATCCAAGGAGCAGCAGCGCTGCCCTGTCGGATAATGATGCCGTCCACCGGCAGGCTTCCTGTCGGAGGCAGCCTGGCGGTGGAGGAGGGCCACCTATGGCGGCCTTCCCTGTCATCATTATGTGGCGGTCTGGGCCCCCATGCCGGATGGCGGGATTTCCTGCCATCGCCCGTATGGCGGCCCAGACCTCCAAGTTTATAATGAGGGCCTTAATCTTTTACCTGGATATCGCTGCAAAGGCAGAGATAACATCCAGCAGCACTGGGACAGAGGTGGGGAGTGCTGAGAGCGTGCGTGGAATGTCATCCACATATAGGGGGTCATTCTGACCCTGGCGGTCACCGACCGCCAGGGCCAACGACCGCGGAAGCACAGCCAACAGGCTGGCGGTGCTTCCATGGGCATTCTGACCGCGGCGGTACAGCCGCGGTCAGAAACGGGAAACCGGCGGTGTCCCGACGGTTTCCCGCTGCCCCAGGGAATCCTCCACGGCGGCGCTGCAAGCAGCGCCGCCATGGGGATTCCGACCCCCTTACCGCCATCCTGTTCCTGGCGGCGAACAGGATGGCAGTAACGGGTGTCGTGGGGCCCCCTAACAGGGCCCCACATTGATTTTCAGTGTCTGCCAAGCAGACACTGAAAATCGCGACGGGTGCCACTGCACCCGTCGCACGCCTTCAACTCCGCCGGCTCCATTCGGAGCCGGCTTCCTCGTTGTAGGCGCTTTCCCGCTGGGCCGGCGGGCAAGCCATAATGGCCGCCACGGTCATTTGACCGCGGTGCGGTCATTCGGCGGCTCCCGCCAGGCGTGCGGTTACCGCCGCCGGCGGGAGTTGGAATGACCCCCATAGACTGTTGACGGGCCACCTGGGTGGGGATCCCTACTATCTTCTCCAATTGGTGCAGGGCAGATGCCAAGGGGGTCCATGACGAGGAAGAGGAAGAGTGATAGCAGGCACCCCTGTGGTGCCCTCATGCAGATCAGGAAAGGGTCTGAAATGAAACTGCCATAGTTGATCTATGATGAGGGGGAATTGTAAAGCCAGGAGACTTTGGAGATGAAGTCAGCACTGAGGGAAAATTTGTGGAGCATGTAAAAGGTATAGCCTCATTCTATTCTGTCAAAGGCCTTCTCGGCATCAAGTGATAGCGCCAGTGCGTCCCCTGGCAGATCTTTGGCCAGCCACATAGCTTGAGCCAGTGTGTGAAGATGGTTAAGGGACCATTGTCCTGAGACAAACCGCACTTGGGTGTGGTCAACCAGAGAAGGGTTGACCTATTTAAGACTGGTCACCAGAATTTTGGCCAGTATCTCAATATCTCCATTAAGAAGGGAGATAGGCTGATAGCTCCTATAAAGGAGAGGGTCCTTCCCAGGCTTGGGGAGGAGGCACCAAACATCAAGAAGGCCATGATCTGTGAGAATATCGTCCATGAGGGTCCAATCTGCACTGTTGAGTACATCTACAGGGCCAGTGAGATTAAGTATTGCATCCAGTTCCAGTGCCCCCCTCATGAGCATCTATGTCAGTCAGCAAACCAGTAGGCCGCAAGAGAAACAGGTGTTTTGGTCTTATCTGGTCATATGTCATGTCTACACTGAGCACTTTAGAACAAATTTGCATTTTAACAAATGCATGGCAACTCTCTGGGCCACACCCTGTCTTGAGCACCATGTATGGGAGTGATTTGCATATCAAGATAGCCACTCAAGATTTCTACGGTGTTATGTGTCCATCAGCCATAGACGGGGGGAAACTGCTATGCATTAACTTCCCCACCCAGACTTGCTAAAGTTACTCTATCATGATACTCCTGAGTTGGGTTTCCTGGAGTAAGGCTATGTTGACATGTTTAGTTACGGTACGTGAGCACCTTCTTACATTTAGTGCATGAGGCCATTCACATTCCAAGATACGATGTTCAGTGCTCTCAGTGGTGTCATCCCATTGTGCCATATAAGTGGGCAGAAGTGGCAGAATGAGGGAAGGGATATGTTCTGTCTTGCTGTGCATGATGTACAGTCCACCATTGGAGAAGGTCGGGGAGAGATGAGAGACCCGGTGGACAAGTGAATGAGGGCAATAGGGATGCAGGAGAAGGGCTCCTCTTCAAGGGGTGTGTGTGGACCCAGAAGTCGCTAGGAACTGTACTAGATGTCTCACCTGCGAATTGGTTGTAAGGGACAGGGGGTATAGGGGGAATGTCAAGTAAGGGGTGGGGAGGAAAGTAAATCAGGAGGAGCAAAAATTGGCATGTAGTCTGTGGCCCAGAACCAAGCAAAGCAAGGACGTTAGGCTGCGGGTCTAGACCTGAGGGTCCGCAAAGCCCTGGGAGACTCACAGATGGAGAAGTAATCAGTGCAAGTCCAGAGTATGGTTCTTGCAGCGGGGATGATTGCAGTTGATGAAGCACCCATCTAATGGAGGGGTGGGGCGATGCCGGAAGCCACCTGTTGCAGACCAGGTGGGGTGGTTGCTCCATATGAACACCACGAGGCTGGCAGTCTTAAGACCGCCAGCCTTGTAATGAGGCCCTTTATCGTTATCTTCTACTGAGTGCGCATGTCATCTCTGTTCGAGATTGTTTGTAATATATATATATATATATATATATAAATATATATATATATATATATATATATATATATATATATATATATATATATGTATGTATATATATATATATATATATATATGTGTATGTATATATATATATATTTACACACATACACACACACACATTTATATAGTCAGTCAGTTGGAAAAACTTTATTCAGTTAATTAAAATCATAAAAGTGCATCAAATAGCAATATACTACATAAGCAATTAGTATGATAGAAAGCGATTAGCATGATAAAAACATTTCTATGTATATTTTAAACAATATTTATATTTTTTAAAGTATTTAAGTTTGGAAATAATAGATATACTATCCCTACTCCAGTCTGTGCAATAGTAGGGAAAGTGGTCGACTTCAGAGGGAGTTAAATTTACTATTGCCACTTCAGTGGGTGCAACAGTTGGGAAGGCGTTGGACTTTGGATAGGTTATATTTACTAATCCTACTCCTGTCTGTGCAACAGTAAGGAAAGCACTGGACTTCAGAGGGATTATATTTACACTCTAGTCTGTGCATCAATAGGGAAATTATTGGACCTTTGGAGGGGTTAAATGTACTATTCCCATTCCAGTCTGTGCAACAGTAGGGAACGTGTTGGACTACAGTCTGTGCAGTGGTAGGGAAAGTACTTCACTTCAACACATAACATATTTTAATAATAGTTGATATATATATATATATATATATATATATATATATATATATATATATATATATATATATATATATATATATATATATATGTAAATATCATTGTCACCTCCTGCTCCATTTATGTAAATATATATATATATATTATATATACATACATATATATATATATTTGTATATATATATATATACATATATATATATATATATATATATATATATATATATATATATATATATATATGAAAAAACAACTAAATATTTTACATGATTTAAAAAAAATGTAATAATCAAGAATTAAAAATGTTAATAATTTATTATGTACTTATGTTCCAGCACTACACTTCCAATAACCTCTTAAAATATAACTAATATAAATATGTGTAACACAATTAACATATTTAATAATCAATTAAATACTTATTAAGTGAATAATTAATTGTGATTAATCATTACTTAAATACCGTCCCACCCCATGCTCCTACAAACACAACTGTCCACCCTAATATAGAACTTTAAAAAAAATTTATTACACAATGTACATAATTAATAATACATTAAATAATTAATAACTTATTTTTTTATTAATTATTACTTAACTAACTTCCCAACCTATAGCCCTACAAACCCAACACCTCACAACTAATATAAAGTTTACAGAATACAATAATTACATAATTAATAATTAATTAAAATGTAATTATACTTCATTAATTCCCACCTTGTACCCTTATAAACCTTATAAACCTCATAATCTGCTACAACATTATAAATTACATATAGCAATTGAATTGAAAATTGTAAATCACCTACATTTAGAAAATATTTTTTTAAATAATTTTAACAGTTTTATAAATACTATTTAACATAGAAAATTAATATACGAACTAAAACACATAAATGTAATTAAAAAAATATTTTACAAATATTTTATTGAAACCAATATTAACAATACAGATATTCTTGAAACAGATACCACTTACCGAAAAATATCACTATTCTTGTCAGCAATATTTCTGCATCATGGTATTTTTGTTTCACAATATTGTGTCCCAGTATTTCTGTATCTTGATATTTAAAACTCAATATTTTGTCCAAATACCCTTCCAGAGAAGGCTAGGTTTGAAACTTCCACAGAATAAGCTGTAGGATGGTTTGCCCTGTGTCTATCAAGAAATAAAGGGTGTGGCCTTTGACCTCTCCATCAATATGTGGGCCGCTTTGGACAACCTCCAAGCCTGCTCCAAAGAAACATTCCTCCTCCCATCTCAGTCACTGTCACTGAGAAAAGTGAGGAAAATAATTTCTCAGAATAAATTAATTCTGTCGATACCCTGGATTACATGGCATTTTTGGGTCTAAAAGCATATTTATGCAAACCTGTCTTCAATCATGCATGTTCAGCACAGGAGCTGGTGGGCAGGGGCCAGTGAATGTATCTGTGTGTGATTCACATTTCTTGGCATCAAAGTAAGGGAATCATTCTAAATTCAGTCTGTATTTTCTCAACATTCTCTCTTCCAGTGCCTAATTCAACTACAGAAATGACAAGCAGTGCTCTTCTTCAATTTGTCAATATTTGCATTAATTCTAGAATTATTCACATCTCCCATTCCACATGATGCCTCTGCATCATATCTCCCATTTTCTGGCTTTGCCAAATTGATTTGTCTATGAAGCATCAGCTTTTCTTTAGTCTTTTTTGTGTCACATCAAACAAATCACTACTGTTCATGGTAAGTTTCGAGATTTCATCTATACTCATTGGGCCTTATTCACAAAGGGCCTCTGCATTTGTTCTGGTGGCACCATAGCCTTGCTGACTCTCTGCACTCGGAGAAAAATCCCAGCAGTGAGAATTCTCATTGCAGAGATTTCACCCAGAGTGCAGAGACTCCCCACGGCTGGTGAAGACCCTTTGTGAATCAGGCTCAGAGTCAGTTAGCACATCACATTTTGCTGACTATATATGAGAATTAAGCTCAGACACAAACCTATCACAAAGACATACATGGAACCACTAACAACATCTTTCTTGGGCTTCTCGACTCCACTGTGCTTCTTCAAAATCTACATGAGTCTGTCATAATAAGAATGCACTGGCTCTTTCAGCTCTTGTGAAGATCTCAAAATCGTTGCCCAATTTATGTTACTGTTTCCACCTATTTCTCAAAATAGTGATCAAGGACGTCTTTCAGCATATCTTTGCAGGTGACAGAATTTTGCTTAATACTATGATAAAAGAGCACTAATGCTACCCAAAAAATGTCTCCTTTTTAACTGTAGATGATACCATGTTCCCTCAAGTTGAATGGCTTTGAAAGCCATTTTATCAACTCCAAATGAAAATCAATGCCCACCACTTTCCTCATCACTCCTTACATCATATTGTAGACTCTGAGCACCGAAACACATTTTTCCAGATACTCCCTAGATCCAGGAATGATACTGAATGTTCAAAGGGAACAACAGTCAGTTCATTTTGCCTTCTTTTCCTGCAACTCACCATTCTGTTCATCCTCCTGAAATCAAGACCATGGGGCATATTTATGAAAAGTGGCTCTTCGCCTAGTGCAGTGCCACTTTTCTTGCACCCCTTAGCACCCTCCCTAACTCCACCATGATATTTCCGTAATTATAATACGGTGCACCATGGTGGTAGTTAGGGTGATTAGCGTGATAATTTGTGATGCTACTCTGGTGCTTTGCAGGACTAGTGTCATAAATTATAATGCTAATCCTTCAAAGCATCCAGAGGCTCATTGTAATCAATGGGAGACTCTCTTCAACACCTGTAATTAGCAGGCATTAAAAAATGCCAATATAAATGGTGCAAAGGAATCTTATAGATTCCTTTGCACCATTTTTACGACCCCCCTCAGCACCGGAATGGCCCCCTTGCATACATTATGTCTGGTGCAGGCATAATGTCACGCAAAGGGTTACAAAGTGATGCAATGCAAGCATTGTGCCACTTTGTAAGTATGGTGGGTAGGAAATGTCACCTTAATGCCACATTTGCGTCAAGATAAATGCCACAAATGCCCCCATATTATTTAAATCAGCAATTTGAATACATTATACAGCAAATAACTGCAGAATAAAGCACACACAGAAGTGCCGAAGCATCATTTTGAAATGATTGTTTATGTGCAGGAAGGGACACCTTCCAGCACATAAACAATAATTTCTGGCAGGTTGCTCTTTAGATGCGTGCTGCAGAATGCAGCACAAATAGAAAAAGCAAAAAAACGAGGAGGAATAAAAGTATTCCTTCTCATTGTGCCTTGCTAACGCCACCCCTGGGGTGGCGTTAGATTTTTGTACTGCCTCAGGTTTCCAAAAACTCATAAATCTGAGCAAGCATCAAAATGCCTGAGTGTTTCTGTGGCACGTCCACAGCAACACCAATTGCACCCCCCTTCCACACAAAGGGCTGCGCGTGAAGGAGTCGTATTTACAAGGTAGAGTTAAGCCACAAAACGTGGCGAAACTCCACCTTGTAAAAACAGCGCAGGGCATATTGCCACTGGAGCGTCATGAAAAGTGATGATCCGGTGGCACTAGGGGCTCATAAATATGCCCCTAATGGAGAAGCACCTACAGTTTGACCATCGATTCAAGGTGTTCTATCAACATGAATGATTTTCAGCCACCTTAAGGAGATTCTGTTTAAAAGATGGCATTCTGCTTGTGGCGCTTGTTATACCTTAATGGAAAAGAAATGTTTCGCCTGCCCCCTCTCTAATGCCACATGGCTTGTGTTAGAGCTTCTTTGACTGCTGTGCTTTTGTGGATAATGATACTTTCAGTCTACGACTGGCACTCTATATAACTAAAGCTCTTTTCCATCTGTAAGGATTTTTCAAGATTGCTGGAGATAGGACTTAGGGGCACATTTATACTCTGTTTGCACCAAATTAGTGTCATTTTTTTTTACTCTAATTCGGTGCAAAACTAACTCCATATTTATACTTTGGTGCTAGACCCCTCTAGCGCCAAATTTATGGAGTTAAAGTCATCTTTTGAAAGTGGAGACCTACCTTGCCTTAATGAGATGCAAGGTAGGCGTTCCCGTGCAAAAAATGACTCTATGGCCTTAACGCCATATTTAGGGGCATATTTATACTCTGCTGCATATTTATACTCTGTTTGCATCGAATTAGCGTCATTTTTTTAACTCTAATTTTGTGCAAATCTAACTCCATATTTATACTTTGGTGCTAGACCCGTCTAGCACCAAGGCCCTGATTTATACTTTTTTTTGCGCCGCATTAACCTCATTGTTTGACGCAAATGTGGCGCAAACTTACAAAATATTGGCCCTTATTTATACTTTTTGGTGCAAAACTGCACTAACTCAGTTTTGCACCAAAAAGTTTAGCACTGGCTTGCACCATTTCTGTGCACCAGCCGGGCACCATATTTATGGAATGGTGCAAGCCGGTGCAAAGGGTAGGCTAGAGTAAAAAAAAATGACTTTAGTCGGGTGGGGCTGGCAGTATAGAAGAAGAGGGTTTAGCACCAAAAAATGACTTTAGGCAGGTAAGAGTAAAACAAAATGACTCTAACCAGATTACCGTCATTTTATGGTGCTAAACTTACCATGCCACTTAGAAAAGGCAGGAGTCATGTCCACCACCCCCAATAGCCAGCACAGAGGACAGGGGTCCCCTGGGCATGGCCATTGCACCCTGTGCCATGTATGGGGGCCCATTTCAGGGCCCCCTATGGCACTTTCTAAAATAAAATGCAATCTTACCTGTACTTACCTGGGATGGGGTCGCCCTCTGCAGTCCCTCTAGTGTGGGTGGGGGTGCCCCTGGGGACTGGGGAGGGCACCTGTGGGCTTATTCCATGGTGTTTCACCATGGAAATAGGCCCACAGGTACCCTAATGCCTGCCCTGACCCAGGCTTTAAAAAATGGGGCAAAGCAAGCTTTGCCCCATTTTTTGACCCCTCCTCCCTCCCTTGCACCATTTTTGCATGGGAGTATAAATATGGCGTTAAGGCCATAGAGTCATATTTTGCACGGGAACGCCTACCTTGCATCTCATTAAGGCAAGGTAGGTTTCCACTTCCAAAAAATGACTTTAACTCCATAAATTTGGCGCTATACGGGTGTAGCACCAAAGTATAAATATGGAGTTAGTTTTGCACTGAATTAGAGTAAAAAAACAAAATGACGCTAATTCAGTGCAAACAGAGTATAAATATGCCCCTTAGCGTCAAAACATTATGCTAACCTGTCAGAATCATTTATTTTGACTCAAACCTGCCTTACGTCATTTGTTTTTAAGCTAGCCTACCCTTTGCACCGGCTTGCACCATTCCATAAATATGGTGCCCAGCTGGTGCTAAAAAATGGTGCAAGCCGGTGCAAAACGTTTTGGTGCAAAACTGCGTTAGTGCAGTTTTGCACCAAAAAATATAAATAAGGCCCTTAGTCTCCCTGTAGAGATGTTTTTCAACGAAGGACAGTACACTGGTTGTGTGCCCTGAGGAAGCTGGGTGACTGTACGGTCACGTGGCACTGAAATGCGTGTCGGCACTACACTATGAATTGAAATGGTGGATCCTCGTGATTGATGGATTTGCTTATCTGTTTACTTAGAAATGTAATTAACAAACTAAAAATATCCTTGTGAAACTGAAATAACATTATCATCTCTCTGAACAGAAACATATAAATTATGTAATATATCTATGTGCAATTTCTCTTTCTGGGGATTGTTTCTACACTTGTATTGTCCGAATGTTATTGATCCTTGATTTTTAGTAGAGAGTCAGGTGTGTGAGTGGTTTGAATAATATGTTTGGATGAGTTCTTTCAAGGGAGCGTCACAGTAAGGTCTTACAGTTGTATATTATATCATGAACTATGACCATTGAATATAATCAAGAATACCAATGAATAAAATAGTTATTTTTGTGATTATTAATTTTGTTTTCTGACCTCTTTCTTCTAATATTAGTAGGGCATTCCTCTTTAGGAACCAACTTGGGAGGTGGGTTGTTCTTTTGGTATTACTCTATCAACATGAGCCTGTAGAGAGGGTTTAAGTATGGTCTTGGTTTTAAAACCATGACTTTCTAATTTGTATGTGGAAAATCAACATCGTTCAGTATGAACCTGTTCAAAATATCCCTTCATGAAGGACATTTTCAGATGTGCAACATTCGATGAGTGCAAATCTGCTCCCAATTTGACAAATTATGATTCAAGCTTGATATGTGGAAGGACATAATCTGGCAAATCTCTCAGCTTTTCTTACTCCACCTCAGTCTTTTAATGTGTCCTTATAGAGTTACCCTTTTCACAATCACAGGGTCCTTTTCTATTAGCTGGAAACTAATTCCCATAAAAGTATGCCTCAATTTGAACTACATTCCTGCCTAACAGTATTTAGACAAACATCCAGGAGTTCTGTTGTAGATTCCGAGGAGGACATGTGCAACTATTTAAGTATACAGAAATGTAACTGTTGTACATTACTATGCAGAGAGATAACTCAAAAGTGCATTTGCATTTTAAAGTTTTTTTTTTTGCTTCTTCACAGGTAAACATATTTTTCTCCTTGCAGAGAGTAATTTGCTTACTCAGCGATAAAGTTTGTTCTATCTCCATCCCCGCCCTGACCATACATTTATTCCTGCTTTAGAAAACATTACGTTTACCATTGTATTCAGTTAAAAAAATCCATGCAAACATTTGATAAATAACACCAAACCTTTGAGTTTGTGAGTGTTCTACTTTTACATGCTGACCTAGATTCAAGCTCCAAAATCCACTCTTGGGAAGTAGGGTTGCACACATGGAAATTCCACCATACTAGAATTTCCACATGAATCCCTTTTGCAAAAGCAAAATCCTATTTCTTAGGTGTTCTGCAAGATCTTGCCCTTTGCAAATGCTTACACTTTTGCAAACAAACTATGTCAAGCTTTCTAAACAGATTTATGAATATGGGCCAATGTTGCTTGTCTCCAGCAGAGCCTTTCTCTAATGTGCCTTCAGTTTTCAGCATTCATTCTGCCTAACGTCGTACTTAAAGTTTTGATGGAGAACTCATGGAAGCGGATGGTGGTTTCAAATTATTGGATTGTGGTGTAGACTAGGAGGCAAAGGAGTTAGCAACAAAATTCAAAATGTAAAACTCATTAAGCCCATTTGGCCACACAGTGAGGGCCAGGAATTAATATGGAAAGTTTAGTTGGTGTTTTCTTTTTTACAATTTTTCATGAACACACTCTTCTCAATATTAAAAGCACATAACAAAATGCAAAGCGATTTTTAACAAATGACCTTGTCTGCTTCACTAAAAAACTTAAGGTACTTAGGGCCATATTTATACTTTTTGACGCAAAACTGCGCTAACGCAGTTTTGCGTCAAAAAAATTAGCACCGGCTAACGCCATTCTGAAGCACCATGCGGGCGCTGTATTTAATCAATGAGGTTAGCCGGCGTTAGCCGCTGGCGCTGCCTGGTGTGCGTGGAAAAAAACTACATACACCAGGCAGCGCTGGCGTAGGGGGATATGGAGCTTGGGCGCCAAAAAATGGGGCAAGTCAGGTTGAGGCAAATTTTTCGCCTCAACCCGATTTGCCCATTTTTTTCGACTCCCAACCCCCATTGAAATGACTCCTGTTTTAGCAAAGACAGGAGTCATGCCCCCTTGCCCAATGGCCATGCCCAGGGGACTTCTGTCCCCTGGGCATAGTCATTGGGCATAGTGGCATGTAGGGGGGCACAAATCAGGCCCCCCTATGCCACAAAAAAAAAAAAAAAAATGACTTACCTGAACTTACCTTAATGTCCCTGGGATGGGTCCCTCCAGCCTTGGGTGTCCTCCTGGGGTGGGCAAGGGTGACAGGGGGTGTCCCTGGGGGCATGGGAGGGCACCTCTGGGCTCCTTCAGAGCCCACAGGTCCCTTAACGCCTGCCTTTTCCAGGCGCTAAAAAACGGCGCAAAAGCGGGCGTACGTAATTTTTTTTGACCCGTCCACTCCCGGGCGTGAATTTTTCCCAGGAGTGTAAATACGCCACACATGCCTCAGAGTCAATTTTTTAGACGGGAATGCCTACCTTGCATATCATTAACGCAAAGTAGGTGTCCACGCTAAAAAATGACTCAAACTCCATAGACTTTGGCGCTAGACGCGTCTAACGCCAAAGTATAAATATGGAGTTAGTTTTGTGTCGGAATTGCGTAAAAAAAAACGACGCAATTCCGGCACAAACGGAGTATAAATATGCCCCTTAATCACACATGAACTGGTCCGAAGTAATACTTTCTGACCAACTCTGACTGTTACTCAAATGCAACCTGGACTAGAGGGGAGTCACCCATATTTGTGTAGCATCTCCCTGCGGACTAGGGATTCACCAACACCAACCACACCTTAATCTCACACAAAGATAAAGGTCCCTAACTCAATTGTGCCATTGACGGCATCGCACAACAAGCACTACAAAATTTAGAACACAATTACAACACAGTGTCTTCTACACCAATAATTTATTACTAGCCTGTGATCCGCGGCAAAGTCGAGCCCGATAACAACTTCAACTACTCTACATCAAGGGCCACACTAACACAGTAACTTAAAATGTTACCGCATCACACCACACAACCTCCGCAAAACACCGCAAGCTAGACATAAGCAATTACAAGATGATACCCTATAAATACTCACTCCGCTGCTATTACACCTCTCTCTTGATCCACCGTAAATTTATCAATCCTCTGACTCGAAGAATGGGGTTTGGGGACTTGGAATGGGTTTAGGGCAAGTCTAGAATGGGGCACTGTAACTCCCTGCTGCAGGAACTAACCATCCCAACAAGTTATCATCTGAGAGAGTGCACATGGAAGCGGATAGTAGTCTATATTTGTTGGATCTTGCAGTAGACTGGGAGGCAAAGGAGTTTGCAAAACATTTTAAATGTAAATGCCCATTTTGCCACATCATGAGCACCAGGAATAAATATAAAAAGGTTAGTAGATTTATTTCAAATTGGGAATCGAACCAATATTTGCGCAGATCAAGATCAAATAGTAAAGGTACAGAATCAAAACCGGCAAGCTGAAATGCAGGAATAAATTCAACCTCAAAAGTATAAGGCATGCAGACATTACAATCACAGCAATACAGATACTAAGAAACAGAAATGGACGTTCCTTAAAGAAACTGGGAATGCTACTTCTAAGCATAAACAGATTGAAGATCATCTAACTCAGGCTTTAGCTAAAATGAGGCATTACAGGCCACAAGATCTTAAGGGATTCGGGAATGAACAAAGGTAGGTGTCAGCATCATGGAGACTCCAATAGAAGCCTTAAAAAGAAGGGAATCAGTGTTTACATGAAACTAAACACTCTAAAAAGGGCAAGGGAAACTAGAGAGGTCTTCATGCCTCAAGGTCCAAAAGAATCTGCTGTAACTCTATCAATGTGAACACCAACTTAAAGTGGAAAGTTCCAGGAGCATCCACATCGCTAAACATGTCACCAGAAACCCATTTATTTCTCTTTCTCACAGACCACACTTGCAACACAGGATGAATTTCACATCCCACAGAGCTCCAACCACCAGGTTAGCCTTGAGTGTCTTCAATTCAGGTGAGGAAAGAACAGGAGGCTTTTTCTGCTCCTTAAATAGTCCAGTCCATGCCAGAATTTCTCTTCTCAGGCCACTCTCTAATACGCATTTCTCCTTTCTCTAACTAAGAAATCATAAATGCACATGTGCAAAAGAAAAACATGAAGAGGACGGAAAAAAGAAATTTTGGTTTCAAATGAGGGCCTAGTTAAGCTAACTTAATAAATCATTATCAATGTGTACATCGAATGCACAATTACTGGTGGAAACATTATGGGCCTGATTATGAGTTTGGTTGTTGAACCGGCCAGACTCCAATATGGCGGTGGTGAGGAGGCTGTCAAGTCGGTGACCTCACCACCATCATATTATGATGGTTACACCAGGCTGACAGGAAGAAATATCATATTACGACATTCCCGCTGGGCTGCTGGGAGCCAAGGCCAATGGTGTGGCACCCAGCACCCTCAGAATGCCCACTGTCCGTCATAGCAGACAGTGCGCATTCCGAGGGTGCTGACGGGGGAAACCTGCACTGCCCACTAGTTACATTACGTAAGGTTGTGCTTGTTTTTCTAGGCAAGAAGAGATGAAGAGATTAAGAAATCATCCTAGAATCACAGGATGTTGAGCGGACGTGGGCAGTCAAACTTGGTTCCCTACTTCCAAAGTTGGCAGCTCTAGTTGTAAAGCCACATCCACTCCTCAGTACTTAGAACAATTTCCCTCACATACGTTTTGTTGCTTTAGACCAGGATCTTCCTGCTCTCCATACCCGCCTCAATGACATCACTAAATGGAACTAATTGCGCTACTCAGCTACAGTACATTATGGAATGTGGCACAGGAGCAGCAGGAAATGCACTATTCTTCAAAATGCATGTTGGATTAAAAATGTATTGTAGTACCAAAGAATGTTCTTGAAAGAAGATACCCAGGGAGGGCTCCCTTTCGGGCTACTGAACTTCAGATGTGCTCTCAGCTATGACTAACTGGATGGTGTTACTACAAACAAACAGATGTGAAACATCAAACCACATTCCCACCAGCGTTTCACTAATTACACTGCTCCATTTCCTCCTCTGATGATGAATCAAGCCATCATAATCAAGGTAAGCCTCTTATCAGATTAGCCAATCAAAACCTCATAGGTTTCATGTATTTTCATCTAGTCTCCTCCAGATGTTTCATCTCATTATAGTATCTACATCGACTCTCCTCCAACTCTATGTCCTCTCTCTTCCTTTTCACTCCTGTCCTTGCTTGTATCTTTGTATACACCTTAAAGATCACAAACAAAGGTCTCACACAGAGCAATTATCACAAATGTCTGAAATTGGAACTATTCCACTTCCTAAATTCCCAAACCATCTGCTAACTGCAGCAAGCCCATTTCCAATTGCTTCCCAAACACCTGCCACTTCCAACTCCCTCTTTAGATCCGTGATGTTCATGATGTATTTTCTCAAATCCTTACTGTTATCAGGGATGTAGGTGCAGCATTGCTGGGCCTTTAACATGCGACAGACTCTGCCCTCTTTGGCGAGAAGAATATCTAACACAAGACGATTTTGCAAAACCGTAGGATCTATAGCTATCATTTCAGTATCTACAAGTAATATAGCTCCTGCAGTACTAGAGGACAATGTATCCACCATGGGAGACAACTTCCTAATCTTGATATCATTCAGTATCCCCCTACAGATGGGATCATTGCAAATATCTCCTACAATTTCACCAGAACTAGCTTCTTGCTTGGGTCTGGAATTCTGTTCCCACACAGGATCATTGAAATATTCCACATCATACATCTTTGGAAAGACTACATCCAAACAACATGTACCGCACCATTTCTTGGGCAATTTGAAATAAGCATGCTTTCCACACATAAAATAAACTCCAGGAATCACAGGATTGTTTCTATCTAAAAATAGTTCCCAATTTCCTCTAACTTTGAAGGTGAGGTCGCATTCACTCTTTCCCAGGAATAGAGCATCATATTTGTTTTTTTCAGTATGCATACACAGTTTCCATTTATTTTGACATTCTAATGCTAATGTGGCTTGATTTCTTGCTGCTTGATGATCAACCTCTTCTTTCGTCTTACTTAGAATTGTTGCTTTAAATTTAACTCTCTCCTCCTATCTTCCACCAGATTTAAAACTTTCTTCTTGACTTCTGTCAGTTTGCAAGTTAAATTATGTCTATAAGCATAGGCAGTATCTACTGTCATAGTAGGTGAAAAAGAACTTTTGCCTCTTTCAGTCATTGTGGAACAAGAATGTCTATTCAAATGACTAAACAAGAGATCTTCTGAAAGGACCAAATCATAATTTGAATAATAATATTGAAAGTGAACCTTTCCATAGAAAAGGCTCATCAAAAGACTAGAAGTGATACCATACGTTAAAGGTATGTGGTGATAGGTGATACCTTCTGCAACTGCTGTGGATAACTCCATGCAGACATAACAATCCCTGGTGTTCATAGTGTCATCATATTCATAAAGCAGTTTAGTATAAGCATCTGTTAGAAATTGGGTCTTTGGTTGGCAGTCAGGTTACCCTCTGTCAAAGCAAAGACCCTCACTCTAGTCAGGGTAAGTCACACACAATCCAAATTATCCTGTGCCCACCCTCTGGTAGCTTGGCACTGACCAGTCAGGCTTAACTTAGAAGGCAATGTGTAAAGTATTTGTGCAATTAATCATACAATAACACAATGTAGCACCACAAAAATATACCACACAGTGTTTAGAAAAATATATAATATTTATCTGGATATTTGCAGGTCAAAACGATCAAAGATGCAATAAGAAAATGTAAAGATATCACTGAAAGTGATATAAAGTGTCATAAGTCTTTTAAAAGCAAACAAAGGCCCTCATTCTGACCCTGGCGGTTTGTAACCGCCAGGGCAGAGGGCAGAGGAAGCACCGCCAACAGGCTGGCGGTGCTTCCGGGGCAATTCTGACCGCGGCGGTAAAGCCGCGGTCAGAAAAGGGGAACCGGCGGTTTCCCGCCGGTTTTCCCCTGGCCCAGGGAATCCACCATGGCGGCGCTGATTCCGACCCCCTTCCCGCCAGCCTGTTCCTGGCGGTTTTCACCGCCAGATACAGGATGGCGGGAACGGGTTTCATGGGGCCCCTGGGGCCCCTGCAGTGCCCATGCCACTGGCATGGGCACTGCAGGGGCCCCCTAACAGGGCCCCATTAAGATTTTCAGTGTTTGCTTGGCAGACAGTGAAAATCGCGACGGGTGCAACTGCACCCGTCGCACCCCAGCAAATCCGTCGGCTCCATTCGGAGCCGGCTTCATCTTTGCTGGGGCTTTCCCGCTGGGCCGGCGGGCGATCTTTTGAAGATCGCCCGCCGGCCCAGTGGGAAAGTCAGAATGCTCCCCGCAGTCATTTGACCACGGGGCGGTGTTTGGGCGGTTTCCGCCTGGCGGGCGGCGCCCGCCGCCCGCCGGGGTCGGACTGACCCCCAAAGTCTCTTTCAAGCACAAAGTACCTGATTTGAGTGAAAAATATCCGCAAAGGGGCGCAGAGGAGGGGAAGCGGGGAAACAAAGGTGTGTGCGTCGATTTCTCGGGCCGCACACAGTCGATGTGTCATTTATTTTCCACGCCGGGACGGATGGGTGACGATTTCCGGCGCTCGGTCCTGGGTCCTCTTCGGGTTGCGGGGTTTTCAGACGCCCCAGGGTCTGTGTGTGGAATCCTGGGCTTCTGACAAGCTCTGCGTCGTTCCAGTGGGTTGTGCGGGAAATTTCTCCCCCATGGCAGGCGCTGCGTAGTTTTCCCTCTGGAAGTCGGGCGGCGGCGTCCCAGGTCGGCTGTGCGTCGAACTGGTGGGCTGTGCGTTGAAGTTCCGGTCACACCGCAGGCGCTGCGCCGATCTTTTCCTTGCAAAATCGTCCCAGTTCGTCGTGCAGTGAATTTTTCACCGGGGGTCAGGGTGTGCGTCATTTTTAGCAAGCTGTGCATCGAATTTTCGCCGCACAAGGAGTCCAGTTGCAAGAGAGAAGTCTTTTTGGTACTGAGACTTCAGGGAACAGGAGGCAAGCTCTATCCAAGCCCTTGGAGAGCACTTCTTCACCACAGCCAGGGAGCAGCAAGGCAGCAGGGCAACAGCAAGGCTGCAGTCCTTCACAGAAAGCAGTCAGGTGAGTCCTTTAGGCAGCCAGGCAGTTCTTCTTGGCAGGATGCAGGTTCTGGTTACAAGTTTCTTCCCCATGAAGTGTCTGAGTTGGTAGGGCAGAGGCCCTGTTTTTATACCCAAATGTGCCTTTGAAGTGGGGGAGACTTCAAAGAGTAGCTTAGAAGTGCACCAGGTCCCCTTTCAGTTCAATCCTGTCTGCCAGGGTCCCAGTAGGGGGTGTGGCAGTCCTTTGTGTGAGAGCAGGCCCTCCACCCTCCCAGCTCAGGAAGACCCATTCAAAATGCAGATATATGCAAGTGAGGCTGAGTATCCTGTGTTTAGGGTGTGTCTGTGTGAATGCAAAAGGAGCTGTCAACTAAACCCAGCCAGACGTGGATTGTAAGGCACAGAAAGATTTAAGTGCAGAGAAATGCTCACTTTCTAAAAGTGGCATTTCTAAAATAGTAATATTAAATCCAACTTCACTAGTCAGCAGGATTTTGTATTACCATTCTGGCCATACTAAATATGACCTTCCTACTGAGGGCAGCCCCAATGTTAGCCTATGAAGGGAGCAGGCCTCACAGTAGTGTAAAAACGAATTTAGGAGTTTTACACCACCAGGACATGTAAACTACACAGGTACATGTCCTGCCTTTTACCCACACAGCACCCTGCCCTAGGGGTCACCTAGGGCGCACCTTAGGGGTGACCTATATGTAGAAAAAGGGGAGATTTAGTCTTGGCAAGCACTTTTAAATGCCAAGTCGAAGTGGCAGTAAAACTGAACACACAGGCCTTGCAATGGCAGGCCTGAGAAAAGGTTAAGGGGCTACTTAAGTGGGTGGCTGTCAGAGTCACCAGATACTCGGGGTCTGTGCACGTTCCCAACACATCCACCACTAAACAGCTCCAAGACTCTGATAGATAAATCACAGAGACTGAGAGAGTTCAAGAGGGGAAGAGGGGATTAGGAAGGGAACAGCTGGGAAGGAGACCTGTAGTAAGAAAAAGGTTAGAACACACGATATGAAAATTATATCTCCTGAAATCAATACTAGACTATGGCCCTCATTCCAACCCTGGCGGTCTCTGACCGCCAGGGCGGAGGGCAGCGGAAGCACCGCCAACAGGCTGGCGGTGCTTCCAGGGCTATTCTGACCGCAGCGGTAAAGCCGCGGTCAGAAAAGGGGAGCCGGCGGTTTCCCGCCGGTTTTCCCCTGGCCCAGGGAATCCTCCATGGCGGCGCTGCTTGCAGTGCCGCCATGGGGATTCCGACCCACTTCCCGCCAGCCTGTTTCTGGCGGTTTTCACCGCCAGAACCAGGATGGCGGGAACGGGTGTCGTGGGGCCCCTGGGGGCCCCTGCACTGCCCATGCCACTGGCATGGGCAGTGCAGGGGCCGCCTAACAGGGCCCCATACAGATTTTCACTGTCTGCTTTGCAGACAGTGAAAATCGCGACGGGTGCCACTGCACCCGTCGCACCCCTGCAACTCCGTCGGCTCCATTCGGAGCCGGCTTCCTCGTTGCAGGGGCTTTCCCGCTGGGCCGGCGGGCGGCCTTTTGGCGGTCGCCCGCCGGCCCAGCGGGAAAGCCAGAATGGCATCCGCGGTCTCCTGACCGCGGAGCGGCCATTCGGCGGTGACCGCATGGCGGGCGGCAACCGCCGCCCGCCGCGGTCAGAATGACCGCCTATGATTCTAAGCCTAGTCACTCTGAAAACATGAACAATCTAAGAGTTAAGTTTAAAATGACTAAGGGGGTCATTCTGACCCTGGCGGTCTAAGACCGCCAGGGCCACGAATGACAGAAGCAGCACCAACAGGCTGGCAGTGCTTCCTAGCCCATTCTGACCGCGGCAGTAAAGCCGTGGTCAGAAAACCGTGGCCAGCGGTTTCCCGCCGATTTTGCCCCGTCTGGGCTAATCCGCCATGGCAGCGCTGCAAGCAGCGCTGCCATGGCGATTCTGACCCCCTTCCCGCCAGCCTGTATCTGGCGGTTGTCACAGCCAGGAAGAGGCTGGCGGGAACGGGTGTCTTGGGGCCCCTGCACTGCCCATGCCACTGGCATGGGCAGTGCAGGGGCCCCCTAACAGGGCCCCGGCCGGCTTTTCACTGTCTGCCTAGCAGACAGTGAAAAGCGCGACGGGTGCAACTGCACCCGTCGCACGGCTGCAACACCGCCGGCTCCATTCGGAGCCGGCTTCTGTGTTGCAGCCCTCCTTCCCGCTGGGCCGGCGGGAGCTAACATAGTTAGCGCCCGCAGGCCCAGCGGGAAGGTCAGAATGCCGGCAGCGGTCTTCTGACCGCATAGCGGCCAAATGGCGGTTCCCGTCTGGCGGGCGGCAACCGCCGCCCTCCAGAGTCTGAATGACCACCTAAGTTTCAAGATGGCCGGATACCTCTAAGGGAATCAAGATGAATTAAATGAAAACTTTCTTATTCAAGTACTTTCCTTTACATGAGAATCAGAAAAAACATTCTGACTAAATTTTAAACCAGTCATATAAATCCTGTTTTGAGAATGTATACTAGGACCATACAATATTGCATCTAGAAACTCTGGCCTTCTGTGTACTCTTAAAATGTTTCAACACAAATTGTGCATATTGCAGATATATATATATATATATATATATATATATACATATATATATATATATATATATATATATATATATACATATATATATATATATATATATATATTAAACACCATAAAAGGATTGTGCACCATGAATAACACAATATGGATTCAGGAAACAAATCACATAACTTGTCAACTCGAATATTACATGATAAATATCTTAGAATAGTGGCATAGAATAAACATGAAATAAACTCGAGGAGAGAATCGTGCGTCTTGCCGATTCGAGTGTCACCATGTAAAATACCAAGAAATGGTAGCACGCAATGAATATCAAAGTCAAATCATCATTAATCGAATCGCGCGTCTTGCCGATTTGTAAAAAACGATGTAAATGTCAAGAAATAACAGCTCACAATAATTAACAAGATTAAAGTACAATGAAACGAAACGTGCTTCTTTTGACGATTCTTAAGCCACCAAGTAAATGTCAAGAAATGATAGCGCGCAATGAACATCAAAGTTAAATCCTCATGAAACGAGTTGCGCGTCTTGCCAATTCGTAAAACATCATGTTAATGTCAAGAAATAGTAGCGCGCAATGGACAACAATGTTTAAACACCATAAAACGAATTGCGCGTCTTGCCGATTCTTAAGCCATCATGCCAATGTCAAGAAATGGTAGCACGCAATGAATAACAAAGTCAAACCTTTATGAAACAAATCGCGCGTCTTGCCTATTTGGAAACTACCATATAAATGTCAAGAAATGGTAGCGCGCAAGTAATCTGTTACTCATTTAAGAATTAAACCAAGACTATGAAAATTCTCAATAACGGTGTCGGAACAGTCCAACCACCGTCTTACTGCCTGGAACAATGATCACCAATGAAGTATGAAGGGCAGAAGACTGGAAGATCCAAATAGCCCGCCGGGACAGGAGCTCAGGAAGAAGCTGCTGCTCTGCACCGGGACCTCTGAATAGTGAGCACTGGGAGTTGGGCTGGCTCTCTTTTATAGAGTCTTGGCCCAGCCCAGAACCACGCCCAGGCATGTTGCAGGGAAAGTCTCTGGAAGGCCCTGGAAAGGGGCCACACCCTAACACACTCTGAAAACCTGCAGCAATACATTGCAAAGGAACAGTATTTGTAAGCATATTAAAAATAAGCTTTCAGGATTGAACTCTGCAATGCAAAAGGTTAAAGCACAACATATCAGCACAATGCATAAATTACGTTGTTTTGAGAGTGCTGGGTTTTTGCATTTTTGTCGCCAATAGAGCGCGTACTGCTCTGGTGTTGACAGTACTCCCCTCTCCCAGGCACGCTTTAGGGCCTGGTTTGCTTGGATTAAGACGATGAAAGCATCTCACAAGCACTGGAGCATGAACATCAGATGCAGAAACCCATGAGTTACTTTCAGGACCATAACCTTTCCATGAGATTAAGTACCATAGATTACGCCCTCTCAGTTTAGAATCCAACACTTTCTTGACTTCGTATTCTTCTTCCCCTTGTACTAGAACAGGAGCTGGATGAGGGTGGACCTTTTGGACTGCCTTTTTCAAGAGGGATGTGTGGAACACTGGATGAATCTGTAAGGATCTGGGCAATTGTAGTTTATAGGTCACTGGATTGATTTGCTGAAGGACAGTATAAGGACCTATGAATTTGGGTTTAAACATGTGCTTCTTCTTAAAGTCTATATGTTTTGTGGAAAGCCACACTTTGTCACCTGGTTGATATTGCAGTCCCTCACAATGTTTCTTGTCATAATGCCTTTTATATTTTTGTTTGGATTTTTCTAAATGCTGTTGAATCAGTCTCTGGGTTTGATGTAAATGCTGAATGGTTTCTGACACAGTTGGAGTAAGAGAACTTTCTTGAGGAATTGTGATGGGCAAGGTGTCAGAATGATAGCCAAATAAACCAAAAAAGGGTGTAACGACAATAGAAGTGTAGAATGAGTTATTGTAAGCTAACTCAGCTAACCAGAGCATAGATGTCCAAGAATGAAGTGCCTTTTCAGCGTAGGCACGTAGGTATTGTTTCAAAGTCTGATTTAGTCTCCCCGTTTAACCATCTGTTTGAGGATGGTGACTAGTAGATAGCGTAGATGTCACTTGGAGTGTTTTACACCATGTCTTCCAGAAACTGGAGGAAAATTGTGACCCCGATCAGAGAGGATAACCTTTGGCAGTCCATGATAACGAACCACTCTGTTCAGTAAAATAGTTGCCAATTTACTAGAAGTGGGCAATTTTTTACAGGCAATGAAATGTCCATATGTCGTGAGACTATCTACTACCACCAGAATTACTGAATGCTGTTGAACCACTGGCAGACCGGTAATAAAGTCTAAAGAAATGTGCTCCCATGGACAACTTGGGGTTGGAACTGGATGTAACAACCCTTTTGGTTTTGAATGACTTGTTTTAATGCGAGCACAAACTTCACAGTTGTTTACCATTGCTTTTATATCTTTTGTTAGGGTAGGCCACCAAAAATAGCGTTGGATCAGTTCAAGAGTTTTAGGAGTACCTGGGTGACCTGCCGTCGGTATAACATGCAACCAATCAAACACTATCTTATGGAGTTGGTAGTGGGTACGAACAAACGAGCGTCATGAAAGGGTAAACCTTGCTTGATTGAACTTTTGGGATCTGCTTGGGCGCATGTTTGCCATTTTTCAACAGTGAAAGAGTTGCGAATTTCTTCAAAGAAATCTTCAGTTTTTATGATACATAGAACCTTGTCAGGAGCAATGATAGCTCTGGAGGCTTGAAATGCAGGCAACGTGGTAGACTCTTGACGGGACAAGGCGTCAGCCTTGCGATTATCTTTACCAGGCCAGAAGGTTACTACAAAATCAAATTCGGCAAAAAAAAGCATCCAGCGTAATTGCCGAGGGGTCAAAAGTCTGGCGGAACTCATGAATTGAAGATTACCATGATCAGTATATACTGTGACAGTGTATTTGGCACCCAACAAATGATGTCTCCATTCTTTAAAGGCGTCACAAATCGCCTGAAGCTCTTTTTCAGCAATGACATAGTTCTGTTCGGCTTCGTTCAACTTCCGAGACATATAAGCTACAGGATGAATTTGACCAGTGTCTTTATTTCGTTGTGATAAGACGGCTCCTATTGCTACATCTGAAGCATCAGCTTCCACTATGAAAGGTTGATTCGCATCAGGATGAGTCAAGACTGGGGCAGCGGAGAAAGCTTCCTTCAAAGTCGAGAAGGCTTGATCAGCTTCTGGGGACCACACAAACTTTTCTTTCTTTCTTAGTAGCTTAGTGATTGGAGGCACTGTCTGGGAGAAATGATTTATGAACCTCCGGTAAAAATTTGCAAACCCCAGGAAACATTGTACATCACAAACAGTCTTTGGGGTGGGCCAATCAGATACGGCTTTTACTTTCTTTTCTGCCATCACCATACCTTGAGGGGTAAGAATAACCCCTAAAAACTCAACTATGGTAACATGAAACTCACACTTGGTTAGTTTGCAATATAAATGGTGTTTTCGAAGGGCTGCAAGAATTTTCTTGACATGTTGGACATGTTCGTTTTCATTGTCTGAATAGATCAAAATGTCATTGATGTAGACTATGGCAAATATGTTGAGGTACTCTCTAAGAACGTCATTCAAGAAAAACTGAAATGCTGCTGGAGCATTACACAGACCAAAAGGCATGACGGTGTATTCAAAAAGGCCATATCTTGTCTTGAACGCTGTTTTCCATTTGTCACCCTCTCTCATTCTGACCAAATGATAAGCACCTCGAAGGTCAAACTCTGTGTAGATTTTTGCTCTCTTTGCTTGTTCCAATAGGACCGGAATTACGGGTAAAGGATATTTATTCTTGATGGTGACTTTGTTCAAACCCCTATAGTCGATGCAAGATCGAAGTTCTTCATTAGCTTTTGGAACAAAAAACAAAGGCAAAGCTGCAGGAGACTTAGAGGGGCGAAAGAAGCCATTCTCCAAAAATTGATCTAGGTATTTTTCGTAAATGTTGATTTTCATGTTCTGACAGGGCATATACACGACAGTTGGGAAGTATCGCACCTGGGGCTAGATCAATTTGACAGTCATAAGATCTATGAGGAGGTAGAGTCTCTGCTCGTTTCTCTTCAAATACATCTTTGTAAGATGAATACTGTTTGGGCAGCTGAATTTCTTTCTCCGCGGCAGTAGGTATGTAAGAGTTGCAAACTTTTGGTACTTGAATCTTTTGGAGACATTGTTCACAGCGCAGATGAGAACACGATTTTTCGTTCTGCCCAATTGATCCCCGGATTGTGATGAGTTAACCATGGCAAGCTGAGGATAATCCCATATTGGGGAGTATGGATCACGTCAAGGATGATTTTCTCTTTATGTTTCTTTCTTTGATTCTTATCTTCACAAATCATCGACAAGGGGATAGTGTGAAGAGTTACCGGACCTCCAGTCAAGAGTTTTCCATCGACTGCCTGGATGATTTCTGGGGTCTTCTTTTCAATACATGGGATCCCCCATGCACGATCCAATTGGACATCAAAAAGTTCCCAGTAGCCCCAGAATCGACTAGAGCTTTTTTGAAATGGATCTTTTTCTTGACCTGAACTCTTATTTCCAGTTTCAGATGTCTAGATTGTGAAGGGTCCACGGTGACACCCAAGAGCAACCCTTCTCTGCATTTTGGGTGTTTTAGTTTTCGAACTCGACTGGTGCATTGGCTGCGACCTTCTGAACTGGACCTTGCTTGTTCTTTGGTTTGATTGGAAAATCTTTGGCAAAATGACCTTTTCGCCCACAATAAAGACATTGTCAATTTTTTCTGCGTAGGTCCTTTTCATCTTTGGTCAAAGGTCCTCTGATGGTTCCAATTTCCATCGGTTCCGGCATTCTTTCTTTCGGAGTTCTTGAGTCTCTGTTATCATGAACGCGCCATGAATATTTTTAAATGTTTTTGCGCGTTCCTTTACGTTCTGCTAAATGATGATCAAGTCTCAAGACAAGATTTATTAATTCTTGACAGTCTGTAGGTTGTGGGTCGATTTGCGCTAAGATATCTTTTAGTTCCTCTTTGAATCCCTTGTAAAACAAGACCGCTTGTTTTTCTTCAGGCCAGGATGTCTCGGCAACCAGCCGGTTAAAGTTGGCTAAATACGACACTAGGTCTTGATTCCCTTGGCGTAAATCTAATAATTCACGATCTGTTGACTGTGTTACAGTTCTACGATCAAAAACTCTCTCAAATTCACGAACAAAATTTCTCCAGTTCTACAACAAGGGACTATTTTTACACACAAGAGGAATTGCCAAAGTAGCTGCATCCCCAGACAGATATGATAACAAGAAAGCTACTTTGGACTGGGCATCGGGGAAAGTATTTGGTCTGCAGGTGAAGTGTAGTTCACTTGAACCAGGAAAGATTGCGCTTTCAAAGGGTGACTGAGAAACGTTCCAGGGGAGCTAAAGGAATTGCAGAAGGAACATTTAGGGAAATCGTAGTACTTCCAGAAGCCTGAGAAGAAGTACCTGGCCAAGACACACCTGTGGGACTTTGTTCCTTCTTCTCTACCTTATCTTGCAACTGACTCACTCTCTCTGCTAAGCTAGTTGTCAATTCTTTGGATGATACCACCTCTGCTTGGAGCTGGGTGATAGCCTTGACTAACTCGTCTAGCGTGGCCATGCTGAGAACATACACAAGCCAGGAGGATAATAATTTGTGGGCTCACTATTCTGTCAGAGTCACCAGATCCTCGGGGTCTGTGCACGTTCCCAACACGTCCACCACTGAACAGCTCCAAGACTCTGAAAGATAAATCACAGAGACTGAGAGAGTTCAAGAGGGGAAGAGGGGATTAGGAAGGGAACAGCTGGGAAGGAGACCTGTAGTAAGAAAAAGGTTAGAACACACGATATGAAAATTATGGGGGTCATTCTGACCCTGGCGGTCAGTGTTAAAGCGGCGGCCAACCCGCCAACAGGCTGGCGGCCTAAAAATGTGTATTCTGACCCTGGCGGGAACCGCCAACACAGGCCGCCGCATTAACACTCCGACCGCCACGGCGGTACAAACAAACAGCGCGGCGGTCACCGCCAACAGGCAGGCGGCAGACAATGTACCGCCCACCCTATCACGACTCACCAATCCGCCACCTTTTCCGGGGCGGGAGCCCCGCCGATAAAAACACGGCGGAAACAGACATCTCCAATGGAAAACACCTACCTCGACACACTCCACGCGGAATCGGAACAGCATGGAACCCGAACTCCACATCCTCCCAGCCATTGCCTTCCTGCTCTTCTTCCAGGATCAGGAACCTCGCCGCAGACGACAACGGTGAGTACTGCACCTACGACACAGGGGAGGGGGGAGGAGGAAAGGTTACGGGCACACACATACGCCACACACCCCCCCCCCACCCTCACCCCCACCGAAATACCTACACACCTATGCAGATAAAAAAGTCAGAGTGACACCCCCAACCCCCCCCCAAAAACAAAGACAAAAGGCAATGAATGTAAAAGTAGAACCATATTATTGCAACAATAAAGTATAGCGACCTTAGCAATATATGAAGAATGAATACACATCTAGAACTATATCCATACAAGTAGCAAAAGTCCGGCTCAGTCATTCAAAGTCCAAATGTCCGTGGGCCAATGTGCAGCAACACATGGGCAAAGCCCACACACGAGATCGAGTCCATTGGAGAGAACACTGCTGGGGCATCACTAAAATGAAAAGACAGGCACCTCAGGGGGAAGTGAAGGGGGGGCACCTCAACCACATGAGTCCACGACGCCAGATCCACGAAGGGCCTCCATGCCCACTGTGCCATCCTGGGGAGTGCAAAGCCACAGTCTCACAAGTCTCTACAGCGGGTGGATTGCCCACTGTGCCATCCTGGGGAGTGCAAAGCCACAGTCTCACAAGTCTCTACAGTGGGTGGATTGCCCACTGTGCCATCCTGGGGAGTGCAAAGCCACAGTCTCACAAGTCTCTACAGTGGGTGGATTGCCCACTGTGCCATCCTGGGGAGTGCAAAGCCACAGTCTCACAAGTCACTACAGTGGGTGGATTGCCCACTGTTACATCCTGGGGAGTGCAAAGCCACAGTCCATCAGGTGGATTATGGGCAGAGTGCGTCGTGAAGGCCTGCCCAACACAGAACCGGGACTGCCAATGGGCCAGCGGTGCTTGACAGGAAGGGCCCAGCGGAGCGGTGCTTGAGACGGCGGTGCCCAGCGGAGCGGTGCTTGACAGGAAGGGCCCAGCGGAGCGGCGCTTGAGATGAAGGGCCCAGCGGAGCGGTGCTTGAGATAAAGGGCCCAGCGGAGCGGTGTTTGAGATGAAGGGCCCAGCGGAGCGGTGCTTGAGATGAAGGGCCCAGCGGAGCGGCGCTTGAGATGAAGGGCCCAGCGGAGCGGTGCTTGAGATGAAGGGCCCAGTGGAGCGGCGCTTGACAGGAAGGGCCCAGCGGAGCGGCGCTTGACAGGAAGGGCCCAGCGGAGCGGTGCCTGACAGGAAGGGCCCTGTTCAGCGGTTGTGGTCACGGCGGGGCCCTGTTCAGCGGTGCTCCTGACGGCGGGGTCCTGTTCAGCGGTGCTTCTCACGGCGGGGCCCTGTTCAGCGGTGCCTGTCTTGTGTTTCCAGTGAACCACACCTGGCCAATACTTGCTGCTCAGTCTGCATCGGACCTTTCCGTTGCGGGGCCCTCCTGTGATGGAGTCCTGGGGCCATGGCTCTCCTCCGATACCCCCGGAATGGGGCTAGTGGGGCCCTCATGGCCAGGTCGGCTGCTCCCGGCCTTTTGCTCCTTGCTGCCCTTGCCCTCCTTGGCAGACTGTCCGTGGCCCTTGGCTCCCTTACCCGATGTGGCAGGTGACGGTGCAAGGCTACCCTCCTTGGGGGCAGGCGTATCAGGCCTGTCGCGCCTGCCCTTCAGTTTTTTGCTCCTCTTCCCAGGGGGGGGCTGGCTGTGCCTTTGCTGCTGGACGATGTCCCAGCCCAAGGAAAGGGCGGACTCCAAAAACCAGGCACGACATTCTTGGGAGTTGCTGGGCTGGTGGTGGCTGAGGTGTTTGTGGAACTCTTACGGGATGGAGGGGGTGGGTCAGGTGAGGAAAAGAGGTCCACTTTTGAGAGGAAGATTTTCTTTGGAGCCATGGGAAGGGTGGCTGGAGTGGGTATGGGAGTGGGGGAAGAGGATGTGGTTGTAGTAGAGTCAAGTGTGCTGTCTTTGGGTGCAGGTGCTTGGGCAGGAGGCTGACGTGAGGTGGATGGCTGTTGTTTGGGTGCCTGCCTGCGTTTGTGTGGTTGGGGGTGACAGACACACTGGGAGAGGACACAGGGGACGTGTACATGGCAGTGGGGGTGGTGACTGCACGTGTGCGGACTGGTGTGGAGGGTGTGCTGGTGATGGGTGTACTGGCTGATGGTGGTGTGCATGCAGGTGTGAGTGTAGACGTCACAGGGAGGGAGGAGGGAGACGAGGAGGTGGGGGACACAGAGGAGGTAGTGACTGTTGGCATGTCTGCATCTGGATGTTGCTTGGGTGAATGCTTGTGTGTCCTGTGGTGCTTATGTCTGGATGACCTGCCCTTGGGTGTTGAGGTGTGTGCAGGCTGGTCTGTAGGTGTGGATGGGATAGGCAGAGGAACAGGGGAGTGGGACTGGGTGGAGGGAGTCAGAAGAGTGAGGCTGGAGACAGGGACAATGACTGCCGTCAGTGCTGAGGCCAGAGCGTTGAACGATCGTTGATGGGCAGCCTGACCCGAATGAAGGCCCTCCAGGTATGCATTGCTTTGATGCACCTCCCTCTCCACACCCTGGATGGCATTCAAAAGGGTAGACTGCCCAACAATGATGGTCCTCAGGAGGTCAATGACCTCCTCACTGAGGGCAGCAGGGGTGACTGGGGCAGGGCCTGAGGTGCCTGGGGCGAAGGAGATGGCCGGCTTCCTGGCCTTGCGGGCACGGGCCGAAGGCCGAGGGGCTGCTGGGAGGGCGGAGCTGGTGCGCTGGGTGGCGGCTGTACCTGTAGGATCGGTGGGCAAGGATGGTGCCGCCACCGCAAGGGAGCTCCCTTCCGAGGACGTGTCGGTGTCGCTGACGTCTCCACGGGTCCCCGTGGTGGAGCCCCCCTCGCCCTCCGTCTCACTGGTCATGTCGGAGTCCGTTGCATGGCCCTCCGGGGCCATGTGAGATGAGGCTCCCTCTTGCGCCGATGCCACTTCTCCTCCGCCTGATGATGCTAATGCACACATTCACAGAAAAACAAAGAAAATGGGGGGGGGGAAACATAATGACAAGTTGAGTGCATGCATTGGGGACACCGTTGGCGGACAGGACAGACACAGAAGCCCCCTGCACTACGCTGCGCACTTGGGGTACACTACTCACTCACTGGGACATGCCCTACAAGCCTATGGGCGACAACTGCCCACACAGTATACATTGGTCCATGAATTGCGTTACTAGGCACCCTACAGAGGTGGGGGGCGGGGGCACAGGACCATACTTCACGGACGAGCCTATCCTACAGAAATCGCCTTGGCCTAGGGATACCCACAGCCCTCCTCCCCCACCCAGGCACCTCCACTGCGCGCAAAATAGCTGAATGTGCTGGTACTCACCCCCTTGTGTCTGCTGTGATGTCCTCAAGCGCCCATCTAAATCGGGGTAGGCCACCGCTAGGATCCGGGACATCAGGGGGGTCAAGGTATGACTGGCACCCCTCCTAGGTTGGGAGGCCATCCCCAGCAGAGCCTCCGCGGTCTTCCTGCTCCCGCGGCGGATGTCCTCCCACCTCTTGCGGCAGTGGGTGCCCCTTCTGGTGTGGACCCCCAGGGCCCAGACATCCTTGGCGATGGCACGCCAAATGTCAATCTTCTGATGGGCGCTGACCTATGTGACATGTACAGGGGGGGAAGAGAAACATCATCACTTTTCTGCATGCTCGATGTGAGTGGCCCCCCCTCCCCAACCTTGCAATGTGGCACATGCTCTCATCTGTCGTGCCATGCATTCGTCATTCGCTGCCCTCCCCTCCATCGTACATCCTCCCCACTCAGCCCAGGCATTGGGCACTATGCATTGCCCCCCGTGTACTCACCTGTTGGTCTGGAGGGCCGTAGAGTAGCGCATACTGGGGGAGGACCCCGTCCACGAGCTTCTCCAACTCCTCGGAACTGAAGGCGGGGGCCCTTTCCCCAGTCGCAGCAGCCATTGTCACTTCCAGACCGAGGTCACAGCAGCACTTGCAGTATAGGTCCTCTCCTGTGGATGCTCAGGTCTCGTGTGATCAAGCAGAGAGAAAATGGCGGTTACGGCCGCGGCGGTGCGTGCCGTGGCGGTGCGTGCCGCGGCGGTGCGTACCGCGACCGCCGGCGCTCACCGCCATTGGCTCCTGAAACCCATAGGGTTCAATGTTGTCCAATGCGGCTTTGCGCCGCGGACTGCGACCGCCTACCGCCACGGTGTGCCACGCTTGCGCAATGACCTCACTTCACATTGTCACACTTCACAGGTCAGGCAGCCGCCATTACAAGGGCCCACATGGCTTCATTCCTACTGCGTCACACATGGCTAGGCCTTGCACCGACAATCATACTAGCCATTCAATCCCGAGAGATTCGTGTACTGTGCATGCTGTGGGCACTTACCTGTGGGTTGCTTGACTCTGTGCTCCATGTTATCCTTTCTAGGCATCGTCCACTGGGACTTGCGAGGAGACGGAGGAATCTTCCCGTGTACAGACCGCTGGTGGACCTGTCGTCAATGGAAGAAAGACACGTCATACTCACCTACAGACTCAACCGTGCCACTATACAGGAACTGTGTGCCCAGCTGGAGCCAGACCTGATGTCACCCATCCGCCAACCCACAGGGATTCCGCCTCTAGTGCAGGTGCTGTCAGTACTGCATTTTTTTGCCAGTGGATCATTTCAAACTACCGTGGCCATTTCATCTGGGATGTCTCAGCCTATGTTTTCAAAGGTGTTGTCCAGAGTGTTGTCTGCCCTGATGAAATACATGCGGAGCTACATCATTTTCCCTGAGGTGGGTGACTTGCCTACAGTGAAGGGTGATTTCTATGCCATTGGACACATTCCCAATATCATTGGTGCCATTGATGGTACCCATGTGGCTTTGGTTCCCCAAAAGACGATGAGCAGGTGTACAGGAACCGAAAAAATTATCATTCGATGAATGTCCAGGTGGTCTGTTTGGCTGACCAGTACATCTCCCATTTAAATGCCAAGTTCCCAGGGTCAGTGCATGACGCGTACATCATGCGAAATAGCAGCATCCCTTATGTGATGAAACTGCTACAGAGACACCGTGTGTGGCTAATTGGTGACTCTGGTTACCCAAACCTGCCTTGGCTATTGACCCCAGTGAGGAATCCCAGGACCAGGGCAGAGGAACGGTACAATGAGGCCCATGGGCGTACCAGGAGGGTGATTGAGCGGACCTTCGGCCTCCTGAAGGCCAGGTTTAGGTGCCTGCATAGGACTGGTGGATCCCTAATGTACTCACCAAGGAAGGTGTGTCATATCATCGTGGCCTGCTGCATGCTTCACAACCTGGCTTTGCGACGCCAGGTGCCTTTCCTGCAGGAGGATGGTCCAGATGGTGGTGTTGTGGCCGCTGTGGAGCCTGCGGAGAGTGAAGAGGAGGAAGACAAAGAGGACGACACAGACAACAGGGACAGAGTGATACTGCAGGATTTCCAGTGACACACAGGTAATAATCTACTCCTGCATTGTATTATAACTGTAACTGTATTGGCTCTCTACTGTCTGACCTTTCACCCCAATGTATGGTAACTTAGTTGTGTATATCACTTCCTATTTCAGTGATCTGATCCCCACGGAGTGCCCTCTGGTTTTTCTTCCCCATGGACTACCGCTGTGTGACACTGGTATGTTGTCATCACAATGTCACTAGAAATGTTTTGTTGGTTATATCAAATACATTTGGTTTAAATAAATAGATAGCAGAATCCAGTTGGTTAATGTGCAATAATTGTGTTTATTGAAGTTTTCAAATAGGTGTATAGTTCAAAAAGGGTGATGCGAGATGGTGGAGGCATGTCCATGGCAGTGTCCAGACTGTCGTTCCTACAGGTCCATTGTCCATATGCCTGTGGAAGGTGGAGCAGGGGCAGTTCAAGGTTGGACAGGGTGAACAAGTGGGACAGTGGGATGACATCCGGGGGTTTCCGTGCATGGCGGGGGTCTTGACATCCTACTCTGTCTTCTTCCTCGATCTCAGGCCTTTTCTTGCGGGGTGGTTCTTGTTCTGCAGGGGGTGGGGTCCGGGAGGGCCGTTGCTGTTGTGTCGGGGCCTCCTGACCACTAGCACCGGCGGAGGTGGTGGGCTGTTCTTCCTCCATGCTAGTGGCAGGGGCCCTTTGGGGGGCCACATGGTCCCGCAATGTGGTGACAATCTGGTTGAGTGCCACCACGATTGTACCCATTGCGGAACTGATGCTGCGCAGTTCTTCCCGGAACCCCATGTACTGGCCCTCCTGCATGGCCTGGATCTCCTGGAACCTGGCCAGGACCGTCACCATCGTCTCTTGGGAGTGGTGGTATGCTCCCATGATGGTGGTGAGGGCCTCTTGGACAGTGGGTTCCCTAGGCCTGTCCTCCCTCTGTCGCACAGCAGCCCTCCTTCTTCCTCTTTGTTCCTGGGCCTCTGTCCCCTGGACGGTGTGCCCACTACCAGTGCCCCCAGGTCCCTGTTGTTGTTGGGGTTGTGGGTTACCCTGGGTGCCCTGTACTGGTAGACACACCGCTGCTTGACCTGTCCTGGAGACAGAAGCATGGGCCCGCTGGGTGGGTGCTGTGCTGGTGTTTCCTGAGGGGGGTAGGTCTGCTGTGGCCTGGGGCTGACTGAGGGTAACCGACTGTCCAGAGGTCCCCAATGGTCCGGGCTGGTCATCAGGTTCTAGGTCGACAGAGCTGCTGTCATCACTGGGGGCCTGTTCTGGGGGTGGGATGGACAAATCTGGACCCTCCTGGCCGGTGTGTTGGCGTTCGGGCCATGCAGGGGTAAAAGAGTATGGTTATTGATTTTGTGTGTGCCATGGCGTGCGATTTGTGGGTGCCCTTGTCCCCCATTGCTGGCAGTCCCATGTGGGAGGAGTTGTGAGGGTGGTTTGTGGGGGGGGATGGGTATGTGCAGTGGTCATGCTTAGGTGATGGGTGTCCATGGTTTGTGTTGGCATTCAGGGGTTGGGCTTGGGTTGGGTGGGTTGTGCTGGTGAGACATTAACAGGGAGTATGTGTGCTGGGGGGTTAGGGGTGAGGGTGGGGGTGTGGGTTGGCATGCTGGTGGTTGGGGGGGGTGAAGTAGTTGAGATTAAACTTACCAGAGTCCATTCCTCCGCCTACTCCAGCGAGGCCCTCAGGATGCAGGATGTTCAAGACCTCTTGCTCCCATGCTGTGAATTCGGGTGGAGTGGGTGGGGGTCCGCCGCCAGTCTTCTGCACAGCGATGTTGTATCTTGACACCATCGACCGCACCTTCCCCCGTAGGTCGTTCCAGCGCTTTTGGATGTCTTCCCGATTTCTGGGATGCTGTCCTACAGCGTTGACCCTGTCGACGATCCTTTGCCATAGCTCCGCCTTCCTGGCTATTGTGGTGTGCTGCATCTGTGTGCCGAAGAGCTGGGGCTCTACCCTGAATATTTCCTCCACCATCACCCTGAGTTCTTGGTCCGAGAACCTGGGGTGTCTTTGGGGTGCCATGGGGTGGTGTGGATGAGGTGTGGGGTGGTGTTTGTGGTGATGAGTGTGGTGGTGTGTGGTGTTTTGTGCGTAGTTGTGGTGTGGGTGATGATGTTGGGTTCCTGTGTGTGTTGTGCTTTGCGTTCCCTGTGCTCTCTCTCTGTGTATTGCGCCTTGTCTCTGAATTTCGATTTGTGGGGGTTTGTGGGTGATGTGGGTGTGTGTTTTATATGGTGATGGGTGTGTGGGTGTGGTGTCTGTATGTGTATCGTGTGTGTGTGTATTTCGAATTGTCCAATGTGGCTGTGTTTTGTAAAGGTGTGTGTATTTTGAGCGCGGCGGTGTGTACCGCCAATGGAATAACGCGGTTGAAAGACCACCGCGTGGATTCGTGGGTCGTAATGACATGGGCGTGTTTGTGTTGGCGTGACGGTGGAGGTTTGGTCATCTCCAGTTTATCGCTGACCGCTGATGAGGCGGCCTTCAGTGGATGTCGGGTTTTTGGCGGTTTGGCAGTTGTGGGTCAGAATAACCGTGGCGGTTTACCGCGGCCGCGGCGGTGTTATGGCGGCCTTCTGGCCGGCGGTAAGCGACTTTTACCGCCGAGGTCAGAATGACCCCCTATATCTCCTGAAATCAATACTAGACTATGATTCTAAGCCTAGTCACTCTGAAAACATGAACAATCTAAGAGTTAAGTTTAAAATGACTAAGTTTCAAGATGGCTGAATACCTGTAAGGGAATCAAGATGAAATAAATGAAAACTTTCTTATTCAAGTACTTTCCTTTACATGAGAATCAAAAAAAACATTCTGACTAAATTTTAAACCAGTCATATAAATCCTGTTTTGAGAATGTATACTAGGACCATACAATATTGCATCTAGAAACTCTGGCCTTCTGTGTACTCTTATAATGTTTCAACACAAATTGCGCATATTGCAGATATATATATATATATTAAACACCATAAAAGGATTGTGCACCATGAATAACACAATATGGATTTAGGAAACATATCACATAACTTGTCAACTCGAATATTACATAATAAATATCTTAGAATAGTGGCATACAATAAACAACATGAAATAAACTTGAGGAGAGAATTGTGCGTCTTGCCGATTCGAGTGTCACCATGTAAAATACCAAGAAATGGTAGCACGCAATGAATATCAAAGTCAAATCATCATTAATCGAATCACGCGTCTTGCCGATTCGTAAAACACGATGTAAATGTCAAGAAAAAACAGCTCACAATAAATAACAAGATTAAAGTACAATGAAACGAATCGCACTTCTTTTGCCGATTCTTAAGCCACCATGTAAATGTCAAGAAATGATAGCGCGCAATGAACAACAAAGTTAAATCCTCATGAAACGAGTTGCGCGTCTTACCAATTCGTAAAACATCATGTAAATGTCAAGAAATAGTAGCGTGCAATGGTCAACAATGTTTAAACACCATAAAACGAATTGCGCGTCTTGCCGATTCTTAAGCCACCATGCCAATGTCAAGAAATGGTAGCACACAATGAATAACAAAGTCAAACCTTTATGAAACAAATCGCGTGTCTTGCCTATTTGTAAACTACCAGATAAATGTCAAGAAATGGTAGCGCAAGTAATCTGTTACTCATTTAAGAATTAAACCAAGAATATGAAAATTCTCAATAACGGTGTCGGAACAGTCCAACCACCATCCTCCCGCCTGGAACAATGATCACCAATGAAGGATGAAGGGCATAAGACTGGAAGATCCAAATAGGCCACCGGGACAGGAGCTCAGGAAGAAGCTGCTGCTCTGCACCGGGACCTCTGAATAGTGAGCACTGGGAGTTGGGCTGGCTCTCTTTTACAGAGTCTTGGCCCAGCCCAGAACCACGCCCAGGCATGTTGCAGGGAAAGTCTCTGGAAGGCCCTGGAAAGGGGCCACACCCTAACACACTCTGAAAACCTGCAGCAATACATTGCAAAGGAACAGTATTTGTAAGCATATTAAAAATAAGCTTTCAGGATTGAACTCTGCAATGCAAAAGGTTAAACCACAATATATATCAGCACAATGCATAAATTACGTTGTTTTGAGAGTGCTGGGCTTTTGCATTTTTGTCGCCAATAGAGCGCGTACTGCTCTGGTGTTGACAGTGGCACAATCAGTGCTGCAGGCCCACTAGTAGCATTTAATCTACACACCCTGGGCACAGACAGTGCACAGTACTAGGGACTTATAAGTAAATTAAATAGTTCAATTGGGTATGATCCAATGTTACCATGTTTAAAGGGAGAGAACATATGCACTTTAGCACTGGTTAGCAGTGGTGAAGTGCGCAGAGTCTAAAAACGAGCAAAAACAGTGTCCAAAAAGTGAAGGGGGGCAGGCAAAAAGTTAGGGTTGAGCACCCTAATGCTGTCAGGTCTAACAGCATCGAAAAAGTGATCGCCTCTAGATAAATCTACCTGTAACTGTTTGTCATCAAGTGATGGCTGACTATTATCAGCAGGGTATCAGTGTTTGAGGTTAAATTTGGGCTTGGTTCTCCACTAAATTAGATGTAGGTAGGTATAATCTTACAAGAAAAACAATTAATATACAACTACAATTAATAATGTGTCGGACATTACAAACCTTTGTCTACTACAGTTATGGTTAATTTACATTACTTCTGAAAAATCAGCCATTCGGTGGAATACAGCAGCAATACAGGTGTCCCTTTCAGTTTCCACCTATACAACTTGCAAAACAAAGTTCACCAAATACAATGGTGTTATTTACAAATCTTCATGAGACTTCCTTAGCCTACTCCGTGTTCTTCTAAATGATACCCTTACGCTCCTTCAGCTGCCTTGGTAATCTTCTTAATTCCCTAGCAAAGTTTGTTCACATGTCTCTAATTTGTACACAGTCCAGAAATCACACTAATAAGAAATCACGCCAGTGCTTTTAGTGGCAACACAATTTAAAAACACAGTCCAGTCACAAAGTTCAGTTTATGGAGGCTCAGTTGAATTTGCACTGTTATCCTTAAGATCCCACAATTCACTTTCTCTCCAGCATTAGCAGCAAACTATGGAGAATACCTGCAGAGTACCCTAGCTCTTTTCGACCTCGTTAGTGTAGATCTTTCATCCTCACTGTCACCTAAGCTAGGATCCTCAGTATCCCATGGAACAGTCTGAGGTATACGTCACTCAGGCAAACTCTCTCTTGCCTTCTTGGCCAGTGGTCTCTAGCTCCCATTTGCATTCTCACAGCACTAAGTCCTTTGTCAGGGTCTGAAATCGGACTCATCTTGCCTAAACTGCAGCTGTTAACCCATTTAATCCCCCTCAGACTAAACATGTGTTGTTTTAACAGCAGTAGTTGCCACCAAAATAACTTGGTGAGGTCCTCGCCAATGAGGTTCCAAACATTATTTCCCTCACATGTTATTTCACTATGACCAGGTCGCTGGGACTGAGGTCATGACACTGCTACTGATGTGGTGAAGCTGTGGCTGTTCCGACCTGGTGACACACAGAACACACCACATCATTTAGGCCCTCATTATGACATTGGTGGTAAATCCTGCTTACCGCCACGCTGACGGCTGCCAACTTACCGCTGCGGTGGCGGAAATCCGTTCACCATATTATGACACACACACACCAATCCGACAGAATTCAGGCACATACACAAATCCGCACACTAAAGGTCAGTAATAAACTGGCAGTATCAAAACCAACACCGTTTCGCCAACAGAACAACGCCCATCAAATTATGACCCACGAATCACCACAGCGGACATTCAGTGGCGGTAAACCATTGGCGGTACATACCGCTGCGCTCACAATGGACACCCACAGACAAAACAACTCCACATTGGCCAATTAAAACAACACACACCTGACGCCCATACACACACCTGATACCCACACACCCACACCACTATAAAACACACACCCACATTACCCACAACCCTTTACGATTACAAATCATTGCCACCAGAGAGACACCAAGACCACTGAGACAACTATAGCCACACACTACTCACACCTATACACCACTCACGCACTCCACATTACACATACCAAAACATTACCCAACACACCCTCACCAACACACCTCACATAACATTTATGGCACCACAAAGACACCCCCGTTTCACAGAGGAGGAGCTAAGGGTCATGGTGAAGGAAATTGTCAGGGTAGTGCCACAGCTATTTGGAGCACAGGTGCAGCAGATATCAACAGCCAGGAAGATTGAGCTATCGCAGAGAATCGTGGACAGGGTCAACACCGTGGGACAGCACACCAGAACTAGGGATGACATCAGGAAGTGATGGAACGACCTACGGGGAAGGTACATTCCATAGCAGCAAGACACCAGCTCGCAATCCAGAGGACTGGTGGCGGACCCCCACCTCCTCCCCCACAAATAATAGCATGAGAGGAGCAAGTCTTGGCAATTCTGCATCCTGAGGGACTGGCCGGAGTCGGAGGAGTACTGGACTCTGGTAAGTCAACTCTCTACTATTATCACCCCCTACCTGCTTGCCATTACATACTCTCACCCTCACTCCCATCACTCCACTACATCCTACACACTCCACAATCACATCTCACTTATCCCAATGCCAAGCCTTGCATGCTGTACCAATGCATGGACACCCCTCACAGCCCTGCATGGACACTCATCACTAAAGCAAGCACATCACAGAGAACTAACAATCAGACAATACACTAACATACAGAAGTGAAAGCTGGCAGGGCAAATCCAACCATAGAGGGGAAGCCAAGGATGTACAATATGTCATACACATAAACCATAACACATCACTTACATCCCCACAGGTACCCCAGCCAATGTCACCAGAGTGGAGGTGCCAGCACTATCCAGTCCCCCACCAGAAGAGGCCCACAGTGATGACAGTAACTCTTGTCTTCAGGATCAGGACGATCTACCAGGCCCATCAGGGACCACTGGACAACCAGTTACCCAAGCTCAGTCACAGACCACCACAGAGCCTCCCCCATCAGGAAACAACACCACAGCACCCACCCAGCGTACCCACACCTCTGTCCCCAGGACACGTCAATCAGCAGTGTGTCCACCTCTACAGGGACCCCGGGCCACACCTTGCACACAAGACAATCAGGGACCTGGGGTCAGTGGCAGTGGGCACACAGTTCAGGGGACCGAGGCACAGGCCAACAGGGAAACTGGGAGGAGTGCTGTGCAACAGGGGAGGACAGGCCCAGGGAACCGACTCTCCAGGAGGCACTCTACAAGATCCTGGGAGCCTACCAACATTCCCAGGACACGATGGGACAGATCCTGGACAACGTGCAGGAGAACAGGTGGCTGCAGGAGGGACAGTACCAGGGGATAAGGGAGGACTTGCAGGCCATCAACAACACCCTGATCTCCATAGCAGGGTTGCTGGCAGACATGGCCAACATTATGGGGAAGGCAGTTTCACACCAGCGGGCCCCTGCCACTAGCCAGACATCTGAACAGCCTTCCACTTCCGCTGTCACTAGTTGCCAGGAGGCTCCGCCAACGGACTCACAGGCCACCAGCACCCCTCCCCCTGCAGAAGGTGAACCACCACGCAAACATTCCCTGTGATCCATACAGAAGTCAGAGACACATGCCAAGACCCCCGCAAGGAAATGAGACTCTCCTGATTGTCCCCCTTGTGTCCCACTCAGTCACCCTGTGCACCTTGAACTACCATTGCTCTCCTTCCTATGTCCCCTTGGACAATGTACCTGTGCTACAAACAGACTGGAACAATACCCTGTACTTTCCTCCATCATCACCCCATCTCATTGCACTTTCCCCCTAAATGTAAGCACCTCAATAAACATCCTTTGAAAAAAATCTATTTGGAGTATGTCATGTATATAAAATATGTATTTTTCAAAACAGGTACAAACATTGCAAATGAACTATACATAGAATGAGCATAGATTAATGACCTGTAGCTGGCTGTAGTGATCACACCAGGAGTATTTGTCAAATCACCAACATCTGCAAAATGAATGGCCAGAGGGAACAGTAAGTGGGCATAGAAAGGGGAAATATTAGTATGCAATTGCCACAGATTACAACCAAAGTAATTGAAATCTAAAGTCACACTGTCTTTCCTGTTTGTCATTTGAAGTATTGACGGATGACAGATGTTCTGTTGTCCTCATCCACATCCCCTGCCTCCTCATCCTCACTGTCCACAGGGTCTACTGCTGCCACAGGGGCATCTTCAGTCTCCTCCTCCTGCAGAAAATGTACATGGCATCTAAGGGCCAGGTTGTGCAACATGCAGCATGCCACTACTATCTGGCAGACCTTCTTGGGAGAGTAGCAGAGGGATCCACCTGTTAGATGGAGGCACCGGAACCTGGCCTTCAGGAGGCCAAAGGTACTCTCAATTATCCTTCTGGTTCGCCAATGTGCCTCATTATAATGTTCTTCTGCCCTTGTCCTGGCATTCCTCACAGGGGTCAGCAGCCATGATAGGTTTGGGTAACCAGAGTCACCTGCAAATATTGAGGGACAACATTTAGCCACAAACTATCCTTTATGGTCAACAACACAGGCATATACCAACATATACTGGGTGGGAACCAGGGCTCACCCATTAGCCACACCCTGTGCCTCTGGAGTTGGCCCATCACATTTTGGGTGTTGCTATTCCTTAGGACAACGGCATCATGCACCGACCCAGGATACTTAGCATTGACGTGGGAGATGTACTGGTCCGCCAAGCACACCATCTGAACATTTATGGAGTGGAAACATTTATGATTCCTGAACACTGTTCATTCTGGGGGCGGGGGACAAATGCAATATGTGTACCATCAATCACCCCAGTTATGTTGGGGATATGTCCCATTGCATAAAATTCGGCCTTTACTGTGGCCAAATCATCAACCTGGGGGAATGCAATGTAGCTGCACATGTGTTTTATCATGTCAGACAACACCCTTGTCAGCACTACTGAGAACATTGGCTGTGACCAGTTGCCAGGAAATGGAGTACAGATAGCACTTGCACAAGAGGGGGGATCCCAGTGGGGTGACGGATAGCAGTTATCAGGTCAGGCTCCAATTGAGCACATAGCTCTGTGATCGTCGCCCTGTCAAGTCTATAGGTGAGGATAATGTGCCTGTCCTCCAGTGTAGCCAAGTCCACCAGGGGTCTGTACACGAGGTATGTCTCCATCTCCTATTTATCCACAGCAGTAGGTATCTAAGGGACAGAAGAGTGAGGAGGCTGTCACAAACTGAACATTGGAGCCACAACAGTAGTTTGCATTCTGTAAACATGTAATGGGTCAGTGTGATTTGTCCAGTATGTGCCTATTTCTCCTGTGACGCAGCATGATTCCATAGTGCTGCCAATCCCCTGAAATGGTGTCCGCCTGTCCTGTGTGGAGGGACAGAGTGATGTGAGTTTATTCCACTGACGTTGTGGGCCATGGCGGGAGGCAGTAGGGAACCACTGTGCAATTCCTCATTGGTTAAAATTGAGCCCTATGGGGTACAGTGCCCAATGGTGATCTATGCCTGCGGTGACGGTATGCACTGCCATGGACGTGACCGCCATTTTCTACCTGATTCCTCACTTGCTACCTGACCTTCCATAGGAGAGGACCTACACTGCATGTGCTGCAGTGACCTGTGTCTGGAACCTACCATGGCCCGTGTGACTGGGGAAAGGGCCCCAGCCTTCACTTCGGAGGAGTTGGAGGGACTAGTGGATGGGGTCCTACCCCAGAACGCACTGCTGTATGGGCCTCCAGACCAACAGGTGAGTACACTGTTGGCACAATGCATGTGGAATGCATGTATGGAGGTGTGTGTGATGGCTCTGTGTAAGGGGGGAGGGATGTCCTCCTGGCTGGGTACACATTGGGTACTGGGCTATGTGTGTTCCAATAGTGCTATAAATGGGTATGGTGGGTCATATGTGTAACTGGCTGGACTGTTTGTCTAATGATGTTTTCCTGTGTGTATTGCCTCTGCTGGTCAGCGACCATCAAAAGAAGGATATTTGGCATGTCATCACCAAGGAGGTGCGGACCCTGGGGGTCTATGGTAGGTGGAGCACCCACTGTTGCAAATGGTCAGAGAACCTGAGATGCTAGGCATGGAAGACGGCGGAGGCCCAGCTGGGGATGGCCTCTCAACGAGGAAGGGGTGCCCATCAGACCCTGACCCCCCTGAGGGCCCGCATACTGGCGGTGGCCTATCCAGAGCTGGATGGGCGCTTGAGGGCATCACAGCAGCCACAAAGGGGTGAGTACAGTGGCTATCATTACAACTTATGGCTGGAGGGGTGGTATCTGGACGGTGGTTGTGTTAGTGGGTGCCCCTACGCCAGGCCTGATATAGCAGTGTATGTTCTCTGGGGGCTAGGGGTCTGAAGGGATAATCCAGCCTACCTAGCTTGTTAGCATCCACAACTGCACATCTCTGCGTGGGTCCCAGGTATGCTGCTGTTGGTGTTGTGTGCCCCTCCTCATACCTTGGTGGCTAGCAATATCAGTGGTGGTGCAATGCATAGTGCATAGGCTTGTTCCCTGTGTGTGAAGGTGCTGTGTACATCAACAGTGGTGTTGGTGCAGCTATTGACCCAGTGTATCCTTTGTCTCTCTCCCCCTTTCTTGTCTTGTCATCATGTCCTTATATGCATTAGCATCATCTGACGGAGGAGCAGAGGCACCGGCGACGGAGGGAGCTGCATCCCCCAGGACCCGGAGGCAGAGTCAACCGACGCTGAGGGCACCAATGGGACAGAGGACGAGAGGTGCACCATGGCAGAGACTGGAGGGGACAATTCAGACTCAGATACCTCCTCGGATGGAAGCTCCCTGGTGGTCATGGACACTTCTGTGACCACCCCAGCTACAGGTACATCCGCCATCCCCGTACCAGCAGCCCCTCAGTGAGTTTCTCATGCCCGCTCACCCAGGAGAGTGGGCATCTCCTTCGTCCCAGGCACCTCCGGTCCTGCCCCAGTGAACCCTGTTGCCCTGAGTGAGGAGCCCTTTGACCTCCTGAGATCCATCCCTGTAGGGCAGTCAACCATTGTGAATGCCATCCAGGGGCTGGTAGCCCAGATGCAACAATCTAATGCATTCCTGGAGGGCATTCACATTGGATTGGCAGCCCAACTGAGATCGATCCAGGCTCTGGCCTCCTCTCTGATGGCAGTCATTGTCCCTGTTTCTACCGTCCTCCCTCCAGCTACCACTTCCCAGTCCCATTCCCCTCAACCCCAAACCATCTCAAGCACACAGCCAGAGGAGCATGCACACAGGACAACACCTGAGAGTGTCACAGGCAAACACAAGTACCACACTTCATCACACAGGCACTCACACAAACACCATCCAGTTGCAGACACAACAACATCCACTATTTCAACTGTCTCCCCCGTTCCTTCTCCTCCACCTCCCACCCAGTCACGTCCACACTCACACCTGCATGCACTACATCATCATCCATTAACTGCATCATCACCACACCAAGCAGAACACACACCTCACTGGCAGACACCTCCACAACAGCCATGCACACGTCCCCTGTGTCCTCTCCCACTGTGTCTGCCCCCCAAAGTACACAAACGCAAGCACTCAGACACCCAACGGCCATCCACCTTACAACAGCATACAGTCCATGCTCCTGCCCCCAAATCCAGCAGACACATCCAACAAACACTCCCTCATCCTCTACTCCCATTAATTCTCCCTCTTCCTGCCCCAATGTCCCTAAAAAGCTTTTCCTTTCCACCATTGACCTTTTCCCTACTCCTCCCCCGTCCTGCATGTATGGCCAGGGTATGAAGAAACCAGCCAAGCACCTCAGCCACACAGTCCACGGGCCCAGTTCCATCCGCACCTACTCGTGGTGGAAAGGATTCCAGGTACATATACTGAAGGGGAAGGAGCCTGCACCGGCCAGCTGAAAGGGGAAGGAGCCTGCACCAGCAGGCAATAAGGGGAAGGATAAATCAAAATAATATACACAAGGTTCCAAAAAGGCAAAAAGAGGTTCTCTAGAACAAGGGTTTCCAAGAAAAAGAAAAGGAAAAGCAATATGCTTGAAGCAAGAGCCCTCACTCACCTTCCAGTGACATGCTTCATCATAGGGCCATGCTCCTCGTCAGGCCGGCTCTGCAATGCCTGACGGGCCCACAAGGGGGCTCTTTCCTGGAGATCTTTTGAAAATGATGTGCAACCGGTCAAAACGTGAAAAAGGATTGGTAGAAGAATAGTTAAAAATGCCTAGAGGTAAAAGTTAAGTATTTATTCTGATATTAATACCCCTGACATGATTAAAAACAATGTATAGGGATATGGTAAAATGATGTCTACACTCCCCAGACAAAAAAATAATATATACAATTTACTAAATCTCGTAGTGAAAAATAGTACAAAAGGAGAAAACACAGAATCCCTGTGTCACTCAATCATGTGGGTCAACATGTTTCTCGCTATTTTTAGTCAATAATGATCTTATGCAATTCGTCAGGACCTTAGTACATACCTAATCCTTATGGAGAAATGTTTATGAAAAAATTATTTCGAGTCCCCTACTAGGGAAGTCAGAAACCTAAAGAGTAGAAAGGAAACCATTATCAAAGAGTTACGTAATCATCAACAGTAGTGTGTATACACTATCCTAAACAGTTATCCCATAAACTCGTGGAGGATCCCAAAAGGTGCCAAGTGACAAAGGTACCACGGTGCTAAATTAAAAAGAATCAGCTGGTGTAGGTAATTCAATGCTTACCCTCCAAATTCTAATGGTAGGGCCCCATCGGGGAAACATCAGGCTTGGAAAATCCACTATGGTCTAAATATATACATAGAAAAAGAAACTTTAAATGACATGTAAACTGCAAAAGGTTATTATACTGTCAGAAACCATGACTGGCATGATGTAGAACAAACACCTAAACTTCCTAAAAAAATAGGTAATGAGCAGTACTCCTATAAAGCTGCAGGAGAGGAGGCTGAAAGAGGAGAAGTATAAACAGTTGTCAAATATTGCTGACAGAATACTCAAATCGGGAAAAAGCCAAACAGTGAGACAGTTTCATAATCATATACAACAGGTAATATAATGTAGGAGCAGTCACAGACACTGCATCTGATTATGGAAAGATATGTCAGCACACAAAGCCTCCGTGAAATGAATACAGTATAGCTGTATAATCGGCAGTCTGAGAAAGCTGAACAAACCCCCTAACGAAAGCAGACAAAGAAAGTGAGCGCGCGGGAATCCCAGCACGTTTCCACATGTTCAGTTAATGGCCGGCACTCAATAGTGTCCCTGCGCTATCTCAAAATATAGAGATAGATCGGCCCGTCAAATGCGAGCCGGGTAAAATGTATTTAATTAAAACCTAAGCAAAAGGGGCGAGGAAGGTGGGAGCGCGCGGAATCAGCAGCGCGTCTCACCTCGCCGCAACATCAATAGAACACGCCCGGCTCACTGAGCCGGCCATGTGAGCAGACGCGGGCTGGGCGGTATCCAGTCCGGTATCCAGTCCGAGCCGCATCAAAGAAAAGCGGCTCGTTTTAAAAGGTTGAGAACAAGGTGGGAAAACGGCAACAAAGGAATCGCCGGTGAGGGGTTGAAGGTCCCCAAGAAGGCACTTACTTGGAGTGGGATCGAGAGTGTTGGTCCACCTAAGAGTGCTGTCAGTCCCCGGAACTCAGGGGAATGTCCAAATGGGGATCATTTAAGGAAATTGAAAAGAAAAGAGGGACTCATGGATTCGTGAGTATGTCGAAAATAGAAAAAGGACAAAAACTATGTCGGCCATTTATAAAGAGGTTTTCGGCAGTCTACCAGAGTTGCCATGTGGTAGTTTAGGGAAAGTATACCCAATATTCATAAAAATGGTTCTGCATTAGGAGACCTGAATATCAACAAAAGCTGATAGTATACATTGTGAAAAAAAAACATTGTGAAAAAACCGGAATGAGGATTACAAGGGCCTGAAGGGACTGATTTATCGATGGATAAAACTGGTCCACAGGATCTCATCGTTCAGTCCAAACACATGGGTCTTTAACCTAAAAACCCATCGTTGTTCCTTCTCAAAAAGTCTAGTCGTGCAATCTTTGTTGTCTCTAATAGTGGTTAGTCAGTTTTGTGACGGACTTCTTGCATCTAATGGTGCTCCAATGTTCGTTAATTCGTATTTTCACCATTCTGGTTGTCATGCCTATATACTTCAAATCGCATGGACAAGTAATCATGTAAATACAGTCCTTTGTGCGACAATTGGTATGTGATCTTAATTGCCATTTCTTAGATTCACCGAGGTCCACTTCATAAGTACTGCTAGTCATCGGGCGAATGTTACAACCACCACACGGGTGGTGACCTTTGACTTTCAACCACTGGCTCCGACTGGGGTCGTCAGTAGATTGGTGATGTATGGTTCTTGTGTGAACTACCAGGTCTTTGATGTTGTGAGTTCTTTTAAAGGCGAATAAGGGGCATTCTAATGTTTCGCCTGCACTATTGAGAATAGGCCACAATCTCCGGACAATGCCCTTAATCCGGTTGCTCAGAGGGGTGTACGTAGTCACACATGTAAGTCTGGATTGTTGTGTACGACTATTGCTAGCCAATAGAGTTTCCCTAGGGATATTGCTGGCTCTCTTCTTTGATTGTCTCACATTCCTTACTGGATATTTGCGTTCGCCAAGTTTCTGACACAGGGTACTGGCATGGAGATGAAAGTCGTTTGTATCTGAGCAGTTTCGTCGTATCCTGAGGAACTGCCCAAACGGAAGGTTATCTCACAATGCCTTGGGATGGTGGCTGCTGTAGAGTAAAAGACTATTCCTATCTGTGGGTTTATGGAACACAGAGGAATGGAGGTACCCGTCTCTAAGTGTGATTCGTAAATCAAGGAAGGACACCTCTTGGTCAGAAATATTGGAACTGAAACGAAGGTCGGTATCCAAAGTACTCACCCATTGTGTGAAGGCTACTGCTAGTTCTATACTGCCCTTCCAGATTACTAATATGTCGTCAATATATCGACGCCATAGTCTAATGTTGGAAAAAAACGGTTGCCCAGGAGTCAGTATGTAGTGCTGCTCGAAGGCAAACATGTATAAACAGGCCAGACTAGGCGCAAAGGTACTCCCAATGGTGGAAGAGACGTGTTTCGAACTGAAAGAAATTTTCTTTAAGGGCCACACTTGCACATTGCATAATAAAACTCACTGGGGTGTTGTAGGTCCAAGTCTCGGCCAGAAGTAGTTCCTCTACTGCAGCAAGAGTTGCTTCTTGTGGGATATTCGTGTACAGGGCTTCCACGTCTAGACATATCAATATGTCTGTGGTGTCACAGAATTTGGACAGGGGTTCCAAAAGAGAGCCAATCCCGGACACTATCGGGCGACCCGGGATGGGATGCCTTTATGGATTTTGGGGAGAAAATAAAAGTACGGAATCCTGGGATTTTTAGTGTCCAGGAGCTCGGCTTCCTGTTGGGTGATCCACCCTGCTGACTCTGCTTCAATTATCATCCCGTGGATCATACGCTGTAGACGGGGAGTTGGATCGGTCAAAATATGTTGGTAATAAGATTCATCACTAAGTAGTCTAAGGCATTCCTGTCTATAGTAAGTTGTGTCCATAACCACAATCGCCCCTCCTTTATCTGCAGGTTTTAAAGTAATGTCAGAATTGTGTGATAAAGAATGTATGGCTGCACGTTCCAAACTGGGCACATTTTGAAAAGCTCGAGGGGGTTCTAGATGTTGAATCTCATGACGGACCGCCTTCTCAAAAGTAAGTACCTCTATCGGGACCGAGGTCAAGGGGGGCGTGAAGGTAGAGGGATTCTTTAAGTTGGTATCACCCCGAGAGTCCTGCGGTGGCCGGTCTTTGAAGAAGAAATGTAATCTAATCTTGCGAAATAGAGCTGCCATCTCGCAGTTCAGTCTAAACTGATCTTCCTTTGGAGTAGGCACAAAACCCTGGCCTTTCTCTAAGACCGCCATCTCTGGAGGGGTGAGGGTGGAACTAGAAAGATTGACAACTAAGGTTTCTTTTGTGTTGTCACACTGCGGCTTCTGGTCACCATCTGTGGTTCTTCCTGTGCCCAGTGAACATTTCTTCCTCTCCTTCTGTTTCTGCCTCTGCTTCTGCCCCGGCCTCTTCCTAAAAAAGGATTGAAATTGTATTGTGGCTGAGGCTGAAAAAAAAGGCATGGGCATGGGTTGCCACGGTGGAATCTGCTGGTACGGAAAAGGGGAGTTATAGTGAGGAGGTGGAATATAACGATTCCGGTTTGTCCTCTGTCCCTTATCACTACTCCAATCATCTGAGCTCGAACTATACTGTGGTGTACGGGACTTCCGTTGTGGAACATCAGAATCCTCTGAAGTCTCGGAAGTTCCCTCACAATGATAATCATCTTTCGTGTAGGGGTAGATTTTCTCCCTACTGAAACGCTTAATATCTTTCTGCAGTTTATTGATCTTTTGTCTTGCAAGGTATTCCTTAGTCTCGTTAATTTCCAAGTTGATTTCTGCCAAGCGAGACTTAAACTGGGAAAGTTGGACTGTAGTCTTCATGGCCGCCTCAGTGATGGAGATCTGAATAGTAATGGAGTCTGCCAAGCGTTTAGATGTACTGATGATCAGGATCAACCAATCACAAGTACATTTCCATGAAATCTGTCACCAATCTACTCGGAATTGTCAGTCTTGTAGGAAAATCCTGGGGACATTAGTGACAATTAGACCATTCAGTGAAATATTGACCCTCAGATATTCTGTCATAATCGTACCGTGTAGGACAGTCTTGATGAGTTCCTTCTCCAAGGCCGACAGCTTCGTCCAGTCTTCTTTTGTACCACTAGAGGGACCGCTGTCCTCATCCCCTGGGATTGAAGGAGTTTGTAGGATCGCCTGCACCATGCTGTCATCAAAACTAAGACCTTGTAGGTCAGATATATTCACCACCAGATATAGGGGGTCATTCCGACCCCGCCGGGCGGAGACCGCCTGAAGACCGCACCGCGGTCAAATGACCGCGGCGGTCATTCTGACTTTCCCGCTAGGCGGGCGAGCGACGGCCAAAAGGCCGCCCGCCCGTCCAGCGGGAAAGCCCCAGCAACGATGAAGCCGGCTCCGAATGGAGCCGGCGGAGTTGCTGGTGTGCGACGGGTGCAGTGGCACCCGTCGCGATTTTCAGTGTCTGCTAGGCAGACACTGAAAATTATTATGGGGCCCTGTTAGGGGGCCTCTGCACTGCCCATGCCTGTGGCATGGGCAGTGCAGGGGCCCCCAGGGGCCCCATGACACCCGTTCCCGCCATCTTGTTCCTGGTGGTTTTTACCGCCAGGACCAGGATGGCGGGAAGGGGGTCGGAATCCCCATGGAGGTGCTGCGAGCTGCGCCGCCATGGAGGATTCTTTGGGGCAGGGGTAAACCGGCGGGAAACCGCCGGTTGCCCTTTTCTGACCGCGGCTTTACCGCCGCGGTCAGAATTGCCCATGAAGCACCGCCAGCCTGTTGGCGTGCTTCCGCGGCACTCTGCCCTGGCGGTTTTCAACCGCCAGGGTCAGAATGACCGCCATAGTCTATCGGAGTGCACTGGAAAAAAAAAAAGCCCTGTAGCCAGAAGGCTACCCTAAATCATCAAACAACAGCAAAAGAGGGGCAATATGGGAGATTCGGAGAGAAAGACTCCTGGTCCCGTGTGTAAGTCTCCCAATAATAGATAAATCAAAATAATATACACAAGGTTCCAAAAAGGCAAAAAGAGGTTCTCTAGAACAAGGGTTTCCAAGAAAAGGGAAAGCAATATGCATGAAGCAAGAGCCCTCACTTACCTTCCGGTGACATGCTTCATCATAGGGCCATGCTCCTCGTCAGGCCGGCGCTGCAATGCCTGACGGGCCCCACAAGGGGGCTCTTTGCCGGAGATCTTTTGAAAATGATGTGCAACCGGTCAAAACGTGAAAAAGGATTGGTATAAGAATAGTTAAAAATGCCTAGAGGTAAAAGTTAAGTATTTATTCTGATATAAATACCCCTGACATGATTAAAAACAATGTATAGGGATATGGTAAAATGATGTCTACAAAAAACAAAAAATAATATATACAATTTACTAAATCTCGTAGTGAAAAATAGTACAAAAGGAGAAAACACAGAATCCCTGTGTCACTCAATCATGTGGGTCAACATGTTTCTCGCTATTTTTAGTCAATAATGATCTTATGCGATTCGTCAGGACCTTAGTACGTACCTAATCCTTATGGAGAAATGTTTATAAAAAAATTATTTTGAGCCCCCTACTAGGGAAGTCAGAAACCTAAAGAGTAGAAAGGAAACCATTATCAAAGAGTTACGTAATCATCAACAGTAGTGTGTGTACTACAAGATTCCTCCAGGACTCCTCTTCATCTTCTGCTTCAGCTTCTGACCGTCGGATCAACCGCAGACTGCTCCAGAAACCGATGTAACTGTTTCCAAGGTGTGCACGCTCTGAGGACTGCCTGTCTTCACCCTGCGCCAGAAGAACCGAAGGAATCTCCCGTGGAGTGCTTCAGCTGGCAACCATCTGCGATGACAACCGGTACTCTGGGACTCCTCTCCTGGCAACGAGCATGATCCTTGGAACACAGGTGGTGGACTGAAGTGACCCACACTGTCCAAAGGTCCAGCTGTCCACATTTGGTGGAGGTAAGGGCTTGCCTCCCCGTGCTGCGACGGTACCCCTGTGCACCACGTCTTCTGCTTCTCCTTGGGTTTCTGTGCTCAGCATAGCCCAGGTCCCCAGCACTCCATCTTGTGATGCACAGCTCCCTGAGTTGTTCTCCGGCAGCATGGGACCCTCCCAGTGTAGTGTTGCGATGACCGTACTTTGCATCTTCTTTGTCCCTATGTTCTGAGACTCCTGTGGGTGCTGCCTCGTCTTCTGAGGGCTCTCTGAAGTGCTGAGAGTCACCTCTGTCTCCTCGGTCTGAGTTGAGACCCCCAGGTCCAGGTAGCTCCTCTTTGACACAAGTCGCGTATTTGCTTGAACTTAGGCTTGTCCAGCAACGCAAACAGCCTGCATCCAACAACTCGACGTGAGACATCTCCTGCACCAAGCAGGAACCCGCAGCCTTCTTCCTTGGTGCACTTCTGTACTTTTCTTCTGAACGGAGAATCCACTTTTGCACCTTCTTCTAGGTTGGCAGGGGGTCCTGTTCTTCCTGGACTCTTCTTCGACTTCTGGACTTGGTCTCCTCTCTCCACAGGTCTTCAGGTCCAGGAATCCATTGCCTGTTGCTTGCAGTCTTGCTTGATTCTTGCATCCTTTATCACGACTTGTAGTGTGTTCTGAGGAAACTTGCTGTACTTTACTCCTGCTTTCCTGGACTCTGGGGTGGGGTACTTTACTTACCTTTGGTGTTTTCCTACACTCTCTGCACCCCTCTACACTCTACACTATCCTAGGGGGGAATTCAACATTTGCATTCCACTGTTTTAGAATATGGTTTGTGTTGCCCCTAGGCCCATTGCAATCTATTGTATTTTCTACTGTTTGCACTATTCTCTGACTGTTTACTTACCTGATTCTGGTTACTAGTATATATATATATATAGTGTATAATACTTACCTCCATAAGGAGTATTGCCTCTAAGATATTTTTGGCCTTGTGTCACTAAAATAAAGTACCTTTATTTTTGGTAACACTGAGTATTGTCTTTTATTGTGTATAAGTACTGTGTAACTATAGTGGTGTTGCTGGAGTTTTGCATGTCTCCTAGTTCAGCCTGAGCTGCTCTGCTACATCTACTTCTAGACAGCCTAAGCTGCTAGAACACTGCCTACATTTCACTAATAAGGGATAAATGGACCTGGTATAAGGTGTAAGTACTGTAGGTACCCACTACAAACCAGACCAGCCTCCTATAACTCCTACAACTTGGAGTATTTTTCCCAAGAGGAGTAGGTTTGGAACATCTACTACAATAGAACAGTAGAGCAGGTATGTTATACTTAGCATCATTAGCATGATCTCCCCTAACTTTTTCCCTCTACCTCCCAGGTTGTTTCTGTGTGCTGGACTCTGTTTTTGCTGTTTTGTTTGCTCTGGACACTTTACCACTGCTTACCAGTGCTAAAGTGTAAGTGTTCCTTGTATAAATTATATGTGTACATTGGTTTATCCATGATTGGCATATTTGATTTACTAGAAAGTCCCTAGGAAAATACACTAGGGGTGCCCAGGGCCTGTAAATCAAATGCTACTAGTGGGCCTGCAGCACTGGCTGTGCCACCCCCATGAGTAGCTCTGTAAACATGGTTCAGACCTGCCATTGCAGTGCCTGTGAGTGCAGTTTTAACTGCTAATTTGACTTGGCAAGTGTACCCACTTGCCAAGCCTAAACCTTCCCTTTTCTTACATGTAAGACATCCCTAAGGTAGGCCCTGGGTAGCCCCATGGGCAGGGTGCAGTGTATGTTTAAGTTAGGACATATACTAATGTGTTTTACATGTCCAGATAGTGAAATACTGCCAAATTCGGTTTTCACTGTTGCAAGGCCTATCTCTCTCATGGGTTAACATGGGGGTTGCCTTTAAATATGATTAAAGTGTAGATTCCCTTTGGTAGCAGATAGACATGTGGAGTTTGGGGTCTCTGAACTCACAATTTAAAAATACTGGAGAGTTACACAGTTGTCCAAATGAAACAGTTCTGTAAGGATATTGCCTGTCCCATTAAGAGCTCCACCAGGAAGGAGGAGCTGCAAAAGGCACTGAGGGCCTGGGTGACAGCCATGGAAGCTGAGGGGCACACAGAAGATTAGTATGAGGGTGAGGAGGAGGAAGAGATGCAGAGTATTCAAAATGGTATAGTGGGTGGGCCTGTTTTGTCCAGGGAGACGGCCTCCAGGGCAGGTAGCAGTGTGTCATCCAAGGGTCTGACTCCTGAAGAGTTGCAGGACAGACAGGCAGAAAGGGCTCACCAGTTGGAGTTGGAGAAAGTGAGGATGGCCATAGAAGAGAAAAAGTTATTGTTGGCTCAAGAGCTCAGCTTGAGGGAGCTGGATCAGAGGAGCCAGTCTAGTAGGGATGGTGGCAGCAATGACATTGAGTGACCTGAGTGGAGGGTGCACATTTCTAACGACCTTGTGAAGGATCACAAGAGGGAGGATGACATACTGTTAGGGTTTAAGGGGTATGAGCCTGCTCTCCATATGAATCTGGTCCCTGAAGCTCATTGGGGGGTGGGTCTGTGGAAGCACTTCGAGGTAGAGGGAAGGGATACTCTGACATCCTTAGGGGATCCCCAGGGGCTCACTTACCCTATCATGAAGGAGGCCCTGATCACTAGATATGGTCTCACCCCTGGTCAGTATAAGGACAAGTTTAAGTCCTATAAGAAGAAGGAATCCCAAACCTGGTTGGAATGATTTGACTCTTTTTGCAGGTCACTGAATAGTTCGGTGAAGGGCAGTAAGGTAACAATGTATGAGGGGCTTTACAGTTTGATTGCTTTGGAACACTTGTACCGTTTATGTCTTCCAGAGCTGCGCCAGCACCTAATTGACCCCAGGAAGCTTGCACAGGAAGCCGACCATTGGGAGAGCACCAGGGTCCAAAAGAGGTATGGGGGAGACCATGCCAAGGGAGGGCAGCATCCCCATCAGAAGAAGTGGGGGGTAAGGGTAAACAGGGGGAATTCTCAAAAGGGCCCCAACCTAGTTCCCAAGGTAAAGAATCCCAGCCCCCAGTAGAAAATAAATCATGGGGCTCTACAGGGAAACCTGCAGAGAAGGGGTCCCGCAAGTGCTTTGCATGTGATCAGGAGGGTCACAAGAGGGGGGACCCCTAATATCCCAAGTGGACGCCTGCACCCACTGGTGCTCAGTCACAGGGTTTGGCCAGTGTAGCACTTTGGGAGGAGTTGGTTCCAGGTGGGTGGGAGCCAGCTGAGATGGCCCTTGTCTCACTAGGGGACAGTGAGATGGTCCAGAGGATCCTCGTGCCTGATAACACTAAGAAGTACAGGCAGTGGGTGACCAACAATGGACAGGGGGTGGAGGCTCTGAGAGACACAGGAGCCAGTGTGACCACAGTGAGGAGTCACCTCGTGTCTGAAGAGCAGATAGGTCCCTGTGTACTTCACCAAGTAGTTGCAGTCGACAACTCAGAGCCCCTTGTGCAGAGTGGCACAGGTTCCCTTTGAATGGGGGGGTTCTCAGGTTCCTTAAAGGTAGCTGTGAGTCCATCCATGCCTGTAGATTGTTTGCTTGGCAATGATCTGGAGGATTCATCTTGGCAGGGAATGGAATGCAGGTCACACTTGGAAATGTTGGGTCTGCCTAGGTGGACCTGTGTGTCTACCCAGTCTATGGCAGCCCGTCAGGTTGATAAGGAGACCCTGGAGCCTCAAAGAGTGGCCCAGGTGTCTGCCAGAAGGAGGAAGGGCAAGGGGCGCAGTAAACAGACCCCAGAAGTTCCCACGGTCCATGAGGAGTCTGAACCTGAGGGGGAGGCTCTAGAGCCTACAGGGGAACAGGTGGCTGAACTGGGTGAGGTCCCTGAGTTGTCACAGTGGCAGCAGGAAGGGGAAGCATTCTGTGAGGGAAGCATTCTGTGAGGCACGGAAGTCATGCCCTACATTGGAGGGTTTGCGGCAGCAGGCTGCGGACCAGGTGTCTGGCAAGGAGCCTGGGTCAAATTTGATTTACTGGGAGGATGGCCTCCTATATAGCGAGCCTAAGGTTCCTGAGCCTGGGTCAGCCCATGTACTGGTGATACCCCAGTGCTTCAGAGCCTTCCTACTGGGTCTGGCTCATGACGTGCCTTTAGCTGGTCATTTGGGGCAAGACAAAACCTTTGAGAGCCTTGTCACCCACTTCTATTGGCTTCAAATGCGCAGGCAAGCTGATAGTCATTGTAGGTCTTGCCCAACTTGTCAGGCAAGTGGCAAAAGTGGGGGGAAATGTAAAGCTCCCCTTCAACCTTTCCATGTGGTTAGTACCGCCTTTAAGAGGGTTGGTATTGACATTGTGGAGCCTTTGGATCCCAAGACAGCCATGGGCAACAGGTTTATCCTGGTCTAGGTGGACCATGCTACCTGTTACCTGGAAGCCATTCCTCTGATATCGATCACTGCCCCTGTGGTGGGCTGTGCATTGATGGGGGTTTTTACCCTCATGGGGTTCCCCAAGAAGGTGGTGTCTGATAGGCGTACCAACTTCATATCAACATATATGAAGTCTCTGTGGAAGGTGTGTGGGGTAATGTACAAGTTCACCATACCTTACCACCCCAAAAGCAATGGTCTGGTTGAGAGATTCAACAGCACCTTGAAGGGCATGATAATGGGCCTGTCAGAGCCCTTGAGGCGGAAGTGGGACATCCTCTGCCATGCCTTCTGTTCGCTTACAGCGAGGTGCCTCAAAAAGGGCTTGGCTTTAGTACTTTTGAGCTGTTACATGGCCAACCTGTGAGGGGACCTTTGAGTCTGGTCAAGGAGGCTTTGGAGAAAGCCCCTAGTAAACCCCCCCAGGATGTGTTCAGTTACATGTTGGCTCTGAAAAACCAGACTGCCTGCATCTGGAGTCTCGCTCAGGAGAACCTGGAAGCAAGCCAGGAAGACAGGAAACGCTGGTATGACCAAAATGCCACTCTGGTCGAGTTTCAACCTGGTCAGAAAGTGTGGGTGATAGCGCCACTGGAGCCTAGGGCGCTCCAAGACAAGTGGACTGGGCCATTTGAGGAGGTGGAGCGCAAGAGTGAAGTCACCTACCTGGTGGACTTGCAGACTCCCAGGAACCTTTAAGGGTCCTGAATGTTAACCGGCTCAAGCCACACTTTGAGCGGAATGAATTGGCCATGCTCCTAGCAACAGATGATGGGGTGGAGGAAGAGAGTGAACCTCTTCCTGACCTCCTGGAGAAAAAGATCGGTCTGTGGAGGGAGTGATCCTCTCTCCCTCACCCCAGAGCAGCAGACAGACTGTCACCAGGTGTTGGTTCAGTTTGCCTCACTGCTCTCCCTGATCCCAGAGCGCACACACCTGTGTACACAAGATTTGGACACTGGGGACAGTCCTCCTTTTAAACACAAAGTTTACAGGGTGCCTGACAGGGTAAGGACTAACATTAAAGAGGAAGTATCTAAAATGTTAGCGTTGGGGGTAATTGAGTTTTCCAGCAGACCTTGGGCCAGTCCTGTAGTTTTGGTCCCAAAGCCTGCTGCTCCTGGTGCCACTCCAGAACTCAGGTTCTGTGTGGCTCATGGGGGACTGAATGTGGTCACTTAGACTGACGAGCACCCCATCCCCCTAGCTGATGAGCTCATTGACCGTTTGGGAGCTGCCAAGTACCTGACTATGTTTGATCTTACCTCTGGGTACTGGCACATCGCCCTGACTGAGAGGGCTAAGGCGAGGTTTGCATTCTCAACACCGAGGGCACTACCAGTTTAGGGTGATACCCTTCGGAATGAAGAATGCCCCTGCCACCTCTCAGAGGTTGGTCAACCAGGTATTGGCTGGACTGGATGACATTGCTGTCTTCATTTCCACATGGGAGGAACACTTGCAACACCTCTGTAAAGTGTTGGAGGCCCTTCAGAGCTCTTTGAAGCCATCTGGCCTGGAATGCTAATTTACAGGTAATCCTGTTGGAAGGTGTTGGTCCTGGCGCTTTTTGCAGGGTTGTCCACAAACTTTTGCTTTCTTCCTCCTATTTCTTCTGACCTTTTTTTGTTGGCTTTAGGACTCTGGGCACTTGTCCACTGCTAACCAGTGCGGAAGTGCATATGCTCCCAGTCTAAATTGTATTGGTGTTTGTTTATCTATGATTGGCATGTTTAATGTCCTTATAAGTCCCTAGTGTAGTGTAACAGGTGTGTCCCGGGGTCTGTAAATCAAGTGCTACCAGTGGGCCTGCAGCACTGATTGTGCCACCCACAAGAGTAGCCCTGTAAACATTTCTCAGACCTGCCAACGCAGTGTCTCTCTGTACAGTTTCAAACCCACTTGCCAGGCAAATACCATCCCTTTTACTACATGTAAGTCAACACTAAAGCTGGTCCAAGGCCAGGGTGCAGTGTATTTAAAAGGTAAGACATGTACCGATGTGTATTACATGTGCTGATAGTGAAATACTGCTAAATTCGTTTTTCACTATTGCAAGGCATATCTCTCCCAAAAGGTAACATGGGGATTGCCTTGAAATATGTTTTAAGTGTAATTTCCCATTGGGAGCTGAAAGACATTTGAGTTTGGGGTCTCCGAACTCACAATTTAAAAATACAACTTTTAGTGAAGTTGGTTTTTCGAATGTTAGTTTGAAAATGCCACTTTTTGAAAGTAGGCATTTTCTTGCTTAACCATTCTGTGCCTTTGCCTGTCCGCTCAATAAACGTCTGTGTCTGAATGACAGTTGGGCTGCTTGTGTATTCACTCTCGGCAGTCACACAAAGGGAGCTGAGTTGTACCCTGCATACCCTGGTGGCCCATCACCTGGCTGATGGGTCTTCCTGAGCTAGAGTGGAGGGAGGAGCTCACACTTACACCTGAATAGGGCTGTGCCTGTCCTCACACAAAGTAGCCTATAACCCCCTGGAGTGTGTCTGGGACCAGGGTAGGGAAAGGGCAGGGTCTTGTGCACTACAAGGACTTCTCTTTGAAGTTTGCCTACTTCAAAGACAGAAATGGGTATAAGTACTGGACCTCTGACACTACATAGTAAGAACACTTCTGGACTGAGGACATTCTGTCAGGAAGAAGAGCTGGATGCTATAGAAGGGACTGCCATTCCGCCTGTTGCTTTGTTGTGCTGGCCTGTGGCTTGCTGCTTCAGTCCTGGGAGTGAAAGGACTTGACTTTTCTTTCTATGTCCTGCTTCCAAAGGTTCTCCAAGGGATTGGACTGAGCTGGCCTCCCGTTAAGAAGTCTCAGGGACATCAAAGACTTCACTTACCAGCAGCTGGTCTCTCTTGCTGAGAGCCCTGACTTGACAAGTGATGACAAATTCAGTTCCTGGGTCCTTAGAAGTGTGCTTTGGTGCAATTAAGAAGAAACAAGCATATTGACTCCAGAGCGACTTTGAAACTGGCGCTGCTGCCTGCACCGGTGCCATGGTCTCCACGGAGTGCAATGACGGTGACCTGCAACACAGACTAAACGCTGCCACCTCACCTCCGAAGTCCTGCCACAGCGTGAGTCCTGCCTGCTGTGTCACTGACATCCATGACACCCGACTCCTACTCCGCCGCAGCACCTGTAGCCTCATGGTGTGATCGCAACACCGTCAAGTCAACGCTTCACATCTTGACCTGCTGGATTCATTTACCCTGCCTTGTCGCAAGGAACTGACGCCTCACCAACAACAGCGTATCACCTCCCCTGCAACTCTAAGGAACCGACTCCTCACCTCCCTCGCCTAGCAGAAAGGAACCAAAGCCTCACCTCTCCAGTGGCAGTAAGGAACCGATGCTGCACCGTCTCCAGTGTCACCTCACCTCCCAGACTCCCTGCAACGTCTTTGCTTCCTTATCATTTTCCAAGGTACTGTACCTTGGGTCCGTGTGACTTTGTGTCCGGCCGACGCAAGTGGCATCGGACTGTTGGGAACGACTCTGTCTAGGCACTGTTGTGGAAACTGGTTGAAAATATCTTTCTGACATTCCTCCAGGCCTGTCCCCAGTCTGTCATAGTCAATGATGAACAGGCCTGCAAAACGTATGCAACGAGTCAGATGACCTTTCGTGAAATTAATGTACTCTGCCGAACTGCCTGTAATGCAAAGCTTCCTCAAAACACATTACGTGATATGCATGTGGCTCGTTTGCTTAGCAACAGACTGTTAGATTTGTCACCATATATAGGTGCTCATTATGACCCTGGTGGTAAAATCTGCATACCACTGCTGTGACTTCCGCCAACATTCCGCCGTGGAGGTGACCATCCGTCCACCAGATTACGAGCACTGCCTGACTTCCAGCACAATAAGGGTGGAAATCTGGTGGTGACCTGGCACTGCTAACACCAGCACCGCCCCACTAGTAGAACGCCGCCAGTGGTATCATGACCTGAATTATGGACTGACAGTGTTCTTCTGGCTGGGCACTGCTGGCGGTAGCAGTGCTCGTTCCAGTTCCTTGCCAGACGACCACCGTGCTGGACAAGGTAAGTCGGGCTTCTGACAGGGGAGGGGGCGGGATGGTGGGGTGTTGTGTGTGTCTGTGTGTGTGCCTGGTGAAGTGAGTGAGTGTCTGCATGTCAGTGTGTTTGTGTGTAAGAATGTGTGTGAGTATGTCTGGAAGTATGCATGTATGAATGCGTGTCTGCCAGTGTATGAGTGAATGCGTGTCTGCAAGTGTTTGAGTGAATGCGTGTCTGCCAGTGTATGAGTGAATTGGTGTCTGCCAGTGTACCTGAATGGGTGTATGTGTGGTGCATGTGGGTGTCTGTGTGTTTGTATGCAGGGAGAAGGGTGTGTGGTGAGGGGCACTGTGACTGTAGTGGGAGTGGGGGAAGGGTGGTGATGTGAGTGTGCGGGTCTGTGGGTATGTGCACTTTTTGGGTTGGGGGTGTTTGAATCAGGGGGTGGGGGTGTTTGTGTGTATCGGAGGGGCTCGGGGGTGTTCGAATAAGAGGGGGTGGGAGGGTCAGGTGATTGTTGGGGGGGCTGGGGGAGCCACCTACCAGTGACAGGGAAGCAATTCACTGTCACTGGTAGGGCCTACCGCCATGTTTTTCGTGGCATTGCTAACACCACGGAAACCATGGCGGTAGGCCGGCTCATAATGCCACCAGCAGGAATCTGTTGGCCACCGGGTTGGAGATACACATCTCCGGTCCTATGAGTGGAGATGTGGAGGGTTGGTTGCGGCCAACCTGCCACACTCATAATGTGACAGTATGCACCCCCAGCCTGTTGATGGTAATTTCCGCCACATTAACCCTGGTGGTCAGAAGACCGCCAGGGTCACTATGGGCGCCATAGTTTTATTTTTGTGCTCGCACTTGATTGGTCAAGGGTGATGGGGAGATTGCCCTTACGATTTTCTGAAAAGTACCAGCCGTTAGGGCATGTGGACATCATGCCCTGCACCATATTGCATCACGCTGCTAGCACCCATGTTGAATGACCTATTCTCTTTCTTGATTGGTCAGGGACCCATTGTTTGTTTAATAGGCACATCCCCTGACCAGCATCATCTCATGTATCTAATGAAGAACTCACCTTACGTTACTCTGATTGAATAATGTATTTGCATGTCATTGTGGTTTTCATGTATAAAGGCCTGACGGAACTTCTCCAATTTGGCCATTTGTTCAAGGACATTTGGGTCCGTGATCACGTCAATATACACCAATTTGAACTCAACTTTGTCTGTGTTTCTTTATTTAAGGGTGCCTGTACATGGAGGAGCCAAGATGGCGACCGGGATGGACGCCTATTGTGAGAGCTCCGTCCCGGACTCGCTAAACAATCCTGCAGGGCGCCTCTGGAGCTTTATTGGCGTCCGGGAGCGAGTGAACTGCCTCCACAGAACCAGCGCGATCCGGTGGAATCCAACATCGACGAAATCGGTGCCGTGGCCTCGCGGCCCGCCCCGCGGTCGGGGGACGGCACACAAGGCATTCGGTCCGGCGGTGCCCGGACAGGAACGGTGGGAGTCCGGAAGATCCGACCGGGAGCCCCCCTGGTGGAGCTGGATGTAGCGCTACCACGAAAATAGATATCACCGGCGGACGAGCGGAACAATTGGCTCACCCGGGTCGAGCGAGGCCCGTCCTCGTGGACCTCCGCCTGGGGCCCGTTTGTGCGGCAAGAAGTGCCAGTGCGGCTTGCGGCGCACTCACGGTGTGGAGCGGCGCCGGAGGTCGGTGTGTGTGACCCCCTCCGGCAGCAGCCGGATTGTCCGCCGGGCCCCCGGCGGCGGGGTGGGCTTGTGCCCAGACGTTGGGGGACGCCCGCCTGCGGTGGAGCTGCGCAGCGGCCCTGCGTGGAGGCGAGGTCGGCGCCTACGAGATCGCGGCTCCAGGACCAAGCCAATGAATATTGATGATGGAGACAGCAAACGCTCCACTCTGAGGTAAGGGGGGGAATTGAACAGGGGGCACAGCTCACGGCTGCGCGAGGTACACAGCGGCCGGAACTGCACCCCCCTCCCCCTTCACCTTTGCCCCCCGCTGAAGCACGATCAAGGGGAAGCTTGCACAATTGCGTCCCACACACGGGACTTCGCCCCCCCGCGCTGGCAGCTAACAGAGTGTCGAAAAGTGAACCCACTGGCCCCGGACCCAGGGGCCACTGGGTGAAGTGATGAACTTGGGTTGTGCGAGTGGAGGACGCTACACAGCGATAAATGTACTGCCCTTGGGCGGAATCAACCGGCTGTTCCCCTTCCGCCCCGTGAGCCCTTGGATGTCGCGCAAATAGCTGAAGAGTTGGATGCGGCTCCGACCGGAGGGTGGACACTAGTGCCCCATTCAAGTCACCCTGTTCTTTCCGTTCCGTCCGCCGCTGCTCCCCACCGCTGGGCAAATAACGCTCGCCATCACTGTTGTCTCCAGGCTGCGCGGCAACTGCACCAAGAGACAGGAAACTCTGTCACCTCAAGGGGCATGTGATACATTCCTACGGACAACTCAATGCCGGGGTCACTGAGCCGGATGATGGCCCCCCTGCATGATCTTGTGTGCAAGTAGGGGCACGCTCTAGGCAGCCAAGATAGTGTACAAGCCTTGCTCAAATCCCACTCCCCTGTGCGGAACCTGGAATGCAGAGGAGCACACACTGAATCAATAAACTGCGGCAAAAGGGTAATCGGTTGAGAAGACTGCGCTGAGTAGTACTCCGTTGCAACCTACAAGGCACCCAACAGATTGGCAAAATGGCGGGCAGGCTCCAATCAATTAAGAATCAAGACCGAAACACGCACAGCGCGGCAACTAGTGATCAACAGGCAAACCCATCCCTGCAAACATTAGAGTGCACACTCGCGACGCAATCCGCACAACTCGAGAAAGTACTACAGTCGATTATGGACACTAAGGGGGTGATTCTAACCCTGGCGGTCGGTGATAAAGCGGCGGCCAACCCGCCAACAGGCCGGCGGTCCAAAAAATTGAATTCTGACCCTGGCGGGAACCGCCAACACAGCCCGCCACATTAACATTCCGACCGCCACGGCGGGACAGACAAACAGTGCGGCGGTCACCGCCAACAGCCAGGCGGCAGACAATGTACCGCCCACAGTATTACAACTCACCAATCCGCCACCTTTTCCGGGGCGGGAGCCCCGCCGATAAAAACACGGCGGAAACAGACTACGGACGGGAAAACGCTCACCAAAACACACTCCACGAGTACGGAGGACAGCATGGAACCCGAATTAAACATCCTACCTGCTCTCGTCTACCTTCTCATCTACCACGAGTACGAACGCCGGCGCAGACGACAACGGTGAGTACTGCACCTACGACACAAGGGAGGGGGGAGGAGGAAAGGTTACGGGCACACACATATGCGACCCCCACCCCCCCAAACTATGTACACACCAATGCAGAGCAACAATGCACAGTGACACCACCCAAACCCCCCTGAAAAATGCAAAGACATAATTAAATTGTGAAGAAAAATGTATATAAAAAATAGACTCTGATATGTATCGTTCAACTATGCAAAATATCCATAACAAAATAATACTATACACACTGCCATGGAGAACCGAGGCAATTAGTCCTCTACATCAAAGTTAAATAGAACAGTCCGTGGGCTACAGTGTAGCGACACAAGGGCAAAGCCCACACAGGAGACCTGAGTCCTTTGGAGAGAACACTGCAGGGGCATCTGATGAAAAAACTACAGGCACCTCAGGGGGAAGGGAAGGGGGGGGCACCACAGCCACATGAGTCCACGACGCCAGATCCACGAAGGGGCCACCATGCCCACTGTGCCATCCTGGGGAGTGCAAAGCCACAGTCTCTCAAGTCTCTACAGTGGGTGGGTTGCCCACTCTGCCATCCTGGGGAGTGCAAAGCCACAGTCTCTCAAGTCTCTACAGTGGGTGGGTTGCCCACTCTGCCATCCTGGGGAGTGCAAAGCCACAGTCTCTCAAGTCTCTACAGTGGGTGGGTTGCCCACTCTGCCATCCTGGGGAGTGCAAAGCCACAGTCCATCAGGTGGATGACAGTCTCCACTGGTCAAGGAGGAGGCATGGTGGGCACAGTGAACCATAAACAGTGCTTGACAGGAAGGGCCCAGCGGAGCGATGCTTGAGACGGCGGGGCCCAGCGGAGCAGTGCTTGAGACGGCGGGGCCCAGCGGAGCGGTGCATGACAGGAAGGGCCCAGCGGAGCGGTGCTTGAGACGGCGGGGCCCAGCGGAGCGGTGCTTGACAGGAAGGGCCCAGCGGAGCGGTGCTTGACAGGAAGGGCCCAGCGGAGATGTGCTTGACAGGAAGGGCCCAGCGGAGCGGTGCTTGAGACGGCGGGGCCCAGCGGAGCGGTGTTCTTCTGCACGGCGGGCCCTGTTCAGCGGTGCCTATCTTCATGGCGGGGCCCTGTTCAGCGGTGCCTATCTTCACGGCGGGGCCCTGTTCAGCGGTGCTCTTCTGCACGGCGGGCCCTGTTCAGCGGTGCCTATCTTCCCGGCGGGGCCCTGTTCAGCGGTGCTCTTCTGCACGGCGGGCCCTGTTCAGCGGTGCCTATCTTCCCGGCGGGGCCCTGTTCAGCGGTGCTCTTCTGCACGGCGGGCCCTGCTCAGCGGTGCTCTTCTGCACGGCGGGCCCAGCGGAGCGGTGCTTGAGACGGCGGGGCCCTGTTCAGCGGTGCCTATCTTCACGGCGGGGCCCTGTTCAGCGGTGCCTATCTTCACGGCGGGGCCCTGTTCAGCGGTGCTCTTCTGCACGGCGGGCCCTGTTCAGCGGTGCCTATCTTCCCGGCGGGGCCCTGTTCAGCGGTGCTCTTCTGCACGGCGGGCCCTGTTCAGCGGTGCCTATCTTCCCGGCGGGGCCCTGTTCAGCGGTGCTCTTCTGCACGGCGGGCCCTGTTCAGCGGTGCTCTTCTGCACGGCAGGCCCTGTTCAGCGGTGATCTTCTGCACGGCGGGCCCTGTTCAGCGGTGCCTATCTTCACGGCGGGGCCCTGTTCAGCGGTGCTCTTCTGCACGGCGGGCCCTGTTCAGGGGTGCTCTTCTGCACGGCGGGCCCTGTTCAGCGGTGCTCTTCTGCACGGCGGGCCCTGTTCAGCGGTGCACATCCAGTAGGTTCAAGGGAGCCAGACCTGGGCAGGACTCCCTGCTCAGTCGCCCTCCGACCGTGATGTTTCTGGACCCTTCGGTGACGGAGTCCTGGGCCCTTTGGTGTCCTCCTTTACAGCTGGGATGTGGCATGTGGGGCCCATCTGCTCCGCGCTCCTGCTGGCTGACTTCTCCGCCCTGCTGCCCTTACGCTCCTTAGATGGGGCTCTCGGGCCCTTGCCTCCCCTAGATGTTGTGGCTGGTGAAGTGGGCGAACTCTGCTCCTTGGGGGCAGCTGTGTCAGTCCTCGCACGGCGGCCCTTGTGTTTCCTGGTCCTCTTGCCGGGGGGGGGCAGGATGTGTCCTTGCTGCTGATGGAGGTGTCACTGCTGGCAAAGGGTGGACTCCAGAACCCATGCACCACAGGGACACCCGAAGCTGGGCTGGTGGTGGCTGTGGTGCTCTTGGGACTCTTTGCAGATGGAGGGGGTAGGTCATCGGAGGGAAAGAGGTCAAGATTAGCCAGGAAAAGTTTTTTAGGGCCAAGGTAAAGGTTAGGAGAAGTGGTGATGGGAGTGGAGGAAGAGGATGTGGTTGTAGGAGAGTCAGGTGTGCTGTCATTGGGTGAAGGTGCAGGTGCTGTAGGCTGTCGTGAGGTGGATGTCTGTTGGGTGGGTGGCTGCCTGCGTTTGTGTGTCTTGGAAGAGGTGGTGACAGACACAGTGGGAGAGGACACAGGGGACGTGTAAATGGCAGTGGGGGTGGTGACTGCACGCGTGCGGACTGTACAGGAGGGTGTGGTGGTGATGGAAGCACTGGCTGATGTTGGTGTGCATGCAGGTGTGAGTGTAGACGTCACAGGGAGGGAGGAGGGAGACGAGGAGGAGGGGGACACAGGGGTGGTAGTGACTGTTGGAATGTCTGCATCTGGGTGTTGCTTGGGTGAGTGTTTGTGGGATCTGTGGTGCTTGTGTCTGGATGAGCTGCCCTTGGGTGTTGAGGTGTGTGCAGGCTGGTCAGATGGTGTGGATGGGATAGGCTGAGGAACAGGAGACAGAGACAGGGTGGAGGCAGTCAGAAGAGGGAGGCTGGAAACAGGGACAATGTCTGCCGTCAGTGCTGAGGCCAGAGCAGTGAACGATCGTTGATGGGCAGCCTGACCCGAAAGAATGCCCTCCAGGTAGGCATTGCTCCGATGCACCTCCCTTTCTACCCCCTGGATGGCATTCAAAAGGGTAGTCTGCCCAACAATGAGCGTCCTCACAAGGTCAATGAGCTCCGCACTGAGGGCAGCAGGGGTGACAGGGGCAGGGGCTGAGGTCCCTGGGGCGAAGGAGACGCCCGCCTTCCTGGGCGAGCGGGCACGGAGCGTAGGCTGAGGGGCTGCAGGGAGGGCGGGGCTGGTGCGCTGGGTGGCGGCTGTACCTGTAGAGGCGGGGGGCACGGATGTTGCCGCCACCGCTAGGGAGCACCCATCCGAGGACGTGTCTGTGTCGCTGCTCTCACCACCGGTCCCCGTTGTGGTGCTCCCCTTGCCCTCCGGCTCACTGGTGCCCTCGGTGTCTGTTCCTGGGCACACCGGGGCCTTGTGGCTTGCAGCTCCCTCGTGCTCCGATGCCAAATCTCCTCCGCCTGATGATGCTAATGCACACATGCACAAGAAGATGAAGAAGAAGGGTGGGGGGAGAAAAAGAAGACCTGGTTGAGTGCATGCAATGTCAACACCGTTGGCGGAGAGGACAGACACAGGAGCCGCCTGCACTAAGCCGCGCATTCGGGGTACACTACTCAGTACTTCTGACTCGGACAACAGGTCAAGAGACGACAAACGCGCACATGTGTGAGGCTGGACCATCAATAGCTGTACTTGTCACCCTACAGAGGTGGGGGCCGGGAGCACAGGGCCATGCCTAAGGGAGAGGACTACACTACAGAAAGCGCCCTGGCCTAATGTCACCCACAACCCTCCTCCCCCACCCAGACGCCTCCACTGCGCAGAGAGATAGCAGAATGTGCTGATACTCACCCCCTTGTGTCTGCTGTGATGCTCTCAAGCGCCCATCCAAATCAGGGTAGGCCACCGCCAGGATCCGGGACATCAGGGGGTCAGGGTACGACTGGCACCCCTCCTAGGTTGGGAGGCCATCCCCAGCAGTGACTCGGCGGTCTTCCTGGTTCCGCAGCGGATGTCCTCCCACCTCTTGCGGCAGTGGGTGCCCCGTCTGACGTGGACCCCCAGGGCCCGGACTTCCTTGGCGATGGCACGCCAAATCTCGACTTTCTGATGGGCGCTGACCTATGTGACATGTACAGGGTGGGAAGGAAACATTAATCAACTTACTGCATGTTAGATGTGATTGGCCCCCCCTCCCCAACCTTGCAATATAGCACATGCTCTCATCTGTCGTGCGTTGCACTCCTCATTCGCCCCCCACCCCACCAACTTACATCCACCCCACTCCACACAGGCATCGCCCATTCCATGTGCACCCGGTGTACTCACCTGTTGGTCTGGAGGACCGTAGAGTAACGCATACTGGGGGAGGACCCCATCCACGAGCTTCTCCAACTCTTCAGACATGAAGGCAGGGGCCCTTTCCCCAGTCGCAGCAGCCATTGTCTCTTCCAGACCGAGTTCACAGCAGCACTTGCAGTATAGGTCCTCTCCTGTGGATGATCAGGTCTCGAGTGATTAAGCAGATATAAAATGGCGGTCACGCCCGCGGCGGTGAGTACCGCGACCGCCGGCGCACATCGTCATTGGCTCCTGAAACCCATAGGCTTCAATGTTATCCAATGCGGCTCCGTATAGCGGTCTTCGACCGCATACCGCCACGGTGTGCTCCGCCAGCGCAGTGACCTCACATCCCATTGTCCCACTTCACAGGTCAGGCAGCTGCCATTTCAAGGGCCCATATGGCATAATTTCTACTGCGACACACAGGCCTAGGCCTTGCATTGCCACACATACACGCCTTTCAATACATAGATAACCGTGTGCTATGCAAGCTGTGGTGAACGTACCAGTGATTAGCTTGACTCTGCTCCATGTTGTCATTCCTAGGCACCGTCCGCTGGGACTTGCGAGGAGAAGGATGAATCCTCGCGTGTACCGACCGCTGGTGGACCTGTCGACAATGGAAGAACGCCACATCATACTACGATACCGACTTGACCGTGCCACTGTCCATGAACTGTGTGCCCAGCTGGAGCCAGCCCTGATGTCCCCCATCCGCCAACCCACAGGAATTCCCCCTCTGGTGCAGGTGCTGTCAGTCCTCCATTTTCTTGCAAGTGGCTCATTCCAGTGGCCATGTCATCTGGAATGTCTCAGCCAATGTTTTCTAAAGTTTTGTCTAGAGTGTTGTCTGCCCTGACGAAACACATGCGGAGTTACATTATTTTCCCTGAGGAGGTTGATTTGCCCACTGTGAAGGGTGATTTTTATGCCCTTGGACATATTCCCAACATAATTGGTGCCATTGATGGGACCCATGTAGCCTTAGTCCCCCCAAAGACGATGAGCAGGTGTACAGAAACAGGAAAAGTTACCATTCTATGAACGTCCAGGTGGTCTGTTTGGCTGACCAGTACATCTCCCATGTGAATGCCATGTTCCCTGGTTCAGTGCATGACGCGTATGTGATGCGTAATCGCAGCATCCCTTATGTGATGGAACAGCTACAGAGACAACGTGTGTGGCTAATAGGTGACTCTGGTTACCCCAACCTGCCTTGGCTATTGACCCCAGTGAGGAATCCCCGGACCAGGGCTGAGGAACGGTACAATGAGGCCCATGGGCGAACTAGGAGGATCATAGAAAGGACCTTTGGCCTCCTGAAGGCCAGGTTTAGGTGCCTGCATATGACAGGGGGATCCCTGATGTACTCACCAAAGAAGGTGTGCCAGATCATCGTGGCCTGCTGTATGCTTCACAATCTGGCATTGCGACGTCAGGTGCCTTTCCTGCAGGAGGATGGTCCAGATGGTGGTGTTGAAGCAGCTGTGGAGCCTGTGGAGAGTGAAGAGGAGGAAGACTCAGAGGACGACACAGACAACAGGGACAGAGTTATCCAACAGTATTTTCAGTAGCACACAGGTAAGAATCACACACGCTATTTTAATTTTCCTGAAAGCCTCCAGCTTCTCAACTTTGTCTATGACCCCCCAGTTCTTTAAAACTGATGTTTGATTTTCCCTTCCCTTTTCAGTGCTGTATGACCCACTGCGTGACTTCTGCTTGGTTAGCCCATGGACTAATGCTTATTGATCTCGGTATGTGTTCAGCACAAAGTTAACAGAATATAATTGATCGGTAATGTGTTATACATTTGTAAATAATACAGCCTGACTCCAGCATGATTTCAGTGCATTGAGTGATTTATTTTTGGTGCTGGATAATGGTACATGATATTAACACGGTGATAGATGGGGGTGGAGTAATGTCCATGGCAGAGTCCAGTTCTCAGTCTCACAGGTGCATTGTCCATATGCCTGTGGAAGGATGGAGCAGGGACAGTTCAAGGTTGGACAGGGTGGCAATGTGGGACAGTGGGATGACTTCAGGGGGTATCTCATGCTGGCGGGGGTCTTGACATCCTACTCTGTCTTTTTTTTGGATCTCAGGCTCCTCTTGCGGGGTGGTTGTTCTTCAGCAGGAGGTGGGGTTCTGGTGGCCTGTCGTTGTGGTGGGGCCTCCTGTCCACTAGCGCCGGCGGAGGTGGTAGGCTGTTCCTGGTCCGGGCTAGTGACAGGGGCCCTGTGTGGTGCCACATGGTCCCGCAACGTGTCTTCTATCCGGTTGAGGGCCTGGACTATGCTCCCCATAGCGGTAGAGATGTTGGTGAGATGATTGGTGAACCCCATGTAGCGTTCCTCCTGCTGTGCCTGGATCTCCTGGAACCTGGCCAGTACCGTCGCCATCGTCTCTTGGGAGTGGTGGTAGGCTGCCATGATGGTGGTGAGGGCCTCTTGGAGAGTCGGTTCCCTGGGCCTCTCCTCCCCCCCCTGTCGCACTGCAGCCCTCCGAGTTGCCCTGTTTCCCCCGGCCTCTGTCCCCTGGACGGTGTGCCCACTACCACTGCCCCCAGGTCCCTGTTGTTGTTGGGGTGGTGGGTTAGCCTGGGTGCCCTGTAGTGGCAGACACACCGCTGATTGACCTGTCCTAGAGACAGAGGCATGGGCCCGCTGGGTGGGAGCTGTGCTGTAGTTCCCAGAGGGGGTTGGGTCTGCTGTGGCCTGTGTGTGGGGAACCGACTGTCCAGAGGTCCCCGATGGTCCGGGCTGGTCATCAGGTTCCAGGTCGACAGAGCTGCTGTCATCACTGGGGGCCTCTTCCGGCAGGGGGGATGGACATTTCTGGACCCTCCTGGCCGGTGTGTTGGCGTTCGGTCCTGCATGGGGTAAGAGAGTATGGTTATTGTTTCTGTGTGTGCTATTGTGTGCGATTTATGGGTGCCCTTGTCCCCCAGTGCTGTCATTCCCTTGGGGGAGGTGTTGTGGGGGTGTTTGGGGGGGGGGGATGTGCAGTGGTCATGCTTAGGTGATGGGTGTCCATAGTTTGTGGTGGCATGCAGGGGTTGGTGTTGGGTGGGTTGTGCTGGAGAGACATTCTCAGGGAGGATGTGTGATGGGGGGTTGGGGGTGAGGGTGGTGGTGGGGGTTAGCATGCTGGGGGGGGGAAGTAGTTGAGATTGTACTTACCAGAGTCCATTCCTCCGTGTACTCCAGCGAGGCCATCAGGATGCAGGATGTTTAGTACCTCTTGCTCCCATGCTGTGAATTCGGGTGGAGTGGGTGGGGGTCCCCCGCCAGTCTTCTGCACTACGATGTTGTGTCGCGAGACCATCGAGCGCACCTTTCCCCGTAAGTCGTTCCAGCGTTTGCGGATGTCGTCTCGATTTCTGGGATGCTGTCCCACCGCGTTTACCCTGTCCACGATCCGCTGCCATAGCTCCGCCTTCCTGGCTATAGTGGTGTGCTGCACCTGTGAGCCGAAGAGCTGGGGTTCGACTCTTATGATTTCCTCCACCATGACCCGGAGTTCTTGGTCCGAAAAGCGTGGGTGCCTTTGGGGTGCCATTGGGTGGTGTGGATGAGGTGTGGGGTGGAGTATATGGTGAAGAGTGTGTTGGTGTGTGGTGCTTTGTGCTTCTATGTGGTGTGTGTGATGGTGCAGTGTGCCTCTGTGTGATGTAGCTCTCTATTCTGTGATGTGTCTCTCTCTCCTTCGTCTCTGATCTTCGGTCGTAGGGGTTTGTGGGTGATGTGGGTGTGTGTTTTATAGTTGATTGGATGTGTGGGAGTGTTGTTTGTATGTGTGTCAGGTGTGTGTATTTCAAATTGTCCAATGTGGCTGTGTTTTGGAGCTGTGTGTGTATTTTGACCGCGGCGGTGTGTACCGCCAATGGAATACTGCGGTTGAAAGACCGCCGCATGGATTGGTGGGTCAGAATGGCATGGGCGTGTTTGTGTTGGCGTGGCGGTGGAGGTTTGGTCATCTCCAGTTTTCCGCGGCCCGCTGATGAGGCGGCCTTCCTTGGATGTCGGATTTTTGGCGGATTCACAGTTGGTGGTCAGAATGACCGTGGCGGTTTGCCGCGGCGGTAGTATGACGCAGTTCTGACCGGCGGTTAGGGCCTTTTACCGCCGAGGTCAGAATGACCCACTAAAACTTCCCTGGAAAATAGAATAGATGCGGTCTCGCAAGACCTGAATTTACTACGGGTGGATCATCGCAAGTTGTCGGGAAGAGTGAAAACGGCAGAAGAAGGGCTGGCCGATCTGACACCCACTACCCAGGATAACCAAAAACAAATCCAACGCCTGGACGCGGAACTGAAGGTGCTATGGAGACGGACGGAAGAGGCGGAGAGTAGATCGCGCCGTAACAACATTCGCTTCCTGGGGTTCCCTGAAAACATGCAGCAACTCAGCATGGAAATAGTACTAGAACAATGGCTAATCAAAGAAGTATTAAACGGGGCCCCGTCCAAGTTCTTCTTGGTGGAAAGGGCGCACAGAATACCGGGCAGACCTCCGCCCCCAAGACAACCACCCAGACCATTGATTGCTAGATTCCTGAATTACAGGGACCGAGATGCAATCTTACAACAGTTCCGCAGCAAAGGCCCATTTAATTTTGAGGAATCAGTTATCAATGCATATCCAGACTTCACGCAGGAGGTGCAAAAACAACGGAACTCTTATTTTAAAATCAAGCAACGCCTGCGTGAACACGATATTAAATACGCCTTATTGTTCCCAGCTAAACTAAGAGAGGTATCAGATGATCGAACCAACATATTTACTTCTCCGGAGGATGCCTGGACATGGTTGCACGCTAAGGGCCTTGCGCATCCCCGCGAGAGTACGGAAGGTGGGGCGGAATGGTCAGCCTCCGCGTCAAGGAAGCGCTCTAGGAGACGCGCCAGGGGACTACCTTCGGCCCAGCAAGTAGCAGATGAAAGGGCTAAAGTGTTAAAAGAGACCCCCCTACTAACACAAAATAATTTTGAAGTAATCAGGGTGATCCCTGAGACTAACATGGACTCGGACACGGCCAGCTCCGACTCCACTGTAACAGGAGAGTTGAGGGGGCCGAAGGTCACCCCCAGAACCGCAGATGAACTCTAACTGCACACAGCCGCATTACCTCCACACCAGCATCTACGGAAGTTGTGGCCGGATGACGTGGGGTGCCCCTGGGGCGACGGAGGACACTGGAAAGGGCGCCCTCCCCCAACAACGAGTATCTTTTATTCGAACACACATTTGCCTGCGGAGGGTGTATTTTGGGAACTGGCGGGGTTTGGGGGGCCGGGGAGCGGGACTACACACTCTGGAGGCGCCCAAAAAGCATTTGCAGACTAAGGGGGTCATTACAACCCTGGCGGTCCAAGACCGCCAGGGCTGTTTCGACGGAAGCACTGCCAACAGGCTGGCGGTGCTTCCTGGCATATTACAACCGCAGCGTTTTTCCACCACAATGGCCCCGGCGGTTGTAATCCGCCAGGGCAGCGCTTCTAGCAGGGCTGCCCAGGGGATTACGAGTCCCCGACCGCCAGCCTTTTTCTGGCGGTCTGAACCTGGCCGCTGGCATGGGCAGTGCAGGGGCCCCCAGACAGTGAAAAGTGCGATGGGTGCAACTGCCCCCATCGCACGGCCGCAACACCGCCGGCTCCATTTGGAGCCGGCTCCCATGTTGCGGCCCACATCCCCGCCGGCCCAGCGCGGATGTCCAAATGGGCACTGCGGGAGTGTGGCCGAATTGGCGGTTACAGCTTGGCGGGCGGCGTTAGCCGCCCGCCAATGTTGTAATGACCCCCTAAGCCTGCGGACAGATATGAGCCCCGCAAAAGAGCCACATCTGTTCGACATGATAATACCACCACGGATATCCAGACGGATACAGGTTTTTGCACACACTAACGAGTTAAGTAGTTTCACACAAGTTGTTAGTTGGGTTGGGGATCCAGTTGGGGTGGGAGGGAGTAGTAAATTAGCTAAAACGCACACTACAGTTCCATCTCTAAAACATGGAACACCGCTGCTGAAGGCATCTATAATAATTAGCACCATGGGAGGGTCCGCAGGCTGGAAGGTTATGCTGCAAGATGGAAGGCTACGTACAGGCATACTTAATGATCTCACATGGCTCCGCACAACAAACACAACAGTAATCAGTATGACATAGTGACGTGGAATGTGAGGGGCATGGGAGCAGTGAGTAAAAAATCTCGTGTTTATGCACGCCTCAGGTGGCTGGGCATACACATTGCCATTCTGCAAGAGACACACCTACTGGAGCCAGATTTGCGGGAGCTGCGTGTGAAGTGGGGAGGACAGCTGATAGGTACAACATACTCAGCATTTGCAAGGGGAGTACTGATATGGATCGCAGGCGGGGTCCCATTCCTTCAAACGGCACACAGAATAGACCACAGGAGTAGATTTGTGGTGGTGGAAGGGCAACTGGACGGTAGACAACTCTCTATAGTTGGGATATACGCCCCAAACAGCGGTATGGCGGGATTCCTGGACACACTCACGCCGACATTATTGTCGAACCTGTCAGCCCCGGCCATCTGAGGCGGCGATTTCAACAGCACACCGAATGTCATATTGGATAGATCTTACGCTCAAGGGGGGCTCGCTGACGAGTAGGCACACCACAAGCCCACTGCAGAAATGGGCAGGAGATATGAGACTCCACGATATATGGCGCATGAGACACCCGCAACAGAGGGAATACTCATTTTATTCAGCCCGCACAAAACACACACTAGAATAGATATAATATGGGGAACTCAGGACATAGGGGCACTGGTCAATGGGACAGAATACCTAGCAAAGACACTCTCAGATCATTCATCACTGAGTGTAACATTGGTTTGGGGCAGGAGTCGGCAGAGCATCCCCACTTGGCGATTGCAGGTAGACGCTCTTCAAGACCAGGCATTCGCAGAAACACTGAACACCACACTGCGACAGTACTGGGACACAAACGACTCAACCGCAAATTCACGAGCAGTGGAGTGGGATGCCCACAAAGCGGTGGTACGAGGCCAGTGTATTTCCACTAGCTGGGGAGTAAGACGCACCCTGCATGCGGAAATTACTAAACTAGAGAAGGAACTAAGAGCAGCAGAAACAGCAGTCGCGCGGGGAGATGGCCCCTACACAGCACTAAAGGCAGTGCGCATAAAATATAATGAGGTAGACAGTAGACTTTGTTGCCACGACTACAACTATCACTTAATGCGACTGCAAACAGAAGGCGATAGGTCGGGGAAAATGCTGGCATGGCTACTGTGGGAAGACCGACAACAGTCCCCCATTGGGACTATCCGGGTCGATATACATACCACGGTCTCTACGCAAGTCGAGATCAACAAAACGTTCAGAGAATACTATGCAAATTTATATATCAAACGCACCTCGTGCACATTTGCACAGCTTGGGTCCTTCCTGGGGGGCTCACCCTTACCGCAACTATCTCAAGCAGACAGGGACACCCTAGAAGCTCCTATCACAGCGGGGGAAATAGAATTAGCTTTAGCGCAGATGTCCAGGAATAAAGCGCCGGGCATAGACGGCCTCGCGACAGAGTATTACACTGCCTACTCGTCCCGCTTGAAGCCCCACCTGCTGAAGGTGTTCGAGGAGGCGTGGACCAACGAATTGCTGCCCCCGTCCCAGAGAGAGGCTATGATAGTGGTACTTCCCAAACAAGGTCGGGACCCCACAGATGTCAAATCTTATAGACCTCTCTTGCTCTTAAACTCAGACTGCAAAATATTGGGTAAAATACTGGCCAACAGACTAGCCCCCATTATGAACACCCTAATACACGAGGACCAAAATGGATTCATCCCGAAATGTAGCACCTTCTTAAATATCCGTAGACTCCTGAGTATAATAGGAGACACCCCATTGGATGCACATGACGAAATAGTGTTATCACTTGACATTGAAAAGGCGTTCGACACGCTAGAGTGGGACTTCCTTCTGGCCACAATGCGGCGGATGGGAATAGGCCCGAAGTACACGCGTTGGATTCGGACACTATACTCTAATCCACAAGCTAGAGTGAAAACGGGGGGAGTCATATCTGACAGCTTCCCAATCTCCAGAGGCACGAGACAGGGCTGCACCCTCTCCCCATTATTATTTGCTATAGCAATGGAACCCTTAGCAACTAAAGTACGCTCCATGGAAAACAGATGGGAAATAATCAGGAACGGGGTCCATCATGCAATTTCGCTGTACGCTGATGACGCTTTAATATACACCCGAAAAGGGAATGAGGTGATACCTTCAGTAATATCATTACTTGCTGAGTACGGTAGAATATCCGGCCTAGTGGTAAATTGGGGAAAGTCGTGCGTGTTCCCATTGGTCAGGTGGCCACTGGGAAGACAGGAAACGGCTCCGCTGGGATGCCTGAAATGGTGCTTCGATACATTTAAATACCTCGGGGTACACATATATCACAACACAGAGGACCTCAGAGATGGTAACCTGGGGAGAGCGCTGGCCTCCATGAAGGGCTCACTACGCTTTTGGACCAAACTGCCACTGTCACCGCTTGGCAGGGTGGCGATCGCAAATATGCTGATATTGCCTAGGCTGTTATATTACTTTGCAGCCTTGCCAATTAACATTCCCAGAAGTTTTTTTAGGGACCTGAATGCAATGATAATACAACTTATATGGGGCGGGGGAAGAGCGCAAGTGGCACTAGCTACACTACAATGACCGGTGGACACAGGAGGACTGGGAGCTCCCAAGTTTGAACTGTACTATGCGGCAGCACAGTTGCAGTGGCTGCAGCTCTGGTTCCATAGACCAGTGTCGGCCGAGGCTGTATGGCTGCAGTCCCGGCTAAAATGGATCCCATTGTTAACATGGCTGTCAAACAAACACCCCAAAAGTGGATTTGCCAATCCACTGCTCGCAGTAGCACATGCTTGCTGGGGGAAATATATATTAAGAGGGGATGAAGGACACTCCCATACTCCCCGCACATACCGCTGGACTGTCTCCCGGGGTGGCACGAGGCCGCGTCGCACCCACCGTCTGCGTGGTCAGAGGCGGGCATAAGGTCGGTGGGTGATTGTTTTGAAGACGGTAAACTAATGTCGTTTGTGGTCATGCAGGCTTTCACTGCAGTGAACCCCGGACAATTCTTGGCGTATCACGCTATATGTCACGCAATCAAACAAACATGGGGGGCAGGTGCATTAGAACCAGAGACTTCCCCCATAATTCATCACATACTACAGGATGATGCCCAAACAAAAGTAACTTCATCCTTATATAAGATCCTTAGCAAGCCCCCAGAGCCTTACTTGGAGAGGGCCAGGGAGAGGTGGAACACTGTGCTCCCTGACCCGATCCCTCCAGTGGACTGGCCGAAAGTTTTATGTCATGCCCGGGGAGTGTTGAGAAACCCCAGATTTCGCTAAACCCAGTTTAATTATATACACCAAACATATTTGTCCCCAGCCAGGATAAAGCGAATGTTTCCCGAAACGGAGCAGACATGCCCCAGATGTAAAGCGCCACTGGCACACTTTTATCATATGGTTTGGGAATGCCCCCAGGTACAAATAGTATGGAACAGGGTGGTGGAGGAGCTATCGGAGATGACAGGCCTCGTTTTGGCAGTAGATTCTAGGTCCTGTTTACTGGGATTGAGGACAAGAGAAAAAAAACACAGGCATCTACATACATTTGCGGACCTAGCCTGCGTGATGTACAAAAGACTGATAGCAATGCACTGGAAAGCGCCTAACGCCCCTGACCTGAAGACCTGGCACACCCTTACACTGCGCTGGGCCCGCACAGAACATCAGGTACTGAAAAAACTGGTGCGTAACGGTCAGCAGCACACAGGGAGCGACGCCTGGGGAACATTGGTAACTAAACTCGAGGCTAAGAATGATGACAAACCTCCATGAAGTGGGAAATGCATGAAATATAATGCACTCCGCAGACACCTATCTAGACATATCATGTCAGGGCCACACTCTGTCGAGTAGCACACTGACAGGGCGCAAGCTCCCGCACTCCCCCTCCCCCACGTGACTGTCACTGGCCCGTTCACTAACACATGCACACTAGAAAACGCATAGGGCAAACAATTAAGCATGGCCACCACCTTTTACCACTAAACCCATGGCAGAGTACGACCAGCCATCGCGGTGATTCGGTTCAGCGACAGCAGGACCATCCCAGTAAGCGCATGAAGGGCCCCTCAGCGCGGCGACACACGCTTAAGAAACTAGCCAATACAGCAAGAAGTAATACTGTAGGGTAAATATGCTAAGGGATTGCATTATGTATCTGTACTACAAAACCAATAAAATATAAAAAAATAAAATAAAAAAAAGGGTGTCTGTACATCTCGATAGCCCCAGTTTGAGCTATTGGGTTTCTTAGTGCGTTAATAAGATTTAATCTTTGAAAAACTGTATCTTTACTTGTGTATGTTGGATTTTTGTTATTATGGTCTTGTTTTACTCTGAAAAATATTTCCTATTCTTCTAAACTGGTGTGGAGTACTTTTGTGATGTGTTCACTTTGTTACTGTGTGTGTACAAATGCTTTAGACGTTGCCTCTAAAATAAGCCTGAGTGCTCGTACCAAGCTACCAAGGGGGTGAGCAGGAGTTATCTTATCTGTGTGACTCCCTTACCCTGACTAGAGTGAGGGTCCCTACTTGGACAGGATGCAAACTACTGCCAACTAGAGGCCCTATTTTTAACAGAAGGGTTGTATAACACCGTCTCCCAGGGCAGCCTTTGTTACATTCCACCCAAGAGCATGGGCTCTCGCCCATGGTGGTCACAAACTCATCTGCCATGGCAGGCTGGTTAGAACCGGTGAACCAGCACACTAGTAGTTAGTGGGATTTCAGGAAGCACCTCTCATGGGCCCTCTGGGTGCATGTATTAATAAATCCATCACTGGAATCAGTGTGGGTTTATTAATAGAAGATTGCTGACAGCAAATATCTTTGGTTTCAGTGAAGCCATTATGTAGCTGGGGAATTCATTTTTACCAGTGTCCAGCACATGTACTTAAAATCGTTTCCCTGGTCACTTGTACTGGCAGTAATTGAACTGACCAGCACATGGAGCATATCTGCTCACGCAGTTATGTCCACATATGTAGTATAGTGCACCCTGCCTTTGGACTGTAAGGTCTGCTATAGGGGTGACTTACCTATACTACATGCAATGTATGCCCTGTCGTGTTTTCATTTTTGGCTGCACCAAGACATGCAGCCTGCAATGTCAGTCTGCATGAGTTAGGTGAGGGGTCCCTTAGGGTGGCACAATACATTCTGCAGCCCTTAGGGACCCCTTTGGTATCCATGCCTGAGGTACCCGGGGTACTATTTACTAAGGTTTTATGGGGTTGCTAAAGGTATTGCCAATTGGGAGAACAATGGTACAGTTTAGGGAAAGAGCTCAGGCCTTGGTGACCTGGATAGCATGAACTCAGTACACTTTTTGTCAAAATTGCATCGAATACCAGACAAAAAGTGGGGATGACCATGTCAAAAAGGGGCCCTTTCCTACACTCTATGCCACAATGTCAAAAAGTGTATTTAAATCTACCCACAGGACCTGTGAGATCTTCATAAACTGTTCAACCTGTGTGTACCACTCTTCTGACTTCTCTTTCAATTTCAGTAAATCATTTGTGAATGACGCAAGATCAGTTCTGCTCTAAGGTACATGAACATAACTTCTGCTAGGTGCTTCCCTTAATGGATAAGCTGACACACCCACTCCCTCCATTGTGGATAGAGATAGTTCTCCTTTTGTCTTTATATTATCTCTCTTCTTCTCCCATCTGCTTTCCCACTTATCCAATTTCCTCCATTGTAAAATGTAATGAATCAACTCCTTAATTTGCGTATTCATTCCTGGGATTCTCATGCAACAAACATCATTGTTGTCAAAATACACATGATAACTCCTCTGCGACAACTTTGCTCTATTTAGGTCTACATCATATTTTTGAGCCAATGCAGACAATTTATCACATGCTTGTCCTGCATGCTTTGTGACATCCTTACACATTTACACAAGTTTGTTTTCTTGGTTGGGGCCCAGTCGGGGAAGATCAAGATTTCATGATATCATTTCTTTTAATTCTAACTTTTATTTGACAACATCCACTGTGTTTTCTCTTATCGTGGACTGAAACATCTATCCATTAATCAAGGGCTCGGACATCCTACCTGTTAGACTCCCGAAGTCTCAATTAAATTTCTAAGCAAGTAATCATATTCTTTAGCATTAAGACCAACTAGCATTGTGGGGGCATTAGACATTATTGCTTCTCTGGTATAACTATGGTTAACACTCTGTGGTGAATTCTAGAAGGACATGTCAAAAGGTTGTGATCTTTGGGCTTATTCTCCTATAGGGAAATCCTTGCTCGATTTGCTGCTGTGGACACATAAGCAGCGTGGGCCATATTGACCTTAGTCTGAATCAATGGGGGTATTTCCCATTCCTCCCCCTCTGGGGATGACAGGTAGAGCAGTTGATAAATTTACTCCAGTAGAAACCGTCTAAGCATATGTCGCAGCTCCTGATAACTCAGGTCCAAATAAGTGAACTGCCGGACCAATAATGACTGGAACAGTAATTGCATGAACAATGGAGTTAACAGACATACTAATCCCTGGACTCCCTCTCATCAGGGTTTGACCCACATTTAGTCCTGTACTTAGGTGCAGAGGGTACGTACCTCTGAATTTCCATTGAAAACTGCTCTGTTCATTTCCAAAGTTGGGTTTCATTATATGGGGGTGGACGTGCCGGCAGTAACACATCCAAGTTGTCATCGCTACAATTGTTATCACTATCTTTGTCTAAGGTCTCTGTATCTTTTGTCTACCTCTTTCTCTTACTTTGTATTTTACTTCTCTTTATCAGTCTCTCTCGTCAATGGAGGGTATAATCTAACTCCTTCTATCATGTCAGCTCCCCACCTTTTTTGTCTCACATCCCATCTAGCATCTGTGCAAGTACGCACTGCTTTTTGGGCCCTTTCCTGATATCGTTCCCTCAGTCGAATATGGGCTGCATGTTACCAAGCATTAAGGGCCATGTACAGTGTGGGTCTAGGTTGTGGTGCCATCTCGTACAAGACTCTCCTCAAAGTTTCAATGATTCTCAAATTAAACATGCCATAGCGTGGAAACCTCAATGCACCTTATTTTTCTGTGATCCTATGCTCTTGGTTTAGCCAAATGCATGTGTGAAGGCCCACTTTTATTTCCATATAATGATGTGGTGTATCTTTGGGTGGTGCCTCTTCCTCCTCACAAATAGGTATTTTGAGATCTCCCCTTACTAGATCTCTTAAAGCCTTAAGACATTTCAGGGCATATTTATACTCTGCTTGCGCCGAATGTGCACATTCGCCGCAAACCCTGCCCCATATTTATACTTTGACGCCCGACCCCGCGGATGTCAAAATCCCACCATGTGCGTCATTTTCTGGAAGGGGGAACCTGCCTTGCGTTAATTTTATGCAAGGTAGGCGTTCCCTTCCAAAAAATGACTTTAAGGCCTGTGCCCCTTATTTATACTCTGGTGTCATTTTGACGCACAGGAGGGGGTGGGCCTTAAAAAACGGTGCACAGCCTGATGGGCGCCGTTTTTTAACGCCTGGGTCAGGGCAGGCGTTAAGGGACCTGTGGGCTCGAAAGGAGCCAAGAGGTGACCTCCCCTGCCCCCAGGGACACCCCCTGCCACCCTTGCCCACCCCAGGAGGACACCCAAGGATGGAGGGACCCATCCCAGGGAAGTTGAGGTAAGTTGGGGTAAGTATTTTTTTTTTGTTTTTTTAAGTGTCAGAGTGCCAGATTTGGGCCCCCCTACATGCCACAATGCCCAATGGCCATGCCCAGGGGACAGAAGTCCCCTGGGCATGGCCATTGGGCAAGGGGGCATGACTCCTGTCTTTGCGATGACAGGAGTCATGTCAATGGAGGGTGGGCGTCCAAAAAAATGGCGCAAGTGCGGTTTGAGGCCTGATTTTTGCCTCAGACCTGACGTGCGCCATTTTTTGACGCACAAACCCCATTTTCCCATACGCCGGCGCTGCCTGGTGTGAGTCATTTTTTTTTACGCAGACCAGTCCGCAGCGCCGGCTAACGTCATTCCATAAATAAGGTGCCCGCATGGCGCGTTGGAATGGCGTTAGCCGGCGGTAAAACTTTTGACGCACAACTGCGTTGGCGCAGTTGTGCCTCAAAAAGTATAAATATGGGCCTTCGTTTTTCAAGGGGAAATCAATTTCGATTCAGGGGATAACTCTTCATCCACAATTCTCATTTGACAATAGCAGACAATAAGAGAGCAACAATCCATGACATCAACAACCAATAACAGCGCAGCTCAACACCAATCAACCAATACCAGTGTGCACAATATAACGTCAACCTCACTCCTCACAGTGGCTCAACCTCCTTTACAATTTTTCAAGAATCGATGCTTCTCAAACTTAGGTGCACATAACAAAATGCAGATTGATTTCAACAACTAACCTTGTTTGCTCCACTAAAGAAATTAAACTACTCAATCACACAAGAACTGGTCCAGAGTAACACTTTCTGACCCTCTCCGACTCTTAATTCAATGAAACCTTGACCAGAGGGGAGTCACCTGGATTAGTGTAGCATCTCCCTATGCACTATGGATTCACCACACCAACCACACCCTACTCCCATGAAAAGATAAATGTCCCTATCTCAATTGTGCCATCAATGACGTCTCATGACAAGCACCACAAAACTTAGCAGACAATTGTAACACTGTGTCTTCTACAACAATAACTTATTACTATCATGGGATCTTAGGCAAATTCAAGCCTGATAAAAACTTCAACTTCTCTGCATCAAGTGCCACACTAACACAACAACTTAAAATGAAACTGCTTCACACCACACAACCACCTCAAAACACTGCATGCTAGATATAAGCAATTACAACACACAACTATGTTAATACTCACTCTAAAGTTTACAATTCTCCCTTGAACTGCTGGAAATTCATCAATCCTCTGACTCGAACCATGGGGTTTGGGGACTTGGACTGGTTTTGGGAAAAGTCTAGAACAGTACACTTTAACTCCCTGCTCCAGGAACTAATCATTCAACAAGTTACCATCTGAGAGAGAGCTAATGGAAGCAGACAAATATCTCCATTTTGTGGATCTTGCAGTAGACTGTGAGGCAAATGAGTGAGCAACAAATTTAGGGGCATATTTACAAGCCCCTAGTGTCTTCCTGTATCACAGTAGTGTCATTTGTTTTACGCTAGTGTGGCGTTAGGAAGGTTCTTTAGCCGCACCAGATTTACAAAGTGGCGCAACTCTTGCATTGCACCACTTTGGCCCCCCCTTGCGCCACATTATGCCTGCGCCAGGCATAATGTATGGGAGGGGTGCGTTCCGGCGTTAGGAGGCTCGCAAAAATGGCACAGTGAAATCTACAAGATTTCACTGCATCATTTTTGTCATCATTTTTAATGCCTGCTCAAGGCAGGTGTTAAACTGACACACCCATATTAACCTATGGTCCTCCTTGCACTTAACTCCACTAACGTCAGAATTTTTGACGCTACTGTTGCTTCATGACCAGGTTCTTCTTGTTCTCCACACCCTCCTCAGTGATATCGCTAAATGGAACGCAGAAGAACTGATTGCGCAACTCAGCTACATGACATTGCGAAATGGGGCCCAGGAGCTGCAGGAAATGCACTATTCTTTAAAATGCATATTGGAATAATAATTTATTGCAAGACCCAAGAACAAACCACTTCTTTCAGCGTACAGAACGTGTTCTTGAAAAAAAGATACCAAGGGAGAGCTTCTTTATTGGATACTGAACTTCAGGTGTGCTCCCAACTGTGACAGCTAAGTGGCAAACTCGGCGGTGTAACTACAAATAAACAGATATGAGACATCAAACCACGTTCCCGCCAGCGTTTCCCTAGTAAGTATCTATTCATATGTTTTGCTGTGGTTCATGCATCGCATGCAGCAGTCTGTACTAACCAACAAAGATTGTATGATAGTTCCACTCGATGTAATTATTGAAGTGTTCTGAACTCCAAATAATAGACCTGTGGGTTTCATATGCATCTTATAAACAAGGCTCCTAGTTTTCCTTTTTTATTTATTTTCACTGTAAAAATACATACATAAAATGTGTTTTCTGTCTGCATACATTTTTAAACGCAGAAAATACAGAAAATTCGGCTTTTTTAAGTGACTCTCCTTGCTGTCTTGAATTCCATGCCAACAGCTGAGCAGATTGACTGCACGGGGAGTAAAAACCGGGATCAAATTCCCATAAATAATGGCACATATCAACATACATTTGTAGCTTTATGTAATATTTGCATGTGGGTGTATGGTTATGCTATATTGGTTTGCTTAATTTGTTAAAACACGACAGGCATCAACGTATGAGCGTGTGTTTCTCGACTAAATAAATGTGGACTATATGTTTTATCTTTGTTTGTTGAAAATAAATATAGATAAATACAGATGGAAATTTTGAAAAAAACATAAATAACAAAACCTCGAAACCTACTTCATACTCTTTCATCAGCATATATATAATGTTAGCAGTGTGCACATTTGTGCCACAAAGCAATATATATTGAGATTCTACTAGACTTACCATAATGTATGTTTCTTTTTACGTGTCTAACTATTAATTATGATTTTGTCAAATGCAGACGTTAACACTATGGGAATCAATCATGAGTGCATTGCTGTACACTGCCTTTTGTGAAATGATACGTATCCAGCGAACAGTTTCCCTTTCCGTAGGTTTTCTTGTGATCTTGAGTAATACTTCTTTGGGCAGTTCTTATTTTATGGATTTGAAGTCAAGCCTCTTGATACTTTGATCAAGAGAATAAGCAGGAAGGAAATTAGGACAGGGTAAAGCTTCACGTATTGTGTATCAATGACCAGGAGCACCTTCCCAGTCAAGATCCGACAAGCTTTCCCCCTTCGACCTCTACCAGAAGGAACTGAAGATGATGAGCCATCTATCACCAGAAAACGTGTTCCTAGTGTATGTGCCTAGCTACCCCGTGGAAATAAGACCCTAGGAGACATTTTATTACTTGGGTGAAATTTAACAAAATTCAAGAATATCACATTCCTCAAATTATACAATGTTGTTGGCATTTCTATGCTGTGCACTTTTGCAGTTTTTTTTTACTGCAGGAGACTGGTTCAAGCTGAACATGTTTTGTGGTAGACCTACAACCAGTGTCCTCTAGGTATCTTCCTTGACTTTTTTTGCGTGTGGCAATTTTCACTTAAGATATGCAGATCATGGATGCTTTTATCAAATAAAGGCCAATATTTATACTTTTTTAGCACTGCAGTTGCATCATTGTTTATGACGCAAAAGCGGCCCAAACCTACAAAATACAATTGTATTTTGTGTTTACGCCGCTTTTGCGTAAAAAAATGACGCAAATGCGGCGCAAAAAAAGTATAAACATGGGCCAAAGTTTCTACGTTTGCCATAGTCTTAATCTACATCAGAAAGACGCAGAATACACCACACATGAGCGGAAACTACAACCTCTGGAAAGAAATAGAGGTCTTTCACGTGGGTCGTTGTTAATGGTTGTTTTGGAAATCTCTCAGCTCATGTTTAAAGAAATAGGTGCACATAACAAGTAATACTCCTAGCACAGTAACCAGCACAAATCTGTTGGTCAGTTTTAACTTCAATTTGTGGGGATTTTATTTCATCGTCTGTAGAAAACATCGGATATTTGCTTGGACTATCCAAATGCAATGCTTTAACTTTAGTTGTGTTCTTGTTCTCATATGATATAGTGCACATGTTTAGCTTCCCTTCAGCCGGCTCAGTTTGAGCAACATCACTGCTTTACTGCACAGGATTCAACATTTCATAATTGATGTGGTTTGTTTTACTGCAACTGGTGCTTGGCTGCGCTACTTTATCTTTCAGCACATTCCCCAAACAAAACATCTTTCCCTTCTCTTCAAGTTTTTCCCTTTATGTGTGCAGTACAGGTGTGCCCCTAATATATTTCTTCTGACAGTTCAGTAATGGGCATACATAGATTTTTCCTCCGTTCTGGCCATTGTAAAGTCCAGTGGTATTGATACAGAGTGCTATTGAAACACCAAAGTGACACCTACAAAGGCATGTTAAAAAACAGATTTAAGATATCCAACTATATACCTTTATAAATAAAAGAATGAAAGTAGTGACTGCTCCACCCAAACATTAAAACAGGTATAGGCTGGGAGGCCTCTGCTACAACACTGTACATCTACCAATTCCTGAACAGCTTCAATGTGAAAAAGAAATAGGTACCCTCACCTGGTCCTGATTTGTCTTGAGACCTCCTCAGAAGACCCTTTGAGAGACTCTTCCAGAACCTTGAGAGCATCTGCTTGCATTTGGATGCTTCCACCATGGCCTTAAACTTCCCCATATGGCTCTAAGAACACTCAGCACATCATAAGACACCCTCACATTGCCCTCTGTTTCCCACAGCTATTACCTAGACACTACTGGCCTCCTCTTAGAGGCTGTTGGTGTCCTCCCAGGAATCTCCAGCATGTTCTCAATGAACACCAGCATGCTCTCCTAGGCCTTCAGCTTGCTCCTATCCTTCCAGCTGCTCCTTACACTTTCTTAGCTGATCCTTCAAGATACTGTATTCAACAACACTAGCAGAGCCTCAAACACCAGCAGACTGACACAAAGAAAATACAATGGCTTTCAGAAACCACTGCAGATAGTAATAGATCTTAAGTCCACCTTCATATTGCACCAGGTGGTCTAAAGACACACTCAGGGTCCCATTATAAGTTTGACAGTCCCACCACGAGACCACCAAACTCATGGGGAGGATGCCATTGCCATAGCAGTGACGTTCCCCCCTGAGCGTATTACAATGTTCTCACTGGGCTGGCCAATGGGAGTAATGTTAGGCTATTGGTCTCGGCTCCTTTAAGGGAGCTGAGGTCAATATCCTAACACTCCAGCACTCTCGGAATGCGCACTGTCTGCTTTCTAATGGTGCTGGGCAGGGGGGACCCTGCACTGCCCATGCCATGGGAAATGCCAGGGCCAACCTGTGGCCCTCAGCACTGGTTTTCCACCAGCCTTTTAAAGGCTGGCAGAAAGAGAGGTTGTAATAAGCCAGGCGGCGATGAGTTCAGCGCCACCGTGGCTGGTTTTAAGTCTCACCACCATCACCCTGTCAGAATCTTTGATTCTGGCAGGGACGGTGATCTTTAGGTGGGCCCGCCCCCAATCTTGTAATGTGGCAATCAGACCGCCACAGCCATAGTGGTCTGACAGCCATCTCAGGACTGGCGGTCCTAGCATCGACAGCCTTATAATGAGGCCATTAGTCTGTCCTCAAGGAGGTTCAGAGAATCCCAAAAGACACCCAGTCAACTGCAGATAGCATTCAAAATAACTGTCATTTCACCTATTGTGACTGTCATATTTCTATTAGATATTCCCAGTTGGCCCTTACTGACAACATCAACAGGGCCTCAGAACCCTCATCCAGCCCACCTCTGGCACCCCAGGCCCTCCCCTCAAGTTCCCTTCACCAGCCATCACTCATCCCCAGAACATACTCAGAAAGCTTTGGGCTCAGATAGACTTTAAGCCCCTTTTTGTAGTGATTGGCTAACCCAATTTCAGGCACTCCACATGGTTATTAGATCCCATCTAATGCCTATAAGAGACCATCAGCCTGTCTTCAGATAGTCACACCAGGTGTTCTAAGATGCTCTGCCAGTCATTAGATGCCTTCACGCATCTTGAAAATACTCCCAGACCTCTCACAGAACCTTCAAATGGCCCTTTAAAGCAGTAAAAGGCCCCTTTGATGCCTCAATCAGGTCCACAGACACTCCTTCGTACCTTTGCCTACCTTCAGAGACCTGCACTGGGTATTTAAACAATCTCAATGTCCTCTCTGAGAACCTTCACACACTTGTACCCTTCCTTCATAATCTTCAAACATTCTCTTAGAGGCTCTGAGGTTGCTCATATCTTCAGCTCTCTTTTGCCCCTCTACAACCTTTGATGTGCCCTCAGATACCTCAAACGTGCCATCAAGTGATCCACAGCTTGTCATCAGTCACTAATAGCTGATCCTAAAACTCCTCCAGCCAGGCTCTAGAAACTCATTGTGACCACAAGCAAGCTCTAAAAAAGTTTTCCTTCAGACCTCACCTGACCACAGAGCTCACCTCGAGATGCAACTAGCTGCCCTTGACAGAGCATTATGCAGCCAGAGACCTATATTTGTTCCTTAGTCAGAAGTTCAACTGGTCCTCATACACTCCTCGAGATCCAGTCTTAAACTGGCCAAACATAATCTGGTCCTCAGTGGTTGGGGTAGCAGGATTTGCCTACTAACACCCTCTGGGCAGTACTGTGCTTCACACTTTACATTTGGTCCTCCCACTATCCTCTCCAAGAGTTCAATTAAAATTTTTAGGGGAAAGGATAACCTAAACGGTGACACTTTGCAAACTTTGTGAAGGGTAATCAAACCATGCATACCTCTCTCCATGACCCTAACAACTTCCATCCGGCTATGGGTGGAGTAAGTGGTCAACTTGCATTTCTTGAGATTTGTAATCAGTACCACTTCACATCAATTGACACCTACAGTTGTTAACTTGAAAAGATCAGGGAAGTGCTCTCAATGGCCCTTAATACCCTTTTAATTTTGCTGCAGAAACTTGCTCTTATTCTGGGACTTCTCTAATCATTGATTTAATCTGTCTTTCCCAATGTGTTACACAACTGTGCTCTTCAACTCCTCAGAACTATCTATCGCCCTCAGGCAATCATTTCTACCTAAGAATTTCCTTGTGGTTAAATATCCTTTCATAGCAATTGAGATTGGCGGCTCACAAGCTTGCAAAAATCAGGCAAGTGCTCCTTAACCAAGATTTGTTTTTGTTAACCCCTTCATTGAAAAGCCTTTTCCCCCAGTGCTGAGTCCTTTTTTGGCTATTTGGGTAGGTCGGGCTTAGGTCCTCATAATATTTTGTCCACAAAAGGTATACATGTCAAATTTGCATCCCTTATTTCGAACATCCTAGGTATTTTAAAGTTACCTAGAGTTTGTGGATTTCCATGGGGGGACTGAGAAATTAGCCAAAATACACCTAATTTTGTTTTTTGGGGGAAAAATTGGAAACAGTGCTGCAAAAGAAAGTGTCTGTTTGTTTTGCATGCAAATAGCATCGATGAAGGGATTGTAGTGCTAAAATAACTATCTTCTAAGCTTTCAGGAACAGGCAGTCTTGAATCAGAAAACCACATTTTTCAACACAGTTTCGGCATTTTACTGAGACTTAACCTGTTTTTCCTATTTCTTATGCTTTCAGCCTCCTTTCAGTTAGCAGTTCATACAGGTGTAAAGACACAGGTGGATCCCAAAATGCTATATGTTTCTAAAAAGTATATGAAAATCTAAATTCAGCTAGGGGTCATTTCTGTAGACCTTTGAAGGTTTTTCCATAAAAAGAAACAGTTGTAATGAAAAAAAATATTGAAATTGAGATGAAAAAACAGCCATTTGTGTCTACGTTTTAATCTGTAAATTCTTCTAACTATGGACATTTTCAAAACCAATAAACTGTTATGTCCACTAGACCCTTCTGGGTGTGGGGATATATAGGGCTTGTAGGTTCACTAAGAACTCTAGGCACCCAGAGCGAATAACTGAGCTGTACCTTGCAATAGTTTTTCATTGTGTACTGGGTACACAAAAATTCATTTAGTAAAATATAAAAAGTGAAAAATAGGTATCAAGGAAACCTATGTATTTCCAAAATGGGACAAGAACAGTTTAGAATCAGTAGTTATTTGCACATCTCTGAATTTGTGGGTACCCATACTAGCATGTAAATTAGAGAGCATTTCTCAAAACAGCTTCTTTCTTGTACAATGTCCTTCATATGGCAGGCGCAAATGCAGAGAAAGACAATTGGTACTAAGATGTGTACTGCTATTCTGTGTTCCACTAAGTCTTCCAATAACAATGGTACCTCACTTGTGTGGGTAGGCCTAGTGTCCGCTGCATGAAGCGGCCCAAAATGAAACATGGACACATCGCATTTTTACACTAAAAACTGTCCCTTTTTCTGCAATGTGCCTAGCTGTGGATTTTGAGTCCTAGCTTAGCAGGCACCTAGGGAAACCTAGCAAACCTGTAAATTTCTTAAAGTTAGACACCTGGGAAAATCCAGGATGGGGTGACTTGTGTATCTCTCACCAGATTCTGTTCCCCAGAATTCCTTGCAAACCTTAAACTTTCTCTAAAAAACATATTTACCTTATATTTCTGTGATGGAAAGTTCTGGAATCTGTAAGGGAACCACAAACTTCCTTCCATCCAGCCTTCCCCAAGTCTCCTGATAAAAATGGTACCTCACTTGTGTTGGTAGGCCTAGAGCCTACAACTGGAAACAGCCCATACGGAACGTGGACACATCACATTTATCCACCCAAAACTGACATTTAAAAAAAAAAAATTGCCTAGCTGTGGATTTTGGGCCCTAGCTCAGCCAGCACCTAGGGAAACCTAGTAAACCTGTAAATGTTTTAAAACTAGACACCCAGGGTAATCCATGATGGTGTAGCTTGAGTGGCTCTCTCCAAGTTCTGTTACCCAGAGTCCCTTGCAAAACTCAGAATTTGTCTAAAAACACATTTTCCTCACATTTCTATGATAGAAAGTTCTGGAATTTGAGGGAAGTCACAAATTCCCTATCACCTAGTGTTCCCACAGCTTTCCTGATAAAAATACTACCTCACTTGTGTGGTTGGGCCAACTGCCCATGCCAGGGAAGGGTCCAGAACATATTGTGGAAACATAAAAATTATTTATCACAAAACAACCTGTTTTTGCAAGGGGGGCACTTGCGTGTTTGGTCCTCGGCTCAGGACCCATCTAGGAAATTATACAAATACCCAAGACATTTCTGAAAACTAGAGACCCAGGGGAGTCCAGGGAGGTGTAGCTTGCGTGGATCCCCCAAAGTTTTCTTACCCAGAATCCCCTGCAAACCTCAAATGTAGCTAAACACATCACATTTTCCTCACATTTCTGTGTGGGATCACCATGCCAGCACAAATTTCTTACCACCCAGTGTTCCCCTCGGGCTCCTGATAAAAAGGATACCTCACTTGTGTAGGTGGACAAAGTGCCTTCTACAGGGATGGGCCAAAATGTGTAGAAATTGAGGGGAAACCAAAGCAGATCCAAAAATACAGTTTCTTTTCTTACGTGTTTAGGCTGACCTTGCTTTAGGAACACCCACACAAGTAGGGTAGAGTTTTTATCAGTACAGATGGGGCAATGCAGGGTGGCAGGACTTTTGTGGATTCCTGTGGGTTCCGGAAGAGTTGACTGTTCTCTTGCATGCAATTGGAATGAGATGCTTTAGTCAGCAGGTGGGGCAGAAACACTGTTGACTCCTTCAATAGGGTAGGGGCATAACTATGTCCATGGTGTTGGGCAGCCTCCACTCTTCTATTTTATTTTAATTCCCTGGCATCTAGTGGACTTTCTGTCTCCACCTCTGGGGACTGATTAGAGGTAATTATCTCCATCTGCCTTCCAGTGGGGCAGAAAGCCTGTGTTCCCATTTATTTGGGGTGGGAGCATGCCAGTGCCCATGGTGGGAAGCCTCCACCCCTCTTTTTTTAAACAAATTACACTCTGGCGTGTAGTGGGTTTTCTACCCCCCAGAGGGCAGATCGGGGATAATTACTCTATCTGCCCCCAGGTGGCTGAAACACTTCAGTCTCGATTTATGTGGGGTGGGGGCATGTGCTTGGTGGGCGGCCCCACTCCCCTTTTATATGTAAAAATAAAATACCCTGGTGCCTAGTGGGTTTTCTGCCCCCGGCAGGCAGATTGGGGGTAATATACCCGAATCTGCCCCCCGGGGGAGGCAGAAGACTGTGCCTATTTTTGTGAGGGGTAGGGGATATTGCTGTGCCCTTTCTGGGCAGCCCCCACCCTTAGACCTTTCTAATAAAATAACAATCCCTAGTGCAGAAAGACTTTGGTCCCCATTTATGCGGAGTGGGGGCATAGCCATGGCTATGGTGGGCAGCCCCATCTCTCTTTTATTAAAAAAATCCCAGGTGTCTAGTGGGCTTTCTGCCCTCTCCCCCCCCCCCCCCAGGGGACAAATTGAGGGTAATAATCCCTATCTGTCCCCCGGGGGGCAGAAAGACTGTGCCTATATTGTGGGAGGGGGGTAGGGGCATTGCTGTGCCCATTCTGCAGTCATTATAAACTCCATCAATCACTAAGGGGTGGAATCTCACCTGTAGTCACACACTGGGGATCAAAAAAAGGTAAAAACTATTGTAGAGTATTAATGCAGAGATGACAAGTACGGGTAAGTGTTGGACAAACTTTGCATGATGTTCAGAGTGCAGTGCAGTCACAGAGGGATGCAAGCACTCTTTTTTAGATATGGCACATTTTATCTCACAGAGTGCCTTTTTGTCTCACTGTGTGATTTGATTAACACATAGTTTGATGTGTGATTCACTCAAGTGTGCCTTAGGTGTACTCCTGTTTCCAATTAGTGTTTTATAGACTTATTTCACTTTATGTTTTTATTAGATGACTCAAAAAGGACTAGTTAAGAAAAGGGCTAGTTAAGAATTAGTCTCTTTTGACATGTTGGATAGACTGTACGGACCTAATTAGAAAACATGCCTGCTGATGGCCTGGAATCCTTTTCCTGGAAGGTTAAATGTTGTAAAAAATTCTAGGCAGGTATTTTTGCTGGATGTTGGCGTTAGCACTAGTGTGGGTGTGTTGATCCCTTAAAAATCCACAACACCCACCTTTGGTTGCTACACAGCTTTTGGAGCAATGAGTTTTTAATCCTGCCCTGTGCAATCCATAATAAAGAAGATATCATGGATATGCACAGAGGCAGTTTTATCCTATTAAGAACTTGTTCTCTACATTATCAGGACATACTTTATTCATAATCCCTGTCTCAACAAAAACATCTTTTTTGGGGTAAGGTTGAGGCTGCCAGGGTAGTACTATCTTACCCCGATGAAGTGAAATAGCCAAGGAGGAAACATGCAACAATTACATGGGTGAGACCTTTCCGTCCATAAAGAGCATATGTCCACTTAAGGTCTAATGGTCAGATGTTCTGAAACAGGGAAACACCTGCCTTAGCATTGAAGGGCATGAATCAAAAACCTGCCCCTTCTTCTGAGTGTAACAATGGCCTTTTGTCACAATCAATTGAGGATGTCTTTCATAGTATTTGTCTCTTGATTGCCACAAATCCACCTATCTCTGTCAGGGGTGCTCTTACACAGATCACTTATTTCTTCATTCTAACTCCCACTAGAAGATTTTCTTGTGGCTTGCTGTCTCACATATATGAGTAGAACTAGCTCATATCTTAGGCCTTCTTTCATCACTGATTAGAACAGTCTTTCCAAGGATGTTACACAACAGGGCTTGCCAATACCTCAAAGACTTCTATTTACAACAGTTAAACATTCACTCCTAGGAACTGAAGTTCCTAGGGGATTTGATCAATACCACTTTTTGAGATTGCTACCACTCATGTTTGTGAAAGTCAGGGAAGTACTCTTCACAATCCTCATGTTGCCTTCACTTTTTTGAGGGAATTGGCATATATTGACGGCCTTCTGTTCTTGATTTATGTCATGTTTTCTGGTTTGTTCTATAGAGTTCATCAGTGAGTCTGATCTACTTCTGGGTGCTCTTACCTTGATCACTTATTCTTCGATCACAACACTGATTAAAATATTTTCTGGTGACTATCTCACACTCAGGAATGGAAATGACACAGAAGGGTGATCTTTGGGATCTCCCTCATCATTTTATTAAAGTAGATACTAGCCAGGAGGGTTGGTGTGCTCTCTTTGCTTCTCTAGCTATAAGCAGGAGGTGGAACTTTTAAGAAAACCCCATGTATATAAATGTTCTGGAGATTTTTGCTATTAATAGTCCGTCACAGATAGGGGAGATTGCTGCATTCTTTTACACATAGGCAGTGCCTCAGCTATCCCCAATAGCAACTGTCTGAGTAGCTCTAGGCCTTAGGTCCTCATCAAGATAACCAGATATTTTTATTATTAATGCCTGGACAGACATGTCTTCCTCCTGGTGGTGTACACTTCAAAAGCTGGCGGTTGACAAGTACTCCTATTTCCTGCTGAACAACAGTGACTAGATCCAAAGAAGCAAATCACCTACCACTCATTTAGAAAATGAGGCCCTTTCAACATCACCCTGCTATCTCTGGGGTGAAACTACTATGTACTTTCTTTCTTCAGCTTGAGCTCAGATGGAGGAGCCATTAAAAAGAATGCTTTTCTTCAAGGCTGAAAGTATCTTTGGTGCTATGTTTTTTGCACCTTCCCTGTGATCACTCGTCTGCTGTCAGAATCATATTTTTAACTGGGAACTACTGTCTATCCCCTCTTGGAATGTCTCTGCTTGCTTCCACAGTCACTTTGAGGTAGCGATCGAGTTAACTATTAGCTGCCCTATTGTTTTTCAATTCTCTGACAGGGGAAGTCATAGCCTACTTTGTCGCAACCATCTGCAGCTAGTGGCCTGGTACACTTCTGCTTTATATGGCACAAATCAAGCATCTAGCTTCAGATGCAGACCTGATTTGAGATGTCTGCGCCACAGTAACTCTTTAGAATAATTAGTCCTCTCCTACGCCAATGACACGCAACTCATTCTCTCCTTCACAGACAAGATGCCCAGTACTAGGAGGATGTTCAATGCATACATGATTGAAATCGCACACTGGATGAAAACCAACTGTCTGAAACTGAACACTGACAAGACTGAAATTGTGCTCTTTGGGAAGAGAACAACACTGTGAGATTTCACCTGGTGGCCAACAGAGCTTAGCCAATGCCCACTCACATCACCCACACCAAGATCCTCTGGATCATCATTCACAGCAAACTCAACATGATTGCACAAGTCAGTTCTGTCACTGTCTCATGCTTCCACACCCTGAAGATACTGAGGAAGATTTTCAACTGGCTCTCAATAAGCACCTAGAAAATCATTACACGTCATGATCACAAGCAAGCTTGACTATGGGAACACCCTCTATGCTGAGAAGAGCAAAAAACATACCAGAAGGCTGCAGATCATTCAGAAGTCTGTAGTCAGAATTACTCTCAACCTCCCATGCCGCACTCACATCACATCACACCACACCTGAAGGAGTTCCACTGGCTCTTGATTCACAAATGAGTACAATTCAAGGTCCTTGCCCACACTTTCAAGGCACTACATCAATCTGGCCCAGGACTCCTAAACAATCTTATCTGCTTCCATAAACCTTCCAGACACCTCCGCTCATCAAGACCCCTACTTGCACAAATCCCACATATATGGAAATCCAAAATCAGTGTTCGAGCCTTCTCCTACATCACTCCTAAAGAGTGGAGCAACCTGCTAGTACTCATAAGAGCCTCCTCATCTCTTCTTGAATTCTGCAAAAAGCTGAAGACCTGGCTTTTTGAGCAGTCCCATGAGGCCCTAGGTGTGCCTAGACTAACACTTGCTTAGCCCTTGATACCTTCCCGGGGTTAGTGCACTCTACAAATCTGCATAACATAACAATGCTGGCTATGCGGGTACGTGACAAGGAGTTTGGATCAGGAAAGATCCAGAACAATGCGTCTGGAACCACGTCTGCGTTGTTCATGTAAGCGGAACGATGCTTGCCTAAACAACGCAGGCCTATTTCTTTGCCTTAACCACACATGTGCTGAACAATGCACATGCATGGTTAAGGCAGAGAAAAAGGAAGATCCATCGGAAGAGGACGAGGTCAGGTATGTGGGGCTGGGGCAGGGTTGCGTGTAGATTTTAGGGGTGAGGGCGGGGGGTGAAGGGGTTGGGGTGGTTAGGTTATTTTATTTTTTTAAGGGGTGGGGGTTGGTACTATGGTTTTAGGGTGTTGTGGGGGTTGGGGTTATTTTGTTTTTAGGGGTGGGTGAAGGGTTGGGGTAATTTTGAATTTAGTGGGAGTTGGGTTTTTAGGGGCGGCGGGGTCAGGATAATTTTGTATTTAGGGCGAGTGGTGGGGTCGGGTTTTTAGGGGCGGGTGGAGATCAGGGTAATTTTGTATTGGGGTTGGGGTAATTATGGCCCTCATTCCAACCCTGGCAGGTCGCCGGAAGCACCGCCAACAGGCTGGCGGTGCTTCATATGGCATTCCGACCGCGGCTGTAAATCCGCGGTCGCCCAGCCGGGTCCGGCGGTTTCCCGCCGGATTACCCCCGGCTGGGAGAATCCTCCATGGCGGCACTGCAAGCAGCGCCGCCATGGGGATTCCGACCCCCTTCCCGCCAGCCTGTTTCTGGTGGTTTTCACCGCCAGAAACAGGATGGCGGGAACGGGTGTCATGGGGCCCCTGGGGGCCCCTGCGCTGCCCATGCCACTGGCATGGGCAGTGCAGGGGCCCCCTAACAGGGCCCCAGCATGATTTTCACTGTCTGCATAGCAGACAGTGAAAATCGCGACGGGTGCAACTGCACCCGTCGCACCCCTGCAACACCGCCGGCTCCATTCGGAGCCAGCTTCAATGTTGCAGGGCCTTTCCCGCTGGGCCGGCGGGCGCTCCCTTGGCGGGCCCCCGCCGGGCCAGCGGGAAAGTCTGAATGGCCTCCGCGGTCTTTTGACCGTGGAGCGGCCAAGTGGCGGTTCCCACTTGGCGGGCGGCGCCCGCCGCCCGCCAATGTAGGAATGACCCCCTATGTTTTTAGAGAGGGTTGGGGGTGGGTTTCTAGGGGAAGGGGTGAGGGTAATATTGTATTTAGGGCAGGTAGGGTATCGGGTTTTTAGGGGTGGGGGTTGGGGTAATTTTGTATTTAGGGTGGGTGGAGGGTCAGGTTCTTAGGGGCGGGGTGGGGGGGTCAGGGAAATTTTGTATTTGGGGGCTGGGGTAATTATGTTTTTAGGGTGGGTGGGGGGACTGAGTAAATTTGTATTTAGGGTGGGTGGGGGATTGGGTTTTTAGGGGTGGGGATGGGGGGGTTGGGGTAATTTTTTATTTCGGGTGGGGGAGGGGTGGGTTATTAGGGATGGTGGTTGGGGTAATTTTGTATTTAGGGTGGGGGTGGGTTTTTAGGGGTGGGGGTCAGGGTAAATTTGTATTCAGGGCAGGTGGGGGTTCAGGTTTTTAGGGGTGGGGGTGTGGGGTTGGGGTAATATTGTATTCAGGGTACGTGGGGGGGTCGGGCTTTTAGGGGTGGGGTTGGGGTAATTTTGTATTGAGGGCAGGTGGGGCGGGTTATTACTGGTGCGGTGGAGGGGATCGACGTAATTTTGTATTTAGGGTGGCAGCGGGTTTTTAGGGGTGGGGGTTCGGGGTAATTTTGTATTTAGGGCAGGTGGGGGTTGGGTTTTTAGGGGCAGGGTGGGGCATTGGGGTAATTTTATATTCAGGGCAGGCGGGGGTCGGGTTTTTAGGGGCAGAGGTGGGGGTCGGGTCATTTTGTTTGTAGGGGTTGGGGAGTTTTCTTTTTGGGGTGCTGGGGTTCGGTTTTAGGGCTCAGGGTGGGTGGGGATATCAGGGCTGTTTTTAAAGGTGGGGGTCAGGGTACTTCTGTTTTTAGGGGTTGGGTGGGGGTCGGGGTAATTTGGTTTTTAGGAGTTGGGTTGTTTTCTTTTTGGGTGTGGGGGTCGGTTTTAGGGCTCAGGGTGGGTGGGGGGTATCCGGGTAGTTTTTAAAGGTGGAGGTTGGGGTACCTCTGTTTTTAGGGGTGGGGGTGGTGGGATTTCGGGGTACTTTTGTTTTTACTGGTTGGGTTATTTTATTTTTGGGAGTGGGGTCGGTTTTAGGGGTGGGTGGAAGTATTGGGGGAGTTTTTTTAAAGTGTGGGGGTATGGGGCACTTCTGTTTTTAGGGTGGGGGTGGCATGGGACAAAAACGCATGCCATTTCCACACATGCCTTCACTAGGCATGCCTTTACAACGAAAAATCATTGTTCAGGCATGCATGGTTGCCATATGCGTTGTTCCATCATACAACCGTTTGTATCACTTTTAAGAGACTTTTGATGTCTGCAAGCATCTTTCTTACTAACCTCTTTATTAATAGAAAGGCCTTCTGTACCATCAGCCTGTACAGATCAGTAATTATATTACTGGGTATCACGCTGCAGCCAAAATTGGCTGACAGAAGAGAACCCCCAGCCAAATCTGTTGCCATTTGTAACAGACACCTCTCTGTCATTATATTTCCTTCTGAGGTGTTAATTGAGGTGTTTCACTTTTCAGAAAATGAAGTCTAATTAGGAGCATAATACTAAAAAGATGACATTCATTATTGTGTGATTTCCTACTGAAGGATTTTCAAATCTACGTTGGATGTGGAAACTAGATATTTTACCTCAGAAAAAGCATGTCAATTATTTCCAAATCATACCAAAACCCTATGTTTTTCACTCTTCCGTCCCTCTTTCCCAGGTAACACAGCTTTGTCTGCAATTGTGTGAACAGAGAACTGAGTACCTATGGTCATCCCCACAGTATTTGGTCTCATTTAGAACCCTTTCTTGAGCAGTCTCTTACAACCTTGGCCCTTTGGATATGCTTAGTTCTCCAGCTAGTGGATGTAGAGATAGGCAAGTTCAGTGCACACTCTGCTTAGGAGGCTATGATTTTCCATGGTCTGACTATTAGATGCCAACTTGCAAGATGTCATTAGAGTGGTAGATTGATCTGAGGCAGTCATTTTTTAAACACCCATGGAATATGAAGGGATCTGACACATTCCCAGATTTACAAGTCTGGGAATGCTTCAGATTCCTACGCCACCTCAGGGGGATATAAGAGTGACACAGCGGGAAGAAATATGTTCATTTCTCTGACACAGCGGGAAGAAATATGTTCATTTCTCCCCATTTATTCCTCTTTCTAGGTGTGTTTCATTCTGCAGCACACTTAAAAAAAGGAAAACACTTCTTGCAATTGTTTTTGTGCAGGAAGGTGTCCCATCCTGCACAAAAACAATCATCCCCACAGCGCAGACACCCTTGCACCATGGTGCAAAAGTGCCTGCATTGGCGCATGGCAACAATTTGGGCACCACTTCAAGGGGAGAGGACAGAAATGTACTGTATCTTGTAGATATGGTGCATTTCTGCCCTTTCCTCGTGGCGCAGGGTTGCGCAGCAAGGCACCTGCTGCACCACCCTGCACCACAGGCCTTGTAAATGAGGCCCCTCGTGTTTTAGACATATAGAAAGTGTGGATGTGGCTCCTGTTGCAAGACGTGGAATGAACTTCTAGGCCTTAGTGTAAAAATTATAGTTTTCTGTGTTAGGTAGGATTTGTACATTTTATGAAAGACAGAGGCTAAATATTATCATCATAGCTTTCACAGGTTTTCAGTATTGTCATTATTTCTGTTTTTCTCTCATTCACAGCTGTTCAACTTTTTCTGAGGTGGTCATAAGCCTTCAGTGAACACAGTCTACTCTTCAGCCTGTTGGTGCCCTTCATGCATCCTCCATAGTAAGAAAGAAGATAGATTGCAAGTGTTGGAAATTGGGCTATTAGTTGTGTGACCAGCACAAGTAATAGTTCCTCATTTGTCCTCTGTGAGAACCAAACACCCCACTGTAGCGCTTGACTTTCACAGGGTAGTGAGGCAGAGCAGTCTAAGGCCTACTCAAGGGAGGTAGTGTGGGCTGGGAATCACCAATCACTGGCATGCAATAATAACACTCAATAAATAATTGTTCAGTCAGTACTTTTTCTTTGGGAAAGGAGAAGTACATTTATTATGCACACCCTACTAAATACTAAGCAAGAATTTACAAATGTACATTGGCAGATGGAACATAACATAGCTGACATTGTACAACCAATTGTGACCCCCTAGAGGGGCACAAAAACATATCATGTATGTTCAAAAAGTCATGGTGTAATAAGGATATTACTCTGGCATGAATCATTGGTGTGATTGCAGTGAAGGGGGATCAATAAAACATATCCAAATCATCGTACAAACTCAATAAAAAAATTATCAGCAATAACTTTAGGGCCGAATTTATGGTGGCCTTGGTCCTTTCCAAAGCCAGATTAGCATAATTTTTTACGCTAATGTGGCTTTGGAAGGGGAAAAACGCTGTGCCATATTTACAAAAGGGCGCAAGGGTAAGCGCAACGGGGTTAACATACACCAGGTCTCCAGAAACCAAGCTACCCTCAGCTGTAAAGCAAAAGCTCCAGCCAAGAGAGAGGTTAGGAATGTCTCAAAAAGTGGGAAAGGTGATGATTTTGGGGTCCCCCCAACTTAGGGCAGGGACCCAGGGGCACATCATGCTGAACTTTTTGGTGGTGGTCCTGCCCTAGGACCACCACAAGCTGAGTTATGTCTGCTTGCTCTGACGGTCAGATGTTGATATTGGGACTGCTTCCTGGGGCCCAGGGATTGGATCCTGAGCCCCGCCGCCTCCACAAGGGGAAGCGCAACGGAGTTGGGACGGGGTCATGGTTCCTGCCATGGGAACCTACCTAGGGGATGGGGTCCCTGGATGAGCTAGGAACACTGGGAGGGGGCCTCATGCATGCCTTCTCTCCCAAAAATATAGATTTAGCTTTCCTTTGCTGTCCCCTGGGCCCTGGCCAACCCCAGGGGAAATTCATAAAATTGGCAGCAGAGGAATTAAGTCAAAGGTTGCCAAAAGTAAAAATGCCTTAACTCAGGGCCCGTTGGCCCGATTTGGACGATCCTGGGTCATATTACTCGTGGTGGCAAGCTCTATCCACCAGGGGCATTTGTCAGCAACCCTCCTTACCTCCAAAGCAGGGCAGTCCTCCTAAAGCTGCTCCTTTTGGGTCCCTGGGCCAGTTCTCCTTTGTGACTTTGTTGGTGGGTCTAAAATGTCCAGGGCTTACCCCAACTGGTCCCCAGAGGGAGTAATATAAATATATATGCACACAAAAAACACCCAGTAACCTGCTGCCTTTCCCTATCCCTCCCCCCCTTTTATTTTACAGAGGGCCAGATGTATAAAACATTTTTCTGGTCACAAACTGTGCAATTCGCAGAATTAGGCCATTTGCGACTGGAAAAATGCTTTTTCAAATGTACAAAATGCAAAATGTAATAGATAACTTGTAAACAAATAGCAATTTGCATTTGCACTTCCGTATTGGGAAGGGGGTGATTTGGGGATACTTTCCAAATGCCAAATCGTTATGGTATGTATAAACGGCATGCAATATTCGAGCCGCAAAACAGTAATATTTTACCACCATTTTAAAAGTGGTGGCAACCCATTAGCAAAGGGAAACAGTTTCCCTAGGTACCCTATCCTCTTTGAGAATGTTGAGAAAATATTTTTTAAGGCCCCACAGACCACTGGCTGCTCTTAAAAAGTGAAACTTCAAAATGTTATCTTTTTTTTAACTCTTCCCAATGTCCTTTGAGGAAAATTGGCTGCAAAAAAAGGAGATTGGTTTATTAAAAAGCAGTAACAGACATGGTGGTCTGCTGACCTCAGCAGGCCACATTCACTAAAATGCCTGCTATTCCTAATGGGTTGCAAATTGCAACTTAGCTCCTCAATATTGATGAGGTAGGTTGATTTGCGACCCACTAGCAATCACAAATGAAAAAATAAATATTTCATGGATTTAGAATACTGATTGCCAGATAGTGATTCTAAAAGTACGTAAATCTGGCCGAGAATGTGTTCCACGTTTGTAGTCCATTGAATCAGTCTAAGAGATGGTTGGTGGTGGTTCAGGAGAAGGCAGACCCTGGGCCTGCATAAAGATTAGGTGCAGATCAAGGGCTTGAAGGTGGGCTCTACTAGACAAACACTACGACATCATGCATTCTGGAGTTGCTGAGTCTAGAGACTGAAGCTGGAGGGCACAAGAAACAGCAGAAGATCTAACTGGCAACTCTTACACAGGTCCTTGCTAACATTCTCTGTTCAAGAGAGGAAGCCCAACATTCATCCATCATTGGGAGGCTGTTGATGTATGTTAGTCATAACAAATCCAATAGGGGGAGTTGATATTGAGCTTGCAAATGACCAAGAATATGCTGTTTGCTGGACTTCTTGCATCATCAGTGCAGAAAAAATTGTGCATCCTGTTTAGACAGAGAGCTACTCTTTTCTGCATCATGCATCCACACATACTCAAATTACGTGCACATCCACACAGTTCAAGTTAAACAAATTAACCACAGTTTAGGAATTTCAGTGCTTTTCGCAGTCTATGAAAAATGCTCACTGTACCCTATGCAGTGCCTGATGGCACAATCCTTTCCAGGAAGTGCAACCAGAATCTGGAATTCACCACATTCAAATCTGTGAACTACTACCTCGCTGGCAACTTTGAAAAAAGCCCTGAAAGCCTTTCTCTTCCAACTGTGTTTTAGCTAAAAGACTGTAATCAACTCTTGGCACAGACCTCTAGACAATCTCACCCTTTTCATGACTGTATACTACCCCCACTTTTTTGCAACTTATGTACATTCTGTTTTATGTACGGATCTACCCTGTTGCACTGTCAACCTTTTTACTTACTGATAGCTGTATTTTCTATCTTACACCGTCTGTAACTTACATTTAAGGAAATATTTCTCCTCCTCCCTAGCACCTTTGGGTAATGTCTCATTATATGCATATGCAGGTCCCAGGCCCAGCTCTCCATGTGCTGCTGCATCGCTCTTGCTTTTTCCCCCATTTTGTGAGTGTCTTCTCCCTGCTTTTTCCTTGTTCTCAATGCTTTCTCCCTGCTTTTCCCTGGTTTTTCATGTGCCCTCTCCATGTTTCCCTCATTTTTCACTGCTTTTTCCTTGCTATTTCCGCCTTTTTTTGTGTGCCATCTCCCTGCTTTTCCCATGTTCTCACTGTTTTCTCATTGCTTTTTCCCCACTTTTTTGTGTGTCTTCTCCATGCTTTTCCCTCATTTTACTGCTCTCTCCTTGCTTTTCCTCTCCTTTTGGTGTGCCCTCTGCTTGCTTTTCCCTCATTTTCACTGCTTTCTCTATGCTTGTTTCACCCTGTTTTTGTGTGCCTTCTCCTTATTCTCACTGCTTTCTGTATGTTTTTTCCGAGTTTTTTGTGTGCTTTCTCGTTGCTTTTCCCTCATTTTCTCCTTGCTTTTTTCCTCATTGCCATTCCCACCTGCTGCCCATCATTTTCCACCTTCCTCCTAACCCTGCCCACCCCTCCCAGTGCCCCTCCCTTCTCCCAGGACCTATGTAATGGAGGCTGCAGCGTGACCCCAGCCAAGTTCTCCCTGTGCTGCTGCATGGCTCTTGCTCCTGTCCTCTCTGTGCTTTTTCTCCCATTCTGTGAGTGCCTTCTCCTCGTTTTTCACTGATTCTCACTGCGTTCTCCTTGCTTTTACCCATTTTATGTGTGCCTTCTTGCTTCTACCTCATTTTCACTGCTTTCTCCATGCTTTTTCCCCATTTGTTGTGTGCCTTCTCCATGCTTTTCCCTTGTTCTCACTGCTTTCTCTTTGCTTTTCCCCCATTTCATGTGTGCCTTCTCAATGTTTTTCCCTCATTTTCTCAGCTTTCTCTTTGCCTTTTCCCTCATTGTCATTCTTGCCTGCTGCCAGTTATTTCCCGCCTCCTGTCTAGCCATGCCCACTGTCTCCCAGTGCCCCTCCCTCCTCCCAGGACCTACTTAATGGAGGCCTCAGCGCAACTCCAATGAGCAGATCGCAGGCCCACCTCTCACCATGCTGCTGCATTGCTCTTGCTCCTGTCTTCTCCTTGCTATTCCCCCCATGCTTTGAGTGCCTTCACGTTGCTTTTCCCTCATGCTCACTGCTTTCTCCTTGCTTTTTCCTTCAAGTTTTTGAATGCCTTTTCCTTGTTTTTCCCTAGTTTTCACTGCTTTTGCCTTGCTTTTTCCCTGTTTTTCTGTGTGCCGTCTCTTTGCTTTTCCCTCATTTTCACTGCTTTCTCTATACTTTTTCTTTCCCTCGTTTTTTGTGTCCCTTTCCCTTGCTTTCCCTTGTTTTTACCGTTTTCACAGAAACCTGCAAGCACCTGGATACTCTCTGGGGTGATTAGCCCTGATTTACGAATCCTGATTGTTTGATTAATTGATCGATTGATAAATAAATACGCTCAACGTACCTATGCATCTGCTTCCACTCTCTCAGCGTTACTATTGGCCACGGTCACATCAACACTTCAGCCTGTAATAATACCTTCTTTTAGATGTTGGTCTTTATCTCTCCCATACCTTTCTGCTACCAATGCCTCGATATCGCATAAATCCACCTTTCTTTATGAAAAAGCACTTAAAGTCTGATAATGTAATGCCCTTCATATGCTCATTGTGTTTTTTCGTGGAACACAGAACCTTCAGCCGAAAATAGGCTGGACAAATGCATAGACTGCATGAGGCACTTCACATGAAAACACTCCACCATTACCATCACTATCATTCATAAAGATAAAATGCCTCATCTAAGCTAATAACGTAAACACCGCATGACATTTCAATAAACTCACTTGCTGGCCTATAAAGTGTTTTCTACCTAAATAGATCACAATGTTTGCAATAATTATTCCCACAAGTTGGGAAGATATTGCAAGTATCCTAAATGACAGCGCTCGTTGTTCACTTGCTGCAAGTATATCCGTTTCATTGATTTAACAATATTATTATGTTCCTCAGAAAGAGCTGCATCGACATCTCACTCCAGAAGGAAAGCGTGATTTGTGCGGTGCCCATGTTTAATGTCTGAAATCACTATAGTTGCTTTATAAATTGATGTAAGCCATTATGCTGATTCATTTCGCCCTCAGAGATACCCGGGGAGTTATAAATAATAACATAGCGTGGGAATGTTGAGAGCGCCATTAAAGAGTATAAAGTATCTCAGAGGTTATCATGGTTGCTATAAGCCTTCCGCTCCAACATCCCAATGCCCGCTTCTCTAGTTCTCCTGTTTTAATCCAGAGCATTCTGCCCTTAGTGAGTGGAATGGTCCAAATGCCATATCGCTCTTTTGCCGTGGACTGTAAAGCTTGTTAAAGGATCTCTCCCGCTCATAGGCCCTCAATTGCGGCCCAGGCCGAGGTCATAATATCGGCTTCAGGTCCCTTAACAGCTGGTATCGTCCTTGGCAGTGGGTTACAAGACTTTATTATGAGATGGGGCAGCGCTACCTATATTTTTATATTGTCAAACTGACTAGGACCAGTCATCTGTGCGTGCACAGGCAAGTGCCTACTAATTATTACATTGCATCAAGATGTAGAAGTAAAAATTTGGAGATCACTAATTAGTGATGTGATCTGCACCACAAACTTTATTATTTTGTGCATTCTGTACTAAGGCAATCCTTCACGTTCCAGGTGGATAATTGTGATTTTGCTATACAGTTCCGTCTAAAGATTTTGTGCTATATATTTTTGTATTTTCCTCTTACGATTTACTTAGATGTCCCGGAGCATTCACAAATATCTCTTGGAGTACACATGAAAATATATGAAAATCACATTTTTACAAGTGTACAAAAATCTCCATGGGCCAGATTGACAAAGGTAACTAACAGTGCCAAACTTACAAATGTGAAATATCTGCACTCAGGGCAGAATCTCCGCACTGTACACCCTCTGTAGTGCGCAGTGTGGCGATTCTGCCACAAGTGCAGAGATTTTGCACTCGTAACTTTACTCCATATACGCTTTTAACCAGGGGCGGCTTCTCCGTTAGGGCGGAGGAGCGTCGACCCCCCACCAACAGCAGAAGCTGCAAAACCTTTAACAAACAAAACAATAATAAACCATGGGCCAGATTTAAAGAAAAATGGTGCAGCGCGGTGCTGTGCCAAAATTGGCAACGCCGCACCAATTTAGAAACGCAGGAATGCGCCGTATTTAAGGGAATACGGTGCACCCTGCGTTCCCCCCCCTGCGATGGCGCTAAATTTAGCTGCCAGCCCCAAAGCAGGCATCTTTGCACCATTGCGCTGTGCTGAGGGGTATGATTGTTTGCGCTGTGCTGAGGGGTATGATTGTTTCTGTGCAGGAAGGTGTCCCTTCCTGCACATAAACAATCACTAATGGCGCTTTGGCACTTTTGTGTGTGCTGCACAATGCAACACACAGAAGTGCCAAAGGGTCATTTTCAAATGATTGTTTATGTGCAGGAAGGGACACCTTCCCGCACATAAACAATAATTTCTGGCATTTTGCTTTTTCTATGCGTGTGGCAGAATGCAGCACGCATAGAAAAAGCAAAAAACGAGGAGGAATAAAAGTATTCCTCCTCGTTGCGCACTGCTAATGCCACCCCTGGGGGTGGAGTTAGATTTTGGTGCTACCTCAGATTTACAAAATTTCATAAATCTGAGGCAGCGTCAAAATGCAATGGGTGTTGCTGTGGCATGCCCACAGCAACACCCATTGCACACTCCTTCCACACACAGTGCTCCGTGGGAAGGGGCGTTAAGCCATAAATGTGCAATAACATGCTTCTGCTTAAAACAAAGGCCTGTCATCTGTATAATGCTTGTTTTGGCTAGAGTCTGGCGCCCCCCCTGGGATTACTTGAGGCCCCCCTCGGGGGCCCGCTCCCCAGTTTGAAGACCTCTAGTTTACACTGAGGCTATTTGTGTAGGCATATTGACTAACTCTGTATACGTTTCTGGGTGGGTGAATATTAGGGGAATTGATGAACTCCGAACATGAATATTTCTACTCCATGCTCAATGAGAAATTAAGAATCGTACCTGAAGACTGAAAAAAATACAGAACTTGTCAACATGAGTAGCCAATGACTGGAAGCTGTTAGGATAAATGAAAAAGGCAAAACTCCCGAACTCCCGAACATTAGTTACTGTTATAGGTGAAGCTAATCTTTAAAACATTATATTTGGGTATTAGATATTCATTTGGAGAAGGCTCTTTTTACCTGCACTTACACCTGCACTTACTGCACTTAAGACAGGAACTTTAGATCCGGAAAGGCCTCCTCATATTGTTAGATAACATTTTTGAAGAGAAAAGAAAGTGGGTTTTCAGTGTGTGGGCAAGGAGCCCAAACAGCTCACTCCTTCAACTAAGTGAGATCCTGTGCACTGTGTTAGTCCATAGCAACACTGTTTCATCCACCAGCAATCATCAGGGCGTGATGTGGCTTTTTGGGACTAAAGTAGTGCTAACATTATGACCCAGATGTATAGGGCCTCAAAGTAATTTGTTTTGCATAGTGTAGGAGGGTGGCTCAGTTTATGGTGTACACCTATGGTGTGGCACACTATACTGATTCCAGGCAACCCTTGGTGATAATGTGTGGTGCCTAGATAACCAATGCTCTCTAGGGGTAGCTGTGTAGAGCAGCTCAGGCTTATCAAGGAGGAGTGTAAAGCACTTACAATACCACAATAGTCAGTCAGTGACATCCACACAACAAAGAACCACACCAAGTGTTGCAAAAATAAAGTATTCTTTACTATAGCACTAACCTAACTTTAGTATATCTCCACTTGGAGATATCTACACACAGTAATTATACTTTGAAACAAACAGGAAAAGCATAAAAATACCTGGGATCCTTTGGGTGGCCAAACCATGTACTAAGAAAGTGGTATAAGAATGGAGATGTCCAACCAAGGTAAGTGTGTTAGAATCCCAGGGGCTGGCAACGTATGGAATTACCAGAGGTAATCATCAGAAATCCCACAGGTGCCCGGGTGCAGAGTTGTTTTCAAACTGGGTGTCCCATAGGCTAATACAGGATGTGGCAGTTGGAATTTTAAGGATTCAGAACCCTTCCCAGAGGACCCCGAGAGAACCAGTTGGCACAAGGAAGGTTGGATAGTGCCTCCAGTAACTACACTAGGGATCCCAGGTGCATAGGGGTGAAGTGACATCAGAAACCTTCATTGAAGTCAATGGGAGCCTCATTTTTCAAACTGCTGTCACGACCCATGGACCAGGTTGGTAGAAAACAACGATGGATTTCAGACAAGAAGAACCTGAAAAAGAAGGGTACAGAGTCAAGACCACTCAGAGATGTCCAGGCAGTGCAGGTAGGTAATGCCCACCCTCTAAGAGGTGAAGTTCCTGCAGGTCAGTGAAGGAAGAAGTCCAGCTGCAGAATCCAGGAGCTGCAGGAAGATCCTTGAAGTCACTCAGGAGCCATCCCACATCGGTCATCGGATTGCAGGAGGGTCAGTGGTCATTAGGACCATAAACAAGCATCAGTAAATGCAAGAGAAGTTGCAGAGAAGTTTGCAGGTTTTTGGGGACCAGCAAGGTCCAAGAGACTCGACCCTTGGAGGGGAGTCAGGGCTGACCCTCAGTACCCAGGAGAGCTAGCAGGAATCATTGGAGCCCCCACGAGTGACACTGGCAGCAGGCACTGGGAGTCGCAGGAAGTCCTCAACAGTACAACAAAGAAGGAGTCCCATGTCTGAGAAGTTGCAGTATGAATGCTGTTTTTGGAGTTGCAGAGTGATGGAGGGTGGGGCTTCTTGGAACTCGAAGATCTCTTGGATGAAGAGTCAACAAGCTTTGGTAAGAGTAACAGTTGCGATGCACAGGGGTTCCGTTCCAGTAGCGGCAGCAAGGGCCCACCAACTCCCAAGTTGGTCAGAAGACAAGTTGGACCCCGAAAGGAGCACAGAACTACCACCTGTGTTGCAGAGCATTTTGATGTCCAGGGGACAGCAGGGTCCACCAGCCGGTTGTTGTCGTCTTAAGGTGCCTAAGGATGCAGGGGAGTGACTCCTTCACTTCAAGGGAGATTTCTTCTTGCTTACTCATGCACTCAGAGTCCTTGTGACCCTGGAGGATGCACAGCCAAGGATGTTGCGGGATTCTTGCGAGAGCTGGTGAAACAATGTTGCAGTGGGAGCCCTCCCAACTGGATACATTCTTGTTTTGGTTCCTAAGGCAGACCAGCAGTGGTCCCGGAGGCCAGGAGCAGAAGAGTCTTGCAGATAGTTCCTTTGTAGAGTCTTGGTTGACGAATATGGGGACCCACCCTCCGGGGAGCCCCTAAGTAAACCTAAAAGGCTATTGGACACTATCTGCAGTGACCCATCTATCAGAGGGGTTCAAGGACGACACCCACCTGGCCTAACCGGTCAGCTGCTCCCAGGGACCTCTGCACATCTTGATTCCAAGATGGCAGAATCAAGTGGCCACCTTGCAGAGGTCTGTGCACCTCCCTCAGGGAGGAGCTGGACAGGGGGGTGGTCACTCCCCTGTCCTTTGTGTGGTTTAGCCCCAGAGCAGGAACCAGGGGTTCCTGTACTGGTGCAAAACAGTTTATGCAAGGAGGGCACAAAATGTTCCCTTCAAAGCAGTCTGGTGGCACTGAGAGGCCACCTCATCCCATCCTAGAGATGCCCAATTCAAACTGAGAATTGGTAACACCTCTACCCTACAGGAAATCTTTTGTTCTGCCTTCCTCCGCTTGAGTTAGGCTCATCAGTAGGAGAGCAGAACATTTTCTAGGGTCAGCAGCAGTGTGGGCTGGCATGCAGACCCTGCAAGGATGTACAGGCATGTTTGATACAAAACATGCCTAGGTTTGGAAAAGCCATTATGTAGCTGGAGTCCTCGTGTTGACCAGTGTCCACTACATAGCTTAAAATGGCTTACTTGCACTTACAAAGCTCAGGGAATGGAGTCTGGTGTTCTTAGGGGCACCTCTGCTCATGCAGGGGTGTCCTCACACTTAGAACCATGCACCCTCCCCTTGGGTTCAAGGGCCTATCAAAGGGGTGACTGATAGCGTCCAAGTGCAGTGACCTAAATATAAGGTAAGCCTTATATCTAAAGTGAAAAGTACATGCAGCATTTTTGTCAGGCCTGAAGTCACAGTTTGCATGGGCTCCCATGGTTGGCGCAATACATGCTGCAGCCCATGGGAGACCCCTGGTGTACTAATGCCCTGGGTACCATTTATTCACAATAAAGAAGCTTTGCAAATCGGGCCGTGAATTCTTTACCACTGCAGTGATGTTCGATTACAATATCCCAAGTTTAAATATTAACCTGCACTTCTATTTGCTCAGAAATACCGACTACCACAGCATTGTCAAAGTAGGTAGGTGTGGAATTAAGAATAGTAAATGTGCACTTCCCATGCAATTAATGCAGTCCTTTAAATCCCACTGTGCTCGATGGTGATTCTAGATTGCAGACAATGTTGCAGAATTCCAGCTTTTCTGGCATTTCAGGATAAAGTTGGAACATAAAATGGCTAGAGTAGTTTATTTTTACAACCCAGGGCATTTGCAGACTGGGATGCAGTGTTTAATTTGAGCCCATGCTTTATGGTTCTTAGTACCATTACTTAATGGTCAACACCAGCACTTATGACAGCTTGCCATATTGTGGCGCTGTTTATCTCATTTGGAGATGAGCTCAAAAACAGTTGTTTATGAATTATAATTACTAATACCTGCCGCCCAAGCCATTCTTATAGCTTTGGGGGCCTGGAATAATCTGAGATGTCACACTTGTAGGAGTGGGATGGTTAGTAGTTGTGTTAGTTCTGTCATTGGCAGAGCTGGAAGGGGCAATAGGTGGTGCAAGCTGCAGTGGCATCCTGACCAGGGCCCTACAGATATATTTTTTAGCAAATTAAGCACTGGTGGGCTTAATATGTTTTCAAAGAAAAATTAATAGGGGATGTCAAAAAAGAGACATGATTTTGCAGAAATGGGCCCTCAACACACATGTGGCAAGGATAAAATTGTGAGTGGTCTTTGTGGATAAATGAGGCAGTGAAATCGAGAGTGCACAGGCTTGGCAGCTGGTATCCTCTTTTATACAAATGGTGAGTTTCCTTGGTCGATGTGACAACTTGAAATTACAAGGCAGAAATTATGTGACTAACAGTTCAAGTGTCCTGAAATTAGTTTAACTTGTTAAATTGCATTGGAACCAAACAAACGTAAGTGCTGCCAATAGGCATCAGTAAGTACTTACAATGGCATGTGTGAAAAGTAGATCACACTCTTGCTGTCTGTTTTCCAGTCTTCTTGTGTCTCTTTGAAATGTTTTCATCAGTAGTCAAGTGCCACGCTGGCTGGATTGCATGTGCAACAATACCACATGGTCCAGAGCTTTATGCTATTGTTGACCTCCACCACAAGGGCAGCTGAATTGGTTGAATATCCCTAATTTAATTTCAAGAGACTTGGGGGGATATTTCAAATTTTTGGTGCAAAACTGCACTAATGCAGTTTTGTATCAAAATGTTTTGCACTGGCTTGCACCATTCCTGAGCTCCAGCCGGGCACCATATTTATGGAATGGTGCAAGCCTGGGCAAAGGGTGGGCTACGGTGAAAAGAATTACGTTAGCTGGGTGGGGGTGGCGGTATGGGAGAAGGGGGTTTTGCACCAAAAAATGAGTCAGGTTAGAGTAAAAAAAAACTCTAACCAGCTTAGCGTCATTTTCTGACGCAAAACCATCCATACCACATGACTCCTGTTTTAGAAAATACAGGAGTCAAGCCCACCACCCCCATGGTCAGCACAGGGGGACCAGTGTCCCCTGGACATGGCCATTGCACCCGGTGCCATGTAGCGGGGCCCATTTCAGTGCCCCCAATGGCACTTTCCAAAATAAAATTTAATACTTACCTGTACTTACCTATACTTACCTGGGATAGGGTCCCCAATCCTCCGCTGTCTCTCTGGTGTGGGTGGGGGTATCCCTGGGGCGGGCACCTGTGTGCTTACTCCATGGTGTTCCACCATGGAAATAGGCCCACAGGCCCCCTAACGCCTGCCCTGACCCAGGCTTTGCACCATTATTTAACACCTCCTTCCCCCGTGCGTGATTTTAGCACAGGGGGATAAATATGGCTCTAAGGCCATAGAGTAATTTTTTCCACGGGAACACCTACCCACATCTCATTGACGCCAGGTACGATTCCACGTCTAAAAAATTACTTTGACTCCATAACTTTGGCGCTAGACAGGTCTTGCGCCAAAGTATAAATATGGAGTTAGTTTTGCACTGTATTTGCGTAAACACATGATGCAAATTTGGCGCAAAACAAGTATAAATATTCCCCTTAATGTGCAAACAGCAGCCTTCATTTGCCCCACCCTGGCTCACACCCTGTACGTTTTTTTCAAACACATCAATCTTCCTCCTCCAGAATGTAATATTTACTTTCAATAGCATTTACAGGAAAAACATCTACAAATACCAGGACTGAAAAATCATGACATCTGCTCTTTTGCACCGTGCTTGACAAGGCAGGAGGGAGGAACAAAAGGGAGGCATCTGCCACAGATGAAGTCAGGCCGAAATCAGCTTTCTGAAAACAAAGACAACATGCTAAATATTAACGGTCAAACGCGCGAGCAGTGAAAAGATTTGCACTTCGTTTAGTCGGTTACTGTTATAGTCTAGGCAACACTTTCGTGCACAGTACGTTATTTCCAATATTTTAAGTTGATAAGGAAATATTTACTTCACGTCGATTTTTTATTAGGATTTTCTTAAACGTGTGATATTTTTATTTGTACTTGGCATTTTCATTATTAAAAAAATCAGCTTTTCTGAATCACTGTATTTCATAACATAGAATAGGTTTTAGCCATACGTTCAAGATGAAGAAAGGAAATCCATGTGCTTCACATCTTCGTATTTTGTAATAGTAATTGGTTTTATATAGCGCTCAGAATGAGGAGCTGAAGTGCTTTACGGTGACCAGAACATAGGATTAGTGGTTAATCTAGTGGTTATTGTTAGTTACTGCAATTAGTCATGTTCTCCAAAGAAAAAAGTCCATGCATTTACTCCAGTTACTTTGCTATATATTAATACAAGGTAGGAGTGATCATTAGTGGGGCGATGTGGTTTCAGGTGACTGGTTGGTGAGATAGATAGGCCAGCAGAGATTGGGTGACGTTAGATTGCAGAGATAGGGTTTTAAAGATAAAAGATTGTGATTTATGAAATGAAGTATCAACCAATTGCAGACTTACAATAAAAAGGATCAAGGCAGTCGGCAGGGATGAGAGGAGGCTATACTGAAAAACAGATGGTATGTAGAGAATGGAAAGTAAGAGAAGGTCACTCTTAAGAAAGAAAGTATGCAAAGGTCAATTGTTGCTGCATGATTTTAGGAGCATAGTGGGAGAAGGCTTTCTGAGTTACCAAGCTATCAGAGAATACAAGCGTATAAAGAAACAACATTATTGATGCTCCAAATCTGGCGAGACAGCTCAAAGATAGGCTGGAGTATCCCAAGCTGCGTACAGGGTCGTGACACTGCACAAGGCGATTTGGAAGAGAAAAAAGAAAAGATCTCACAGGAAAAACAGGTTGTCTCTTAATTGTGTTATTTTCCTTTTGAGGAATATATTCTGCTAAACTCTTGGCTTTCAGAATGTAGCGTAATTCAACACTCAGATTCAATTACCCAGTGATTGAAAAAGCGAGCTGCCTGTTGATACTGAAAAGTGCATACTTGCTTAATTAAAAATGGAATTCAGTCTTTTCATAACAAAAAGCTTATGGTTTCATAAACTCCAGTGGTACTAAGCATACCTTAATAGACTTTAAAACAAGGGCTATGTCCTACTCAAAGTGTTGTGAACTCAGCCACAAAGCACTAGGGCCCAGGTTTTTGTTAAAGTGGTTAAGCGCAGTACTGCGCCAAAAATAGTGCTGCGCTGCTCCACTTTAGAAATGCAGAGGTGCACTGTGTTTAGAGGAATACGGCGCACCTCTGCATTTCCCACTGCGCTGGTGCTAAATTAAGCTGCCTAGCACCAACACAGGCTTCCTTGCGCCATAGTGCAAGGGTGTCTGCGGTGAGGGGATAGATTGTTTATGCGCAGGAAGGTGTCCCTTCTTGCACATAAACAATCTATAATGGCAGTTGGGCACTTCTATGTGTGCTGCAAAACGCAGCACACATAGAAGTACCAAAGTGTCATTTTATATGATTGTTTATATGTAGAAAGGTGTCCCTTCCTCCACATAAACAATTGTCCTCTGCATTTTGCTTCTTCTATGTGTGCTGCAGAATGCAGTGCACATAGAAAAAGTAAAAAACGAAGAGTAATAAAAGCATTCCTCCTCATTTTGCAATGCTAAGGCCACCCCTGGCACTGCCTCAGGTTTTATGACAACTTGTAAATCTGAGGCAGCGTCAAAAGCAATGGCTGTTGCAGTGGAACACCCACTGCAACACCCATTGCACGCCACACTGACTAAGAAAACTGTGTCTGAGGGGCCCATATTTACTAGGAGGCCTAACACCACAAAAAAGTGGTGTTACACCTCTTTGTAAATATGGAGCAGTGCTTAGCGCCACCGGAGCTTCATGAAAAGTGACACTCAGGTGGCGCTAGGGGCTCTTAAATATGCCCCTCGAACATCTGGGTGCTACCACAGCCTGTCATGTTTTTCCTCTTCACCCATGTTCAACAGCAGGTGCCACTTAAAGAAATAGATGCTGACACTCTACCATAAAACAGTCATCAGGGACATTTGCCCAACAAAATTGTGGAAACAAAAAGTACACAGTTTTACACAAAATGGGCTTTGAGACATATAGCACAGATAACGCTGAATATGGCCTTTGACTGTAAAGTGAAAGGACCTGCCTCCAGCACTGTCTCCATTACTGTACATATTTTTCCTTTCTCCCTTCTATCTTATGTTGAATTCCTTATATGTGTTCTTACTAGTGCTGCATTCAGTTTTCTGTATACTTATGTGTAAGGATAGCATTTTTGAATTTGGTGTGGTTGGGCGGCAGCACTATGTAATAAACTCACAAATCTGTCTTGGGATCAGGCAGGCTTGTTTGTAAATTCTTAGGTCAACCCTGGGTAATTGAGGATTCAAACAGTCAGGCCTTAACAAATGAACATGTGCAACACATTTAGTACCAACACAGCTGAACAAAAAAAAGAAGAATGACACAAAGCAAATGTGTTACCAATTTATAAAAATAGATAGCATTGCTATGATTTTTTTAGACACCACAATGAACAAAATCCACTAAATGGTTCTGCAGATATAAATTACAAAGCAAATTGTGAATCACTGCTGTTCACTCAAATTTCAAACAAGCATTGGCAACTATTGGGTTTAGCGGTTACTCTAAAAACTTTTATAAAGTTGTGTTTGGCTACTTCAGACTGTCTTAGGTGACCAACTCCAGCAGAGAGCGAGTCACAGGGGCGAATAAGGCTTGGCAGTAAAGTTACCTTGCAGTAAAAGCAATCTTCAGTCCAGTTCTAGGTTCCATGGCCGAACCATCATAGACTTCAATGGAGTGGTCCTAATGAAAGGATTACAGGATGCTGAAGATGTTGTAGGATGCTGAGGATGGTGTTCTGGTGGCAGGTGTCTTCCTGGGGCTACTCTTTGGTCCACGGTCATGGTGGGGCAACTTTGGTAACTGGGGTTGATGTCCTTTGAAGTCCAGCTGAAGTCCAATCAAAAATCAGTTGCCATAGGTGTACTGGTCTCACAGTATAGCGAAACCAGCAGTTCCCTTTAACTGAGACTAGTTTCAATGTTGGGTGACCATACAGCACACTGATGACTCTCCTGGGTCAAGCAGACTTGGGCACAAATTTTAAGCTTCCAGACTAAGGCCCATATTTATACTATTTTAGCACCGCATTTGTGTCATTTTTTGATGCAAAAACAACACAAACTTACAAAATACAATTGCATCAAAAACTGACATAAATGCAGCGCTAAAGATGTATAAATATGGGCCTAAGTCTACCAGGCTGCACTTTGACAGTCAGGGGCATCAAATGATTGTGGCTATCAACTTGCTGAGACAGGTTTCTTCAGCTTATGCGACCACGTTGCAGTGACATAAACTCAGTCAATTCACTATTGTAATCAGTCCTTCCATCTGGGGCTCAAGGACAACTTTTCCTTGAGCAAGGTACCACAGGCGCAGTCTTCTCTTTGCTAGCCCAAGAATCAGCTGGTGCAGTACAGTTTTTGATGCAGCCCCTCTTTTCCGGGTCGAGGGAACAGCAGGGAAGTCTTTCTTCAGCCCTATCTCCAGTGCAGAAGTGATCTGAGGTCTTGGTGCCAGGGGTGCAACGTTTATGCCCACAACTTGCCCTCGGGGGATGTGATGACAACTAGTCAATGGGCCATCGGGTCCCCTCCCACCTGTTGACACCCTGCAAAGTGTGGCATCTAGCTATCCCAGGATGCAATATTCTGCCCACTTCCAAGATGGCAGAACCCCTCTCTCAGTGTGTGGAGCTTTGTAGCCCACCTTAGAGGTATGGCTACCTGAGGCCTTCACTTCCACAGAAAAAATGATTTGGCACCTGTATCCCCCCTCTGTCTTCGATACCAACCAGAACAAAAGAGCACGCTCTCTCGCGTGTGACCCCCATTTTCCCTTCAAAGGCAGCTTTCCCTTTGAAGCTCGCTTTCAGGGGGTCGCACCCTGTTTGGCCTTCCTGCCTCTTCTAACACTAAGGGGCATATTTATACTCCGTTTGCGCCGGAATTGCGTCGTTTTTTTTGACGCAATTCCGACGCAAAACTAACTCCATATTTATACTTTGGCGTTAGACGCGTCTAGCGCCAAAGTCCATGGAGTTTGCGTCATTTTTTAGCGTGGACACCTACTTTGCGTTAATGATATGCTAGGTAGGCGTTCACGTCTAAAAAATTGACTCCGAGGCATGTGCGCCGTATTTACACTCCCGGGCTAAATTCACACCCGGGAGTGGGTGGGTCAAGAAAAATTACGTACGGCCGCTTTTGCGCCGTTTTTTTGCGACTGTAAAAGGCAGGCGTTAAGGGACCTGTGGGCTCTGAAGGAGCCCAGAGGTGCCCTCCCATGCTCCCAGGGACACCCCCTGTCACCCTTGCCCACCCCAGGAGGACACCCAAGGCTGGAGGGACCCATCCCAGGGACATTAAGGTAAGTTGAGGTAAGTCATTTTTTTTTTTTTTTTTTTGTGGCATAGGGGGGCCTGATTTGTGCCCCCATACATGCCACTATGCCCAATGACCATGCCCAGGGGACAAAAGTCCCCTGGGCATGGCCATTGGGCAAGGGGGCATGACTCCTGTCTTTGCTAAGACAGGAGTCATTTCTATGGGGGTTGGGAGTCGGAAAAAATGGCGCAAATCGGGTTGAGGCGAAAAATTTGCCTCAACCTGACTTGCCCCATTTTTTGACGCCCAAGCCCCATATATCCCTACGCCGGCGCTGCCTGGTGTACGTCGTTTTTTTCCACGCACACCAGGCTGCGCCGGCAGCTAACGCTGGCTAATGTCATTGATTAAATACGGGGCCCGTATGGTGCTTCAGAATGGCGTTAGCCGGCGCTAATTTTTTTGACGCAAAACTGCGTTAGTGCAGTTTTGCGTCAAAAAGTATAAATATGGCCCTAAGCCTTTTGTTTTTCTTCCTGAGAGTCATTCAAACTTTTCCCCAGAAGGGCAGTAGGCTGTCTCAGGGCCAGTAACCATAAACCGTCGCTGAAAAACTGATGCAACTGGACTGGGGGTAACTTTCAAAAGTTTCCATTTACTTAAAGGTTGCATTAAATTTGACTTGGGCACCAAGTTTTAAGTTTTCTTTTACTATCTTGAAGCACCAACTTTAGTAGTCCCATTCAGAAGTTAGCCCAACTGAGTTGTCAGCGTGTAACCCTGTACTCACTAAAGAGGTAACTAACCTTCTACAGCAAAAATGACAATTTGGGACATTCAACCACACATGTTCTACTTTTAATATATCGTACCCTGCCTTAGAGCCCAATAGGCCTACATTAAGGTGACATATATATTTAAAAGGAAGGTCTAGACTTTGTCATTAGTTTAAATGGCAAAGTCGAGTTAGCAGTTCGAAAACTGCTCTGCCAGCCAAGAATGGCAGACTGGAAACCTTCCTTTGATTTGTCACACTTGTGGTGACACAATAATTGCTGCAGTCCATGAGGGCCAATTTAACTCACAGGGCCTGGGTACTCCTAGTGCTATATACTAGCGGCTTATAAGTAAGTTAACTCGTGCCAGTTGGGTATAAGTCAGTTATATTCACGCTTTTAAGGGTCAAAGCACCTGCACTGAGGCCTGGTCAGCAGGGCCCAGTGAATGACAGAATCATAACACCAGTACCAAGTAGTCAAAAAGTGGGGGCGAACGTGCAAAAAGCCATTTCCTCACACCATGGCACTGCTGTAGAGTGTTACCAGCAGGAAGAGACACTTAGCATCCTCTCAATCTGTGATATAACATTAAACTTTTCTCAGACACGGTCCACTGTTTCCCCTGCCAATCAGGCATGGCACACTATTTTCTCTTGGCACACCTTCTCGCTCTCTTCTCTTTCGTTCAAAAGTTTACCTTCATCTGTCCTTTGTGTGCTCCAGGACATTATTCCCATAG